>NC_052629.1:102773293-103381923 GCF_016161935.1 Mauremys reevesii | reverse complement strand
GTCTTGGGATTGGGCAGCAGTAATTATTGTGACATCACAATCTCTTCCATGTCGTCAGACTGTGATGCTGCAAACACATCATGATGATTTTGCTGCAGACTCCATCTGAAAAAAGCAGGCAGAAAGAAGAATTTCTGTTCTTCTATCTTGACACAAAAATCCTACGAACTCTGATGGCTAAGGGATGCCAAGCAATTAAGAGCAGGAGCCATGCAGCTGATTCTGATCTCACTTTCAGCACTGTAACTCCCCGAGCTCAGAGATTTACAGCAGTGTACATGAGATCAGAATAAGGCCTCTTGCTGTTATACTGTCCGTAAAAAAGCCTATCACAGAGCTCCCCAGACTGTCTTATGGAGGTCTGTGGACAGTTGGCTGCTCTCATGGTGTTGACTCTTCCTCCTTGTTCCCAGCTGCTTCTACAGGCCTCTTTTCTGCAGTGGTGAGCCTAGAAACTGCAAACACAGCTGCAAATGCAGCCGGCCTAGATGCCTTCTTTTAGGCATTGCTCCTATATAGAGGAGCAGGAGTCACCAGCGGTACCAGATCTGCTAACCTTAGAGCAGGGGAGAGGGAACTAAGTAGTTGGAAAGCAGAACAGATGGGAAAGGGAGATGAAATGAAGAGCTACATTTTGATTAAAACTTTCCAAAAGAGACAAAACATTTATCACTTTACCAGCTAAACAATGCCTATGTTTTATTATGTAAATAACTACTGTAGTTGCCGCATGGGATGTTTGTGTGATCACGACTGGGAGGAGAACTGGTCTCTGTGAGAGAAGAGGTGGGTCCACAAGATGATCTCGCTGCTAAGATGTGGTCCACGCTATGAGAACCCCTGAACTGTTGGCACTATGCAGATGATAATACTTAAAATGGCCTGGAATGGAAATATATCTGTGTCGAGGTTCATTAAGTGTGTTCTAGGAAATCTTGCTTTAAATACCCAGCAAAGAATAAAAATGACTGCAACGATCCTCTTAATAACTAGAGCATGCATGATCAGCTAGATCTGGCATCTGCCCCTGAGATGGGGAACCCCTTAGGGAGCATCCTAGGACCAGCCAGTTGCCTTTAATGCACATAAGATCAGAGGTGGGGGAAAAGTTGAATCTGCAGGGGAAACGCAGGAGTGAAGGGATCCAGCTAATGCACCCGTCTATCAGATTAGGATGTCAGAAAATCAAACTGCTTCCATCACTGTCCAAGGAGAGACTCGTACTTGCTGCTTAATGTGATCGCAGTCCTGCTGTTGCCAGTCCAGTGAGAGGGGGCCACTGCCACCACCATGTGCAGCAGGCTGTGAGTTTAAAATCCTATTAGGCAGAGACTAACAGTTGCAAAAAGAAAGCAGGTATCCCCTAGTGGGGATTTAAAGATGTTTAGACATAATTGGATTTTCCAAGCAGATGTCATTATTGTTAAACAGTTGCCCACTTGATATGTTCAAGTTGTTGGCTGTAATTGCTAAAATTAGCAGGTCTGCATAGAGCAAAGGTCAGTCGGTTAATATTGTGATTTAGTGTTTTATGAAGTAATTCCAAATGCTTTTATGTATGTTTTTGTTTTTGCAGCCTAAGCCCCCATTAAAGTAGTTGTGGGCCTGTTAATAAAATAATGACTCAGCCTCTCTCTGCTGGCTGCTGACGTTACTTGGCTGTGTGTGTAATCGCTGGGTTAGTTTTGTGTTTTTCATGGAGTCTCAGCTCAGTAAGAACCCTGCATTTTGATTTGATGTTATATTTATTTTGGGGAAAGGTTGCTTTGTTTAGGTAGGAAGCTGTCTCCATGGCCTGGCATTTGCACCCGGAGAAGCCACTAGTGTCAGGCACAGCATCTGGACATGAGTGGGCAGAGACCTGGATTGAGTTGGTCACAGCGGCCTATATTTGGCACCTGAGTCTAATGGTTGATGGGACTGTGTGTGCAGGGGCGGCTCTGGAATTCCGCCGCCCCAAGCATGGCAGCACGCCGCAGGGGGCGTGCTGGCGGTCGCCGGTTCCGCGGCTCTGGGGGACCTCTTGCAGATGTGCCTGCGGATGGTCCGCTGGTCCCGCGGCTCCAGTGGAGCATCCGCAGGCACGCCTGCGGGAGGTCCACCGGAGCCGCGGGACCAGTGGACCCTCCGCAGTCATGCCTGCGGGAGGTCCACCGGAGCCGCCTGACGCCCTCCCGGCAAAATGCCGCTCCAAGCGCGCGCTTGGCGCGCTGGGGTCTGGAGCCAGCCCTGTGTGTGTGCATGTGTCTTCAAGTGTAGAAGCTTCTTAAAGGGCTAGTCTACACTTACCAGCGGGGTCGACGCGGTGAGTTCGACTTCTCGGAGTTCGAACTATCGCGTCTAATCTGGACACGATAGTTCGAACTCCGGAAGCGCCGCGGTCGACTCCGGTACTCCACCACTGCAAACGGCGGTGGCGGAGTCGACCTTGGAGCCACGGACTTCGATTCCGCGGCGTCTGGACGGGTGAGTAGTTCAAACTAGGGTACTTCGAATTCAGCTACGCTATTCACATAGCTGAATTTGCGTACCCTAGTTCGACCCCGCTTCTTAGTGTGGACCAGCCCAAAGAGAGGCTGTTAACCATGTTATGTCCCAAAATGTAGCTTCTTTGAGGGATGATAAATCTCATTCACATAATATCCCTGGGAGAGGAATAGATAAATACAGAAATAGACGTAGTGAGATAACTAGATTTATGTACAGCAAAGGATCCACTGATTGGTCACATGATGATGGCTCCTCCTTGTTTACAGCTGCCAAATGGTATTAAAAGAAGCTAGAAGTTAATTAAATACTTTCCTAGTAGTGATGCATCAGAAAAAATGGGGGGTTTACCCATGAAAGCTTATGCCCAAATAAATCTGTTATTCTTTAAGGTGCCACCGGACTCCTTGTTGTTTTTGTGGATATAGACTAACACAGCTACCCCCGACACTTGTTCCTAGTAGTGAGTTTCCCATGTAAGCATTTGTGGTAGCTGCCACAGGGATGTGCTGTCATTGTGAATGGGAATGGAAGAGATCTGGACAATTATGCCTGGGAGAAAAGGTACCTATCTATTTAGCTGTAGGGCACTATATGAAAATGTAGGCATTCCTGATACATAGTATACAAGGTGCATGTAGATATATGTATTATTTTATTTAAAACCATACGAATATATAAAAATATTATCTTAGAGCTATAGTGGGCTGAAACCAAAATCCCAGTTCCAACGAAACCCTAACTTTGCTGGGGTTTGGGATTCAAACCTAGATTCAATGTTACAGCTTGCTGTTGTCACTAGACTGGGCCAAGCACAACACTCCTGAACTCTCTAGGCTGTTCAAATTCCATGTCTGAATTTTGCATCTTGAACCAAAATCTGTTTTATATTGAGGCTCGAACAGCAAAATTCAGAGCTGGGTTTGGATTTCTAACAACTCAGAGTTTGTGATGTTCTGACCTTGGGTCTTAGTTTAGTCCATTTTTAAAAAAGACAGGGTCATATGCATGATTTTGTTCCATATTTGGGTTCAATTTGGAGAGATACTAGAGGGGTGATATAGCCTTGCAATGCACTTGGGGTGCGCAGGTATTTGGTGTTCTGATATCTTCCTAGTAACCATGATCAGAAGGCTTGAGTGGTTTATGATCTAGTAAGAACAGCTACTGTGTATCTGTCATCCCATTCACAACTTCCCTGTAGAGTCTGAGGGCTCACAAATTTTAACAGTATTTCTATTGTAACTAGGTATGATCTAAATAGTCCCTGAGCCACCTTTCTTTTGGCTTGGAGCTCCTCTGAACCTAATTCCAACTCTTTTCTAAAGCCTTGTCTATGCTAGGCTATGTCTACACTTACAGTGTAACAGTGACTCTGCTGCAGCTGCATTGGGATGGGAAGGAGTCTCCTGTCACTGTGATTAATCCATCTCCCCAACAGGCAGTAGCTAGGTCAACAGAAGAATTCTTCCATCAACCTAGCTGCATCTACACTGGGGTTTAGGCCAACATAGCTATGTTTCTCAGAGGTGTGCAAAATCCACACCCCTGAGAGATGTCTCTATGTTGATGTAAGTTTTTAATGTAGACCAGCCCCTAGAAAAGTTTTGCTGGCAGGGCTATATTGGTAAACCCTCCTAGTGTAGATGCAGCTTCTGCCAACAGAGATTACATCAATTCCCAGTTTGTTGTCTGCTTGTTTGTTTGTTGTGTGCTTGCTATGTGCCTGCTTGACTGAAGTTTATAGTGTGGTCTGTTTGGCGGCCATGTGCTGAGCCTAGTGGCCTGCTTGGCAAGACGGAGAGCTTCTTAACAAGGCTTTGATACTAATCCCTTTAGGCTCCATTAACCAGTGGGCAGGGCTACGGAGGGAGAACAGGGGTTTAAAAAGCCAGTTCCTAAGCCACCAGAGGAGCTAGCGAACAGGAGCAATGAACGGGGGAGTTCTGTGAGGGAGTTGAGAGAAAGTGTGACAGCCAGATACCCCCAATAAACATTTTCTAAATGTAGGCCAATAAACACCACCTCCCCCCCCCAAAAAAAAAAACAAAAAAAACCCTGCAAGAGTAAAAACCATGGAGGCAGAAGTCCAGCAGCAGAGAGGGGGGATATCCAATTTATTGCATTGGGTCAGCACGTATGATTACCTGCCTTGTGGGCAGGTGGCATATATGTGCACTTGGTACAAGCAGCTCATGGCCTTCAGAGACCAAGTATGGGCTCTTGAGATGAGTAGCTGAACTGCTGGAGCTAAAGGCGACAGAGAGGTACATAGAAGAGACTTTCCAGGACACAGTAGAGCGGTCCCGACCCCAGACAGCCTCTGTGCTGCTGAGGAGGATGAAAGTCTCGGGGAAGGAGAACATCAAACTGGAGTGGAGGGAAACAATCCCATAGTTGAGACCCTTCTTCCAGATGATGTCATGGTATCTGAAAATACACCTCCTGGGGAGGAAATCCCAATTATTAGGAAAAGACAGATAATAGTAATGGGGGATTCAATCATTCAAAATATAGATAGCTCGGTTTATGATGACCGGGAGAACCACATGGTAAATTGCCTGTCAGATGCAAAAGTTGTGGATCTCTCAAGACTATACAGACCTATGTGCAGTGTTGGAGAGGACCTGGTGGTCATGGTACATGCAGATACCAGTGACATTGGGAAATGTAGGAAAGAGATCCCGGAGGCCCAATTTAGGCTACTGAGTAAGAGATTACAGTCCAGGACCTCTATGGAAGCATTTTCCGAAATGCTTCCAGTTCCACATGCAGGGCCAGTTAGACAGGCAGAACTGCAGGGTCTCAATGTATAGATGAGACAATGGTATCAGGAGGAGGGTTTAGATTTATTAGGAATGGGAGAACCTTTGGGGAAAGGAGGAGCCTATACAGGAAGTATGGGCTCCACCTAAACCAAAATGGAACCAGATTGCTGGCATGTAAAATTAAAAAGGTTATAAGGGAGCTTTTAAATTAAGGGCCAGTGAGGGGAAAGCCAACAGGTGCTGAGGAGCACACAGTTCAGACAGACATATCCTTTAGGGAAGGATCTACTAACAAGGATTCTCCATCTCCTAGTAAAAAAAAAAGGATAGAAGTTGATAGAGTACAAGTAGGAACTGAAGACAAGCAGTCAAATAAAAAGAGTCCAATTCAGTTACATCATGTGAAAGAAGACAACTAAATATTGACATATTTTATAAGTGCTTGTATACAAGTGTTAGAAATCTATGTACTAAGATGGGTGAACTCGAGTGCCTGGTATTAAATGAGGATATTGATGTAATAGGCATCACAGAAATTGGTGGATTGATGATAATCAATAGGACACTAGTACCAGGGTAGAAAATATATAGGAATGACAGAGTAGGTCATTGTGATGGGGGAGTGTCATTATATGTGAAAGAAAGCACAGAATCAACTATAGTAAAAATCTTAAATGAATCAAACTGTACCATAGAATCTCTGTGGATAGAAATTCCATGCAGGAATAATAAGAATACAGCAGTAGGAATATACTACTCACCCAGATGGTGATGGTGACTGTGAAATGCTCAGGGAGGGTGGAGAGGTTATAAAAATAGAAAACTCAATAATAATGGGGGATTGCAACTATACCCATATTGACTGGGTCCATGTTACCTCAGGACGGGATGCAGAGATAAAATTTCTAGACACCATTAATGTCTGCTTCTTGGAGCAGCTAGTCCTGGAACCCACAAGGGGAGAGGCAATTCTTGATTTAGCTCTAAGTGGAGCTCAGGATCTGGTTCAAGAAGTGAAGATAGCAGAACTGCTCGTTAATAATGACCATAATGTAATTAAATTTAACGTTCTTGGTAGGGGGAAAAATATCAAAGAAGCCCTATCTCTTAGGATTTGTCCACCCAGGAAAGATTTACCAGTTAAACCAGTTTAGTTATACAGCTATAAACCCCCCGGTGGACAATCTTATTCCAGTATGAGTGACTTTTTTTAGTTTAGCTTAACCCCCTTCGCAAGTGACATGAGCTAAACCCAGAAAAGATCCTTCTATACTGGAATGTGTGTTCGCAAAGGGAATTATACTGGTATAATTAACTAGATTGACTTAATTTCACATCTTAGCATATACCCTGTAGAAAAGATCTTTGTGTTGTCTGCTCTTAGCCCATCTAACCTTGATCATCTTGCCACTGAACCAAGCCCCTCTGCTGTGAGACCCTGCAATCCTAAACCCATCCTTCATGTCTGTTTGCACCCAAAGTATCAGCTTTTAATTATTCTGAATCTTTTCAGCTAATATAGGCTCAGTTCCCCAGCATTGGCCTGTGCTCAGCATGACAGTGAAATGATTGTCTAAGCTTAAAGCACCATCACCATTCACACACATCCCCAGAACACTCTTAGGCATTTGAGCTAGAAAGTGATCCTTGCCTAAGACATGGAGATCCCCTCCCCAGTGACTTGTCTTCAAACTCCATAGGTTTTTGCAATCACCATAGTTTAGAGGCCTCCACTCCTTTGATCAGTTCAGTAATTCCTCAATGGGCTTTCTCTAGGATATGTTCATTTCTATTCATTGTTGTTGTTTTGTATTGCAGTAGCATCCAAAGCCCTTGTTCATGTTCCAGATCTCATCCCACTAGGCTCAGCACAAACACATTTGTCTCTGAAGGTAAAGGATCAAATTCAAATTAGAAGTGAATTCAGTGGGTCTGAATTTGGCCCCATAAAGTGCAAAACTGGATGCAGGGCTCCAGGTGGTACTTCACCATCGTGGCCTTGTACAATGGCATAATAATTTGTTTTATATACTTCTGATATAGCCTGATAACCTACTGTTCTCCTTTACAGCAACTGAGCAACGTGTTCTCAAAATTCCCTTCCTTGTTGTTGCTGACATGAACTGCTAACTTCCTTTCATTAGCAGTAAATTCCATTGCCTTGCCTAGCAAGATCATCTTATGATTTTTAAATCCCAACTGCCTCACTTCCCATATACTCATGTTACATTCCCTCAACCATTTCCTAGTTTGCTCTCCTAATTTAAACTTTACTGGAGTTTGACATGAGGAGGCTGGAACTTCTGAATTCTAGTCCTGATAGCCACTAGCTGTGTCACTTTTGGCAAGTCTCGTAACCTCTCTGTATTTGTTTCCCCATCTGTAAAATGGGGATAATACTCACCTGGTCACAGGCAGGTTGTGATAATTAATGAATGTTCATAATGCACATTGAACATTAAGTGCTAAGTATATTAAGTGTGATTAACTGGCCTATTATGTTTTCCTGGTTAAACTTTTTATCCTTTTAAAGAAAAGGATAACACAGGTCACCTTCATCTATTTGTGCTTAAAAGACTGAGGTGTAACTCATCCAGGCCTGATGAGCTGAGTTCCAGTGTTTAATTTTGTGAACACAATGGTATTTGGCTACCAGTGCCATACCTGTCCCTACATCTATGCATATATTCATCATCCCTCTGCTTAGTTCAGCTCCTCAAATATTCCCAACATCCAGCTCTCCCCCTTGCAATTTTCAGTAGGTCCTACAATACCCCCTTCTTTTTAATATAGCTGAAAGATAACTTGTTCTTCTTAATGTTTCTCACTACCAAACTGTCCTTCCACAGGTTTGCCTGTCGTAATTCCATGATATGCTGGGGGTCGTTTACGGAACCTTGTCTTCTGTTCTCAACCATTTTTATGAAGAGATTTCTGTGAATATGGTTTTGTAAAATAGTGTGAATTTAGTGCAAGTGAATACTGCATCCTGAAGGACTGACATTCTCTAGTTATCTACAAGGTAGGTACTGTGTTAGCACAAGTTTCTATTCGACCTTACCAACATGCCTTAACCTTAACAAGAACAGTCCATTTCTAGAGGTGAAAGAGGATTGCAGGCTCCATGACATTTCAGTTCTTGGTGGCTATGTTAAGAGTATTAATATAGCTATCACTTGTGATGTTGGACATCTGTCTACTACAGTGGTTCCACCAACTCATTTCACACGGGTCACCAAAAAGTTTGCACTGGACCCAACTTGCAACCTAGAAATGAAAGGCTGTCTCACCCATAAGCAATCCCCTGGGCCATCCAGTCCCCCAATACTAACATACTTAACATACTTAGTCTGTTTGGTAATCCAGAAAGACTTACCCTTGCAGTATTTATTTCTGAAAAACTGAGATACATTTATTCTAGGTTTACTAAAATTATAGCCAGTTTGAACAACATGCCTCTATACCTTTACCTGTGAAATAGTGTTCCAAGTAATGCAGAAGTCTGTAACAATTGTGTCATGAACTCAGTGAAGCTGTTTATTCGTACTGCTTATATTGGATCCCATTTTACTGAACAAGAGTCCACAAGTGAGATCTTCCAAACAGCTTGCTGGTAACATTTCTGCACAGGTGTGCGGTGAGTTGCTAGCATTTCAGCTGTTCTCTTCCGTTGATTTTTATGGACTTCAGCTGCCCATCTTCCTCAACTTCAGTTCTTTCTTGTCCATTCTCAATGATTTTTCTGGTAGTGATTCTTCTACCATTGACCACTTCAGTAGAAGTTGAGACTGATCTGAAGTTGTTTGACCCACTAGTGTCTCCTCCAAATGACCTGCAGGAGAATGTAGTGTGCTCACCAGGGTTGACTGAATCAAATGACATAAATGATTCCATAAGATCAGGAAATACATCAAAGCCGGCAAAGCTAGCTCCTCTTCCACGAGTTCTGTTTCTGTTTTCACCTACATTTCCATCAAATGGAATGTCCCAGAAATCATGTGCAAAGGGATCCATTCCTGCAAAAAATTCCCTGAAAATCTCTTCTGGGTTACGGAATATGTATTCCGAATCAAATGGGCTGTGGAAGTGGCCTCCAGTTGCACCTCTGCCTCCTCTCTGCCGACTTTCCTTTCCAGATCTGTCATAGATGGAACGTTTTTGGGGATCTGATAAAACCTCGTATGCCTCAGCTACGGCTTTGAATTTCTTCTCAGCCTCCTCCTTGTTATTAGGATTCTTATCAGGGTGCCATTTTAATGCAAGTTTACGGTAGGACTTTTTAATGTCATCTTGTGAGGCTTTTTGGTGAAGTCCTAAAACTTCGTAATAATTCACCATCCCAAATGAAAGGTGGATGGATTTTGAAATGCTTTCGTTTCTCTCTGCTCAGTGACCTGAAGTCTGAGGCGTTCAGGATCCAGGGAATCCTGTTTCCTTTGGACGCTCCAAATTTGCTCCTTATGATCTGCTGGTTTTGCTCAGTTCATCTTTTGATTTGCTAGTGCTTCGCACCACAGGGAAAGAAACACATTGTTTAAATTTACCCTTTGATTTTAAGACAGTTGAGTGGTGGGATTGTGACATCAGAGGTAATTCAGCCAATCATTGTACAGCGGATTTTAGTTTGTTTGTTTGGGGATTGTTGGTTTTTTTTTTTTTTTTTTTTGGCATATTGAAGTGATATTGGTGAAAATCCTATATATACTGTCCAGGGTTTAACTTTTGTTTGCCATGCTGCTGTAGCCATGTTGGTCCCAGGTTATTCGAGACACATGGTGGGTGAGGTAATATCTTTTATTGGACCACCTTCTGTTTATGTCACATTTTTAAAATTTATATTTCACATCTATGATGATGTAAGTGTGAAATACAGCTCTCTGATGACAGTAAGGCATTATATACAGCTATGTCTTACTGTACTCTGTGGATTTTGAGGTAGTTAAGAAATATACACTAGAGGCCATGATTCTTCTGGATAGTGTAGGGGACAATTTCCTGGTGCAAGTGCTGGAGGAACCAACTAGGGGAAAAGCTCTTCTTGACCTGCTGCTCACAAACAGGGAAGAAATAGTAGAGGAAGCAATAGTGGATGGGAACCTGGAAGGCAGTGACCATGAGATGGTCGAGTTCAGGATCCTGACACAAGGAAAAAAGGAAAGCAGTAGAACAGAGACCCTGGACTTCAGAAAAGCAGACTTTGACTCCCTCAGGGAACTGATGGGCAAGGTCCCCTGGGAGAATAACATGATGGGGAAAGGAGTCGAGGAAAGCTGGCTGTATTTTAAAGAAACCTTATTGAGGTTGCAGGAACAAACCATCCCGATGTGTAGGAAGAAAAGTAAATATGGCAGGCGACCAGCTTGGCTTAACAGTGAAATCCTTGCTCGTCTTAAACACAAAAAAAAGCTTACAAGAAGTGGAAGATTGGACAAATAACCAGGGAGGAGTATAAAAGTATTGCTCAGGCATGCAGGTGTGAAATTAGGAAGGCCAAATCACACTTGGAGTTGCAGCTAGCCGGAGATGTTAGGAGTAACAAGAAGGGTTTCTTTAGGTATGTTAGCAACAGGAAGAAAGTCAAGGAAAGTGTGGGCCCCTTGCTGAATGAGGGAGGGAACCTAGTGACAGAGGATGTGGAGAAAGCTAGTGTACTCAATGCTTTTTTTGCCTCTGTCTTCACAGACAAGGCCAGCTCCCAGACAGCTGCACTCTGCAGCACGGTATGGGGAGGAGGTGACCAGCTCTCTGTGGAGAAAGAAGTAGTTCAGGGCTATTTAGGAAAGCTGGACGAGCACAAGTCCATGGGGCCGGATGCGCTGCATCCGAGGGCGCTAAAGGAGTTGGCCGATGAGATTGCAGAGCCATTAGCCATTATCTTTGAAAAATCATGGCGATCGGGGGAGGTCCCGGATGACTGGAAAAAGGCTAATGTAGTGCCCATCTTTAAAAAAGGGAAGAAGGAAGATCCAGGGAACTACAGGCCAGTCAGTCTCACCTCAGTCCCTGGAAAAATCATGGAACAGGTCCTCAAGGAATCAATCCTGAACCACTTAAAGGAGGGGAAAGTGATCAGGAACAGTCAGCATGGATTCACCAAAGGCAAGTCTGCCTGACTAACCTAATTGCCTTCTATGATGAGATAACCGGCTCTGTGGATGAGGGGAAAGCAGTGGATGTGCTATTTCTGGACTTTAGCAAAGCTTTTGATACAGTCTCCCACAGTATTCTTGCCAGCAAGTTAAAGAAGTATGGGCTGGATGAATGGACGGTAAGGTGGATAGAAAACTGGCTAGATGATCGGGCTCAATGGGTAGTGATCAATGGTTCCATGTCTAGTTGGCAGCCAGTATCAAGTGGAGTGCCCCAAGGGTCAGTGCTGGGGCCGGTTTTATTCAATATCTTCATTAACGATCTGGAGGATGGTGTGGACTGCACCCTTAGCAAGTTTGCAGATGACACTAAACTGGGAGGAGTGGTTGATACGCTGGAAGGTAGGGATAGGATACAGAGGGACCTAGACAAATTACAGGATTGGGCCAAAAGAAATATGATGAGGTTCAACAAGGACAAGTGCAGAGTCCTGCACTTAGGATGGAAGAATCCCATGCACTGCTACAGACTAGGGACCGAATGGCTGGGCAGCAGTTCTGCAGAAAAGGACCTAGGGGTTACGGTGGACGAAAAGCTGAATATGAGTCAACAGTGTGCCCTTGTTGCCAAGAAGGCTAATGGCATTTTGGGTTGTATAAGTAGGGGCATTTCCAGCAGATCGAGGGATGTGATCATTCCCCTCTACTCAGCACTGGTGAGGCCTCATTTGGAGTACTGTGTCCAGTTTTGGGCCCCACACTACAAGAAGGATGTGGACAAATTGGAGAGAGTCCAGCAGAGGGCAACAAAAATGATTAGGGGGCTGGAGCACATGATTTATGAGGAGAGGCTGAGGGAACTGGGATTATTTAGTCTGCAGAAGAGAAGAATGAGGGGGGATTTGATAGCTGCTTTCAACTATCTGAAAGGGGGTTCCAAAGAGGATGGATCTAGACTGTTCTCAGTGGTAGAAGATGACAGAAGAAGGAGTAATGGTCTCAAGTTGCAGAGGGGGAGGTTTAGGTTGGACATTAGGAAAAACTTTTTCACTAGTAGGGTGGTGAAGAACTGGAATGGGTTACCTAGGGAGGTAGTGGAATCTCCTTCCTTAGAGGTTTTTAAGGTCAGGCTTGACAAAGCCCTGGCTGGGATGATTTAGTTGGGTTTGGTCCTGCTTTGAGCAGGGGGTTGGACTAGATGACCTCCTGAGTCCCTTCCAACCCTGAGAGTCTATGATTCTATGATTCTATGATTCTCCTCTCACACAGGTCGTTCCATTGATGCTAATGGAGTTTAGAGAATAGGGGAACTGGGAGCCAGGACTCTTGAATTCTATTTTTGCCACTCACTTGCTGTATCACAAGTCCCATCTTCTCTCTCTGTCTCATTTTCCCTATCTGTATATTTGTAATGTGCTTTGAGATCTTTAGGTGAAAGGTGCCACAGAAGTGAACATTGTTATGATAGAAACAAAAATTTTGATGATGTGAATGTGCTTTTAATGTGTGTTGGCTTTATACTCTCTTCCTGGCACAAACAGATGGCGGAAATCCAGTATGTAGCAGTAGACCTAAAGGGAAAACTGCATCGTCCACTAGAAAGCAGCCCTACAGGGGAAGCTAAGAAGGTTTTAGAGCTAATCAACCCAGACTGGACAGAAGAGGCCTTTGGCTGGAAGAATTTCCACTTCATTGCCAACAAGGGTCTGCTTCTCTTGTGGGACAATGCTATGGAGCTACTTGTAATGTAATATCTAAATCCAGCTCTAAAAGTCACCATCAGTCAGTGCAATGAAGTTCTGGAGATTGGAGCTCAAGGAAATGAAGGGCAATATTGAAGTCAAAGGAGTTTCATGTACTGTGAATTCATCAGACACCTGCCTTCTCCTCCACCAGTATGGCCTTATTAATTGAAGAAGGATGGTGCTTTGAGGATTGATGTTTTTGGGAGTACTATGTGAAATGAAAAAGTATGTTTAAAAAAAATCCATGCCACCATGGCAAGCTAACATTCCTCCCACTGCCCTCTGAATTTGGAGCCCAATTTGTGCCAAGGAATGAGGGGAAGTTTCCAATTAATTAATTAATTAATTGGACATCCAGAAGGAATGAAGAGGACGGAGTGGCTGGCTGTATATACTAGATGTTGTGTTTCAACAATTGGTGGTACCTTCATTCCTTTTCCTTCCAAAAAAATATGGACTTTTTTGTCTCTTTCCCCTCACTCAGATTTTGAAATCTTCAGCAGGGATGTTGAGTGCTGTTGCCTGTATTGACCTCACTCCCTTCCTAGCTTTCTTCTGCCAGTTTATTAGGGGAGGAAACCAAGTTGAAGGACCCCTTAGATTCTTGTGCTTGGGTGTAGTATTAGGGTTTCCACTTGGACTAGGGGCACGGCCTCCTTGCTCAGAAAACATCCCTAAGTCCTAAAACTACTAAAACACTCAGTTGTTGGATTTTAGCCTGGGACCTCCTGTGATCCTACAAAGGTTTACACACACTCAACATTAAGCAAATGAATAGTCCAACTAAGTCAATGGGACCACTTGTGCTTGAAGGTAAACACTTCTTTTTAGGAATGGGGCCTTAGTGCAGCTGAAAAGTGCCAACCTGACACCCCTGGTGCCTGGAGCCCTCTGTTTATCCCTAAAACAGGTACCGCACAGGTAGATGCAAGCCTCCTCCACACTTCCCCACCAGTGTTCCTCAAACCCGACCTTCAAGGAGGAGATAGGTCACGCTCCATGGCCCTTTCAGTCATTGGCCTCTGAGCTAAAATCGCCATTCAGGGGGTTCAGTTAGTGACTGTTGTGATGGTGAGTTTTGTGACGTAGATGCCTACCTACTAGGAAGCAGACTGAGAACCTACCAAACTCATCACACACAGGCCGCCAACATCTTTTGCCAACATGTGCTAGATTTGAACATTTTAAAAACCCTTGGGCAAGACTTCACAAGCAATTCCATTCCTGTTTCTAGCATGTCCGTTCTCTGTCAGAGGGAGGAGAAAGACTCGGTCAGGAGTAATCCCAATCAGCCTGCTGGGAGGTTCCCTGTGGGTTTTTAGCAAGAGCCAGTGCCCGGCAGAAACCATCCAGATTGGTTGCCGTGAGTGGTATTGTATGGACGGGGAAGGAGGTAATTCTAACTTTTTCAGCTGTGCCATTTGAGAAGCATCTCCTCCCTCAGTGGCCACAATGCTTGCATTTGATGATGAGCGTCCGTAGAGTCTCAGACTCGCTGGCGCACTGGATTATCTGTCTTGGATTTAGTACATTTACCAATCTGAAATGTAGGAAGTGTTTTTCTACTGTCATCTGCAATGGGGACTGATCACTGCCTGTCCCTCTGCTGCCTGCAGCAGGCGTCTGAGATTAGCAGCAGTTCAACTGAGTGCGACTGCTGTAAGCTAAAAGGGTTTGCAAGAGAGACAGAGGGGTGAAAAAGCGATGGCGAAAGAGAAATGAGAGGGAGAAAAACATGCACACATCAAGTAACTAGACCCAAACTAGCCAGGCAGCCCCAAAGAAACCAAGGCTTTGAAATGAGAAATGTTTTTCGTATCTTAAATCTCAAGTACAAACAATAAAAGCCAGCCCAGGCTGTGTTCTTTGAAGAGAAGTACGAGTGACCTGAGCAGTGGTTATCAGCAGCGTCATTAAGATAAACGCTTAACATGATTTAAAGCATCCGAAACTGAAGGCAGCACTTTCAGATACTAACAAAACGGCCTGACATTGGGGATGGAAATCAATAGTAATCAGATGTCACTAAAAATACTCAAAAGTGTCCCATGGCTGATGGAGGTGAGATTAGTGTAAATATTTGTATTCTAATCAGTGGCACGCGAGGGCTGTAGGCGGCCTCTCTGTCTATTTAATTAATGGAGTGGCTTTTTAAAAGGATCCTAATCATATGTGATTGTATCTGCTTATCAACATTTTTGCTAATTAGATGATATGGAGGCAGTCGTTCTGCTAATTCCCTCATCCAAACAGCATATCCTGCGCAGATAAAGTACAGTCTCTTTTTAATAAGAAACAATCATGAGACAGACTAACCTTAATGGTGCTCATTATCTTTGGATCTTTTGGGTCCCCCCCCCCTTCCCCTTTACTTAGATTTCTGCTTCAGAATGCCAGATGGGCAAAGTTGCTGTGGCCCTCTCCCATCCGCTCCAGTCACAATTTAAAACACAATCACATTCAGGGGAAGAGCATTCTGACAGCTGAGGTCTCATTTTATGGGACCTTTCCCCTATGTTCATCCAAGCAGGCAGTTTGCACTTTTCAGACCTGTTGTGCTAGGGATGGGAAAGAGATTTGGAATTAAAAAAAAAAAGAAAAAAAGCCCCAAATTTCATCCCAAACTGAGCCCTGAAGCTGCACACCGAAATGAACCTATTCTGAGCCTTCATTCAGAAGTGCAGCGTGACCACAAACTTCTATCCAAATCCTGGACCTTTGGCCACAACTCCAGTTAACCCTTTGCCCAGAACTCCAACAGACCCTGTATTTTCCTCCAAGCCAGAGAGCTTTTCTGAGCTATGAAAACTATATATATATATATAATTTGTTTTGAAACAGGCTTGGCAGGGGGCGTCACCAGAAAAAGCGTTTATTGGCAGCTAGTTGATCCCGTGACAAGACCTGGATCCTTTTATCTATAAAACAACATGAGCCTGAGACATTTGCTCTAAGTATTTTGAGTTTCCAAACAAACAAGGGTCACACTTCACTCTGCCACTCAAACTGTCATCAGACATTTCACCCCACTGTGGCCCCTATCTAAAGGGATATTGTACTCGATTCCTTCCTGCCTCTGGGGGGTTGGGACGGGAATCTCACTAGATTTTCCTTGGGAGAACTGTTAGAATCTGTGGCGAAGGGGTTTTGCTGGTTCATACCTTGTGGTGGGTTATGTAATGCCCATCTCCTAGTGGGTTAACAATAGGATCTGGCTGCCTTAGTAAAGATGTAAACTAAATAACAGATTTAGCTAGAAAAGCCTTTCCTTTCTTCTGAAGACAACGAAGCACCATCTCCACAGACTGAACTCCTCCTAAGTAGATCTACCCTTCACACAGGCAAGCCAATGAGTGTCAGAGTGGACTGAAGTAATGAGGGTATATGCCTTCTATTTAGTTTGTGAGGTCAGGAGTTTGCCTGCTGTTTTTGCAGCTGTGAATGCTGAGCAGAAAAGGCTTAAATGACACAGATTCCAGCCTCCCACATCTGTGGATGGCGAGAGGAAGTTTCTATGCATCCCATACAATGATATTCGTGTATTAACTGCATTCCAGTAAAGTGCTGGGTGATGGGTGACGGAAGGTTCTGGGGAGCATTAGGAAGAAATGTAGTTCTAGCAAGCAGGCTGAATGGGACTGTGGCTGCTCAAACTTCCTCTGACCTATGAATAATCAGGGAGGAGCTGAGGAAGGAGTTTCTGTATCCAGTTTATTCTCAGGTTTGGGTTTCAGACCCCCAAGATCTAGTGACTGCTCATGTGAAATTTAAACCCCAAATGGCAGAAGTCACCTGTTCTCAAGGGATTTCTGCCATTTAGGGCTGAATCCAAACTAAGAACCCAGTCTTACCTGGGACTGGAGTTAATGGGAGCTTATGGTTTTCAGCATGAGATCATGCCCTAAATCCATGAAATAGACTTGTTCCAATTTCAGAACACCTAGAACCAAAACCATGCGAGTAGGTTAGGACCCATGGATTCTAATCTGACCCCCCACCTCAGCCTAAAATTCAGTGCAGTTTGGATTTGACATTCCAGTCTTGGCTCATCTTTGTATGTAATTAATAGTTCCCCCACATTTACAGTGATGGCTGTATCAGTGTTCTGCTCAGAAATTAGAAAGACCAGTCCTTCTGCCTTGCTCCTTGCCTATGACAGCCTTGGGCTTCCTGAGTTTCCCCCCTCCAGCCATATACAAGGGTGATTAATTCGATATTAACCAAATATTGAGAACAATATCTAGTTTTTGGTACCATGGCTAGAAGTAATAGAGCTGGAAATGAAGAGGGGATACAGTCTTAAAACTCCAGGAAAGAGAAGATGATGAATTACTGTCCTGGGATTTTCTTTCCACCTCCCATCAGTGGGATGAGCTATGTGGAGCATTCAGTTAGTAAACCAGAGGGGGAATATTGTAGCTCAGTTTCTCATTATTAAGTGATGGTTCATGACACTGCTTGGGCTTGGGCCTGGCAGCTGAGTTTATTTGAGGCCATTCAGGCATCCTATAGAGATGATACCACCTGGTTTTGAAAGCTCCTCTGGCCTCTTCTGACTACAGAGAGAGAGGTGTTTGCCTGCCTGGTGTAGTTATTTCACCTAAACACAGACTTCTTCTCAATTTTGGATGGCATTATATTGGGAAATAACCACCTCTGAGAGCTGTGCCTCTTAGGGATCACTTCGCAGCTGCTGGATACCTTCTAGAGGTGGCACTTCCAGGGCTGACACAGCTAGGGTTGTCTGCAGTTGAAATGCTACAGAGGCACAGCTGTAGCACGTCAGTGTAGGTAATGTAGGGGTTCTCTTGTCAGCGTAGGTAATCCATCTCCCCAAGAGGCAGTAGCTAGGTTGACAGAAGAATTCCTCCATCAACCTAGCACTGTCTATGCGGGGACTTAGGTCAGCTTTTTTCACACTCAGAAGTGGAGATTTTTCACACTCCTGAGCGATGTAGCTGGGTCAGTCTAATTTTCTAGTGTACACCAGCCCCCAGGAAATGGAGCTCTCAGTAGGTGATGGCACAGAAGTGGGTTGTATCTCAAGAGCGGCAACTATTAAATTGTGGGTCCTGGTGATTTGCATGTACAGTCCTGGAGCATTTAAAATTCCTTCTTTGCTTCAGAGTCAGTCCTGTAGAACAACGCTGAATTTCTGTTTTTGAAAAGTAGCCCTCTCTCCCTGCAGGGCCGATGGAATTGTAGAGTTCCAGAACTATGTACCATCTGCATGCCTAGCTGCACACGACAGGAATGAGCGATCAGGAAAAGAGGTGGAATATTTAATGGGGAAGATTTTACATGGGGTGCTGAACTGAGGAAGAAAAGGACCCCCCATCTAAACAGCCAGCATCACATCCTGGGGTTTGCTTAAGGAAAACTTCTGAATGTGGCTGCTGCAAGAAGCTGGGAACAGGGGAATTTCCACACTGCTTCAGTGAAGACTTAGTCCAAGTTTATTGCAGAGATTGAAAGACTGAAGAATATAAATTGTAAATGTGATGACTTAAGAGCTCATAAATTCAGTATACAGCCCTGTTCCCAAGAGAGCCTGTGTGCAGCCTGGCCAAACTGCCCAGTGCTCGTGAGCGGGCTCTCTCACTCACTCTCACACACACACACCACTTCTCAAGAGACTCCCTCAACAGCTTGCCCTGGCTTCCAAGCGTGCACACGCATACAGAAACAATGAACGCACTCAGACCCCCCCCCGGCACCTGAACATATACCTATCACTGCATACAGATTATACACACATCGTGGGACCTAAATCTCACACACCACCTGCACTCCCTGTGCATCCACACCTGCAGATGTACACACATGCATGCTCTTCCTATTGCTCGTTTGCAGTGAAATCACTGGCAGCCCTGAGCAGAGATTTGCCCCTATTTAACTGCAATTTAGGTAGCAAACAGGTCAAACACTCTGAGGATGATATTTCAGCCTCTGATGATGAAGGAAGATGTGCGGTGCATCCTCTTAATTTAAGAGGAATTCTTTGCATTTGCATAACAACTTTAATGCTGTAATATGAGGTAAATGCTGTTATCCCCCATTTACCTCTAGGGAAACTGAAGTGGTTAAATGAGTTGCTCACGGTCACACAATGAGTCAGTGGCATTCAGTGTTAGTGCTTTTGAGATACAGATGTAGCACCAGCTCCTCCCCACCAATAAAATGAACCAACAGTAGAGTCATGGAAAGATGGAGCTTCCCTCATAGGCAAAAATATCCCCTCAAGTTCTGCCATTTGCTAAAATCCAACCTGGGTTTTCCCATCAGGCTGACTTTGCTTCTGCCACCAGGGGGATGCTGAGAGATTTTATGATGAGTGTTAAATTTACTGGAAGCTGCATTTCCAGTGGGTGAGTTATGGATGGGGTTGCAGCAAGGTCATTTCCAGCTCTCACGGTCCCTCAGGTTTATAGCTACTCAGAATTCAATGCTTGCTGATATCTAAGCTGGAAGCAATAGACCCTTTCCTAAAATAAAACCCCAACTTCTGTTGGGAATACACCATTGGGATCTATCATATTCTCTTTTACAGGCAAGATAAGGAGTTGAAAAACCTGTCTACTTAATGGAAAGAGTCATCCTGATTATAGTCCAGTGCCAAAGATATCCCTGAGGGTTGGTTGCTTGAGTGTGGCAGATCAGGACTGCAATAGAACGGTGTGCTCCAGGTGAATGCTAGGGGAGGGAGGCAATGGCTCGTGTTAGCAGATGAGCCCTTTTAGGGTTAAGGCTGATGGTCAACATTTGGGAATCAGGAGAACTGGGGGTGAAAATGGGGGAAACAAGGAGGAACATCAGGGTACCAATGGGGGAGTGTTCTGCTCCCCTCCCCCCGGAGAGTAAGCAATATGTTCCAACTCTAGCCTTAACTTCTCCCTTTGAACTTTGGCTGGAAAAGCATGACATAATGGCTAAGTATCGGGTTTACAGTATATAGATTTCCTAGAAACAAAGGTTTGAATGGCAGTTGAATCATCTCGGCTCCTTACCCTTCCAAGGACGTTAAACTAAGATCCATTCAGTTGACTGTATGTGAGTTTTTGGATGACCTATGTTAAAAATGCAGCTTCTGTTTGCTTTGCCTGGATGCTCAGCACCTGCTTTTCTTAAAGTTGATGCCTGAGGTCTAGCCATGTGTGTACCTAATGTGCATGTCCAGTTACTCCAATGGCATGCATGAATCAGGTAATTATGTGCTAGTAGTTCTAAATAGCCTTTTTCCACCCACAGAGGCCCAATTTCTGAGTAGAACTGAAATATTGATAACTGTCTGCAGAAGTGCTTGCAGACCTCTTCCTGCAAACCCAAGCCCTAAAAGATTCCATGGTATTTCTCTGGAGAAAGGATGGGGATGGGGATGGTGGTAAGTGGGGCCTCCCTGGTATCCTTGTTTAAAATTTCCCCTCTATATGTGATCCAAGATTAGGGAAGGCAGCTCCTACTACATTCAGCCCTACTTTTCAGCTAGCATCCTCCAGCTCAGAAGTGGCGGCATCTCAGTCATTCTTTGTACATATATAGGAAGCAAAGCAATTTGGGGTTAAAGGAGTGTTATGAATGTCTCAGACACCCTTTTTTACAGAAAAACTGTAAAAAAGGCTAGTTTTGGTTTTTTTACATCACTTATTCCTTTTAACATAAATTGTATCTCGGGAGAGTGTTGTGTGCATATAGTATGTGCTTGTAGCGTAGCAGATGTGCATAATTGCATGTGCATGTACATTTGCATATTCTGTACCTGTGCATAGCTGTGTATGGAGGATTGTAACTGTACATGCTATGCTTTGACAATGATTTGATAATAGAGTCAAGAACATGTGATGTACAATGGACCATCACTTACATATTTAGCTTAAGAAAGAGAAGGTTAAGGGGTGACTTGATTACAGTCTGTAAGTGTCTACATGTGGAACATATATTTAATAGTTGGCTCTTCAATCTGGCAGAGAAAGGTGTAACGTGATCCAGTGGCTGGAATTTGAAGCTAGACAAATTCAGACTGGAAATAAGGTATAATTTTTTGACTGTCAGGGTAACTAACCATTGGAACAGCTTACCAAGGGTGGTAGTGGATTCTCCATTACTCACCATTTTTAAACCAGGACTGGATATTTTTCTAAAAGATCTGCTCTAGCAATTATTTTGGGGCAGTTCTCTGGCCTCTGTTACACAGGAGGTCAGACTAGATGATCACAATGGTCCCTTCTGGCCGTAGAGTCTATGAATATATTGTCTTAAATCAGGGTGAAAGTAAAATTGAACTCTTACCGAAGGGGCGGGGTTTCAGGCAGAAGGGGCAGGGCTTGGGGTCAGCGTCCCCCAGCCAGCCCATCCACGCTGCCTGGCCCATGCCGCCTGGGGCTCCAGCGGCAATTTAAAGGCCCTGGGGCAGCTGCTCGTTTTGCACACGCCCTCCTGGTGGCGGCCTGGGAGGGTGCAAAAGGGGCAGTGACGTTAAAGTGCTGCCACGGCAGCGTTTTAAGCAGGGTACGCTTTAAAGTCAGCTGTACGGGCTGGTACCGGCCGCCACTTTTTACTGGTATGTCGTACCGGCCCATAACACCTTACTTTCTCCCTGTCTTAAATCTATTTTTTGCAATATTTTGATTCACTAAAAACTTCTAATCCGTATTTCTCCATCAGACCCTTGAAATTGTTTGCAAATTTACCTTACGTGTTTGAAAGTCATAAAACTCCCCCTCACTGGTGTGTGTGATAATTATAACTGCCACTTATACGGGGCAGATAACAATTAAGCAGAGGTGGGCAAACTACGGCCCACGGGCCACATCCAGCCTGCAGGACCGTCCTGCCTGGCCTTTGAGCTCCCAGCCGGGGAGGCTAGCCCCCGGCCCCTCCCCCACTGTCCTCCCTCCCTTGCAGCCTCGCGGCTTGGGGGCGGGGCTGCGAGCTCCTGCCAAGCAGACCGGCAGTGTGTCTAGCTCCGGGCAGCGCGGCTGCCAGACATGCTGCTCTGAGTGGGTGGGGTTAGATAAGGGGCATGGAGTTCCGGGGGCAGTCAGGCGTCAGGGGGTGGAGGTTCTGGGGGTGGAGATGGTCAGGGGATGGGAAATGAGGGGGGGATGGATAAGTGTGGGAGTCTGCGGGGGGGGGCCGGTCAGGGGTGTGGATAGGGGTCAGGGCAGTCAGGGGACTGGGAGCAGGGGGGTTGGATAGGGGGTGGGGGTCCCAGGGGTGGTTAGGGGTGGGGAGGGTCCCAGGAGGAGGCGGTTAGGGGACAAGGGGCGGAGGAGTTGGATGGGCCGGGGATTCTGAGGGGGGCAGTCAGGGGGAAGGAAGTGGGAGGGGTTGGATAGGGGGCAGGGACCCGGCTGTTTGGGGAGGCACAGCCTTCCCTACCTGGCCCTCCATACATTTTTGCAACCCCAATGTGGCCCTTGGGCCCAAATGTTTGCCCACCCCTGCAATTAAGCAACAAGAGAAGATTAAAAGGAATAAAAAAAAGATAATAATCTGAATTTGTATTTCTGTGTTTGCAGGCAGGAGTGTAATATAATGTGTATGGATGTACACATCTGTGATGGAAGTAAGCATTTGTATGTGTGTAGCTGTGTGTATGTTAATATCTCTTGTAACAATAGACACTCCTTGACTCTGGTAGCATTTGCTGGAGCCTCCCATTCAGATATTGGTTTGTTATCAGGTTGCAGCAGGCATTTCCATCTAATCAGGGATCTGAGCCCCTGTGAGCCACCACATGGGGCCTTCAAAGCACTTTCCTGAGCCTTGCATCTGCATTCCCTTTCTGATGAGGGAGGGTGAGAGGGATAAAGAAACACAGTGTCTCCAGAGGTGTTATTCCTCTTGCTGACTGGTGCATCTGGAGACCTGTCTTTGCACCTCAAAGCAGGGAGGGGAATGCCCTGTCCTTAACTTGTTCCTCAAAAATACTGGAGGAGGGGGATTATCTCACATGCACCCCTGCTGCATTGGTAATGAGAAAGCACCCTAAGGAAACATGAGCTCTCATTCATTTTTGTACTCAGCAGTCTGGAGAGGGAAGGGCCAGACCTGAATCTAATATCCCAGTGAGCAGGATCTGTTCGATTTAGTACATAAAATACTAGCTATACACCCCATGAGTACGCAGTGCAATCTTGCACCCTTCAGCTGAGTAGTTTCAAGCATATTTATGGGGTTATAGGATTTGTGAGGCTTCTCAGAATGACTTGTGGCTCTAAAAAGGGGACATCTTGGTACCGCTAGGCCTCTTCATAAGGGAAGACTCTGAAAGAAAAGGCTTTCAGAATCTTATTTCCACCTACCTGTCCCTCTCCACTAGAACTGCAATGCAATGGCCACTAATCTTATATGGCTCATAACTGCAAATGGCTCTGGAATTAATTAATTTGACAGCACTGTGGCTGCCTGTCTTTTGCACCAAAGTCAGTGAGGAAAACACACATTTTCCATATTTGCAGGGAGGCAGGGGGAAGAAGGAAGGGCTAGGACTTGAGTGTACGTTCACAGGACTCCCCTGGGACAGCCTGAGCTTGGGAGCGCGGCAAAAGGAGATTAACAACGTGGAGAGACGACGCTCTCAACAACAGGAGCGAAAAAGCTCCCAAGGGTTCGGTGGCGGTGGGAAAGCTTGATTGCCACATACAGCAACGCAGTAGCCTATGCAGCTTTCCCCCTCCCCCACCCCCCAGCTCCCCAAAGACACCCAGTGGATTGTATTCATTTGGTGGGAGGGGGGTGGTATAATTGGCTGTCACTCTGCTGGAGCGCATTTTATTTGCATAGCTAATGAGTTCCTCCAGACTGGAGAGAGAATTTGGGCTGGCACATGAAATAATGCCAAGCGAGGGCAAAGGTGTTAATTAAGGAGATTTTGGCAAGTAATTTAAGGGCCAAAATTTACATTTTGTTGGAAGAGAATCTACCTGTTGTGAATCAAAACTTTGTATATAGCGGGGGAAGGGTTGTTTTGTTTTAAATTTAGTGTTAACAAAAGCCTCTTTGTGGTCTAAACACTACTGGCACTGGGCTAGCATATGCACACCAGGAAATTAAACTGACTGTGGGCCTGGTTCTCCACTGCATTGTACCTTGTGTGAAATGGGTGTAAAATGCTACCCAGTTACAATTCTACATTCATTTACACACACACCTTTGCCCTCATCTCGAATGGGTGGAAATGCGGGTGAAAGGCGGTGAAGAAACTTATCTAGGTTGTATACCAGGACCTCTCTACTCCCCAACACTGGGCAGGATGTCTAATGAGAACTGGTTTCTAGATGAAATTTCTGCAACTTCCACTCTCTTGACTGGTTTTGCTGCTTCTGGCCAAAGGAATAACAAGAGAGAAGGGCTCTGGCTTTCAGGGCAACTCTCTGTGAGGAGCTGGTGTGTGTCACTGGGCAGTATGCATAGTGTGCCACATTTTTGATGACTAATAGCAACCTTTACTGGGATGTGATGGGGGTTGGGATGTTTGGGCTGGCTGGATAGAACCTATTGAGAATTATTTCTTTAAATGGCTCCATTTGGCTGATATCACCTCCTTAGATCTATACTGAAATACCCTTCTATTAATAAATAACTCCTTTCTCCATTTCTTCATTGCAACAGCACCCGTCTAAGTAACCGGGAATTTGGGTTTGTTTTTTATAGACATTAGAACTAGATTTTATCTTTATTAAGGGTTCCCTCCCCAGTCCTAAACCTTTGTTCCATTGCAGTGAGCAAATCAATCAGATGTAAAGTGGGGAAGGGGATCGGTTGAGATTTTATTTTCATCTGATTTATCTCAGCCAGAGAGAGAGAGAATGAGAGTGCCTATATGCTTTTGGCCAGTGAGAAGTGCCTTTAAGAGGAACAGACATTTTTCCCATTGTAATAATGATCTGGGAATTTGAGTATATTATCATCTAAAGCAGTTGCAACAAGAAGATCTGGTGCTGCATGAATAACTTGTAGAAAATAATGTATCTGAAGGGTTTAGCCTTTTTGTTTCCTCATGGACTACAAGGAAGCATATTTCCTTGAATGAATTCATTATTTGAAATCATTCAGTGATTATTGTTTGTGGATGATTAATTTTTTTAACTGTGGATTGCAAACAGTCGATACAAGTATTTGATTTTTGAAGTATGTTGGTTAGTTGTGACTGGTCAGATAAATCACATGGTCAGGATCTGTTCTGATTGGATGAGTGTGCAGTCCCTGGCATGAAAACTTGTGCATACAAATTAAAAATGTTATCTTCACAAATGCTCTCATTTGTGGCTTTGAAATTCTTTTCCCATGAACAACCAGGCAAGTAAAACTTGATTTCTTACATAGTGATAGAAGGCAAACACAAAAATAATGCAAATATGGTCAGCATGAGTTCATTTAAAAATGTGAGTGTCCATTTGTAACAAAAAAAAATTGCTTTGCAAAATTTGCCTGGGTGGAATGGGAACATAGGAAACTCTATGCTGGAGTGATCTATCAAGCCTGGTATCCAGCCTTTAAAAGTGGTCAATTCTTGTTGCTTCAGAGGAAGGCAGGAAAAAAATCAAACCCAGAATACATCTGGCCTGACAAGTTGTGCAATGCTGTACGTGGGGGTGGGGAATGCCTTCCTGACCCCCTCAGGCAAATAGTTTATGCCCTGAAGCATGAGGTTCCATTACCCTTATCTTAGCTCACATAGCTATAAATGTTATTGGCCATAAAATTACCCAGCCCTTTATACACAGACATCTGCAATAAGCCTGTTCTGCTAAAAATTGTCAAAGCTTTTTATTATTGGTGAACTTTTAAAGCGGTTTCTTAAAAAAGAAATGAAAATGAAAATGAAAACTGACAAAATTAAAATACATTAACAAACAGCTGAAAAGCTAAAGCCATTGTCACATTTTCTGCATAGACTTTATGCCTCTACTAATATATAACAATTTATTCGCCCATCTCTAGCCTCTTCCACCTGCAGATCTCCAAGCACTTTACAGACATTAATGATTTAAGCCACATAACCTTCCTTATGACATAGGTCAATATTGTCCTTTTATATAGATGGGTAAATAGAGGCACAGAGAAATGACCAGACTAGCGCAAGGTCACACAGCAGGTCAATGGCAAAGCTAGGGGAAAAAAACCCTGATTCCGAGCCCTGAGATTTGGGATTTTTGTGGAGGGCTTGGGGTTAAAGTTACCTTCATGTGAATTTCATTCTGGTGAAATAGGTCAGACTGATGTCCCTGGAAACAGATATTCTTTATTTTATCCACAGCAAAGCTATGGCCCAAACAACACAACTCAAGCTTCCTTGGCACATTAACCTCACAAATGTGTATCCAACCCTGCCTTGAAATTACCACCTCTAAAGATGAAAATGGAGTTCAGTTTCCATGGTCCATGCAGTCTTGACCCCTCTGCTGAGATGGCTAATGGGGGCTGGGGGTTAAAGAATGCCAACTCTGGTAGGGACACATGCCCACTAAGGACTGGACTGAGACAATCTGCTGAAAAGCCATCAAATGTCAACACCTTTCTGTCACCGCTGACCTGAGCTGGCTTTGAATTGGTGGCCTACACGTGAATTCACATATATGATGCAAATAACGTCTCTCATCTAGCTGCTGCCAGTCACTGTAGTATCTAAGCACCACAACTTATTTGCTAAGAGTTGAGTAGAGGGTTTTCTATTTCTCCTGTAGTTGTTGGGACCATCAGTCACACCTAAAGGAGCGTGTAGGGAGCTGCATCCCTTAACTTCATTAACTGTATTGATAGAGTTGGAGGAACCTGGAAAGTTGAGTTTAGACTCACAAAGTTCTGCCAGCATGAAATTCTCCTTTTGCCCATGCTCTAGGGTAGGCTTCTGGAATGTGGGATCTTCTGGACCAGCTCTTGGGAAGCAGCCAGGTCTTCCTTTTACCTTCCCCTCACAATGCTCTGAAGTTGGTTTTCTGAAATATGGACAGCCGTTGTGGCACACAGCTGGCCCTCTCCCCCACGTATGGCTCGATGGGCTGCTGTTTTCATTGAATCATGGCAGGGTATTGGGAGAGTAAAGATCAAGGCTTTACAAAGCTCACAGAACCTCGTTGACTAATTTGGATATTCACAAAACTAGTTCAAGTTCCTGGACGTTGTAATTTTAAACCCATTTTTTTCTAAAGGTGATTCGGTTCAGTTAATAAAAGAAAAACCTTTGGTTTTCTAGTTAAAGGGCTGTCTGTAGTAGTGTATAAGGGATAGAAGACACACACTCATCCTTACCCCCAAAAGGTGGCACAAGTGCATGCCATCTGCATGGCATATAGCCTGTGTTTATTTTGTATTAGGATTTGTCTGCCCCTCTCTCCTCTATCTCCCACACTGTCTCTAATTGGCTCAGGTCAGGACCTCTGCACTTCTTCAAGCCAGCTGGCAAGCTACTAGTACTATAGGTCTCAGAGTGATCCATACAGTGGCTTGCAAATTCTCTATCCCATTCTCTTCCCCCTTTTCCTCAATCAGCTGAGGCAACTGACCTCTTTTGTGGAGGGCAACCCTGCCAGCAAGATGAGGAGAAGCTGCCAGTGGTGACTTGGTCAGTGAGACAGAGCTGGAAGCAGAGAATTTTGTAGGAAGTGAATGCAAGAGTCTGGACAGCTTCTGTCCCTCATTTAAACTTCCGTAGCCTGACATCAAACATGTCGTTGCAGACTGAGCCCCCACAGGCCTGACAGAGGAGCAAAAAGAGAGGGCTGGAGGCAGCAGATCCTAATCTTTATTAAATAAGAACAAAGCCTATGCCGGCTAATGAGAAAAACAAACCGATGAAAGATCCGGCGGGCTCCTCAGAAGGACACAAAGAAATTCTCTCCTGACAAGAGCTTGCTAAAAATACACCAGAATATTTATCTTGCTGGCAAAGGCTTCACAGGCCCAAGAGTTGGAGCTTGTGCTTTGGAAATTTGAATGGGCATAACTGAGGCAGAATCTGGCACAGAGGATTCAGATGAGGGTACTTTGCTCTGTGCGTGACTTCCAGAGACAACAGTTATGGCAGGAATACTCAAACAGCAGCAGGTTGGGGGTATAAACTAGATCACTAACATGACTTTACCTTCTGTTTTTCCGTTCATGGGCGGACAGTAATGCACATCCCTATGGCTTTATGTCTCCTCCTTGTCTTGTTCTGAATATGTATACGAAGCACAGATGCTACAGGTCTGTGCTCAGTGCTCTCTCTCTATATATATAGATACTTTGAGTGCCAGATGGAAAAGTTGTAATGTGGATATCAATCGAATGATGCTACCAATGTAATAAGAGAATTAGCACATCTGTTGGAATGGATTCATGTGAGTGTTAGTTTGTCTCACCATATGCATCTATGCATCGTAGATGAATGTGCTACTTCCCCTGCAGGAGAACAAGGAGCTTTGATCACCTTATTAAACTTGAGTTATAAATATTCCCTTTATGTATTTGAGTTGTTGCTGGCTCTGATTCGATCCATGAATAGGGATGTTCCCTCTGCTTACTTAATAAGCATAATATGAAACCTTGGCAGTGATCTGCAGAGCTATGTGAATCTTTTGTAACAAAACCCCAAACAACATTCAACTGATCAGGTTTCATGTTATGTTACAAACTCAAAACTCAGACTAAGTGTATAGAAAAATCCACCCAAGGTCATGAAGTGTTTGAGGGTCCGAGTGGGGATCTTTTGAGGGTCCCAGTGTGGCGTGATCTTAAGTTTGGAACAGATCAGAATTGAACAAACTGTTCCCATGAACCCCTGTGACAGGGAGCTGCTGAGTTTCACAAATCCCTAGTGATCTAGCTTCCTCGTTGTCAGGGGCAGCTCTAGACATTTTGCCGCCCCAAGCACGGCAGGCAGGCTGCCTTTGGCGGTTTGCCTGCAAGAGGTCCCCGGTCCCGCGAATTCAGCGGCAGCCTGCAGGAGGTCCGCCGAAGCCGTGGGGTCAGCGGACCCTCTGCAGGCAGGCCGCCAAAGGCAGCCTGCCTGCCGCCCTCGCAGCGACCGGCAGAGCGCCCCCCCGTGGCTTGCCACCCCAAGCACGCACTTGGCATGCTGGTGCCTGGAGCTGCCCCTGCTCGTTGTCCCCTGTAGCCTCCCATGTCCCTCAGTGAATCAAAGCCAGCTATGTTCCGTTAATCCTTTATCTTGAAGACCTTTCGAGAGGCGATCAGTCTCAACCAATACTTTGGATCAGAGAACCCACAAATTTGGGGGAGATTCAGATCAAAACTCAGATCCAAACTCCACAACCAGCCTGACTATAGAATGGGCTGAACCAAAGTCCCATCTTTCAACACCCTCAAACTTTGGGGGAATTCACATCTGGATCCAGGCTTGACTGCTTGGTTCTGAAGACAACAGGACTTATTTGATTAGAGGCTGCAGTTCCTTTTCTGGTTCCATCATCACTGACCATGAAACCACAGCCACTGCTTCTTTAATGTACTGTGGCTGAACTTACTGTCAGTAGGTCAAAGGGAACATGATTTACTCGGGCTTTGATGCATTTGATACAGTTTGAGGAAGGATGATGGGAGGCAGTGGGGATAGGAGGTGACAGAGAAGGAAGAACTTTGTCTGTTTACATGAGAACTGGATTAGTATCAAGCTAACAGAGCTATTTTCTAGCAGAGAGGGACGTAAGGCTAATGAGAAGGTTTCAGCTAGAGTAACTGGAGAGAGGTTCTCTTACTGACTGTAGGAGTCAGGCTGAGCACTTGTCTGCAGCTCCTTTTTATCTTGGTTTCTCTGGTTAGGGGTTGGCAGTGTGACAGGGTTGGGGGAACCCCATCCTGTGTGGGTCGAGTGCACCCGCCTCTTTTAGGGAAAAAAGGGGGGGTGTATGTATCTTACGTCTCTTTCCCTCCCAGCCTGAGTCCATATACTTGCCCTTATCAGCAGGGCATTACGGCCTAGTGGCCGGAGTCCATAAATTCACCCTTGTCACTGGGCAATAAGACCTAGGGACCAGTGTCCATCAAGCTGCCCCTTTTTGCAGGGCACTAAGGCTCAGTGGCCCAAGTTAATATTATATGGAGAGATACCTATCTCATAGAGCTAGAAGGGACCTTGGAAGGTCATTGAGTCCAGTCTCCTGCCTTTACAGCAAGACCAAGTACTGTCCCTGTCAGATTTTTGCCCCAGATCCCTAAATGGACTTCTCAAGGATTGAACTCACAACCCTGGGTTTAGCAGGCCATTGCTCAAACCACTGAGCTATCCCTCCCCCCTCTAGTCATGGTATGAGGTCGGAGTCAGAGGGATCTGCCAATACCCCTTGATGAGATCCAGAGTCGACAGGAACTTGGCTCCCCCTAACCTCTCAAGGAGTTCATCGACCCATGGCATTTGGTAGGCTTCAAATTGGGATATATTGTTCACTTTTCTAAAATCAATACAAATTCAGATGGAGCCATTTGGTTTCAGAACTAGGACTATCGGGCTTCGCCACTCACTATGGGATTCTTCTATCATGCCCATGTCTAGCATGACCTCCAGTTCTTCCAAACGGCCTTCCACATAATCTTGGGCTGGGACGGTGGGGGTTGTGTACCTTCTGTCCTGGTACAGTGGCAATATAATGATTCATGATGGTCGTCCGTCCTGGCCGGGCTGACAAGACCTCTGGGTAAGACTGCAGGAGTCCTTGGAGTTGCTCTCTGTGGGTTGGGTTAAGTCCTGTTCCTATCGCTACAGGCCCATCCCCAAAGGGTTCATCAGCCAGGGGTCCTAATTCTGGTTCGGGAAGGTAGGGAGTGATCAGTAACGTCTCCCTGCTCCTCCAGGCTTTTAGCAAATTGATGTGGTACATATATGCCTCACGGCGCTGGCCTGGTAGCCTTACCTCGTAATCGACCGGCCCGATGGGCCATGTGACTTCAAAGGGGCCTTGCCGTTTAGCCAATAGTTTGGATTCGGTTGAGGGCAACAGGATTAGGACCTGATCTCTGGGTTCAAAGCTCTGTAGCCTGGCTCCTTGGTTATAGTGTTGTGCCTGACTCTGCTGCGCCTTTTCCAGATTCTCTCTAGTGAAGGTCCCTAGCATCTGAAGCCTCTCCCGTAGGGGTTGTTCACCATTTGCTACAGCCTTTCCCTGAGTCTCTTGCTCTTCCCAGCCCTCCTTCAGAAGGTCGAGAATACCTTGGGTTGTCTCCCATATAGGAGTTCAAAGGGGGAGAACCCTGTGGATGCTTGGGATACCTCCCGTATAGCAAACAATAAGGCTGGGAGTAACATATCCCACTGTCATGGATCTTCTTCCACAAATTTGCGTAGCATGCCCTTCAAGGTCTTGTTAAAACAGTCCACCAATCCATCCATCTGGGGATGGTATAGGGATGTCTTGAGGGCTCCTATACCTAAAAGATGGCAGAGGTCGGCCATCAATCGGGAAGTCATGTTTGTCCCTGATCTGTTAAGGTTTTGTGGGGTATCCCTACCCGGGCGAACACCTTGATGAGTTCGGCGGTTATCTTAGGGGCAGGGGCAGTCCATAATAGGACTGCTTCCAGGTACCGGGTTACATAATCCACAATCACAAGGATGTACTGATGGTCGGATGCACTCTTTTCTCATGGGCCCACCAAGTCAAGTCCGATTCGCTCAAAGGGGGTCCTGACTACTGGGAGAGGAATGAGGGGTGCTTTCGGCACTCCTTTCGGGTCCATGCATTGACACTCTGGGCGTGATGCACAATAACTCTTCACCTCCTGGTGGATACCTGGCCAGAAGAATCACCGTGCTACTCGTTGGAGGGTCTTTTCTCTTCCTAGGTGCCCTGCCCAGGGCACCGAATGAGCAAGGTGTAAAAGGCCCTGGCACAACCTTCGGGGGCCAGCAACTGATGGAGTACTGCTCGTATCTGTGGCTCTTCCACCAGCTGATAGAGGCGGTCTTGCCATATTTCAAAGCATGGGCCTTGGTGTTTTAGGGGAGCACCCCACTTCTTAATCCCTACCAGTGGCCTGTTCCCAGGCATGCTTAAGTGTAGGGCCCTCTTGTTATTCCTGGATAAAGTTGCCATCACGTTCAAGCTCTGTCTGCACCTCATCGACAGACTAATCCATTTGTGTAGGTGGGGGTTGATGGACTCAGAAGGTCCTTCCCCCGGGTTGTCGTCGTCATCCCAATCCCTCCTGAGCAGCCCGCTTGTTACCTGCCCCTCACCTTCTCCTGCTTGAGCGTTCTGGGCAGACTCTTGCAATAGTTCTCAGAACTATGGCCATTCCCACCCCAGAATCACAGGATAGGCCAGTCTAGGGGTCATGCCAACCGAGAGGTCCACTCTTCAGTGGTATATCTCCAGCGTCACTTGGGTAATAGGATACGAATGTAAGTCTCCGTGGAGACATTGGACGTAGATGGAGGTTATGCGTGGCTCCAGGTTTGGCATGAGATCGCCCCAGATGAGAGTTTGACTACAGCTGGAGTCAATCAACGCCATCATAGGAATCCTGTCCAATGAGATGTTGGGTCATCTCTGTGAACTGTACCTCCAGATGATGATGGCTTTGGGCTGCAGTACAGAACTCACTGGGCTGTGGGCACTTTGGCCAGTGTTTGGTGTATTGGTTTCTTTATAACACAGGCCAGGGAAAAAACAGACCCAAAAGTTTCAGCAGTCGGGCTGGCTGGAAAACACCACTATGTAGGAGGAAATGTAGAGGTTTCCGAATTTGTTTTTGTTCCAGTGCAGAATGAAGATGAGACTTTTCAAAAAAATTTGTGCAAAAAATACAAGTGAGGAGCACCCTGGAAGTTAGGGCACTCCCCTGGGCTGTGGGAGACCCAGGTTCAAGTCCCAGATCTGCTGGACTGAATCTCCCACAGTGGTGCCCTAGCCATTGAGCTATTGGCTATCCTGTGGTGGCTTGTGCTCTCTCACTCTCATTTTGACCAGAGATTCCATCCTGGACCTGAGAAAATTTCCCAACTACATTTTCATCCAAACAGATACATTTTCATGAACCATTTAGGTTTTGATGAAACAGCAGTTTTGAATGGGAAAAAGTTTAGTGGAAAATTTTTCACCCACCTCCATGTGTATTAATATTCTCTACAGAGTGGGGGTGTAAATTTCACGGCTATCTCCTTGGAGTTTTCAGTTTATGCCGTTCATTTCACATAGATGTCACTACTGCCTTATGAGTGCTCCACTGAGAGAGTCAGCGAAATGGAGCGAGTGCATTATAGTAATGGAGTAACTGTATAAAAACAATGAAATCCAATCTCTTTAAACTGATTTGATGTCTGCCTGAACCACAACATTTCCTGCTAATGGCTTCCTTCATTTTGTAACCGTGATCGCCACCTGATCAGATTACAGCTGTTTTTAATTACAAAGCTAATAGAGTCTGTAGGCAGTGTCAGGCAGACAGCGCATGCCCCACACAGGCAGTGGGGGAGAAGAAGTCGTACTGACTGTGTTAACACACGCAGCCTATCAAAGCTGACTGTCAAAACACCACAAGGAGGGGGCTAGAAGAGCTAATAATATTTTCAGACGTGCAGCCCTGTCATATTGGCCCCCCGGCTCATTTGAAAACATGTGAAAACAAACCGAGCCACGAGTTGTGCAAATAGTGTTTCATTCCTGAATCCTTCTCCGGGTTCCGATCTCCTCCTTGTTGTCTCTGTGGCCTGTCCCATGGGTGTCTGCCTAGGTGCTCTCTAGAGTCACAGTGCTGCCTGGGGAATATGGAGTGAAGCTTGATTCCCAACGGTAGAGAAGGCCTGATTTTGATCTCACAGATGTAAATCAGGAATGACTCCACTAAAGGCTGTGGAGCTCCCCATTGTAAATGAAAGTGGTGTTGGTTTGGGAATTTTAAAAAAAATATTTTTGAGTTATAATTCAGTGCTGGTGAAAGCCCTGAAGACTGAAAGGCTTTATACACAGAAGAGACATGGTGCAGCACAGGGTGAGCTTCCACCCCCCAACCATCCACAGCCAGCAATCCCAGGGGAGCAAGCACAGTCTCAATGGCTCAGCCTTGCTCCCCTTTGGCCTTGTCTTCACTAGCATTAATGGTCAAATTCTGTATTGATTGTTCCCTCTAGCTCTACTCTAAGGGCTTGTCTATATGGGGAAATTGACTGGAATAGCTCCCTGTGTGGACACACTTATTCCGGAATAAGTGTATCCACATGGGGAGTTACTCTGAAGTAGCTATAGCTCTTTAACTTCACGCTCCCTTATCCCAGAATAACTTCACCATGTAGACAAACCCCAACTTGCCAGCCTCCACATGCAAAACTCCCTCTACTGTGTGTTGGTTGAGTTACAGATTGTGCCAGGAAACCTAGGCTAAGATTTAGGCTTTACCCCCAGTTTAGGCTCAGTTCAGCTGGGGCTTAAAAGTACTAGAAACAGGATAGAGTTACAATAATAATCTAAATTGATCCTCCGGGGCTACCCCACAACACCCCAGGAAGCTGCCTACCTATCCATCTATCTGCTCTTCTGGGTCAAGGCGTCACACTGACTAGAAGCTATCTGTCAAAGTATATTGTCCAGCACATGGCCATGGCCCTCCCTTGTAAGATACTTCTCCATAGCAAACAATTATGCTTCTCATTCTGAAATCATTGACATGGCTCCTGAGAAGACATCTCAGTGGACAGCCTCCTGGCCAGAGGCTGACATGACAGCAGTGGGTATCATCATCAGTATGTTGAGATTGCCAAGGAAGGGTCTGATTCTGATCTCACACCGGTGGAGTAACTCTATAGAGGTCAATGGAATCACACAGATGTAAAACCACTGTGAGATCAGAACCAAGCCTGATAGTATCAGTTAGTGTCCATTGTGGTGTGACATGCCATGGACACCTGTCTGCTAGGAAATGGACCGAGACCCACCATGCTTGTTCAGGTTGGTTGCTTGGGCCTGATTCCACTGTCTCTTTGGAGCTGCAGACTTGGGGTGATACCTGAGGCTGCTCAGCACCTCACTGGAGACTCTTAGTGCCATGCAGAATTGGGCCACTTGTTTGTTTTTAAATGCCTTGTTGTCCTTCCTTTCCAAGTATACAGATCTGAATGAGCCATTGCACATCTCCTAGAGTCCCACACGTAACAATTTGCCCTTCTGTTGGTGGCCATACGTCCTTTTCTCTGTAGCAATGTCAGCGCTATGTACGTATGGTTTCTCATTGACCTTGTAAATGATTTAGGGTCCATATCAAGGCAGGATCAATAATTTATATTTTGAATTAATTATTTATCTTGACAGGAGTCTCTCTCGCTCTTTAATTTCATTGTATCATTGTCTTCTTGGTCTCTACTCGCAAAACAGAATCATGGTCATTCCACAGCTCAGGCCTCATTGTTTTCAAGTTCCTCAGCTCTTCGCCAGAGCCTGAAAAACAGATATATTCACTAACAACATTTTCTTTCCACCTTCTTTTTGCAAAAATAAGAGAAAAGTAAGTCCTGGAATTGTAGTCTGGGCTCTCTGAGTGTGTGAGAGAGAAAGACCTAGATACCATCTGTATTTTACTCTGGGCTCTGTATATGGGTATATTTGGACTGGATTCCATCATCAGTGCACTCTGGGCTGTGAGTCTGTGGCATGCATCTTTAAGATGTCCTTAATGAACCCTAATCCAGTAGAGGATTCCCACCCCTCAAAACATCCTCTTTCTCACAGAACACACCCCCTTCACTGGCAAAAAGGGGTGCAGGCACAGGGCCCAGATGCAGCACATACGCACCAGCAGGGATTTCCTCTCCAATACGCATGGCAGAAAGGCCAGAATTTAGCTTCAGAATCTGACCCTCACTGTGTGAGTTTGCGCATGTCACTTCATCCCTCTGTGTCTCAGTTTGCCATCTGTAAAATGGGGATAATAGCGCTTCCCTACCTCCCGGGGGGATAGTGAGGATAAACTTGTGACGGGCTTAGATTCAATGATCATGAGTGCCAGTGAAAACCTCACCAACATCTGGGATGGCAGGTTTGAATCTTCGCTGCTGTAATTGTAGGATGAGCCCAGCCACTTGGAGAGCCTCTGCTAACTGGTTAAATCCACTCTAGTGTCTAATCACCTGTTGGCAAACAACAAGGAAGTTGGGTTTCTTCAGCCAGTTGGCTGAGCTGCTCTTCCCAGTTCCTCCCTCCTAACCTTTGGGAAGCTGGTTACCCCATCATGTCAAAAGCAGTCACTCGACACTATCACTCAAGTCAGTACTTTGCTCCTGTTCCCCCTCTCCCCCCCATTACTCCATCTTTTCCTTTATCTGAACTTTTAAACCCTGTGTCTGGTACAGATTTTTACAGTAACTCAAGCCTTTGAGAATTGTTAATGCCGTGCTGTTTTCACAGGAACGTTAATATGTGCTGCAAAAACACCAAGTATCAAAAGTCAGTCGTGCTTCTCCAAGGCTGAAATTCACGCCAGCTGACAGAGCTGGGCAGCAGGGAGGGGCTTGAGCAAAAACACAAAAACCAGGGACACGTATCCACTTTACAGGGATGCAGACAAGATGGGCAAGGCCCCAGATTTGACCTAACTGGCCCTCTGCACACCACATATCTCTTTGCAAAGTCTATGTATGTTTTCAAATGTGTCTGTTCCTTAACACTTACATGACCTGTTTCTAAAATAACCAAAGGAAATTAATACCAGGAGCCTGGAACTGTCAAACAACTCTTCAATAACTAAGCATTGTGTGCAAACCAACTTTCACCAAAAAAAACCTGCAATTACAAAGCAGTGTATGCAAACTAATGGTCACAAGCAGCCCTACAGTAACAAAGCAGGGTGTGCACTTGTACCATAACAAAGAGGTGGGCACAACTCCATACTTATAAACACTACAATAACAAAACAATATATGCAACCCAGTGCTCATGAGCAACTCTACAGCAAGCAGCATCCACACGAGAGAGAAAAAATGTTTGTGTAACTCACATCGATTCCAGTTTCAAGCTTAACAAGAGTTTGTTATGCAGTAAAGTTGGGGACGAGGGGGGTTGTAATAATGTAAAACATCTTGACAAATGTGACTTTAAGGTTATGTATGAGGCAAGGTTATACACCATGCAACAAACATTTCTGCATTAGAAAAAGTTAACAGTCTAGAAAAGAAGAAGAAAGAGACGTTTTGAAATGAAACAGGAAGTTCCCTTGAATCCTAGAGCCTTTGAAGGATTGTGAATGGAATGAGAAGTCTGTACTCTTATAAAGGCTCCGAGTTGTCATGGCATGGGGGGTGGGGGGTAGATGTAGGAAGGAGGCGCTTTCTGAACACACAGACATTCTCTAGCTCTCCAGTCACACACTCTGCTCTTTGTTCCCTTTTTATATTTTTTTTAACTGGAGGGGGTTTTTGATGCTGTATTTTTTATATCTAGTGTGGGTGCTAAGTGAGGCTTTGCATATGCTTTGCCAGGTCGGGAGGGGGTGGGGGCAGGTCCCAGAGTGCATGTTAAATTAGACTCAAAGGCCTTGATCCTGTTGCCTTTACTTACTAAAGTCAACGGGCGTTTTCCTGCAGCCCGAGTCCTGTAATGAGATTGCTCACAGGTGGGTCCCCCTTGACTCTGCGCAGGCGTAGGATCAGGGTTGACACTTTACTGATTTCCATGCTCCACGTGTGCCCAGGGCTCAAACCATTTTTGAGGAAGTGTTCTTGGGGTTTGAAAAAGTTTGGTTAACTTTTTTTTTTTTTTAATTTCATTTTTGCAGCATTGCTGAGTCTTTGCTGGGACCAGATGTCTGAAACACCTTGAGAAAGTGTGTTCTGGTGGTGTTGCTGGAGCCACTGGAAACCTCAGAGGGCAATTCCTGTGAGATTTCCATTGCAGTTTTGTAAACCAAGTTTTGACCAGCATCTGAATTTGGAGGGTACCTCCCTGACACAGACCCCTCAATTTTTTTTGATGTTTATCCTTCACTGGAACAAAACTCACTCAGCTAAATTGATGAAGAGAGGCTCCTTTTGGCCAGTTCTGTGGCCACAGGACTGGAACTCAGCCCTTGGTGCCTTACAGCTGGTTGGAGGTGAAAGTTGTGCTCATTTCCTTTGGAGAGAACCTTTGAGGACCCACTCTGGCCAGTGCTTATTTTGTGTCAGGGCTTGCCAGGGCTGAGCCTCGACACCTCTAGGCCTGGCAGTTCATAGCGCCGACACCTCTAGGCCTGGCAGTTCATAGCCCCGACACCTCTAGGCCTGGCAGTTCATAGCCCCAGCACCTCTGGGCCTGGCAATTCATAGCCCCAACACCTCTGGGCTTGCCACATCACTTATGAAAGTAAAAATATTGCTTGAGCCCCAGCACCTAATTGCTTGAGCCTCAGCACCTCTTTCATTACAAATTAAGCACTGCCTCTGGCCAATAATTTTGATGAGCTTTGAAGAAAATGAGGCATCATGAAGGAGAGAGGAGGGGGGATCATTTTTGATGCACAGGAGGAAAACAGGAGCTTTCCTTCCCCAGGAAAAAGTGGTAGTGCTAAGCTGCCTATTCATCCTGTATTATGGTCTATACAGCTTTCAGTGGGTATCCAGAAGCGGCAAGATTTGTGGGACGGTGGGACAAAAAAGGATGATTCAAGGACTTGGAGATGAGGAGGGGGGTCAGTAGAGGGGCCTTGAGGCAAAGTAAGGGACTGTTGCTCAGTGCAACCTCTTCTTTGCTAATTATATAGTTGGGGCCAAATTTAGCAAGGTCTAAATCCCCTCAAGTCACTAGGGATGAATTTGGCCTATGGTGGCTCCATTATTTTAGCTAAATGTGTCAAAAGCCGCAGCCTATTCTCAGCTGTGCACAGGCACCAAAAGGAATCTGAGTAGAATCAGGGCCCAAGACTACCAAGAAAAGAACAGGGTTACAAGAGGAAATGTGTTGACATCTGCGTTGTAGATGGAGACAGGTTTAGTGTGTGTTTGTTAGCAGCATTTATCACCACTAAAGACTGAGGGGAAGGGGAAGGTGATTGTAAAGTTCCTTGAGTATTCAGTCCTGCCATTTGGAGTTCCTCAATTGTTTGGCCACCAGAGAGGGAAGCTGTGGCTCTGGGACAGGCCTGTGGTGTTTAAGGGGAATTCACGCTGTTTCTCAACTCGCTGAGAAATGGAGTCTGAGAAATCGGAAATGGAAAAGACCAAAGACCTACTCGGGTAGCTCAGTTCTTGCTCATCCCCCTGGCCCCAGGGCCTCCCCTAGCCATTTTGGTGCCCTATGCAGCCCCTCCCCCCCCCCTGGGGGGGTGGCCCCAGGCCTGCGCGGAGTGGGTAGGAGCCAGCTTGGGTGACAGGGGGGAAATCACCTCCCAGCACGAGCCAGTGGAGCGGAGTGGGTTGGGGCCGGGTCTTTCCACTTCCTGCCACCCGGTGAGTGCAGGGTGGGTCTGACCCTGCACTCACGGGGCAGTGGGAAGTAGAGTGACCCAGCCCCAGCCCGCTCCGCTCTGCTCCCCAGGCTTGGGGAGTGGGGGGGAACCACCCCCCAGCACTCACCAGTGGCGCGGCTGGGAGCCAGTGGTGCGAAGCGGGCTGGGGCTAGGTCGCTGCACTTACTGCTGCCCGGTGAGTGCAGGGTGGGCCTGACCCCTGCTGCAGTCCTCAGGAGAAGGGGTGGAGGGGGCGGGGCTGGGGCAGAGCAGGGGCTGGAGCAGCATGCCGCTGCGTACTTTGCGTATGGGTAAGGACGGCCCTGCGTCGCCCATTGCCTTTGGCTAACCTTTCCTTCGAGGCTATTGGAAAAGAAATAACTGAGCTGGATACTGATCTGCTAAAGCAACCAAAATCACACACACATGCACGTGTGAACACAATCACACAGGTCCTGCAAAAAAGGAGTTATCTGCAAACTTTTGGCCACCAGTCCCATGGAGTGTGGGTTTGGTGTGTCCTTAATTTTCACATGACTCCCATTAACATCAGGGAGGCTCTGCATCATTTAGAAAGTTTCAGTCATGGAAAATCGGAAGCTGGCCGCTTCTGTGTGCATGCGGATTTTCTCTGAAAGCCTCGCTATTAAAATAAACAAAAGAAAGATAATCCAACCCAGGTTATAGCAGTGAGCGGTTTTCAGCTGATGGCTGTTGGATGGCCTACGCCAAATGAGCTGATTGTTTTAGTCCAATTCCTACTGGACATCACAGCTAGTGCTAATGGGTGGTCACAGGAGAGAGGCCAAAAACTGTGTGCCAGAACGCCCCTCTCACTCAAGGTGGTCCCACCAGGTCAGAGTAGAGATACACAGGTGGAACGAGCTTTCATTGCCCCTTCCTATGCTGTACCTGCTCTGTGGATAAACACAGATCTTCAGTCTCCAGGGTTGTCTGTCAGGCTCCTCTCGCCATCCCTAAATACACCTTAAAGAGAACACAAAGAAATCTCATTCCTCAGAAAAGGCTCTAACAATAGGTGGGAAAAGAGGGACAGGGAGACTCAGAGTTTTGCTGCTTTCAGCAGCCTTACACCTAAGCGGCTTGAGCCGGACCATTCCCAAAAGTCCCAGGCAGGATAATAAACAGAGCAACAGCAGCTATTCATGGGGCTCCGACCCTGACTAGGTAACTACATAATGAGCCTGTTTGAATTGCTCCCGTTCCTGCCAAAGGGGTGGGATCAGGGGCTGCTTTTGTTTGCAATAATGAACCTGTAATTATGCTACATTTCTTGGTTTTAGCCACATTTTTGTCTGTGTTGTTCTCTTTGTATTGACAGATTTATGGCCAGGATATTCTCCTGCACCCACTGCAGTATGACACTGTGTGGAGACTGTCTGACTCAACCTGCTGCTTCTTTGAAAGGTGTGGAGAGGGGGATGGGGGGCGGGGGCTTTGTGGAACCTCATCTTGTTAAGGATTAAACAAAAAATTAAGTCTTCCTCCCCCACCACCACTTTTCCAAAAGTCACAGGTTTAGAAAGGCAAAAAGGTTTTGTTCTTCTGTGCCCCAGGTGAATAATAAATAATAATCATTTTTTAAAAAGTCATGAAACCAAATAAATAAATAAATAACACACATCAGCTTTCAGCTCCAAGGCGCTCAATAAAATTACCCTTTGAAATGCAAAGATTAAGCCGGGTAGGTGACAAGGTAACTTTGTTAACAGGCTAATCTCTCGCTTTAACAGAGAGGGGGATTTTGAGCAACTGCACAAAACTGCTTTGCAGTCACTTTTTAAAGATGGAAGTGGTGGAGAGGGTAAGATGGGCCAGCAGTGGACATTTTTAAGCCATTTATAAAATGGGTTTAGACTAGAGTTGTCTAGGAGGCCGCTGACTGTAGAGATAAATCATTGGTAAAAATGTTATGAATGGCATTTCTTTCTGGATAGTTTCTTCTGCTTTCCAGTTAAAGGCCGGCTAGAAATACAAGTTATCCCAAGGAATCTGTTCAGGTTCACTTTTGAACTAAACCCTTGGCTCAGATCTCAGCACCTCTGAACCTGGAAGGCATTTGAATCTGAAATCAGATCTGGAACCAAATGTTTCCAATGGCCCCTCTTTTAAGGGCTAGAACAACAAAATCCAGATCTTAAACCTCCTGCACTTTGGAGAAATGTGATGGGGAGGGGTGAATGAAATGAAATAGGCCCAGATCCAACAGAATGGTTTTCCTCTGAATTTTAAGGCCCCCACCTAAACTCTCTGGATAGACACTGCTGCACAATCCAGAAAGACACACACACATTGATATTCCTCCCTCTTGTGTGGGGCAGAGTAGTCTCTGCTGTACATACTAACTCTCTCTGAGTACTTGGCCTGGGTCTTAGGGATCTTTGTTAATTCACCCTGAGTGAAATTGAGAACGTTGGGTGGAGAACCACTCAGAAGTCCAAATCTTCTCCAAACCTCTTTGTTTTGGGTTAAAAAAAACAACTGACCCAAACCCTCATCTGAAATTCAGACAAAACCTGAAGTCTGAACATTTTCTGAGGTTTGAAAAAAAACTGGTTCACGATTTATCATTTCATTTCCATAGCACTCTTTGGGCTTCCTGCTTCTAGCTAGGCCTGCAAGTAGAAGTGCTGAAATCCTGGGGGGGAGGGGGATGTGTTCCTGTGAAGTTTCCAGCCCAGTTTTACTGATGCAAGATGTTTGGACAATCGGGATCATTTTTAAATAAGATTCCAGGCTCCTTGGGTGAGCATAGATGGGCTTTTGTTAAAGCACCAGGATTGAGATTCAAGAGATATAGGTTCTGTTCCTAGCAATGCCACTGATTCATGGTGAAACCAGGAGCAAGTCAGTTCACCTTTCCATATTTGTTTCCACACCAGTACTACAGCAAGAATGAGGTTTGCTGCCTTCACAGGAGAGTTGCAAGTCTTAATGCATTAAGAATTTAAACTCGTTTTGAAATTGTTGGACATAAAGTACTGCCACGAATGATAACTAATAAAACATCCTTAATAATGGCAAGATGTTCTTCTTTGAACCAGTCCTTCCAACCTCAAAGGCCAGTCTCCTCTGAGTTTTCAGACTATGTTAACACCTTCCTAAGGAACCATGTTTAAATGCTCAGCAGTGGATCTCCTAAAAAACAACAAAAGGGGCAGATTACAAACAAAAGTGTTGAAGGGTCCCAGAGCCGTCTGTGGGCAAATTAGGGGCAAATAAAGGTCAAAATGATATAGGACATCAGGAAGGAAGAGGGAAGGGAAAAGAATGAGGCAGATTTGGTCATAGAATATGTTTGTGTCATAAAGATTTTTTTTTTTAAACATAGTGATGAGTTAACCTCTTTATACTGAGGACAAAATATTGTCCTAATGCAAGCAGGCAAAACACCTTCCTAAAGAAATGCCCTGTATCGTTGTAGATAAGGCTGAATGTATTGTAACACAATTTGCTGAGCTGTTACAGCGTAGTCCCAGACTTCTGTGAGACCCTGCCTAGAGTGTACCAGAAAGTGGGTTTAGTGAACTGGCTCAGGCTAACTCAGGGTCCCTCTATGTTATTCACTGTGTCAGGGGAAGTGATTGTGCCATGCTATCCCCTCACCAAAGATCATCATGTCCAAGGCTTTGGCACAGTTTGGGGACACTTTTAAAGCATGGCTGGGTCCTATCAACCTTACACGCAACTAGGCTTGAACATTGTTGGGAGGAACAATCATTGTCCCTGGGTCCCAATGACATGGCTGTATTCTCAGCGTAGATGATGCATCAATTTAAATGTGGACTGGACTTCTGTTTTTCAATCCTATAGATTTCTAAGCACTGACTTAGGCTGAGAGGTGTTGGTGTTGCTAGCACAGTTTGAAAACCCAATGTAGACTGGGCCTCTGAGGTTTGTCCATCAGTAGTTAAAAACAAAACAAAAAATTAAAATTGTGCACACAAATATATTCTGTGGCTGATCCTGGCCCATTGTCTCCTTTCCCTCTCCTGTCCTCATTCCCTAAATCATTTTGACCTTTAATTGGCCCTAATTCGCTCACAGACGGCTCTGGGACCCTTCAACACATTTGTTTGTAATTGGCCCCCTTTGTTGTTTTTGGAGAAATCCAGGGCTGGGTTTTTTTCAAGCAGTGCAATATCTCATTAGAGTGGAGCCGCTTTTAAATTAGCCCTGCTGGGGGCAAGGGGAGTGCTGTGAAAAGACCTAGCAGAGAGACTTGGGGCTATCTAAATGCAATTATCACATCACTGAGAAAATGTAAAAATGGCCTGAGCTTAAACAAACATCACACGCCCCTCAAGTGGAGGGCGGTAAATACTTTGCTCAGTGCTGCCAGGTTTAACACTGCAAATGGAGTCATTCTTTGATAGCCAGATTATCCAAGCAAAGCAGTGAATGTATCTCTAGCCAGCTCAGAACAGGGCACTGTCTACACTTCAAATATAACCATGCTGGGGAGCCTCGATACAGCTGTCCCCTATACCTGTTCATAGCATAGCCTGGATCTTAACCATCCATGGTGATAGCCAAGCTAAAACAGCACAATTAGGTACAATCCTATACTACATCTTATAACTAGATCAAGAGACAACCATCTTGTAACTGAGCCCCTTGACTCAGTTCTAGTTGTACTGTACACAGCACCTAAGACCTCTCTTTTGTGTTTCATCGAGTTAAAGAAACTTTGCCTAAGCGCTATTAAACTCTTGTGCCAAAACCACTTACAAGATCTGGCCAGTCAATGTGAACAGGTTTGAACCAGTTACAAAGTATCTTCTAGCCTAGGGACTCAATTTACTGCTGAAGTAAATGCACAAAGCTGCGTGGGCTTCATTTGAATTTAGCCCTAGGGCTTTACTGGGGCAGCAGCATGGCTAGTCAAACATGACTTGATACCATCAACACTGGCAAAACTGGTTCAGCCGCAACAGCTGGTGTATGACTAACCCATGTTGACTAACCCCTATTAAAATCCAAGTGGAGACAAGGCCATTGTAGTTTTAATGCATTAGCTAGTCACAGTAAAGCCTATATTCCCCAACTAGGGTTTACCAGGATTTACCCAGGTTAAAAGTACAATTGCCTTGTCTTCTCTAGGACTTTAACACAAGTTAAGCAAACCCATATTAACTAACACAAGTTAAAAATACATTTTTCCCTAATGAAGACACAATGTAAGGCTATGTCTTCACTGCTGAAAAAGGTAAGGTTTTTCCAGTGAGATAACGAATGCACATTAACTGTCCCACTGTACAGTCCTAGTGGAGTCAATGCATAGGTAGCTTTTACTGTGATGTAGCTAGGGAAGATCAACATTATTTCCTCCAAACTGGGGTTGACCTCCCCTAGCCACATCAAGGTAAAAATGACAGGGTCTTGTTTCCACTGGGACTGTACATTAAGATGATGATCTCGAGATAGTTATTGCAGTGAAGAAACACATGCCTTTTTTGCAATGAAGACAAAGCCCCCAATCTCACTTAAGCATGGCTGTTAAATTCTAACTGTGTAGATGGTGTTATTTAAAGCCAGTGTAGATGGGTCCTTGCAAACAAGTAGCGGCAAATATATAGCCTACGTGCCAAAAGCAACTCACTCAGTTCTTCAGTGTAAACGGATGTCTTAATACGGGGGTCCCCAACGCGGTCATCCAGAGGCGTCGCCACTGAATTTCGGCGGCATTTCGGCGGATGCTCGACCGCCGCCACAGTCCTTCATCTGGCACCCACCAGACGAAAAAGGTTGGGGACCACTGCCTTATTAATAGTTTTATAGGTTGGGAAGACTCCCAGTATCCCATGCTACTTCTCGATCTGAGTGGCCTGGCCAGCCAGCAGTCCTGATGGCGAAACCGTCCTATTAAACATGAAGGTGCTGGAATCTGCTCCATTTCATGTGAATGAGGTGTGGCCCTTGGGCCACAGTAAACAAGCATTAACTTTGGGCATTGTCGCTGCATTAGATGATATGCCACCAAAGGTGCTGTGAAGCAACTTAATAGCTAAGGAGAAGGAATCCATCAAGGTGGTTTTCTCCCCCATTTCTAACCACTTCCTTTTCTGGAATGGACTGCTATGTTTGGCTCTGCCGTATCAGAGCTTCCAGAGGCCAATGCAGCCCCAAAACCTTTTTATTTTAAAAGCTGTGGGGGCTGAGGGTTTTGCCAGTGTGACCTGGAATTTAGATTTCAGTCCAATGATGGGTCTGTAGTCTTAGAATTAAAATGGGAGGATGTATTTCGGAAGGTTCATAGAGACAACAGGCCTGACTGTCAAGACCACATGCTCAGTGGCATTCATCAGTAGGGATGGGCAAATCTGAAACGTTCAAAGGTTTCATTTTGGATGAGCAGCCGAAAACTCAGAGGCCATTGCCTGCCTAACCAAAGCAGTTCTAAACTCGTTGAATCTTCATAACTGCGCTGGAAAATTGTCTCCATAGGCCAAAACTGGGGTTGAAATCTGTCTCGTTTGCTTCCAATTGGACTTTAAATTGCTTGCAAACATTTCCTATGGTACTCTGGCCCTTCTGCTGGTCCTGGCTGGGACCTGGGCAATTTTATTTTATTTTATTAAAGTAGCACCCAGAGACTCCAATCAGGATTGGGTCCCCCTTGTGCAAGGGGCTGAACAAGCGTCTAAGAAGAGACAGCTCCTTCCCCAAGCGTGTATAATCCTGCACACACTTATGCCCATGGGTAGCTTCATGCAGAGGAGCAATTCCATTTGAGCACAGGGGCTACACGTGTCCATAAAGTTACTCACATACGTAAACCAGGGGTCCTCAAACTTCAGTGCACCGCGACCCGCTTCTGACAACAAAAAATTACTTCGCGACCCAAATAGGGGAGACCGAAGCCTGAGCCCGCCCGAGCCACACTACCGGGTGGGGGGGGCCAAGCCCGAGCCTCACCGCTCTGGGCAGCGAGGCCAAAGCTGAAGTTCAAGGGCTTCCCTAGCCAAGGGGCCTGCAACCCGAGCCCCCCCATCCAGGTCTGAAGCCCTCGGGCTTTGACTTCTACCCTGGGCAGTGGGGCTTGGGCTTCAGCCCTGGTCCCCAGCAAGTCTAAGCCAGCCCTGGCGACCCCATTCAAAGGGGGTCACAACCCACCGTTTGAGAACCGCTTTATAAACAATCGCAGGGTCAAGGCGCTGTTGTCTGCCTTGCCTGTTTTAAGTTTATGTTTAAGCTGCAAATGTTCTATTTATTTTGAACCCTTCTCTAAGTTTTATTTTTTCCGAAGTTCACCTCTGGAATGTTCAGCTTGAGTCTGGAGCAGAGATGGGTCTGATCTGGATCCAAACTTCCCTAATGATTTAGTTTGAGCCCCTCTCTCCTTTCAGACGACTGTTTGGAGGGGAAAGGTGATTCGGTTTTTATGCAAACGGGTTGGCTTGTCCCTGCTCCCAAGCTGCCTTCTTTTCCATAACATTGGTGTGACCTGCTCTTGTTATTTCAGCGTTACACACATCAGCCCTTAAGCCCAGTACAGCGTTAGTGCTGCATGTCCTGCTGAGTCAGCAACTGGAGCAGCAGCCCCGACCATAAGGAGAGCAAGGAAAATAAGAAGCTTCAACTTGCCAGTGCTCCTCGAACAGGACCTCCAAACCCAACGGCTGCATACTGGCCTGGGCAAAATGAGCACATGCTCTTAGTCCAGTGGTTCCTAGCAGGCAGGTGTCCGCATCACAGAATCATTGTTATAAATAGCACCCTTTGATGTCATTCTTATCAGAGAAGCCAAGGACTGAATTGGCCACAGAGTAAAAAATTCCCTTAGCTCAGTGATGAGGCACTTTGGCAGGAGAACAGTGGATAGGGGAAGCTTGTGCTGCCCATCCTGTACCTGTTCTGTGTATATATACAGAGGGCTCCAGTCTCCACGGCTGTAGCACTGGAAAAACTGCCCTCAGAGGTTAAAAAAGAAAATCTAAAGAGACAGGCAGGAAGAAGTCACATTTTTCCAAAATATCCAATGATGAATTTGGGAAAGCTGGAAGGAGGCCAAACAGCTACAACGACAGGAGAAAGTTTGGGGAACTTTCACTAGAGTGTTCAGAAAAGTTTTTCAAAACTTCTCTCCCCAGCCTGCAGCAGGAGAGCGAGAACCTTGGTGGGCAGAGGAGAAGCCGCTGCTGCCACCGCCTCCTTTTCTTGCTGCCAGATAAAGAGGACAGACTCTCCTTTTTCAGCCCATTCTGATCACACAATGGGAGAAGGGGATCAGCGCCAAAATTACAAGTGTGAGCCCTTAATGCATCAGGTTGAACAATGGGCTTTGGAAGCGTCTGTCTTGTCGAGAGAAGCAGTACAGCTAGTTCTGGCCATTCAGTGCCATGGAAAAAAAGCTCATTGTCCTGGTGAAAAACTCCCTCGAATGAAAACACCCTCCTCCTCTTTTCTTCAGCTTCCTAATGGGAAGCAAAATAACAAACCAGGCCCACAATTAAACAAACATGCCACTAACTGAGCAGAGCTCAAGTGTAACAGATGTTGTTACAGTTAGTCCAGGCTGGGGCGGGGAGGGGGGGAGGTAAACTGTGCTGTCTGGCTGTGGTTACAGAGACGCTGTCATTGTAGGGGTTTCCTTTGCTGCTTTGTGTTTTCCTTCCATTTCTTTCTCTTTCTCCTCCTCTTTCTCTTTCTTTCCATTTCTCTCTCGTCTCTCCTGCCTTGTTTTGTTCCAACATCTCGTTCATTGCAGATGTAGATTTATGTTTTGTAACAGTCGAAACACTGATTAGGTTTCAGAAAATCTCAAGAGGAAGGAGAAACCGTTTGAATGGATCTTTTAGGGTTGTGTGTTTGTTTTAAAAAAAAAACCCACCTTTTCCTTATTTTGCAGGATTGTGCACCACAAGGGAACTAGCTCCGACCCCCTCATTAAAAGGCTCTCTCTGTTAGGGTGCTCTCTGGCACCCAGAAATGCTAACAGGTCTTGGTTCCCAGCAAATTTGAGATCCCATTATAAAAAACACCCTTTTAAAATATAGGCCAAATTCTGTACTTGTACCAGTGTAAATCCCGAGTGGTTCCATTGACGACTCCTCAGTGTAAGTGAGAGCAAAACTTCACTCTTACTCTTTAGGACTTTCAAAATGGTCGTCTTCTGGTGCTCTCCTTGCTCCCAAGAAAGATGGTTCTGGGTTCAAGTCCAGGGCTTGGATTTATACCCAGTCCTGACACTGCAGGGGCCACTACTTTGTTAGATGTGGGTGAGACCATCCATCTGAGGTTCTGTCCATGTGTGAATTTAAGATCTTAGATCGCAAATGGAGATGGGATAACTGTGAGATCCTGGACAGTATTCTCTGTATTAGCAGACTAGGTTCTGTGACCTACCAGTGCAAGCTACGGCAAAGTGCATTGTGGATGCTTTGCCAGTAAATAACTCAAATGTGCTTTGCAATCTCTCAAGTACAAAGATGCTAAGGGAACCCAAATTCTATCCTCTTTCCATTTTCACACACAAAACTTCCTGGATATGGAAAGAGTCTCACTGGAATGTTGTGGGCAGGTTTTATTTCTACTTGTGAGGGTACATACATCAGGCATTTCAGAGTCAGAGAAATATTGAGCATTAGCAATAAATAAATGCAGAAGTGAGGGAAAGTGGTTATTATTATTTGATTTATTTTATTAGTTATTAATTTGCATTCTGGCAAGTACCTCGTGTGATACATTTTATAGATTTCCAGAAGGTTTTGACAGTGAACACAGAGAGGCAGTCTTTGGATAATTATGGCACATTATGGAATACCTGCAAAAATAATTAGAATAATCAAGGATTTATATGATCCATGCCAAATGTGCACTCCGAAATTATGACGTCATCTGCCAATGATTTGCAGTGACACCTGGAGAAAGGCAAGGGTGTATTATGTCCCAACTATTGTTTAAACTAGTCATTGACTATGTCATGAGGAAAGTAATTGCAGAAAGCAACTGAGGAATTTTGTGGACAAATGATAAAGCACAATTGGATGACCTTGTTTTTGCTGATGACATTGTCCTGCTTTGTTCAATACACAACTTAAAGGAATAAAAAGACACAGCTTTTGACAGACACAGCAAACCAAGTTGGTTTGTTCATCAACAAGGGGAAGACAAAATATATGGCTATCAATGTCCCAAATGTAACCATTAGAATGGACGAAAAAACACTAGAAGAAGTCATTTTGCCGATCTTGGGAGTGAGATGTGCAGTGGTGGTGACTCCATGCTGGATGTCAAGCAACAAATATCAAAAGCATCAAAAAACATTCCTGAACTTGGAGATTTGGAAAAGTAGTATGATTGAAACAGATACAATAATGCGAATGTTTAAGACCGGCATCATGTCTGTCCTCCTTTATGGAGCACCATCATAGACATCTACCCTAGAAATTGATAAGAAAATCAATTCATTCCAAAGTAAATGTCTGTGGAAGATCTTCAGAGTCCAGATGCAAGAGTTTCTTGCATCATCAGAAATGTTAAGTAGAGCAAATTAATCTAAAGCATCGTATAGGGTAAGAAGATGATGAACAATAGATTTGTCATGCTTTAAGGAGGCCAGCAGCATGACTTCCATGGCAGGCGATAATGCATGCTGCTAGGGAAAAGAGGGCAACCTAGAGAAACATGAAGCAGAACAATAGAGGAAGAAGTCAAATCCATTAACATGACACTCAGAAGCCTGCACAGAACAGCATAAGACCAATAAATAAATAAATAAAATAAAAAAACCAGAAATCAGCGGATGCCCTATGCACCTGAGAGTACAGGAGGATAAGGAACATTCTGGTAGCACCTAAAGGGTGCGCTTTATTTTTTACAGTGTATTTATGCCTATGAGAGAAGGGGACTGAAATTAACTGGCTAGAGTGGGACACTCTGTGAGCAGGTGCTTTTCAGGCTTCCCCACAAAGTTCTGACAATATCCCTCCTGTCTGACTTGTGGCTCTCCCTGCTGTTACCATCCAGCTTCACACCCCTGACAATACAACTCAATCCTCACCCTCTAGCACAGTGAGACTCAGACTGAGGCTTGCGAGCTGCAAATGGCTCTTTAATGCATCTCCTGCGACTCTTTGCAGCACGTGATATTAAAACACTGCGTGACTTAATTATTAACCAAGCTACGTTATTAACCAATCAGGATGCTTTTACTATTTAATGACTCAATTGAAGCTGATTATATATATGTCATTCCGCAAGGACAGTTGTACCAGGTTGAAGGGCGCTTTACTAAAACCACTGCCAAACTCTCTGGGAAATAACATTATGAGATGCACTTTGTCCTTTTCCTCTTCTCCTCTCTTACAGGCAAGAAATGTGCCATTACAGAGGGTGAAGTCAGAACTGTGTCACTGTGTCATTTTTCTCTTGCTCAGCTGCCCTGCTGAGCCTGAGCCAGCCTCTCTCTCAGGCTGAGGCTTTCATGGCTCTGATGCAGTTGATGACTGGAGTCTTTACTACAGCTGAGCTTCTTAATCCCTAAGTCCCCATCTGGCAGTGACTGAGACATTTGGCAGCCTGGAGCCTAGCATTCCTCAGCTTTTCTGGGACAGTATCTCTGTCTGGGAGAGCTGGAATCAGCTGCATTCCCTTAAAGTCTGTGGCAAGGAGAACAAAATAATTTGGCAGATCATAGAGCTGGGGCCAGGTTGCCCTCTCTCTCGCTCTCTCTCTGGATGTGTTTATATCAGAGAGCCATACCATGCTAGTTGAATCAGTGGGATTGCACCACTGCAAGATAGAATGGTTCAGTGAATCCACACTAGCCCTCTTGCGTCGGGTGCACACAATGCCTCACGCCCACACAAGCACTCCCTGCCAGAGTTGCAGGGCCTCTGGTTTGTCCACCTATCCCATAGTGCTCAGCACATCTCCCTAGGGCAAGCACATAATATCTATGGCCTATAATGTCTACTTGCTCCTGTCCACGTTTTTGGTTTATTCCTTTGCCTGCTTTGGATGATTCTGCCCTGTATGAGGATTCATGCTTACACTATGCGGGGGAGGAACGAAGACCCTGCTACTCCCTCATGCTTGCAGATACAGTGGTAGAGCATCTCTAATTACCTCCAGGCCCTCTGTCAGCCCACCTGTGGGCCTGAAGACCAATGCAACATTAACGTAAGCTTGAGGAGGTAAGGTAAGCTGCTTCTGTTTCTCTCTAAAACTGGGGGTTGGAGGAGAACTCAGGTCCTCCCAGAACGGGGGTGGGGGGAGAAGGCAGTTGGAGGCTGGGCTGAACCAAGAGCAGCCAAAGACTTCAGGCAGGGAGTGTGACACAGTAGTGGAGGAAAAGCTGATTGGCCATGGTCAGAGTGTGTGACCACCTGTACGCCATAGGTAGCAATTGTGATGGGGACATGTGGTATGCAGGATGTATGCTAGTATACACAAGGCCATGCTTTGTTCAAGCTCACTGTATATTTATTTGTTGAGATCCATAGGCAATAAAGCAATAATAATGGAGGCAATAAGCACCAGATCAATTATTTACCTCGGAGGTTAAAGACAAGTGGATCTCAAACTTTTTTACTGGTGACCCCTTTCACATCACAAGCTGCTGAGTGCGACCCCCCCTAATAAATTAAACACACTTTTAAATATATTTAACACCATTATAAATGCTGGAGGCAAGCGGGGTTTGGGGTGGACATTGACAGCTCACGACCCCCCCATGTAATAACCTCGCGACCCCCTGAGGGGTCCCGACCCCCAGTTTGAGACCCCCTGTTAAAGACCCATAAATGGAGGAAACAGGGAAGTTTAATGAAGTTGTGCAATCCAATGGTCTATTCTGACAATTTTTTTGCTGGTGGATAATATGGGGCCCTAGAAATATTAGGCCAAAATCACTTCCTGTGTGTTTTGCGTTTTCAAAGTAGCAAACTCTGCAACTCCAGTCTTGCAAACTCGATATCACCATTTCAGTGGCTATGAGCAACTCAACTGTGGTGCCCTGTAGTCCAGTGCTGACACTTGTCACCAAGTTTCTTGGAGAATGTTGAGTGATACTTCCCTTCTTCAATCACAACTGCAGACGACAGAAATCCCACTAGAACCAAACAAATTTGCTATCAAAAAACCACACTGGCAAACAATTTCAAAACAATCAATCTGCAGTCTAAAGCAAAGATCATGAGGGCACCCAGGCTATATTACTGACAAGCATGTGACGCATCAGTTCACATTTCACATGAGAATTGTTGCTGGTTTGCTGCCACTTACAATGAGATGAAGTTTCTGAAGTAGAAAATTAAACCAGGGCGCTGGTTTTGTCTTCCTATCTTTTTCACAGTTGTGCACGCACCCTTTAGGGGAGAGAGAAAGCATGCACAATTTTTGCGGCCGAAGTTTTACACAATTTTGTGCTGACGTTTGGTAAAATGACTGGGAACTTCCCCAAGTGGATAGATGGCATCAGCATTTGAGAAAATTGAGGAAAATAGAAAAATCCTGTCCTAAAAAACATTAATGAAATGTTGTTAAAAGTATCTGATGCCCTCTTTCCACCACTCTTTTACACTTACACACACACGTGCACACGGTTACAGCCAGCATCTCTCACTTCTGTTATACAGCTCACTAATGCAGAATTTCAACACTAAAGCCAGGGAAGATGTTATCTATTGTTAAAACAATTAATCTAAATCCGCCGTTATTTTAAGCTTCCTCCTGAAATGATACCCAAACAAGGGACCAAAAAACGTATTGGCAGGCAGAAAAACTAGGCCTGTGAATGACATGGCTCTTTCCTCAGCCCCAAGCTACCAGAGCTCATCAGTCACTTTCTCGTCATGTGATAAATAGAGTCAGGGCAAACTGATCCACCCAGGAAAAGATCCAGCTTAAACCTTTGCACCGAATGTGAAGGGAACCTTTTCTGAGATTTGAAAAGTTTGGCTAATTCTCCCCCAACCCTCTTCGTTACTTCCATTGCTGCTCTGTCTTCTGGTTTAATTCCCATCCAAGACAGAAGTGGGAATGCCAATATATCACAAATGGTAGCTGTTCATACAAAATTTCCAGGCCAAATGGAAGCAGAAGTAATGGCCACTTCTTAGCATATATTTACCCAGGTTAGAAAATCTAAGATGTTTGCACATGGGGATAAACACCTAAACTTTTAGGTTCTTATCTTGTGCGGTCTCATGGACACAGCGAGGGACTAGCAGGCAGGAAACTGTCTGACTGTGCCACTGATTCATCGTGCGGTGTGTCACATCTGCCTCAGATTCCTTGGGCCGTAATCCAGGTCCTTCAGTTCCAGCCAGGCTGCAAAGCTGCCTTAAACAGGCAGCTGGGGATTTCCTGGAGGATGGGAGGCAAATCCCTGTGTGGCGTAGAGCCAGGGAAGAGCTGGGGGCAGGAAGGGACATGGCCAAAACGTACTGTGCTTCAGCAATTCCCTGCTGCTGTAATCGCCCCCTAGAGAGCTGTTAGAAAGTGGAATCATTCAGAACAGCCCTGAGGGACTGGGGTGAGTGCAAAGATGACATACAGCCAATTTTGTCCCCATCACAGGGCCTGAGCCAAGCTTGGCTTGGCCCGGCAAAAGAATTGGAGCCTGTCATGGGTCTACCCTCACTTGAAGCTGGGGGGTTTCAAAGTGAGGACCCGCATGTCTTCCCCCACCCCAAAATCCTTAGGGTAGGTCTCCTTCAGGCTGCCACCACTCGGTCGATTACGTGGGCCGAGACACCCCTATATTCCCCCTCCCACTCCCCTTTCCAGAGACGTTCCCTGGGGAAATACAGATCCACTCATCGGAGGGAAACCTCCCCCCCCTCTCTCTCTCCTAGCCACTGGAAAGAGATACCTGATTCAACTGTTTGAATCAAACCCAGGAGGAACCCTCTCCCCCCTCCCTTCTCTGCCCGGAGATAAGCCTGTCTCACCACCGAGAGAGTGTCTTCGCCCCTCCCCCTATCCACAGTGGAAGGGATTTAATCAAGTCTTTATAGAAAGAATTTATTAAAAGAAAAACAAGAAAATACAGAATCTCTATGAGCCCAAGCTGGACACTCATAGGGTATAACCTTGCTAAGTTCTGGAGAGAATCCTCTCTCTTTCTCAGTACAACAAAACAGCAGAATAAGAATAATCAATAACAAACACACAGAATTGCAAGCATAGGATTATTAGGTGAGGACACAACGTATCTTTCTAATACTCACTATCTTGACTAGAAGAACTTAGTTCAGAAAGGTGGAAACTTGTAGACTTGATTAAAACATCTGGACTCTTGTAACTCCAGACGGCTAAAGACAAAGACAAACAGAGGAAAAGTTCCCTCCTAGGAGTTTCAAATTCTCTTCCCTGATTGGTCCTCAGGTCAGGTGCCCACCAGGTATTATACTTTAACCCTTTACTAACTATTCATGACGCCCCCAAATCGTCACAGTGGGATCCACTGGCGGCGATTTCCTCCTAGAACTGTAAAACAACCAGAGTAATAAAACACATGCACTATTACATCGACTACTAAGCATGAAAACATTTTAAGAAAAGTTTTTAGCCACTTGATTCTGGGAAACTTTCACGAGAGAGTGCATCAGCAACTTTGTTGGAAGCTCCTGAAATGTGTTGAATGTCAAAGTCAAAGTCTTGGAGAGCTAAGCTCCAGCGGGAAGTTTCTTGTTGTTTCCCTTGTTGGTGTGAAGCCACTTTAGCGCAGCATGGTCAGTTTGTAGCTGGAACTGCCGGCCCCAAACGTATGGGCGTAGCTTTTCCAGGGCATATACAATGGCGTAACATTCTTTTTCACTGATGGACCAGTGGCTTTCCCTCTCAGACAGTTTCTTGCTGAGAAATACGACAGGATGGAAGTTGTGATCCGGTCCTTCCTGCATGAGTACTCAGATGCATCGGTGGTAACTAGGAAGGGTTTGTCAAAGTCTGGGGCCCTTAAGACAGGGTCCGACATGAGTAAGCCTTAAGCTGGGTAAAGGCTTTCTGACACTCATCAGTCCACTTAACTGCATTTGGCTGGGTTTTCCTGGTCAGATCAGTTAGTGGGGCAGCGATTTGGCTGTAGTGTGGTACAAATCGCCTGTAATATCCGGCCAAACCTAAGAAGGATTGGACCTGCTTCTTTGACCTTGGGACAGGCCACTGTTGGATAGCCTCAACCTTGGCCTGTAGGGGGTTGATGGTTCCTTGACCCACCTGGTGTCCTAGGTAAGTCACTCTGTTTTGGCCTATTTGACACTTTTTGGCCTTGACAGTAAGTCCTGCCTGCTTGATGCGCTCAAAAACCATTTTCAAATGTTCTAGGTGTTCGGGCCATGAATCAGAAAAAATGGCCACATCATCGAGGTATGCAACTGCACAGTCTCCCAATCCCGCTAGTAGACCATCCACCAGCCTTTGGAAGGTGGCAGGTGCATTCCGTAATCCGAATGGAAGCACATTAAACTCATACACCCCTGCATGGGTGATGAAGGCAGATTTTTCCCTGGCGGGTTCATCTAGTGGTACTTGCCAGTACCCCTTGGTTAAGTCAATGGTAGAGATGAACTGGGCACGTCCCAACTTTTCCAATAGCTCATCAGTGCGTGGCATTGGATAGTTGTCTGGACGAGTTACAGCATTTAGCTTACGGTAGTCCACGCAAAAGCGTATTTCCCCATCTGGTTTGGGAACCAGAACCACTGGAGATGCCCATGCTCTGGTAGAAGGCGGATGATACCCATCTCCAACATGTTGTCAATCTCCTGTTTAATAGCAACTTTGGCATGAGGTGACACCCGGTAGGGTGGGTCCCTAATCGGGTGAGCATTACCTGTGTCAATGGAGTGGCAGGTTTGCTCAGTCCGTCCTGGGTTGGCTGAGAACAAGGGCGCGAAGAGAGTGCACAGCTCCTTGATCTGTTGCCGCTGCAGACGTTGCAGGGTTGAGGAGAGGGTCACCTCTTCCACACCACCATTTCTTTTACCTTCGTAGTAGACACCTTCAGGCCACTCGGTGTCATCTCCTTCCTGAACTGTAAAGTGACAGACCTGTAATTCTCTGGGATAAAAGGGCTTTAGAGAGTTAACATGAAACACTTTAGGCTTTAAAGAGGAATCAGGGAATGTTATGAGGTAGTTAACAGCTCCCAGGCGCTCCTGGACCACGTATGGTCCTTCCCAGGATGCTTCCATCTTATGGGCCTGTTGCGCCTTCAAGACCATGACCTGGTCTCCTACCTTGAAGGAACGCTCTCTGGTGTGTCTATCATACCAGACCTTTTGCTCCGCTTGAGCATCCTTTAAGCTCTCTCGAGCAAGGGCCCAAGAGTCTCGGAGGGTGTTTTGAAGGTTGTTTACAAAGTCCAGAATGTTAGTCCCTGGGAAGGTGTAAACCCCTCCCATTGCTGCTTTACCAGCTGTAATGGCCTTAACCTCATGGCCATACACCAGCTCGAATGGTGAGAATCCTAAACTGGGATGTGGAACAGCCCTGTAGGCAAACAGCAACTGTTGTAACACTAGATCCCAATTATTGGAGTGTTCATTGACGAATTTGCGGATCATGGCCCCCAAAGTTCCATTGAACCTTTCCACTAGGCCATTAGTTTGGTGATGGTACGGGGTGGCAACCAAGTGATGCACCCCATGAGTTTCCCACAGGTCTTTCATGGTCCCTGATAGGAAATTTGTTCCCGAATCTGTAAGAATTTCAGAGGGCCAACCCACCCTGGTAAAAATGTCAGTTAAGGCCTGGCACACAGTGTTAGCCCTGGTGTTGCCTAGAGCTACTGCTTCCGGCCATCTGGTAGCAAAGTCCACAAAAGTCAGTATGTACTGCTTTCCTCTGGGGGTCTTTGGGAAAGGACCCATAATATCCACAGCTACTCGCTGAAATGGGACCTCAATTATGGGAAGTGGCTGGAGAGGGGCCTTGACCTGGTCTTGAGGTTTCTACCTTTGGCATACCTCACAAGACCGGACATACTTGGCAATGTCCTTGCCCATCCTCCCAGTCGAAGGACCTTCCCAACCTGTCTTTGCTTCACCCCAGCATGGCCACTGGGATGATCATGGGCTAAGCTTAAGAGCTTTTCCCGGTACTTCGTCGGAACTAGCAACCGTTTTTGAGGATGCCAGCCCTCCTGGTGTCCACCATAAAGACTTTCCTTGTATAAAAGTCCTTGGTCCACCACAAACCGGGATCGGTTAGTGGAGCTGAGAGGCGGTGGGTTGCTGCGTGCCGCCGCCCATGCTTTCTTGAGGCTGTCATCGGCTTCCTGCTCTGCTTGGAACTGTTCCCTTGAGGCGGGAGACACCAGTTCCTGTGGAAGCGATGTAGGTGATGAGGTTGTTTCCGTTGACTGTGAACCGCGCCCCGCTGGTGCACAAAGTGTCATTTCAGGCTCCGGCTGAGCCTCTTGGGTAGGGTTGTCTGCTGCTTCTGCCAGTTTTGGACCGCCCTCCGGCGGTGGAGTTGTAAGCGCTGGCGTCGGTGCTGGCGCTGGTACTGCCGCTGGTTGCTCTTCCAGTTCCGGTTCTGGGACTGGATGTAGTATGGCTGCTGTAGGTGTTGTCATGGGATCCGGTTCCACCACCTCTGTCTGGGTCCCTGTTAACACAGACGGGGTCTTGGTGGATGGCTCAGGGACAGGGATGGCTGCAGCAGCTCGTCTGGCTTGGCTGCGTGTAACCACTCCCTCTGTTTCTGGCGGCTCAACGTGATGGGCTAAGTGGTTGCCCAGAATCATGGGGACAGAATAATTGTCATAGACAGCAAAAGTCCACGTCCCTGACCAGCCCTTGTACTGGACAGGTAACTGCGCGGAAGGTAATGTCACAGGTTTTGACATGAAGGGTCGAACAGTCACTGTGCTTTTCGGGTTGATGAATTTGGGGTCCACGAAGGTTCGGTGGATAGCTGACATATGTGCTGCAGTGTCTCTCCATGCGATAACTTCCTTTCCGTCCACTCTCAAAGTTTCCCTAAAGCATACGGGTATTTGAGATATATCTAATTCCGGGTTTCCTTGGTGTGCAGGTGCAAGGAGTTGGACCCGGTTCAGGTTCTTCGGGCATTTGGCTTTGATATGCCCCAGTTCATTGCATCCAAAACATCGCCCACTTGATGGGTCACGGGGTTGTGTTGGTTTACTGGAAACTGGTGAGGTAGAAGAAGAAGTAGGGTGTGACTGTGCTTGGGTTGTAGGTGTGGGCTTGATTGGCCCTCGATGGTAAGGTTTAGTCTCGGTGGCTACCTTGTGTGATTCGCTCCCTTTGGCCGTAGCTTTCGTGTTGTCTACCGATGCCATCCATCTGGCTCCAATCTCCCCTGCCTCAGTGAGAGATTTTGGTTTACCATCTTGTATGTAGCGTCTAATGTTCTCCGGAACACCATCCAAGAACTGCTCCATCATCATCAGGAGGGTTAGCTCGTCCATGGTTTGAACATTGGCTCCTGCTAACCAGGAAGAAAAATGCTTTTCAATGTAGGGCGTGTTTTGGAAATGACTCCTCCGGTGTCCATTTCTGGTTTCTGAAACGCTGACGGGCGTGATCAGGGGTGATGCCCATTCTGAGTCTGGCCTTGGTTAGGAATAGTTGAAAGTCGTTCATTTGGCCCAGAGGCATTTCAGCTGCCACCAGGGATAATTGTCCGCTGAGCTGTGACCTCAGCTCCAGCATGTATTGATCTTTAGGAAGATGGTATCCAATACAGGCCCTCTCAAAGTTTTCTAAAAAGGCCTCAACATCATCCCCTGCCCTGTAGGCGGGAAATTTTCTCCGAGAAGGTTGATCAGTAGGTTGAAGAGGGATTGGATTGGGTGGAGTTTGCTGTTTAGCTTTTTCTAATTCCAAAGCCTGTGTCTGGATTCGTAGCTCTAACTCTTTGGTTGCCCGGTCAGCCTCTTTGGCTGCCATTGCCCGCCTGTGTTCTGCCTCTTTGGCTTTCTGGTTAGCTTCTAGTTTTTCCATCTCTCTCTGATGGGCAGCTTCCTCCTTCTCTTTTTGTGCCTGTAGGATTTTTAAATTTACTTGAGCAATTTCCAGTTCGGTCTTTGAGTCAGTCATGTCTGTGCCTTCAGGTGCTGGCCACACCCCTCTGCAGTCAGTGAACTGTTTGTGTTGCTTGACAGTCCCTACCCCTGCCTATGATAACTTGAGTAAAGAAAGAGAAATCAATCCTTTGTATAGCAAATTGTGGTTTGTGTAATGTTACTGGTTTGTACTGAGAAAGAGGGAAAGAGTAAAAAAAAATTCTCTGTCCCACTCTGCTCTGAGTAGCTGTACTCAGCAGCCCAGCTGAAAGGCTGCTGCTAACAATACCCCTGAGAAAAATCTGGTCTATTTCCTCAGAGATCTGTGTTCTCAACACAGGGAGAAAAAAAAAAAAACCTGGCTGGAGGGTTTATCTCTCCCCCCCCCCAAACCTGTTTTTCCTGTTGGATGGGAATGTACTTTGTTGAGCACTTCCCCCCACCTCAGGAATCCTGAGTGATATCTCCTCTCACAATGGACGAAAACAGCACTCCACAGGGGCTTTGTAACAGAAAGCCCTGGAAGAAACTGAAAATCTTCTAACCCTGAACCTGCTTCAAAACCACCTTTTCCTCAAGCTGCCTGTCCAAGCAACAAGAAAGAAAAGAGCTCCCTTCAGCGTAGCCCAGCTGAAAAAACTCCTTCGAACAATGGGTTCGAACTCCGCTGCCACCATGTCATGGGTCTACCCTCACTTGAAGCTGGGGGGTTTCAAAGTGAGGACCCGCATGTCTTCCCCCACCCCAAAATCCTTAGGGTAGGTCTCCTTCAGGCTGCCACCACTCGGTCGATTACGTGGGCCGAGACACCCCTATATTCCCCTCCACTCCCCTTTCCAGAGACGTTCCTGGGAAATACAGATCCACTCATCGGAGGAAACCTCCCCTCTCTCTCCTAGCCACTGGAAAGAGATACCTGATTCAACTGTTTGAATCAAACCCAGGAGGAACCCTCTCCCCCCTCCCTTCTCTGCCCGGAGATAAGCCTGTCTCACCACCGAGAGAGTGTCTTCGCCCCTCCCCCTATCCACAGTGGAAGGGATTTAATCAAGTCTTTATAGAAAGAATTTATTAAAAGAAAAACAAGAAAATACAGAATCTCTATGAGCCCAAGCTGGACACTCATAGGGTATAACCTTGCTAAGTTCTGGAGAGAATCCTCTCTCTTTCTCAGTACAACAAAACAGCAGAATAAGAATAATCAATAACAAACACACAGAATTGCAAGCATAGGATTATTAGGTGAGGACACAACGTATCTTTCTAATACTCACTATCTTGACTAGAAGAACTTAGTTCAGAAAGGTGGAAACTTGTAGACTTGATTAAAACATCTGGACTCTTGTAACTCCAGACGGCTAAAGACAAAGACCCCCCCAAACAGAGGGAAAAGTTCCCTCCTAGGAGTTTCAAATTCTCTTCCCTGATTGGTCCTCAGGTCAGGTGCCCACCAGGTATTATACTTTAACCCTTTACTAACTATTCATGACAGAGCCCATAAGTGTAAAATGGGGATATAAGGTTACCCACATAAAGTGGTTTGGAGGCCTCAGATAAGAAGTGCTATATAAGTGTGAAGTATTATTAATTCCCATTATACAAACCGGAGACTTGCCCATCCCCAGACCTGATGGTTGTTTCCCATGACAGATCTATTCCCTCCCAACGGGTGCCACTCTCAGAGGTGAGCAGCTCATCTTTCACTGGGCACTGGTTCTGGGGAGCCATGTTCAGTGTCAGGGGTTGGGGTACCCTTGCTGGTTTTGGATGCCAAGATTCAGAGATAAGGTACCGCATTTGGTGTGACCCCTTTTATTAGCGACTGCAGATGAACCAGCTGGGGGCCAGATCTAGTGTTCAGATTTTAGCATTCCTTGGTTATTCTTGGGAGTGCGCTATCCCCCACCCCCAAACCACATGGCCATGGCATGTCATTATGGCCTTGTTACATATTCATTCAGCTTCAGGACAAGAAGATGTAGCATCATCTCTTCATCACTTCCTCCCTCCAGCTCCCTGCTGCTGCATGGGGCAGCATCCACACTGCATCTCACCTGTGTGCACCTAAAGCCGTTCTTGCTGGGCCCCTATCAAAGCTCACAGTGGGAGAAACTCTCCTCTGATCCCACAGTTACAATTCAACTGCTATCAAGAAGCTAAGCTCAGATCCTTACTGAGTCAAAACTCCCTTTGGTACTGAGTAAGGTCAGGATTTGTCCTAAAGTATCTAAACTTATAGCACTAAAAGAAGCATTGTCATCATTACCTAATCTCCAATGACTGGTATGTAACAAGCTTTGGAATGCTCCACTTTTCTTAGCCAGGCTTTGATGACTACTTGCTTTTTATGATTACCTTTAATGTTATTTTCATAGATTGCAAGGCCAGAAGGGACCATTGTGACCATCTAGACAGACCTCCTGTATAACGCAGGCCACTGGACTTCACAAAACAATTCCTAGAACAGATCTTTTAGAAAAAACATCCAATCTTGAGATTTAAGGCTCTGACTAATTGCAGGGCAATGGCCAGGTTTATAACACAACAGTGTGTAGCCTGGAGCAATCTCTGCTATAATTACACTGTATAAATTCTCCCATTAGAAATGACAGTGTACTGGCATAGTGTACAAAGCAGCCATGGCCCAGTCAGCTGGCTCTGTGAAGATCTGTCTGACAATTTGTTTTCCTTTCTTGGTATCTGATTGACACTTGGTACAATGATGAGACTGTTATATGACAGTGGATAGAAGCTGCAGGCCTTGTGGAGTTTCTCATTGCAGCTGCAGTGTAGTCAATTGCTTTACTTGGTTTCTCCACACTAAGCCATCTTAGGTTTTGACCACTATGATAGATAAAACCAAAAGAGAAACTAGGCGTGCACAATGTTATGATTAGAACACAAATCAGAACAATCTGTGAAATTCCAAGGGGGTGTTTAATTTGCCATAAGGAGGAGTTACTTTTCTTTTTTCACTGTGGTATGAGTGAGGACCAGTTTCAGGATTTGTCCCAGCCGCTCATTGTTTTCTGTCATGACATTGCATAATGAGCCAGGTTGTTATGATGATGTATTGTGGTGCAGCGATGCTGCATCCTGACACAGTGGCGGTGTATCCTGATGTGCTCATGTGTTCCATCCCATCATGGTGATATTGCATCACAACATAACTGAGCAACATCATCATGTTCCAATGTGAGGTCACCACACAACAAACTACCCAAAATCAATTCAGGATTTTTAAATGACCTGCCAAGGTGGAGGATGATTCTGTGACCCACCAGGGCAAGTGTCAATCGGGAGCCAGGCTTATCTTTTGTAGATTTCACTATTTGATGCTCCAATCTTCCTGACTGAGCAGAGTTGGTCAAATTCTTCCCTGATTTAAGAATACTGAATTCAGTGGAGAACAGGGATGAATTCACTCGTATTAATTTTCTTCATCTTCTTACAGAAAGAGAGAAAATGTGTGTAAAGTTGGAAAACATGTACCCAATCAAAACATCTAGAGAGAGAATTCATAGTGCCCTGCAAAGGAAAGGGCTATAGAAAAGTGACCTGCCTTATTCCATACATGGTAGCTTAAAACAGCAAAATCCTCTGAACTGTCAATGGAATAATATCAAAGGGCTGCATGGTTCAGGAGATTAGGAATAGGTTATGAAGTTTTTCACCTTTAGGACACTGATTCCAATCTGACAAATGGCTGGGGAATCTAGATTGCTTCAGGGATTGGGAATGGGTTGCATGTAGTCTTTTTCTTCTAGGGCACTGACTCCATTATGGTTCAGGGGACTGGGACTGGGTTATGGAATCTTGCCCCTCTAGGCCGCCAATTCCAACCTAACTAGATTGACAGAAAAATAAAATAGTCATTTGAATTAGCGATGAAAAACATCTAGTAGATCATCCAACCTGTCTGCCGGCCAGTGAAAGATTGCTCTTTATGGTATGTTGTCTAGAGTTTTGTCCAATCAGTTACAAAAGTCCCAAATGACTGGGCTTCTGTGATTTCCCATGGAAGAGTGGAAGAATATTCTACAGCCTAGTTATTATCATGGTTCTTTCGTGGTGTCTCTTGGTGGGACTTGTATGGAATAAGTGAATGGTCTCAATCCATTTACTGGTGGGCAGGTGGCCACCTCATAGAAAAAGCTCTGGTACTAATTTGTGCATTGTTGGCAGTCTCAGCTGAAAAGCCAAAGACTGAATAGGCCTTGAAGTCTGTTTCATTACCAATAAGGATGTGGTGGGCAGGCAGATTTTGTCTCACCACTAGAGATGGATCTCTCCAGTTCAGGGTTGAGGAACACTGCAGAAGAAGCCTGCACTGCCAATGTCCAGAGTTATACCTCATTGGGGCTAAATAGATTGTTCAGATGCCTTGGGCTGCCAATTCAGAACCTTTCCCTAGCACTAAAATTTAATTCACATTTATTTTTAGAAAAAGAAAACTGTGACATGAGGTCCCATTTCCCAAGCATTAAGGTTTACAAATCTATACCATTAGGAGCAGCATTCTATGTCAAACTTAACGTCCAGTCTTCAGCAACAGCTGAGTGGAAGAGTGTATCGTCCTTGTTTGTTCTACAACACAGGAAAGTGGTTGTTTTCTATACTGTAAATATGCATTAGGAAAGCTCTTACAGGCTTGTGTTAGGGATTTGATGTTTTTAACTGACAACATTCCTTACATTTTTGTATAACTGCCAATAAAACTAAATAAAATGGCTTTTTTTTTAGTGTTTTGTCTAAGAATAGCCCTGCTTCTTTGTAAATATAGCAATGGGATTGTTGATAATAATTCTTTGGGAGAATAACTGGTGTTATTGATGTTAAAGAGTAGAAAGATTGCTGTTTCTGTGTCTTGGAAACACAGCTAACCAGGCATTCCTTATCCAGTGATTGAGATTAGACTCCTTTAATTTTTGTGGCGAGAAGTGAAGAAATGTGAGAGTGAGGGCTGGCAAATGAGTATAAAGGAAATACAAACGGAGTCAAATCTTCCCTCAGAACAAAAACTAAATATTCTCTGAAGTTCACAAAGGTTGATTACCGCTCCTTCCTTATTTTAATTTCCATCTGGCTGGCAGAAATGCCAATATGTCACCAGAAGGTCTGTTCTTGGAATATATGCGGTTTGACTGAAATAATAGTAAATTACTTCATGCCTTCACAAAATTTGGTAAACACCACCCTTCTGAGGTACCTTCTCCTTACACAGAGAGGTTAAAAGACAAATTTTGAAATACAGCCCCTGATTTGTTTGTACAAATTAGGCCCACAATTAATTGTTGCTACACCAGATAGCATTTACTTATTTAACTACTTGATTTGCAGTTAGATGCTTAAATACTGTCATTTGTGCCTGCAAACTTCATGGGCTGGGTTGAAACCTTTTAAGCAATCAGACCTTAAATGTTTTGCCCAAGGCTACATAGCAAGTTATTGGTAGAGCCAGGATTAGCATTTGAGTTCCTAGCTCTAAACTCCATGTTCAGTCCACTAGTCCACTGCCACCCTGGAATTAGGAAGAGCTGTACATTTCACAAAAGAGGCTGCTTTACAGCTCAAGTTTGCAGAAGTAAAAGGTTTGAATACAATTTTGTACGTCTGACCCAAGGTACCTGCTTGTCCCGCAGCTGTGGTTTCTCGTGGCCCCCTCAGTGGAAGCACAGATTAAAGTGGACATGGTTTTCACTATGTTGTTGAGGGTAAAAAGGCCACCCTGTCAATGTTTGCAGGATGTCTCAGATGACCATGAGCCAAACCTGAGGTTCAGATAAGCTTCCAGACATTTTGGTGTTTACCTATGGACCGTATTAGGTTCTCTGATTACTTTCCAGACCTGGGTCTTCTTGCTTGGCCAGAAACACTCAGTTTAAATTTTTTAAATTTTTCTGCAGATGTACCTATTGTCAGGGCCGGCACAACACATTAGGCGACCTAGGTGGTCGCCTAGGGCACTGACATTTGGGGGGCGGCGACTGCGGCGGCCGGATGTTCGGCCACCGTGGTCGTCGGTGAAATTTCAGGGGCGGGACCTTCCGCCGCCTCTGTTGGGGGAGCCATTTTGGGGGCGGGACCTTCCGCTGCCGAGGGCGCCAAAAAGGCTGCTGGTGCTCCTGCCTATTGTATGTATGTTAAGCCATGGCCTTGCAGATTTGGCCAAATTCATCCTCTGACTGTCTCTCTGCTTAAATGAGAAGAGTTGCCAGGTGGCAAAATGAGTCCTGTCCTTTTATGTATATATTTTTACATCAAAAAGATGACATTGTTAAGAGTTCATGTAGCCAGACGTCCATGTTGGGAAATTGTTTTTGTCCCTCCAAAGTTTGGTTATATGTTTCTTTATCCTTGTCAGAGAGGTTTGTTCTGTATTCAGGTGTTGTTTAGAAGCCAGTATCATTTCATGTTTTGGACCTAAGAAAAAGCCATCTGAATTTCCATCTTTTCTCTCACCCTTTTGCTGAGAGCCTTGATGGTACCCTTCCAAAAACCTTTAACATCTAACACATTTCTGAGATATATACATCATGGACCCTGTCAGGAAACGGCATCTCCACCAGATCCAGCCAGAGGCTCAGGTCACATGTTTTGCGTTTAACGAGAATTTTGAGTAAATTGTATTGGAAGAAGAAATTAGTAGAAATTGTTGAAATTAGAGATGGGTCAAAGCCCAAACCTTGAATCTGAACCCCTTTTGACTATCACAGAATGGGGAACAAATTCAGATCTTCAGATCTGAACTCACCTCTGTAGTTTTGGTCCTGGGTTGGATCCTGTGCCAGTGCTAGCCCATTGGAGGCCCTAAGCAAGAATATCCCCCCCAACACATACTAATAATTAATAGGGGGCCCCCTTGGCTGCTTGAGGCCCTAAGTAATTGCTTGGCCTGCTTAAACCCAGCGCCAGCTCTGGTTGGATCCCAAGTTGGAACTAACCTGTTTTCCAGTTCAGATTCCGATGTAGAATAAATCTCATGAGAACAACTATTATCATGCGATTTCAGCCCCAAATGGTGGGGTGGAAATCCCATGAAAACAGCTAATCCCATAAAGTTTTCACCATTCAAATCGAAACCCAAAATCTAACCTTGATTTAGCCATTACCATGAGTTGTGAAACAGTGACAGGAGTCTGTCATGAATAACACGATCAAGTGTGTGTGTGACAGAAACAGTATGTAAGATGAGAAAACCAGGGAAAATATCAGAGAGGTTCACTCTGTTCAGACAGGTGTCTGTCAGAGAACTTGTAACACAAATTCTGTGAGTCCAGGTACCATTGATTTAGGACTTCTATATCCTTTGAGAACTGGACCAGAAAAGACCACTAGGATCACCCGGTCTAATTCCCACACTTTCACCAGCACCATGCCTCCAATTAATCCATCATTCTTACAAATGTGATATCCGCCCTGTTCTTGAATGTCTGGAGTAATGGTGCCTTAATTGCCTCTCTAGGTCATCGGCTCCATTTCCCAGTTGTAGATTTTTTTCTTAACCTCTAGTCTAAACTTTTCTCTCCTTAGCTTTAGGCCACTAGTCCCTGTCCAAACATCTTCAGAAACAGAATAAATTACCCTTCATACATATTGTTTCCTTAAAAGGAATAAATGCCATCATGTCCTCCTGAATCTTCTCTTTTCTAAACTATATAAATTGTGCTCCATCAGTCTCTGTGCAAGTTACCTTCCAATCCAGCTTTATTGTAGTTATTTAGTTTTTCTACAATTAGATGCTCCTGAATTCAGCAAAATGTCCAGCTACAAAGGATGAGGCAGTGTCTGCATGTCTATCGAAGTTACTCTACTCAGAATGAGGACAGATTTTCTTTCAGGGCTTGTCTACACTTACATTTTATAAAGCTCTAACTTGCTGGTTCAGGGGAGTGAAAAATCACCACCACCCCCAAGCGCAGCAAATGTGAGTGCTTTAAAGTGCTAGTGTGGAGAGACTCCCAGTGCTCCCAGCGCTTTGACGTTTCTAGTGTAGATGTAGCCTAAGGGTACGGCTACACTTGCAGCCGTACAGCGCTGCCGCGGGAGCGCTCCCACGGCAGCACTTTAAAGTGCGAGTGTGGTCGCAGCGCCAGTGCTGAGAGAGAGCTCTCCCAGCGCTGCACGTACTCCACCTCCCCATGGGGATTAGCTTGCAGCGCTGGGAGCCGTGCTCCCAGCGCTGGGGCAGTGTTTACACTGGCGCTTTGCAGCGCTGTAACTTGCTGCGCTCCGGGGTGTGTTTTTTCACACCCCTGAGCGAGAAAGTTGCAGCGCTGTAAAGCCCCAGTGTAGCCAAGGCCTAAGTCTCAATCCCATCAATCCCAGATGAGCCTGCACTACAGTTCGATGTGAAGTAAACACTGTCTCCTGGTCCCTTCCACATGGCCAAGTGAAAGGGCTCTACAATTTGAGGACTGAATCCCCAGAATGGGTGCTGGAATGACCATTCTGCATGCATGGAATGCTGCACAGAAACACAGCTTAAGGCCAGAATCCATTCTAAATCTTGCTCTGCATCCCAAATCCTCTTTTATATGAGTTCCACTTGAACACAAACAAATTAAAGAATTTCATCTTCTCCTACTGTGGTGGGAAAGCCTGGACCCTCAGCTGTGGTCTCTAAAACTTTAATAAATGTCACCAGTATCTTCCCCAGCTGAGGGTCCTATTTGGCTCAAAATAACCAGTATCTTAGCATTGATGGGAATTAATTGGTTGCTGATGCCAACTGGCAGTAAGAGAAGAGTGAACCAGCACATTCTGTTACAAACAAGAGCAGCGCTCATCCTTGTCTTCTGCTCATCCGATTTGGCTTGTCTACATAACGTGGCAAAGTGCACCAGAGGAGTGTGATTGGTAAAGCACACTAACATGTTTTTCTCTATCTGCTCCATATGGACCCTGCTGGCATTCTCTCAGAGGGACCTAATTCATGTTAACAAAGTCGTAATGTGACCCAGGGAACTTTTAGACCAGGGGTCGGCAACCTTTCAGAAGTGCTGTGCTGAGTCTTCATTTATTCACTTCATTTAAGGTTTCGCGTGCCAGTGATACATTTTAACGTTTTTAGAAGGTCTCTTTCTATAAGTGTATAGAACTAAACTATTGTTGTATGTAAAGTAAATAAGGTTTTTTTAATGTTTAAGAAGCTTCATTTTAAAATTAAAATTAAAATGCAGAGCCCCCAGGACTGGTGGCCAAGACCCAGGCAGTGGGAGTGCCACTGAAAATCAGCTCAAGTGCCGCCTTCAGCAGTGTGCCATAGGTTGCCTACCCCTGTTTTAGAGCATGCCAACAGAGTCTACATGGGTTAGTTAGCACACAACACGTTAGATAGAACCTTTTACAGATCATAACCCTCCAGTGTGCTTTGCCGGCACTGTGTAGGCAAGCCCTTGTGGCAGCTTGCAGAGATACCATTATGGGTCATTGCACTTCTCTGATTAACTTATCTGCCTCAACTGACATTTGCTTCTTGTAGGCACAGTATTGATGACAAATTTCAAACTCAAGGAACAGCTGTTCTGATTAGCAACATGCCTGTAGGAACTGGAGCTTTGAGATACACTTTTCAGGGGTTTATCCCATGAATCACAATGGATTGAGTAGAATGGGGAGGTCTTTTAGCACCTTAGCCAGATTTCTTTAGGTGACATTGCTCGGCCACCAGTACTAGTATCCTAATATCCTGCTGACTCACATTTTGCAAGTTAATGTCAACACCATTTGTCCCACTAATGCAAACACGGCCTTGCCACATGTCTGCCAGTCCTCCCTGTTACACTGAGTCTGAAGCAGCCATTTTTTGTTAGTCATTGACCAGAACAGATGGCTGAGCTTCGTGTCAGGATGCCAAAACCCTCTCGCGAGCTGAGAGACACAGGTGTTTTCTTTTACAATTGAATTAAGCTGTAGAAGGAATTTCCCTGAGAGCTTGTGTAATAGCTGGAGTAGAAATTATTCTCTTTCCCCGTCTCTACCCCTCGAGACTCAGAATGCTCTCCAGAGATTCTTTAGGATCCATTCCTCCTTTCGTCTGCTCCCACTCTGGATCTGAGTTACTTTATGCCTAGAAAATCTGATGACATTTACCTCTTGAATGCTGATAAATGTTCTAGGTATGTCCGGCTGGACTTCGCCTGCTGAGTCATTAAATGTACTGAGAACAACCAATAGAAAACAGAGCAGTTGTACTGCTGAATGCTCCTGCTTTCTATGCTACCAAGTGTTCCAGGTACGTCCCAGGTAGAAAGTGCTGCCGCATTGCTGACCATTGTTGTTGTTTATTGACTGATTTACATAGGATCCCAACCTGTTCTAGAAATCTTGCAAGAATGTAAGAAAGCAGGTTCCTCTCCAAGGAGCTTAAGTTCTAAAGACACAACATGCAGTTGGGGATGTGAAAAGAAGGGATTCAATGTGAACTGCTTAAGTAGCCTTTGGGCCAGATTCACAAAGGTATTTATGCGCCTTTCTGCATCTTTAGGTATCTAGTGGGATTTACAAAAGGCACCTAACTCCCATTGTCTTCAAGTAGTTAGGTGCCTAACCTGCTTAGGGGTTTCTGTGAGTCCCACTGGATGTCTGTCTGTGTCTTTAGACATCTTGGTAAATCTAACACTTTGACTCTTTAGCACATTCTGTTGGTTTTGTTTGTCTATTTATTTGTCTTGTGGTAACACGCAGGGGTACCAGTCAAGGACCAGGATCCCATATTGCTAGGCATGGCACAAACACGGAACAAAAAGACCCTTGCCTGCTTTTTCTCCCCCACTTCCTTTTCTTTGAATAGCCCTTGCCAGTTCCCCCCACCCCACCCCCGTTCCTGTTATATCCCATGCACAACACCTCTGCTGTGCTGCTCAATGTACATCCCAGGTACAACATACCTGCTGAGCTGTGTCGCCCGAGTCCTAGGTAGAATGCATGCCACTCAGAATGGGGTCTGGAGTTTGCATCCTGCTTCTCCACCCCCACGTTAAGGTGATGTGTGTTTTGGGAGTGGTAAGGGTTTGATAGAATGAATTGGAGAAGGCCAAATAAAGGTGAATTCAATGCCCTCGTAGCTATGTTGGACGTACAATAAGAATACCTTTGCTTGCAGTATTTCAGGGGTTCCACTGGGGACATAAAGAGACACACACACAATTATAAAAATGACATTAAGTAAAAAATAATAAAAAAAAGCATTAAATATCCTGGTTCAAGTTTTGAATGAAGATGCCCACCCATTCGTGTGTGAACTAAGTCTAGTCTTTAATATTTTGGAGAAAAATGCACCCTGTGGAAACAATAGTTTCTGGGCACCTTGATGCATTTCAAAATCATTTTCTGGAATCTTAATTTTGTGGCAGACGGGTCTTCTATCATTTTGGATTTCCAGGGCAAACATCCATTAATATCAGTGGCAGCAGAATTTAGCTCCAAAGCTGTGATTTAATAATAGGACACAACAGTGCCGGACTTTTCTTTTGGTTTTGTTTTGTTCTCCTGGGGTCCGAGCGTGTGTGCATCCCATCAGTTCTGTCCTCTCTGCTCCCAAGATGTCGCGCACGAATGACTTTATTTATTTTTTGTAAGAAAATATATTTTACTAGGCAGCTTTATGACACCTGACAAAATGCCTCATAAATAACCCAGCAGGAAATATGGGGTAAATAAAATTTTTACAACTTTATGATAAACCTGAGAAGTCTTTGGTTCCTTTGCAAAAGAAATGAGCAGGGTATTGCATTAAGGAAAAGGACATGCTTGCTAAAGCCCACAGTTACAGACACGATGCCTTTTTAACCTGTAATTCAGTCAAACAGGTTTGGTGGCAGTGGAAAATGTAAAGGGTCCTGTTTTGACTTCTTGGGTCATGCTCCCCACTGATCTCTTTGTGCTGTAGATATTTTACGCAGCGAGACTGATGCATTGATGCTTCTCACATATCTGCCCCCAAAACATCCAGAAACTACTAGGTCCAGATGAATCTCCTCAGATGCACTAAGAACAAAACCAGTTCTTTACCCAAAACCTGACATGAACCCTTTTGCAGGTTCAAAAATTTTGATCCTTACAAAAAAAAATCATTCATTTTGCCCAACTCTGCGCTCCCTGGTTTAGAAAAAATTGAAAGTGCCAAAATAACACGACAAAAGTTTTCCTTGGAGTATAACTGGTCAATTAGGAAGTCCCAGAGTTCTCATGAGAAAGCCTGTTGTCTCCAGAGTTCTGTCCTAGTGCTGCAGACCCAAGAGGTTTAGATTAGCCTCCAGACTATTAGGTATTCAAATATTAATAAAAATTGCATAGCCCCGCTTCAACTTCTGTACAGTGTTTGGCCAATAAGGTATTGTAATGCAGATGAGGATTTCCCTTTTTCTCCATTTGAGAGACCAGGACTAGACATAATAAACAGTGACCACATCAGGTGGAATCCTACTGCAAAGGAACCATCTCTGGTAGTAGGAAGTACGTAGGCACTGCTTCAGCTCATGGAGAATAGGTGGCAAATATTGTCTCTCAGCAGAGTGTCTACACCAACACTCCTGCATGACAAAGCACTAGAGAAAAATTGTGCAGGGAAGAAATCTGCACTTTTAGTGAAAGATTGTCAGGATAACTTAGGCCTGGGCTACACTGGGCGGGGTGGGGAGGGTTTGAACTAAGATACACAACTTCAGCTATGCTATTCGTGAAGCTGAAGTCGAAGTATCTTAGTTCGACTTACCTGGCCATCCTCTCTGTGATGAATCAACCGCCGCGGCTCCCTCGTGGACTCCGCTTACTCCTCCTGCTGAGGTGGAGTACAAGCGTCGAGTTGGGGAGCGATTTATCGCGACGAGATGAGCTAAATCGATCCCCGATACATCGAACACTACCCGCCGATCCGGCAGGTAGTATAGACGTACCCTTAGCCTTTTCTATCTCTGTAATTTCGGTGGTTCTCTGATCCACCAAATTATTTCTGTAGTTTTGTTGAAAACTGGTGAGAGAGAGAGAGAGGTGGGAAAAGGAGACTGCTGTTGAGTGGAAGGCTGTGTTTAGCAAGAGAATTGGAAAAATTAGTACTTGTTTGTTGTCATCAGTGTGTTCAGAGCTCCACGCACTTTAGGGTGGGGACTCTCATGCTCTTTATAGAGAGATTGGACTGTGGGTCACTTCTTCTCCCATTCACTCTTGCCTGGACCCCATCAGTTCTCCCATTCCTGATCAGGTGGCATCTCTGTGACAACTGCAGCAACTTCTTTAATGGAAAAGTAATATTAGGAAGTGTTTGTAGCTGTCGTTAATGTGATTTATTTAAGCCAGGTAGGAAGGATACACCATGGGTCTGGTCCAAAGTCCATCGAAGTCAGTGGGTCTACATGACTCACCAGTTCTCCGTAGACCACCAGCAATTTCTCTTCGGGCCATGGTTTGGGAACCTCTGACATAAAGCAATATATAATCCTTGTACCAACGAGCTTGCAATCTAATGGCCTGATCCTGAAAGAGCCTGAATGCTCTTAGCTCTCATTGAAGCAGGGTTCAGCAAGACATCACTGGGAGCGTTGCCTGAATAAGGGTTTCAGGCTCTGGCCTGTGGTCCATAAAGCCTTTGGTGTTAAAGGCACTATATAAAAGGAAGATGCAGTAATTATCCTCTTTCAGAAGGAAACTCCTTGTTCACACAAAGCATTACACTGTGATAACAATGATCTGCAGTCCTGCAGGAGCAGGCTGGGTTGTGTTAGGCTCTCCACACGCAGTCCCTGAAAGTGACTGACAGCATGTCAGGGGAAATTGGCATTTTGGTGGTAAATGCTGCTTTAATGAAAGCCCATATGTTGCTGAGTTATCTGTTCTGAATCCCATGGTATTATCTCTGTGACTCTCTCACTAGCCCCCTTGATGCAGAGGTTAAATAAAATACCATTTTCTTCTGATTTAGCTTTTGTCTTTGGCAATCTAAATGCCCTTCAGGGGCCCAGTGCATTCAACCTTCCAGGTCAGAGCAGGACATGGGAAACCTCTTCCCAGGCATTTCACTGTAGATAATGTCCTGGCTGATTCATGAGATTATTCAAAGCACTGCCTTCTGCTGCTGCTGCTTCTGCTGCTGATGGTTCTTGACTTGAGTGCTTTCTCCTTTTTCCCAACACCTCTTCTTCTTCTCAAATTTCCAAACAGACTCTTGTCTGAGCAGTTTGGAAATTATAAGGACAATGCTCAAAATGTGCAGAGAAGAAGAGAGGAGCACTGCATGCTGCAGCATGAGCCTGATCTGTGGGGTGGCACACACAACGTGAGATGGGAAAGCAGGGGAACTCTTTTAACACTACAGGTTGGGTTGAGCCAGCGAGATAGGAAATAAGGGGAGCTCCTGCAATGCTATAGCACAAGTTTGAGCCACAAGAGAGGGAAAGCAGAGGTGCTCCTGTAATACACCAGAGCCAGAAAACAGAGCATAACAAGAGACAGTAAAATAGATACATCCCCCTAGAAGTGATCTCCACTCATCACCATTAGCAATGTGTGCTGAACATAGATTCCCACTGACTAAAGGGACTGAAAATTCATCTTGTTTTCTTATAGACCCTGTGACATCCTGCCTCACCCAACCTGGAGACTCCAAAGTCAATGTGACATCCCAACGCTCATCCTACTGGGAACATCAGCACCCCCTACTGGAGCATGGGGCAGGCTTAGGATGGACCAGGTACATCTCCTTTTACCATCAGCACACAGTTATGCAACCTTTCCTTTCATTTGTGAATTCATGCCCTTTCGTGTCCAAAAAGAAGGTGAAAAAGTTAACTCAACAGAGTTGTGGGATCATATGTTGATGGTAGTGACCACATAACGTGTTTATTTGGACATATGATGTGAAACTCATATAATCTGATGGGGTGTATTAACCAGCTTACTTATTTTTAAGTTTTCTGATATACATAGGATCTGTGCTGAAATAAAAGCTGCTGTGTCCACGTTCAGATATCCAGAGCTTGCACACACAGCCTCAGTACAATATGTGCATGCATTCAGATGACTACATTTCCACATGCTCTTACCCATCTGCACATACAATCACAGTATTTGGATATACAGATACCTGTTTGTACATATAACTGTGATAATAGTATGCATATATGACCACACAAATCTATATGAGGTTTTACACATGCAAGTAACCCTCATCTGAGGTTTGCCATTTTATCTTGATAAAGTTATTAAAATCCAAGTTCTGACTGCAGATTGGATCTTGGTGAAAGATCATGCTATGTGGGAAGACAGGGTTTTTAATTATTTAATGGAAAGATGAAAATATTGGAGTACTAGTCCTGAGAATGGGATCTCTTAGAATGGTACAGTTAGCATGAGAAGTGCTGACTGGCTGCAACACCATTCCTCTGGATACTACCTTCCAGAAGAGGGTCTTGTGTGGGTGACCCACTCGCATCCTGGTTGTTCATCCTAGCCATGGGGAGATGCAGGGAGGTCTTTGGACAGGGATGCTGGCACCAGCTGGTTCTGGTTTTGACTGCAAACACAATCCTTGACCTCTCCAGTGAAATTTAACTATTTTACAGTCTGAAGAAAATAAAACTTTCAAAGCCAAGCTGAAGAGGAGTATAAGGAGATATCTGAGAATTGCAGGGCGAAAGAGGAGGCGGCAGGAATGAAAGGAAAGCATCTCAAAGCTGAGAGGGAGGACAAAAGGCCAACACCCCAGCAGTGATCACAGCCCCTCATTGCCACATTAGCAACATTATTCCATTTAGTAAACAGAGCCAGACGTGTTGGCACCTTCTCTCCTGGGACAATACAGCCTGTGCTTTGTTTTAGGTTGTGAGTCCCAAGCACACAGGGGGTGGCCTGAGGGTGTGTCTGTTCATACAAAAACAGCAGTAGTAAGAGAACACACCCACTGAATCCAGACAGGATGCTGATGTCTTTTTCTCCTGTGAAAGGTTGGGTTTAAAATAGCTTCCATGCCCTGACAACTATGTTTAATTTTTGCCTTTTTTTTCTTTTTGCTAAAAGAATAATTGATGATATTGCTATAGCACTGTCAAGCAAATGGGCCTGTATCAAAACCCTTAATCTGGAGCCAAACTTTATCTCTGTAATGGGCAAAAACGAAAGCCCTGATCCAAATGCACTTGGCCTGAAGATTTAGAATCCAAATTCAAACTTTCCTAAAGTTTGTGGAGTTTGAATCCTGGCCCACTATACAGCAAAATGCAGCCTGTGGGTGGTTCTGATTCACTCCCATCTCTGCTGTTAGCTGTGGACCTCAAAGTGTGTTATCAAGGTTTATTATTATTATCCTCATTTTATTTATTATTATTATCCTCATTTTACAAATGGGGACACTAAGGTGGAGAAGAAAATCAAGTTGGCCAAGTGACAGTGAGGCCTGGATCCACTTAAAAGTTAGATTTACAGTATATAGCTAAATTGATCAGAGGTGTGAAAAATACACACACCCTGAGCATGTAGCTATGCCAACCTAACCCCTAGTGTAGATGCAGGTATGCTGGCAGAAGAATGCTTCCATTGACATAGCTACCATGAGTCGCAGAGGTGGTGTTTCTACACTGACGGAAAAACCTGTTCCATTGGTGTAGGCTGTGTCACTGCAGTGTTATGCCAGAATATTTACAACGACCTAGCTATGCCAGTGTAGTGTCCATGGTGTAAACGTACCTTGAGTCAGTGACACAGATAAGAGCCCAGATCCTCTGTCGCCCATTGCTGTGTTTTAACCACTAGACAATTCTTCCAAGACCCATTCCAAGCAGGACATATGCAAGGTGTCTGATGGGAATTACTCACCCCAGAGGACCCTTCCCTTCACCTAACCCTTCTAGAGGTGAACGGACAGTGCAATTTCTTCTAAAGCAACTATTTTCCTTAATAACGTAACACTGGTCCAGAGTCCACTGAGGTCAATTAAAAGATTCCTATTGACTTCTATGGGCTATGGATGCAGCCCTACACAGGGAGATTTGCCCAGTGCTTGGGACATGTGTCCATAGCTTGGCTTGATACTGTCACTTCATGTTTAAGAACATAAGAACGGCCATAGTGGGTCAGACCAAAGGTCCATCTAGCCTAATATCCTGTCTTCCGACAGTGGCCAGTGCCATGTGCCCCAGAGAGAATGAACAGAACAGGTAATCATCAAGTGATCCATCCTCTGTCGCCCATTCCCAGCCTCAGGCAAACAGAGGCTAGGGACACCATCCCTATCCATCCTGGCTAATAGCCATTGATGGACCTATCCTCCATGAACTTACCTAGTTCTTTTTCTAATTCTGTTATAGTCTTGGCCTTCAAGACAAAAAGTTCCTCTGGCAAGAAGTTCCACAGGTTGACTGTGCATTGTATGAAAAAATACTTTTGTTTGTTTTCAACCTGCTGCCTATTAATTTAATTTAGCAAAGCATAAGGCTAGGTAGCTTTGTGGATTGGTACTGGGGTACAAAGCCTTGCACCACTAGGTCAGTGGATTGAAAACAGTCTGGATTGGTGGTGACGAAAATCACAATAGTCTAACAACTATTTGTTGGCTTGTGTGAAATGCTTTGGGGGGGTCTCAGACCAGTTCCTAATGGGAAGATGTCTATACTACAATTGGCCTTACTTGTTTCGTTATTTTCATCCCTTCCTCTGACCTATTAACAGACCCACCTTCTACCTAGTGCTTCTGTTTCCCCTGATATATTTGTAAAAGGCCTCTCATTTTCCTTAATCCCTTTGGCTATAATTAACTCATTCTGCATTTTTGCTGCCCTTATCTTTTCCCTGCAAGCTTTAACTGACTGAATATTCTTGTTTGGTTGCCTCCCCTGTTCTCCATTTCCACTGAAGGTTTTCTTTTTAATCCTTAGATCTCTTAGCAGCCCTTGTGCTTTCTTATTTCTTGCATTCTTCTTCTTTTTTTCCCCTATCCTGCATAAATTATTGTGCCGTTTAGGATTGCCAGCCTCCTCCTACATTGGTGGATTTCAGTACTTCCTCTCATTGCACTTTACTCATGAGATTTTTAATTCCCCATCATTTACTTTCCCTTATTCTGCTGCATTGTGGTTTTTATTCTTTGCTATGCTGAATTCATGTAGTTCATGGTCTCTGGTTCCAAGCTTCCATTTTATTCTCACATCCTCAATCGGTTCGTCTCTTTCACTAAAGTTCTTTGATTTTTATATAAAATATCCAAGGTAAAAATTATGCTTTTTTCATGAATCAGCTAGAAAAGAGGAGTGAATCTGAATCCAGTCATGTTGCAGGAAGGACAAATTTGAATCCCTAGCTCCAAACCTGCCACGAGTGCAAGAGACTGGACTAGAGGACCTCTCGAGAACCCTTCCAGTCCTACGATTCGACCATTCTAGTAGTTCCCAGGAATTCCTTGTCCATCCAGGAACTCCCACAAGCCCTTTTCTGTGCTCTTCAGCGCAACCAAACTTTTCTGCACCTTTTGAAAAAAGGCCACTTGGTTTAATTTGCATTCAGGGCAAAGGTTCCATTCAGTTCTTCTTTTATCCCAGAGTGTTTTGTCCTTCACTTTAATAGCAGCATGGCCTAGTGGTTTGAGCTCTTGGGGTCAGGGACTCCTCAGTGCTAAGCCCTGGAGCTCTGCTAGTGACTGGGTGGGCAGGGGCCAGTCACTTGACCGCTCTGGAAAATGGCCGTGTTATACTTAGTCACTTATCTCACAGGAGGGTTGTGTGGTTTAACTACCTAATGTGCATGTTATGCTTTGAAAATGTAGGCTAGGCTCCTCTGAGCCACCCAGGGGACTTGGATACCCATTTCCCATTCCCTGGGCTATAATGCGATAAGAGCTATATCACAGTCACATTGGGCCCTGATGTGTAACTCCCAACAAAGGCACTGAGGGTGCACTGCACAGGGTACAGGGCAGGACTAAGCCAGCCCTTATGATGGGGCTTGATGTTAATGAACACTGAAACGGCTGGAGGTGTAAACAAATGAGATTTTCCATCAGTGCCCACCAGGGCGCTCTCTCCTTTTCCTCCTTTTCGCCTTCTTCCCACCCCTGGAATCACCCCTAGCTCTTCCTTGGCTGCCTGAGTAGGCTCCAAGGAGAGCAGGGCAGCAGCATGGGCCCTGCAGGTACACAAGGTAATTTGGTGGGTGGAGATAGTGATAAACAGCCCATTCTTTTGTCCCCATTATTTTGGTAACAGATGCTAAAAAGACCCCATTAAAGGTGAATTGCAGGTGAATGTATCAGCCTGTTGGCAGCCAGAACCCTCCCTTAATTTTCCTCAAACAAGCCTTCTCCTTGTCAGGGCTGTAGGGCTCAGGAGCCTCTTGGGTTGCCAAACCCTCCCTCCCACCCACAAAGGAGCAGGCCCACCCTGCACTTCATTCTGCTCTCCCGGGCCCCATGTGAAAGGAGAACAGGCTTGTTCTCTAGTTTGAAGAGCAGAGAAAGGGAACTGAGTTTGCCATCTATTTTTTCCCCTTAATGTAATTATTCCAGTCTGCGCTGAGCACTCAGCCCACTTATAAATATAAATGGAGGAAGAGAGAGTAGACAACTCCAGTCAGCCTTTGGAGCTGAGGCACTAGGCGTTCAGGGGCTGAGCTGCTTAGACAGCAAGACTCTGAGTGAAAGAAATTATATTTATGACTGAGTTGGTGCATGGTGCTGCTTCCATCCCCTTCATTAAATTATATTCTCTCATGATCTCTTTCTCTCAGCCATCCACAATCACTTTGCTCTCATGTGATGATAATACTTAGCCCTTTTAATCTTCAAAGTATCTTACAAACATTAGCCAGTCCTCACTAGCCCCTTGGGAAGCAGGCTGGTACCATTATCCCCATTTAACAGATGGAGAAACAGAGGCATGCAGAGGTTCAGTGACTTGCCCAGGTCCATGCTAGGGCCAGAATTAGAAAGAATTCATGAGCTCCCGGCTCCCTATTCTTCGTTCAAATTGCTAGCCCACGCTCTGAGCTTAAAACTCACTTTAGTTCCACCATTTACACAAAGAAGAGGGTGGGAGAAGAGATTAACCCTTTATGTGATGGGGCAGGAGTGAAGTTGCTCTGACACTGAGCTGTCTGAGGTTATGTCTACAGTACATTTAAAATCCTACAGTGGTACAGCAGCACTATGCTGCCAGCTGTAGCGCTTCAGTGTAGACACCACCTACACCAATTGGTGGGGTTCTCCCTTTGGTGTACGTAATCCACCTCCTCAAGAGGGGGGAAGTAGGTCAATGGAAGAATTCTTCTGTCGACTTAGTGCTGTCTACATGGAGACTTAGGTCAGCTTGACAATGCTGCTCAGGGGTGTGGCTCATTCACACCCCTAACTGATGTAGTTAAACTGAGCTCATTTTCTAGTGTAGACCAGGCCTCAGCTTGGCAGTTTTTCATGACTAGAAGGGTTATTTTATTTGCCACCCCTTGCAATAATTGCCCCTTTCAACCTAGGGCCATTTTTGCCTCTTTATAGACCCCCACTTCAGACGTTGTTGTCTGGCTCCTGCACTGTGGTTCATCAGTGGCAGACTGGGGGAGGGAAGAAGGACGAGGGGAGTCGCTTTACAAAAGAACATGAAGATGGCAGTCATCTGGGGCCTGAGCATGTTGGCGGCTTCACGGCTTTTTGCCGCCTGATCCACCTTTCCAGACACGCATGAGGAGACTTCTGAGAAACTGCCCTGGGCTGGCCCTCAGCCCTTTAACATAACCTCAGACCCACATTCTCACATTTTCTCCCCACCCCAAACACCAGAAGCCCTGCCTCACTATCACACTTTCACAAAAGAGATCTTTCCTTAGCTGTGGGGGAGGAGGTGAGTTAGGGAGCATAATGCTGCAAATTCCTCAGCTAAATATCTTACCTTGCCGGAAGTTCCCTTTCGCCTCTTGTGCCTCAGCCTGCCAACCCTGCTCTCATTACCAGGGCTCCAAGCTGAAACTTGAACAGAAAGGACTAGGTCACCAGGAGCACCACAACAGCACTTGGTACACCTTGAGAAGGGGTCACACCACTTTTCCATTCGTTCTACAGGCGCTGACTTTGGGTTTTGCTGGTGGGCGCTTTTGGGGCGGGAAGAGGCAGAGCGAGGGCGGGGCCTTGGGCAAAGAGGTGAAGCAGGGGTGAGAAGAGGCACAGTGTGGGCAGGGCCATGGGAGGGCCTTGGGGTGGAGCACAGTCCAGGTGCCGGTGCCCCCCCACTTCTTGGGAGCTTCCGGCAGCAGTGCTCCAAAGGCAGCAGGCCAGCGTGCCTCCAAAGGGTGCTGTGCTGCATCCAGCATTTCTTGTTCCTTTTGGGGAGGCTTAGCCTTTCCAAGACTCTTATACCTGCTGCCCTTGCTGTGGTTTATAATCTGTTGGAATTAGAGCAGCCTCTGGGCTGCTCTAATTCTTCATAGCTGATAACTGCTCCCAAGGAGCCACTTCACTGCCAGGATCACTGGAGCATATTGTGCTCTGGCTCTACCATTGCTGTCCTGAAACTATCCATCTCCTTGCCTCCAGCCATCTCTGGAATGCCTCCTATGCCAATGAGGGTGTGGGGGGGCCAGCTTTACACTAGTTGTATGCTAGTGGAATCCTCAGATGCTGCCTTAAGGCAGGTTTACGTCCCCTTTGTGCAGCTGGAGCAGTGCAAAAGGGACTCCAGAGGAGCTGGCCCATAATTCTGTTGTGCGTTGCAGACTGTACTTGGTACTTAGAGGCCAATTCATATAGAATTAATGAATTGCGCAGTGTAGGTAGTGTGAGTATTATTCTTCCCACTGAAGAAATTAAAGAAGCAGTTAAAATAGAGTCAGTCTCTGAAAAGCGACCCTCCCAAACTAGTATTGTGGGGTTCCATGGTTATTTTCCATCAGTGACTCCAGATTATATGTGCTTAGTTTGCAAGTAATTTGATGGTGCTCCTAACCAGTTCTTACCACTCCTGCTAACTCAGCCTAGGATTTCAAAGTCGAGCTGGATTTCTTGACGATGTAGGTGCCAGAAGAGAATCCAGCTCAGTCTCCCATTTCTGTGCATGGGACTGCAGGGATAGGGAGGCAGCACAAAGCTACCTTAGTAAAGCAAGAAAAATATGACTGAATGAAAAATAGACTTTGTGCTAATCCAGGTGGGGGAGGGGCCCGTGTACTAGAGTTCAGGACCTCGTGGCTGGAGCCCAAAACCTTTGGAGAGGATGTTTGCTTTTACAGAACATTTCCCAAGGCGTCCAAGGACTCACTGAAACCCACAAAGCCTCCTCTGAAACCACGACTTCTGACAAAAGAGGAAGAAAGAGTCCACAGCAGAGCTCGGAGAATATTAAATCTTGCAAAATACATTTCTCTATATATAGTCAGTTTTCTTCAAGGGCTTGTTTGGAGTCGGGCCTAAGACTGAAAGTGGCCTCAGCATGGGCAGTGTGGAAGCAGTGAGTTGAGACAGGAGTGGCAGCGGCTGGGCCGCATGATGCTTAGGAACAGAATGCAAAGATGGGCTTGCAAAGAAAATGATTCGGGGGAGGGATAGTTCAGTGGTTTGACTATTGGCCTGCTAAACCCAGGGTTGTGAGTTCTAATTCTTGAGGGGGCCATTTAGGGATCTGGGGCAAAATTCTGTCTGGGGATTGGTCCTGCTTTGAGTAGGGGGTTGGACTAGATGACCTCCTCAGGTCCCTTCCAACCCTAATATTCTATGATTCTCACTAGGCCACATTCAGGTAAACATACTTGGGAGCAAGGGAGGGCAACACCACTGAGCCAAATTCAACAGTGATATGACCAGAGGTTTAAAACACAGGGACTACATTGGCCAGAAAATGGGTGCAAATGAGAGAGCAGCATGATTTGCATCCATTTTATATTCAAGGAGTGAACAAGGGAACTAAGAGGGTAGCAGGAAAAGGAACTAAATGGAGAGAGCAAAGTAGAGCATGCTTCCTGACCCATTTGCTTGTGCCAGCACCATAACCAGCCCTCCTGGGATGAAATTCAGCCTGGCACAACCAGGTACAACTGCTGTTGACTTCAGTAGGTGTGTTAGGGTGACCAGACAGCAAATGTGAAAAATCGGGATGGAGGTGGAGGGTAATAGGAGCCTATATAAGAAAAAGACCCAAAAATCGGGACTGTCCCTATAAAATCAGGACATCTGGTCACCCTAAGGTGTGTTCATTTATATGGGGGCTGGATCTGAGGCCTGACTCTGCGAGTTGCAGAGTGCCCAGCCTTTCCTTTGCTTAATTGGGAACTTGGAGTGCTCAGCACCTGAAAGGAGGCACACTAAGCATCACCCAGTCAGGCCCTTGGTCCCTAAAAAATGCCAGATCAGTGCACAACTGTATCACGTAACCACCTGTTATGAGATGGATTGTGTCTGGCCCTCCATAGACTTGCAAAGAGACAAGAGAGTGCAAGAAGTTTGTGCCCTAACAGTTCCTGTAGGAGTAAGTGCCTTGTTTGAAACAATCTGCTGGCCAGCAGGGTTGAAACAGACTTTAGTAACATGCATGTAGCACAGTGTGCAAGCTCAGCTACCTATTATGGCTGCTACAGCTACACAGCTTCAAGCTGAAATCCTTGGGACTTTACATTTTCAAAGCACTGCACTAACCTGGACTAAGTAATTGGTACAACTCCCTGGAGCGAGAGGGGGTGGACGAGTATTGATTGTTCCCATTTTACAGAGGGGAAAAGCAGAGACGCTAGGTGGCTTGTCCAAGAAGCAAGACACTGGCAGAGCTAAGCTCTAGATCACAGTACAATCCCCTTTAGAATTGCTTTAGAATCTCTGAGTCAATTAAATGAGCTGTTGATCTCTGCCATCATCCCATTGCTAGTGAGCTAGGTGTCAACAACACAGAAAAACCCCCAACCCCAGAGATGGCCTCAAACTCAGCAGAGACAGACAGCTGATTGGGCCATGGAGACTGAACTCTCCTCTAGTTCTTAGTGAAGATCCCTCAAACAATGGGTTGAGGCATGTTGGCAAGAGATAGTGTTTATGGGGACACTTGCCCTGCTGTTGCCCGTGCTAGACCTGCTCTGGGGATAAACAGAGGACACCGATCTTCAGGTTTGCTAGTTCCTCACCTTTCACCAACATAAAATTCACCTTGAAACCATTAAAATAAAACTGTTACGGAGGAGAGGGCAACTAGAAAAAGCAATACATAATGTAGAGATGGAGTCACATCTTTATGTCATGCATAACTAGCAGGACTCAGCTCGACTAGCATTCTCATTGCTGCAGGACCAGCGGCAGTTTCTGGCAATGCTATCAGCAGCCCTCACTCTTCAGGCTCCTTTGCCTTTCATTATGCCTCTGGAGAACAGGACCCTGGTTAAAACCCTGGATCTGCCACTGATAACCAGCTCAGGGCCGCCCAGAGGGGGGGGGGGGGAGGCAAGTGGGGCAATTTACCCCAGGCCCCGGGCCGAGCAGGGGCCCCCACGAGAGTTTTTCGGGGCCCCTGGAGCAGGGTCCTTCACACGCTCCGGGGGCCCTGGAAAACTCTCGGGGGGCCCAGGCCCCCGGAGCTTCTTTGCTCCCGGTCTTCGCTGGCGGGGGGATCCTTCCTTTCCGGGATAGAAGGACCCCCCCACTGCCGAATTACCACTAAAGCGGGACCCGCTGCCGGAGTGCAGCTGGGTCTTCGGCGGTAATTCGGCGGCGGGGGGGGGGGGGGCCTTCCGTTCCGGGACCCGCCGCCGAAGTGCCCCAAAGACCCACGGTGGGGGCTGCACTTCGGCGGTGGGTCCCGCTTCGGCAGTAATTCGGCGGAGGGGGTCCCAGCCATGGGTCTTTGAGGCACTTTGGTGGCGGGTCCCGGAAGGGAAGGACCCCCCGCCGCCGACTTGCTGCCGAAGACCCTGGGCCCCTGGAATCCTCTGGGCAGCCCTGAACCAGCTCTACTATTCGCTACCCAGTGAATCGAGACAAACATACTACCCCACAGGCTTGGGATGCCCTTCTGATGTATTACCAGTGAGGGTATCTGTCATGAGATCAGTGCCTGCCCTTTTCCACATCCCAGTGGGACAACACCTGCCCACTAGAGAACAAAGGGGAAACCTGATGTGAGAGTTAAAAAACAGAATTCTCCCCAGAGAGGCAGGGAATCCCCTTCTGATTGGAGAGCCTCTTCCTCTGCCCAGCTAGTTTGCCAGCCAGCAGTAAATTTATTGACTGTTAGTTAAAAACCAAACAAAAAAAACCATGTCAGTGCAAATGACAAAATCACTGAGAAACACGTGTATTGGGTCTGATTCTGCTCGCCCATATCCCCATGCAAACTAACATAAGAACATAAGAAAGGCCGTACCGGGTCAGACCAAAGGTCCATCTAGCCCAGTATCTGTCTACCGACAGTGGCCAATGCCAGGTGCCCCAGAGGGAGTGAATCTAACAGGCAATGGTCAAGTGATCTCTCTCCTGCCATCCAGCTCCATCCTCTGACGAACAGAGGCTAGGGACACCATTCTTACCCATTCTGGCTAATAGCCATTTATGGACTTAGCCACCATGAATTTCTCCAGTCCCCTTTTAAACATTGTTCTAGTCCTAGCCTTCACAACCTCCTCAGGTAAGGAGTTCCACAAGTTGACTGTGCGCTGCGTGAAGAAGAACTTCCTTTTATTTGTTTTAAACCTGCTGCCTATTAATTTCATTTGGTGACCCCTAGTTCTTGTATTATGGGAATAAGTAAATAACTTTTCCTTATCCACTTTCTCAACATCACTCATGATTTTATATACCTCTATCATGTCCCCCCTTAGTCTTCTCTTTTCCAAGCTGAAGAGTCCTAGCCTCTTTAATCTTTCCTCGTAAGGGACCCTCTCTAAACCCCTAATCATTTTAGTTGCCCTTTTCTGAACCTTTTCTAGTGCTAGAATATCTTTTTTGAGGTGAGGAGACCACATCTGTACACAGTATTCGAGATGTGGGCGTACCATGGATTTATATAAGGGCAATAATATATTCTCAGTCTTAATCTCTAGGAGGACTTCTGTTGAAATTGGCAAAGATACAGTGGTGAAAAAACAGCGTAAGCGAGAGGAGAATCTGCCTTTTATTTTTTACAGTTGTGTACTATTGTTTTAATAGTTGTGTACTACTATTATTATTATTATTATTATTTATATTACCATAGCATCTAAGAGGCCTAGTCAAGGACCAGAACCCCATGTGCTAGGTGCTGCACAAACACAGAATAAAAAGATGGTTTCTGTCTCAAAGGCCTTACAATCTCGGTATAAGACAAGAGACAACAGATGGATACAGACAAACAGGGGCGTTACAAGGAAACAATGAGACAACAGTGGGCAGCATGATAAACTGTGATCTCGGCACACCAGCCACCCAACTGTTGTCAAGTTTTTTTGTAGGCATCATGGCAGAGGGGAGTTTTAAGGAGGGATTTAGAACATGATGTAACTTTTGGCGAGTAATTCAAATATGAGTGCAAGAGGGCACCTGCAAAAACTTGCTAAAAAAAACCCATGTGCTACCCTCATCCCCCAATGCACACGGCCATTTCCTGCACATTTTTCTCAGGCATCAATGTTTGAAAATGTGGCATTCTGTGCAGAGATCCTGCATGCATTTTATCTTGGCATTTAGACACTCATCGCTCTGGGATTAGGGGACTTTATTCTGTGAATTAATATTTCCATTCCCTATATTTAACACTTTTCTTCTGAGGATTGGGAGGGTGGGGGCAGTCTTCACATTCCTGACTGAACTGTAAGGACTCCAAATCCCCCATATTATATCTGTCTTCCCTTGAGGCCTCATGATAAAGTTTCCTCCAGTCCAGCTGAGGATTCAAGATGGATACCCTCCAGAGTCCTTCTATACCACCTCTTGCTAATCCAGAGTAATCACTTAGGAGATTTTCCTTTCTCTCCCCTGCCCAACAGCAGATGAGTGTTCTTGCCTGTGTAGAACCCTCAACCACAACCCAGGGACAAGTAACCAGGACTGACCTCTCAAACCCAGCATTCCTGCATGGTATTGCTAAGCTTTAGGTCACATCATGCCTTCCTTTTCTCTCTCCCTTTTTCAATCTTGATTTTGTGTGGCCCAGGCTGCTGATGGTTCTCCAACGCAGTGGTGATTAGGACAGAGTGAAATCCCCATCTGAGTATGGGTATAGACTGCAGTGAGCAAGTAAAGGAGGTGTCCATCTCCCAGCTGCCACGCCTGGTGTGTGTTTCCATTAACCCTGTCAGCAGTGTGCATTGCAGGGCTATGTCTGAAGGAGGGATAACATGCACTCAGCTTTCTTCAGTCCTGGAGAAGAAAAGCAGATGGGGTGGAGGGGTGTCTGTGTCCCAATTTCTTTTGTGTTTTTGTGATGCTGAGGGAATTGCAAATCTAGAATCTGAGCAAAGTTTATACTCAATGGAGTCTAGCCTGTGTCCAGAAACTACATCTTTATTTTCAGTTAGAGGTATTCTTCTTCATATTCCCCTCCTAAAAAACATTGCTGTGCAGTGTTCAAACAGCTGCCATGTTCCACCCCAGAGAGGGCTGTATTTCAGTGGTGGGTAATGTGATCCCTATATGTATAGTCTGTAAATCACTTCTGAATCCTTCTTGAAAAGAAAAAGCTGCCACAAAAAAAAAAAAAAAAAAACATTTTTTAAAATTATATCTGCCTAAGAAATGAAATAGCCTCCTTTCTCACTGATTGGGCTTGAGTTCAAAACCCTTCCCACCCCTATAGCCTGGAAACATCCCAATGCAATCCCTGATGCTGCTTTGCTTTATCACCTCCATAGGAAGCAATACACAGTCACTTCAATCCCAGTCACCTTTTTCTCCTCCTCCCCCTCTTCCTGGGTTCTCCTCCCCCCCCCTCCACTGAAGCCCAACATCTGCCCATCTATTGTTCGTCACAGACATTAACCTCATCCCCTTTCTTGAAACAGTCTCAACTTAACCACAAGAGAAGCATAAAAGAGGCCCTTCCCCGAGCCACTCCCTCATCTGAAACCCCAAGTGTCCGTTTCAATAGATCACACACTTTGTCTGGTGTTGCTCCGGGCAGGCCTGAAAGGCACTGGGCCTTGGGTCTTGGCCTCCATCAGCTGAACTATTTCCTGTTGAAGGTTACTCACTTCCTGTTTTCTGTATTTAGACAATCTGAGTCTATAGGGAGGTTTTGATTTGTTGTAAACTTCAGCTGGTTTAAACGTTAAATTGGTGTGGGAGGGGGAGGCTGGAGACAAATTAGTGCTATTTAATACTGATGCTGTTTTTGCTCAGGGTTTTACAGTGACCACCAGCGCATGTGAAAGGAAGGTCAAGGGATGACAGCATGGGACATGGAGACAGGGCTGCTTCACAATGGGCTTGGGCTGAAATCTTTGACCGTGCGTGTATGGAGCAGTTGGGGGTGGGGTACGTGGGGCGGGGGGGAGGGTTGATACACTCCGATGACTAATCGCTCTGATGTGTCACTTTTGCCACAGACAGCTGTACAGAAAGGCTAACGGCAGTGCAACAGTTATGCAGGGAAGCATGGGAGGAGCCTGACTAGCCTAAGAATATTAATACTGTGCCCTTTTTTAGTGCCTGACGGATGAACACCTCACAGCATCCCATGGACTTTTATTTATTATTTGTTTTCACTTGCCCAGAAGTCTGCTTAGACACTCAGGCATATAAAAAGTCACACATATACCCTGTGAGGTAGGTCATTATTAGTATCCCTGTTTTACAAATGGGGAAACTGAGGCACAGAGGAATGCAGTAACTGCCCAAGCTCATACAGCAAGCCAGAGCTGGAGTTGGATAGAATCCAGCAGTTCTGACTCTGTCACCTGGACTAACCAGATAGCACTCTCTCTCCTAACATACATTAGTCATGAAAAGAGTTCTACAATGAAAGCATTTATTCTGGCCCGAGGAAAGCTGCACAAAGCTGCTCAGCTCAAGATGGACCCACTGCATGCTGGGACATGTAGTTTCCCTGGACTGCACTCTAGGATGTCTTCAGTCTGCTCTATTTTATTCAATTTCACTGTAGCCCTTTTGGCTACTGGCCACTGTGGCCCTTAAAATGTGGATGCATTTATCGTAGAACTGTACAAGGTCATGAAAGGGAAAGAATAAATTAAAGTCAATAATATATTATGGAGGTAGTAAATGATTCAAAATGTTAGCGTGAAACCACGCTAGGTATGAGCCTTGAAACATTCCAGCAAAATATTCTGCTGGAATAGGGAGCAAAATGCTAGAGTGACCAGGTGGATGAGATGGCTAAAGATAAAGATCTGATCGACAACCAGAACAGATAATCTAATCCCATTCTTCAACTCTCTATACCCCAGGGAAAGAAATCTGCCATAGCAGAGTCTCAGCCTTCTCCTCCGCAACCAGTATGCAAAGCAGAGTCAAACTCCAAAGCAGACTCGGGCGTCACTAAAGGAGCTGAAGAAGACTCACAGTGAGGAGCAGAAATGTTTAGAAGAAACAAGAGCCCCAGTTCATCGTGGGCATAAATGGGCCCAGCTCCTGTAGATTTAAATCGCCTTATGCCAGAGCTAACGGTTGTTCAAGAAGTACACTGCAGTGAAAAAAACCAAACCATGCAGAGAAAAAGTGTGCAGAATATATTTAGGTCACTGTCTTCTCATTTGTGTTGTTATACTGGGGTTAATTTCATACTCTTCTAATTTTTCTCTTTTGTTTAGAAGCCCTAGTGGTACCAATCTTTGGTGGAATACTGGTTCCCGCTGTGGATCAGCTGTTCTGCAGCATGCAGGAGGCTCTGGGGGAGAGGGAGACGGAGCAAAGTCAGGGTGCACTTTGGGGAGGGGCGGAACAGGGTGGGAAAGAGGCAGGGTAGGGGTGGAAAGAGATGGGGTGAGGCCTTGAGGGAAGACATGGAGTGGGGCTGGGGCCTGGGACGGAGCCAGAGGGGAGCACCCTCCAGCACATTAGAAAGTCGGTGCCTGTGCCACCCAGGTAGATAGTGCTATGCCGGGGGGGGACAGCTTCTCCCGCCAACATAGCTACCGCCTCTCAGGAGGATGGATTAACTACGCTGATGGAAGAGCTCTCTCCCATCAACTTAGAGCATCTTCATTAAAACTCTACAGCAGCACAGCTGCACCATTGCAGTGTTTTAAGGGTAGACTTGCCCTCACTTTTACTGCACTAATTCACTGAAGTCTAGGGCAAAACTACATTTCATGTCAATAGGACCAAGATTTGGTCAATTGATGTTGATTTACCAACATGCGACTTACACCATCATTTAGGACAAATCTCAGTTAGCTCTTTGTTTTGCACGTGCAATAATTGCATATACTGCCTGCACAGAAATGCAGGCAAAATTTAGGTGCACAAGTGCATAACTGAACTTCTGGAGGGGAAAATGTAGGTTTTTTTCATTTCAGTACTTCCAGGATTATACTCATTTTTATTGCCCTTCCCTGAATTCCCTCTTATTTATTGATGTCTTTCTACCTCTTAGAAAGCAGGCCCACCGACTGCACCTAGAATACTGCATAGAGTTCTGGGAATCTCACTTACACCAAATTAAATCAGGAGTAACTCCAGTGATGTGAATGGAGTTACACCAGTGCAAAACTGGTGAGAATGAGACGAGAATCCAGCTCAAGGCTATTCAAAGCCAATGAAGTTCCTAAATAGGCACGAAACAGAAATCCTGATGCTGAGGTCAGAGCCATTAGATCCAACACAACCTTGTTTCCAGTCATATCAATGTACTTAAAGAACAATCATTTAATGTCACTTAGGGCAGGTCTACACTACGGGGGAAAATCGATATAAGATACGCAACTTCAGCTGAAGTCGAAGTATCTTATATCGAATTACCTACCGTCCTCACGGCGCGGGATCGATGTCCGCGGCTCCCCATGTCGACTCCGCTACCGCCGTTCGGGTTGGTGGAGTTACGGAGTCGACAGGAGCGCGTTCTAGATGAGACGCGATATATCGATCCCCGAGAAATCGATTACTACCCGCCGATACGGCGGGTAGTGAAGACGTACCCTTAGAAATGTTTATTTTCAGGCACCAGATGGCTCAGGGAGTTGGTAATAACAAAGCATTTAACTTCTAGGTCATGCATTCTAATCCAGTCCAGGCTGGAAATAGATTAACTTGATCACCTGATGGCTGTTTTGTATCCTGTGTGATGGGTCTCAGCCCAGTTCCTAGTGAAAAGGATCTAGGGGTTACAGTGGACGAGAAGCTGGATATGAGTCAACAGTGTGCCCTTGTTGCCAAGAAGGCTAATGGCATTTTGGGCTGTATAAGTAGGGGCATTGCCAGCAGATTGAGGGATGTGATCATTCCCCTCTATTCAACATTGGTGAGGCCTCATCTGGAATACTGTATCCAGTTTTGGGCCCCACACTACAAGAAGGGTGTGGAAAAATTAGAAAGAGTCCAGTGGAAGGCAACAAAAATGATTAGGGGGCTGGAGCACATGACTTATGAGGAGAGACTGAGGGAACTGGGATTGTTTAGTCTGCAGAAGAGAAGAATGAGGGGGGATTTGATAGCTGCTTTCAACTACCTGAAAGGGGGTTCCAAAGAGGATGGATCTAGACTGTTCTCAGTGGTGGCAGATGACAGAACAAGGAGTAATGGTCTCAAGTTGCAGTGGGGGCGGTTTAGGTTGGATATTAGGAAAAACTTTTTCACTAGGAGAGTGGTGAAGCACTGGAATGGGTTACCTAGGGAGGGGAGTGGAATGTCCTTCCTTAGAGGTTTTTAAGATCACGTTTGACAAAGCCTTGGCTGGGATGATTTAGTTGGGGATTGGGTCCTGCTTCGAGCAGGGGGTTAGACTAGATGACCTCCTGAGGTCCCTTCCAACCTTGATATTCTTTGATTCTATTAATAGGAATTCACCACAAAATCTATGCACACGGGCTGGCACTGATTGGCCCCCTTTTTGACAATGCCAGCAGAGGTCTGAATGGACCATGGAGACCAAATTCCTTTCCCACCCTCCAGGTCAAGGTCACAGTGTGGGGGAAGTTTGTCCTGTCACTGGTCATGTGGAACCTGCTCTGTGGGCAGAGAGGATTTCATTATTCAGGTCTGTCAGTCTGACACCTTTCACCAACATAAAATCCATTTTTAAAAATAAATAGAGAAATGTTTAATTGTGATTGATATATACATGCTGTACGGTAGAAACTTTCCATACAATCACAGATAAGATTGTCAGAATTAATATCTGTTTCCTAGTTATAGGCAATAAAGGTTTGACAAGCCAGTAAATAATAAAATTCTCCTGTGGCCATGTACAGGTCACCATGATGCTTAAGAAGTTTGCATAATTTATACCATATTTGCCATTAAAGAATGAATATTAACCCTTTTGTGCTGCTATAGGAAAACAGTGAAGTCATTTGGGGAAAGGAAAGATTAAGTCAAAGAAACGCTATCATTAAAAAAGCAATCTTTAAAAATAGAAAATGTTTGAGGCAAAAGCGTGAGCAGAAATATCAGCAAGTAAGCTACCTTTTCCAGCTTCCATTCTATTTATTTTGTATTTTGACATCAAACACTCCCTGTAACCTAATCTCCTTGGCTTTTGATGTGGCCGTAGAGACATGACAATTAAGCACGGCTTAAAACAATAATCCCAACAATGGGAACCAAAGGCAAGTAATGTCAGGGCTCCCCATCAATGAGAAGCTGTCCACCAGTGTTCGGTTGAAATGAAATTAGTTAAATCCAGATTTGTTGCCTTGATATCTGCTCTGTGCTTACACTTAGTATCTAACTTTACATATTTACTCAGTTTTCATTCCCTGCTATTTTGTTTTCTTCCACTGTGTAAAATATCTCAAGATATCAAGGTACAGAAAGACATTTTGATCTTTCACAGATTAGTGCCACTTTATGGAAACAGGATTATTTATTATTTGTGTCACAGTCACAATCAAAGGCCCCAGTCAGGAGACGGAGCCTCTTGTGCTATGCACTTTACAAAATAGGAAGCATGGTCCCTCTCCTGAAGAGTTTACAGTCTAGGCCTGGGTTCTGCAAGCTGATCTATGGGGGCACGCACAGGGATTGGTTTGTGCAGAGTCAATTACTGAACCAGACCCTAGTCTAAGGGCTGACCTACACTGAGGGAGGGGAGAGAGGGATTGATCTAAGTTATGCAACTTCAGCTACACGAATAACATAGCTGAAGTCGACGTACTTAGATCTACTTACCATGGTGTCTTCACTGCGGTGTGTCGATGGGAGATGCTCTCCCGTCTATTCCCCTTGCGCTTCTCGTTGAGGTGGAGTACTGGAGTCGATGCTAGAGCGATCAGCGGTTGATTTATTGTGTCTATACTAGCAGCAAAGAATCCTGACACAATAAATCGACCCCCTCTGGATCAATCGCTGCCCATCGATCTGGCCGGTAGTGTAGACAAGCCCTAAGAAACAATGAGGGTGTGTTACAAACAATAGAAGCTAATAGCTCAGTGCTTCTAAATCGTAAAGTGTTGTTTTAAATAATATGAGCTCTCCCCATTCTCCCCTCAGCCTAACTATCATCAGGTGGCTGAATTCTTGCAGACATCAGAGCAAGATGGGTGTGTTATGGTTTCAAAGGGAAAAGCTTCTAGATATAACCCAATTTTAGACCTGTTTTATGGTTGGCTTGTTTCTTTTTAAATAGAAGTTGCAAAGTAAACTTGAATTGTATCTGTGCCCGTAAACCACTTTTTATTGGTGTTTGCATTAACCCTTGCTAAGCAAGTTAGGAAGGTGACTAGCACACTTGAAATGAGGCAGGAAAGCCTTGTATCTGTTATTTGCACTTGTCTAATTTGCCTGAGTGTCTTTGTATCATCTGTCATCTTTTATTTACTAACATGGCCCCCCCTGGGGAGCCAGAGGGGAGATTGCAGGGTAAAAGAAGTGGTGATGGGGAATATATGTATTTTCAAAAGGTTACTTTTCTTAACCTGTAAACAATTATACCCAAGCCTGTTTCTACTGAAATGAGGGCCAGAAACTCCCACAGCTTCAGCAGGAGCAGGGCCACATCTTTCATTTGGTTTTAACATTCTGCTTTACCTGGAGGGGTGCTGACCCCCTTGCCTCACCTATGGAAGTGAAGGGGGGGTTGCAGATGCTCAGCATGTCTTGCTGTAAGGCCCCAGATGAGTGCCTTAGATATGTCAGGATCAACCAACTGGATTAAAACAGCCCTCAAAATTGTAACCTTGTGACAGCTGGTTGGTGGCCTGGGTGAAATGTGTTGTCACCTTAGTCCTAGTGCACAGGTGTCAGTCACACAAACCCAACCCTGCCTCCCAACACATCATCACAGTTGGCACTAACTGTGCCCCTGGTTAGCAGTCTCCACAGACTGAACAGGCCAGCGGCTGAACTCCCCTGCCATCCCTACTGGGGTCCTGCAGCCCTGGGGCAGGGGTGAGCCACCACAATAGAGCAGTATCTCGGGGAAGCATTCCCTCCTGTTGCCTGTTCTAGGGACACAGAGAACTTCAGTATCTAGAGCTATCAAACTTAGGCCCTGCTTTTGCTCCCATTTAAGCCAATAGCAAAAGAAGAGAACAAAACCAAACCAAACCATTGGCTATCCTTGAAGCAAAATGCTGCCCTTGTTCTGCATCAATTTCACTTTTTAAAGGATTTATTATTTTGAACTTTAAAAATCAGTTTCTTGTTAGACACACCGGAGTTGTGCTAAACTGATTTAGAGTCTTTAGTACATTGAACTCCTTAAGATAACATACGATCCTGAGAATGCTCCTTGGTATGTGAACATTCAACAGGTTGTTTTTATTTCTCTAAACCCATTAGCTTTTAAAAAATATTGATAATCTAGCCTCACGAATTTTAAACTAACCATTCCACTGGTCATAATCAGCCTTGTAATATTTTAGCTCACACACACACACACACCCACCCACCCACACGACTTCATTGCATGAAACAGGGCACAACGGCTTTCACAAAAAAGGTATTTTATTATTCTTAGCAGTATTCACCTTGAAGGAATATGAGGAAAGCATACACTTTTTACAGACAATATATAAACATGTTGTACATAATTAACAATAACTTAGTTCACTAATCCAAAAATAAGCAAAATAAAAAATTAAGACTAAAAACAGAAAATACTGCAGAATTTTTATGCTGATACAAGTACAAAATAATTTAAATCTTGACTGCCGTTGTCTACGCTGCAGTGACTGACAATATATTGCACTTTGTCAACTGTATCAGTTACCCACTCCTCTTCCCCCCACCCATCACCTCCCAAATCCTGCAGAAATTTGAGCTGGGCACAAATAATGTACAACTGTACCATAGTAACAGGTAAAAAGACCAAATTTTGACTCAGTAAATTAAAAATTCTTACAGCATTTCCCAACCAATTTTTCCCCCTATTTGTTTATTTCCACTTTTTTACAAAGTGCACCTTACACAGACCAGAAAAAGGAGGAAAGCAGGATTTCCATGGCTGCTTGGTCCTTACTTCATTATCAAATATCTGAATTACTTATTTAGGGGAAAAAATGTACATCCATTTTTATTTGGGTTTGTTTTTTAAGCAGAACTTTTGCAGTAAGATACAATTGGCTTGATCAAAAAAAAAAAGAGAGAGAAAGAAAAAGAAAGAAAAAGAAAAAGCTTGTCACAGAATTAAGCTTACGCAGTTTACATTATCAAACCCCTCTGCTCACTGGGGCATTTTCATCAGAAGTATAGCTAAATATGTACATCATATGTTATACTGGAGCTTGTGTTCATGAGAGTCATCAGGTCATAACAATCAATAGAATACACTTCACATTGGCAATAGCTTTGTTTTCAGTTGTTTACGTACAATATGGTTTAATAATGGGAGACTCATTTTTTATTTTTAAATATAAAATGTGCTATGGGAAATAGTTGTCCCCCTTAGAACACCTTCCCTCAACTCATCAGCTGTTGCTGCCTCTGGGATTTGAAGGATATGTGAAGCTGAAACTGATTGTCTCTCTCTCTTTCTCTTGTCCAGTGATCTTAATCCACTTTCTGCCCTTCCTCACTCCCAAGTGTGAAATGTGCCGTAGCCTGGATGCCCACAGACAGCACATGCTCTGGCTTTGCATGGATGTGGTAGCCAAACTACGGTGAGTTTACCAAAGCAGCTAGTCTGTGTCTTAAGCAACAGCTGCCAACAAGGCAGAACAAAATGCTTAAACCTCCAAAGTGTTTGAATTGGATTTTTGATGCCTTGCGCTGGCTTTTGCTGTTGCTGATAAGACTACTAGAAGTTAGATGGGACAGATGAATAAGACCTTCTCTAGCTACTCCCACCTGGCACAGGATTGTTCCCTACAGTGTATTTTTTAGTGATTTGTCCTATTTTGCCGTTTGTGGAATAACATTTTTTTTAAATAAGATCTTTCATGTTAAGGAAAAGAATGCAGGCATTACATCCAAATAATCCACATCTTGGGCCCATTACAATCCCATATTCCAGATACATTTTTGCTTTGTTTTCCCCTCTCTCTCATCCCTTCCCTAACAGATATTTTTGTATGTAACATTGATGAAGAGAATCAAGGGGTGGCTGGTTAGCACAATTTTTTTTTCCTGTTATGAAGCTGTGTTTCTTCTAGCAGGGTTGACTCCCCACCCCTGCCCCATCCCCCAAAAAAGGCACAAAATCATGCAAGTCAGAAGGTTTGAGGCTCTTTGTAGAAAAAAAGAGCAAAATAAATAATGACTTTCTGTGTCTGATTTCCTTTTAAAAATTAAGTTTTTATAAAGTTGTCCTTGTTTCCCACCCCTTCTCCCTCAGACAAAGTCCACCATAGAAATCCAGTATGGGTGGCTACCAGCCAGCCTGCTCTGCCTTTGGAGGCTGCTATCTCTTTACAATATTCACAGTAATAACAGAGAGAGAAAGGAGAGCCAGTTCCAGCATCCGTCTTCTGCTGCTTCTGCCACCTTTGCTTTCTGCTGGGCCAGCAGGTATCAAACAAGTGAGTTCTTCGGTTTCCTTATACCTGAGGGGCAAAGTGCATAACAGGCACCATTAAGCATTTCTGCAGCAGACTCATCATTGCAGGGTTTTAGTCCAACCCTAAGAGTTCAACCACATTGGTGCAAGGTCCCCTTTTTCCTTCCCTATGTTCTCCTCTTGGCAGAATCTTTCCTTACTCGGTGTCATCTTAGAGCCCCGTGTTCTTAATCTCTGTGTGGGTCTCTTGGTACTCAGGTTCTATCCCATGGCAGTAACCATGCTGGATGGATGTGGATGTCCAAATGAGATGCTGGAAGATGGGTGAATGGGAGTAGGAGTTGGTAGGATGTGTCCAGAGTGGCTAAAAGGTGGCAAATGCCCCATTGGTGCCATGTGACTGGCGAGGGCAGCGGCACTGAATGGAGAGGATTTCTCCTGCATGCACTTGGACAGTTCCTCAAAACACTCAGAGCCTTTCTTGCTTTTCTTTGATTTGTTGGACATTTTCCTATTCCTGGTCTGAATTCCTTCCTTCTTCATGGTCAGTGGCCTGTTCACCTGCAAGGAATGAGAAAATCAGGCTCATGCAGACAAAATGACCTTATTGTGCAAAAAGGAAAATATTTGGACAGCCCCCGTGTGTTTTCCTGGACAGAGAACTTTTTCTGGCCAAACAAAATGGTGTTTCTCTCTGCAGATCTTGTTTATATTGATTTGTTTAATGAAGCCACACACAAAAACCCCAGACATGAAAAACAGTTTGACTGAATTTGGCAGCTGATGGCCATCCTTCCCTTATGCTTACCCTTCGCCCCCCATTCATTTCCTAATAGAAGAGATCAAACAAGGCAGCACACATTGACCCAAATTCACTTCTAAAACGGGAGTGGTCTCTTCCTAGGAAAGCTTCAACCTCAGCTACTTACATTTTAAATAACATTCAGATGTGTCGAAAGTTTTGAGTAGGAATCAGGTTTTATTTTTTTTTAAAACAACCTTTACTATTAAAAACAAACAAACAAAAAACTTTACAATTCTGCACAGAGGTACCACCCCCTGGGATTAACCTTTGCGCAGAATCCATTTCAAATGGCCTCTGCGTGGCTGGAGAGAGAAAGCGCATACAACATGCTTAGTTAAAACCAGTGTTGTAACGCTATTTTGCCTGATTTGCCCAAGCTTTAGAAGCCAAGCTAATACATTGTAATGTCAGTGAACTTAGCATCACTATGCCAACAAAGAATGGCTCTGAGTCCCCAGGGGAACCTGGGAGGGAGGAAAAAAAAACCTGAAACCAATAAAAGGCCAGTGCACACTATGCAGTTAAAGCATCAATCCCAGCTAAGCAAGCAGAGACACACAAGACAAGCAAATACTCACATTGTGCAATTTATAGTAAAGTCCACAGGCATTACAAACTGGGTCTCCGTTTGCATTACGTCGCCATAAGGTGGTGGTGGTTGTCTGGCAGTTGGCACAACAGGTCCCAGCTCTCCTAGCCGCTGACTAACCAAAAGATGGGGGAAATTATTTAGTATACTTGGAACACGCCCGTTTAAAAGGTCAATTTAGGTCCAATATGTAGGATTTGTAACTAATCCCAAATCTGTTTACAAAACAGAAAGGACAGAGGAATGTGGCTTTGATTTTTTTTCAGGTTTTACTTGTTTGTATTTAAATGGTCCCCCACCGTAACAGCCACCCAAATATTGAGACATTTGGCTACTGCATGAAAACCAGACAGTGAAGCTGAGTAGTCTATTTTCCTTGTGAAAGACAAAAGTAATGCAAAACCTACACAGCACTAATGGGCGGGGGGGTGGGGAATTTGTTTTTAAAAGCTTTCTCTTGTAATGCTCCACATAAATTAAAGATCAATAGACTTGGATTTTTAAAATATGCTTATTACCAATTTGTTAAGCACCAGCAGTGTTTGCACTACAATACAAGAAAGGAGGACTTTTAGAATATGATTTTTAAACTGATAGTGTCCCTTTAAAGGTGACCAGCGAGGAAAACCAGCTGCATTACTTAGATGGGTGCAGTATTTATCATAGCCATCAGTAAAATTTCAGTTTCCATTTATAAGTGAAAGAGAAAACAGAACCTGCTCCAACTTTTGTTAAATATTTAGCAAATTTAATCTCATGCCTTGCAGCAATGATTCTGCTGCCCCTGCTACTGCCTCTATCCCCATTCATTTTCTAGGCTGATAAGCCCCAAAAAATATCCTCTCTTAAAATTTGATGCTTTTAATCACATTGCTCTGCTGAACCTTGGGGGGAGGAGGGCAGAGGGAACCTTTCAGCCTCCCCAGAGGAGAACAGCAAGATAGGAAAAATGTAAATGCATGCAGAAGTCCGATTGATTTCAGTATAGGCACTTGAGCGAGAGACTCTACAATAACACATCCTGGGACAAGGGTGGCATTTCAGAAAATGTTAGGAATAGACAAAATGCACCCCGTATTTTGGGGAGGCATCCTTATTAGGGAGGTTCAAAAACGCTCTAGGAAATGTTTAGAATAAATTCCATTTTGTACAACCCAGCAAATTCTGAGAACAAAATAATTATGTTCACAAGTATTTATAAAACACCTACATTGTGCTAATTTCCTGAGGGCCCTGCTCCCTAAGGATTTTTACAGTTGCCTACAAAAATCCTAGGGACAAGTTGCTGCCTATCCCTTCCTGCGCCCCAGCAAGGCTCCTCTCAAGGCATCGAGCTTCTGGGAGAATCTACAACATAACATCCTACAACCCTGGGTTTTCTCCGCGATCAGGGCTTTATGCAACTTATAATGCATTTTCCTCTGCTGGAGAGTTGGCTAAATATCAAACCATAGATTGGTCCTGCTCTGAAGATTACGGCCCTGATCTTGCTCTCACTTCTAGTACACACTAGTGTAAATCAGAAGTAACTCCACTGAAGGGGGGCAGAGGAGTATTCAGTAAAGTGAGACTAAATCAGTCCTGGGAGATTTATTTATTTCGGTCCCCCTGCTAGCCTGCAAGAACAAAGCCAAAGGCCAGAGCTGAGGCAGTCCGTACCCACTAGTGCATGCACATGTAAGCAAACCAAAACACAACTAACTTTAGGCCTTCAAGCCTTGACAATGTCATTTTGACATGCAATAATATTAATAAATCCGTAAATGAAGACAGTCTTTTTCCAATCCCAACAAATGAGTGAACCACCGGGGGGGGGGGGATATATATATATAACATTTAACACAAACACAACTGAAAAAATCTAGCTACCCAAACCTCCTTTCAGTGAGCTAAGTAGGGCAATTTCCCAGCACACTAGAAGGTGGAGAGCTATGTTTGCATATTTGAAATGGCTTATTGATACTAAACTATGCTGCTTAACTCTGTGGCCTGTCCCATTCAGCCTGGCAAGCACTTCAGATACTGTTACACTGTTGTCTTAACATTTTTCTTTATGTGTCAGTCACTTTAGAAGGAAAGCAAGTCATTAAGAAGCTTGCATAGTTGAAATTCTGGCTCACTACAGAAATCCTCTTTATCCCATCCCAGCATTATATCATTAAAACCAACTCTCCTTCCCTCCTCCCAGGCCAGTGAAATGTCCCCAAAATGGCCAAGAGATTTAGGGGACTATAAATCACATGGCTCCAAATATATATATATATATATATATTTATTATTCTTAGCAGTTTTACACATTTTGTGGAGTAGAGTGTATTAGAAATTTCAAAACAGCAAGCGTGACTGGCATGCCTTGCCTATAGAAACTCTCTAAAGCTTTTAGAATCAGGAAACAGATTCACAAAGTTTCCTTATCTTTAACGTACAGATATCCGGATAGGAAACTACCACCAGGAGCTTAGAAAGGACATTTTTTTTTAATCACTCAAATGAAAATACAAAGTATAGGTGACTCCATGGAAAAATAATAGGTTTAAAAAAAAAACACATTAGGGGATTGTTTGAGGAGGGAACCAATATTAATATTGTCATGTAATAGAAGAGTGAAAATGACTTCATGGCCTTTATACAAATAATTATTAAGTAGAGAGCAGTGGGTTTGACTCATTGGATTTTTTTTGTTTTGTTTTTTAAGTAAATGTAGGACTGCAATCAAGCGTGTAACCCTTTCAATACTGGTATACTTCTGAACTGCCTCAAGAGGCCAAATAAATGAGAAATCAAATGAAAGCTGTCATCTAAGGATCAACGTGTGTGTTCATAAGGAGAAAGACAGCTACTCATTGTGCCCCATATCTTCCAACAGGAACAGAGTGTAGGTATATAATCGAGATTGCTAGCCTATTCTATACCTTGGCATGTAACTGCAATGGGTGGAGTCCCTGCAATCTGTCCTTAGGCTACGCCGTGACCTCTGAGTGACATGAGTCTCATGTACAATACAACATCTAGCATCCATACGGGGTCTGAAGCACAGGAGATGAGACACACCATGGGTGGGTCTGCGTGTGGTCCCTTTGCATAATTTATCCCCAAACCCAGCAGAGACAGACACCTACCAGTCTTCGTTTAGGTTTAATGAGTGGTCGATTTTGACCGTTCATTTTGTGGTAGAGCCCGCAGGCGTTACACAGGTAATGCCCAGTGCCGTCTCTTCTCCAGAGAGGGGTGGCAGTAGCTCCACAGTTCACACACTCTCTGCCTTCTAAATGGAAACACGAAGAAACCGGATTTCTTTCTTTAAAAACAAATTCACAAAAGCTTTTTGCATTGTCCTTTAGGCATTTTCAGAAGTCAAAACAGTGCATTATTCAAGCATAATTAGACAGCATTGATTATTTACAGTACATGTGGCAAGGCTCTCCTTAGTGTCTCTAATACAAACTAGCACTCTGTGTTGTGATCAAAAAATAGTTGCTCTCTCTGCAAGGTGAGAAAGAGGGACACCCTTGTTGTGTCAAATGGAACTAGTATCATTTCAGTAACAACAAGAGCTCCCTTACCAAGTCATGTGCACCATTCCCCTGCCATATCTATTGCACCTCTATAGCTAGATCACATATATCCTGCCTCTCACACACACACACACACACAGCAAAAATTTGGAAGGAAAAGGGTTATCTGGAACCAAATCTGGGCCAAAAGACACTTTGCTGCAAGTGCGGCAATATCCTAAAATAAAGCAGGGCAGCTTGGAAGTGGAGACAGCATCAAAATGGTTCAATTATTATTTTTATTTTAATTTAGCAAAACTGGTTGAACTGCAGCACTTGCAAAAGTTGTATTTAAGCAGGCACTCTGGAACTTATAAACACAGCTTTTTTCTGTACTTTAGTTGTTAACCGGCCAATTTTGATTTGGTGGGGAGGTTTATCTTACTCCTACTCTTTCCTCATTTGTTTTAGTAAGTTAATTTTTGGTGAGGGCAACACTAAAAAAAACCCAAAACCCAATTAAAGATATTAGCTCACCCACCTTGTGTCTCCAACTAGAAAACTACTTAGATATCTGCTGCCCCCCCTTTTTTTTTTAGGGGGTGTGTTATGTGTGTTTGTTTGGCCTCTGAAATCTATTTGCTGAAAGTTCACTGCCTCTGAAGGTTTGAGGGCTGGTCTGCTTAATATAGGAAATTCTCTTAATATAGTTTATGCAAATTGTACAGTATTTAACTGCAGAGGAAATTATTTTTGCTAGTAATTGGAGCAGGCCTGGTCGAGTTCAGCAGGGCTCCTGTCTCCTTCCATCTAGGGAGTGGGTGGCTTTTAAACAACACAGTCTGCAGTGGAAAACGAGGGGAGCTCTGCGCTCCTAGCTTTTTGTCCCTCCTAGGGCAGGAAGCCGCAGGAGTCATCGTGTCGTGAGTCTTAGTTTTCCTACAAAAACAGTGAGTGGTCACGAACTTTCCCTACTTCCATGCGCGGGGGCTCCCATCAAAACAACCCTCAAGATCACTCACTTCCCCCATCTAATAAAACCCTCCACAAAAGGGACCAAAAAAAGGCCATTAAGGATCCATTTCTCTGCAGTGACTCTTGCGGCTGTTTCTAAAAGCGGAGGGGGGGGGGAGGGAGCGGCAACTGTATTTTAATTTTCTTTTCACGGTTTAAAAAAAAAAGAAAGAAAGGAAAAAACAGCAGCCGCATTTCAAACACTGGGGGGGAAAAATCCCTTAAAAGAGCGATTTGAAATAGAGCTGATATTGTAAAATGTCTGATCTTTGTGTTGCAAAATTCCTAAGAGAGATCATGTTTCTTAATTCATGGCCGCTTTTAAAATAGAAAATAGAGGTGTGTGTACACACATATTTAAAATAGAGGTGTGTGTACACGCACATTTAGTTGTGTTAGAAGGTAGCTTTACAACGCTATCTCAAATATAGACTTTTTATTTTCTTCCACCGTTGGGAATACAAACGGGGAAGATGACTTAAGTGAATGGAACAACATCCAGTTTTCTTAATTCCTCTAGAAGCAGCAAAGAATCCTGTGGCACCTTATAGACTAACAGATGTTTTGCAGCATGAGCTTTCGTGGGTGAATACCCACTTCTTCGGATGAAGTGGGTATTCACCCACGAAAGCTCATGCTGCAAAACATCTGTTAGTCTATAAGGTGCCACAGGATTCTTTGCTGCTTCTACAGAACCAGACTAACACGGCTACCCCTCTGATACTTAATTTCTCTAGATATTCAGCTGGGGACACTTCAAAGTGAGATCAAAACCTGAGCCATCACTGAATGAGCTGCTTTCAGAAGACACTTTTCGGGAACACTGGAGTGAAGAGAGGAATGCTCTGCGCTTCGTTGTGAGCAAACCGGGATGGATCTGAGGCAGAGAACAATCATGTCCGATCGCATTTTCTAGTTTTCACTGAGTTGGTTTAAGTTAGCGTTTAGTAGGGACCGGTGGCCTTTTCTCTTATTAATGAAGGTGCAATTTATTGCAGGGAAACAAAATTAAATTCCCGGAATGAAGTCAGTGGGAGTTTCACTGAAGTAAAGAGTGCAGGATCTGGCCCAGAATTGCCAGCGATTAGAACCAGCCACTGTCTTTCTTTTTCTGTGTGAGAGATGTTGCCGTATAAACCCGTCTTTGCATAATTTAGATCTGCCAATTTTTTTTTCTTTTAGGGATTACTGGGTCCCTTAGGCCCTGGCATGAGACTGCTGCCGAGCAGAGAGCCGGTGACTAGACCTTGCCCTACCTGCAGTTAATAACAGAAAAGCTCGGTCCATTTCTCAGAGCTGCCCCAACAACAGCATGTTAAAAAAAAATCCAGGTGAATGAGGTTAAGATGTATCTCGATGACAACAAAATAAATCCACCCTCACCTCCTCTTCGGAGTGCATATAAAAAGCTGGGCTGGGGGTGAGGGATGTTTCCAAGCTAGAATCATGTAACACACATTCCAACCTTCCTCAAAAACACACATACACAAACCTGACCTACGCTCCCCCCCGCCCCATTGCACAGGCGCTGCGGAGATCAAGGCGTTGTAGGCTTACCTGAGCAGGATCGAGCTTTGCTCCGCTGCTTGGGGGTGAAGCTGGAGGCTGGGCCGCCTAGGAAACTGCCCGGGTGGAAGAGGCTGCTGCTGTACTCGTGAGCAGCCGGCACATAGGAGGGGTAGGTGGGGATGGGGTGGTGGGTGGAGGGCTGGGCCCCCATGGAGGTTAAGCTGGTCCGCAGCGGGCTGGCACTCTCCAGCTTCATCCCGTCCGACAAAGACACTTGGTACTTGATGGTCTCCTTCTCCTCCTGCCTGGCCCCGGCCGAGGAGGAGGGCGAGGCTGCGCTGGTGGAGCTGGGGTCCGGGGACACCTCCTTGGGAGGGGTGGGTGGGAAGCCGAAGAGGTGGGAGCCGGAGTGCGAGGCCGGGGTGAGCGAGGAGACCGAGGCCGTGCTGGAAGTGCTGCTGCCCGGGTACACGGAGATGGCCCCGGGGGCTCCAGCGGCGGAAGGGTGCAGGGGCCCTTTGGTGAAGGGATTCACCGTCCAAGGGTTGTGGTGATGGGCTGCCGAGAGCGCCGCTTTGCCGCTGTCCAGCCAGGGGATCCCGGGGCTGTGGATCAGGTGAGGCCGGCACATTTGACTCCCAGTCAGACGGGCTGTGGGGAGAGGGGAGTTTTCACCATCACACCCACCAGCCCGGCGAGGGAGACGGGCCCTGCAGAGCGCTGGGGCGCAGAGAGGGACCGGGGAAGTGTCCAGCTGCGTCTCGCCGTTCAGCTCTCAGGGGGACGCGCACAGAGCCAGACCCGTATTGCTGGGGAGATCCAGCGCCCGCACCAGGACACCCGCCATCCCAAAGCCAGCGGGGGCCCAGCGAGCAGCGCTGGGGTGAATGTTTCACAGCAGACCTGCCCTGCTCCCCTGCCCGCCTCGCCTCTCCCTACCCAGGCGCCAGGAACACCCTGCAAGTCCCGAAAGTCTCCCAACCCACTCGCCCCTTTGATTTAGCTGCAAAGAAAGCAGCAGCGACAGCATAATACTAGAGGGGGCGTCAGGGGGTAGCAGCCCCTCCCCCCCAAAAAAGGCTCTGCAGGCTTGGGGAGCACTTTCTCAGCTGCCACCAATACCCCGGTTCCCCCAAAATAAAATCTAGCCGGGATCTGAATTAGTTTGTATTTCATATCCGGGAAGTGGCCGTGTCTCGGGACTAGGAAGTTTCTTTGGTCTGTATGCGCGCACCCACCCACCCACTCAGTCTATTTCCCCTTCCTCCTTCTCTCCCCACCCCTCATCGGTTATTTGTAGGGTTAAAGTCCACCCGGGCTTCCCTTTCGATCCCCTTTTCTCGGGTCTCCCTTTCCAGTGATACTGAAGCAGCCCCCAGACAACCCTGGGCTCTATTAACTGTCCGCCTGGCACAAGCCCACAGAGGACCCGGGGAGAAAGAAAACTGGGGGGGGGGGAGGGCGGTGCAGATTTACCGTGAGCTTGGCTGTAGGACACCCTGGCCCTGGCATGGGCCGAGTTGGCATAGTAGGGGTTGCCCTGGGAGTCCAGGTGATTGAAGAAGACATCGACTTCATCCGGAGGTAGGAGCTGCGCCGGTTCCATGTAGTTATGAGCCAGTCCCGGGTGGTGCGTCTCCGGGTGCTGCCCGTTCAGCACGGCGTGGTGAGCCATCCAGCGAGGCTGGTCGGTGGCGACTTCCATGCCGGCGCTGAATCCCCAGCCCACCCGCCAACCGGCCCGGATCGGTGATGGGGAGGTTCTAAACCCACTGCAGGTGGCTCGTGTGTGTCTCGGGGGGGGGAAGTCAGCGTGTCCCTCTCTTAGCAGGAAAGTAGTGGCGAGAGGCTCCCTGCGACACGCCCGGGACACCACCTGTAAGAGGAAAGGAGTGGTTAGTACTTCACATGGCTATTCAAGGGAGACGCGTCACCCTCCGCATTTTCCACCTGGTTTGAGCTAATTCCGCCATTCCCAACATGCAGATGAATGGGGGTGGGGGAAGTCCCTCTTTGTGCCCCCCCCAAGTCTCACTTTGTGCTCCGTCGCCCCCACAAGTTCTTATCCTGGGTTCCCCTCTCTCCCCCCACAAAATAAACAGCATCTGTTTTCAAGAGCTTTAAAAAAAAGTTTCCCCTTTTCTACAAACGTCAATAAGAGTTTTTCCAGCTGCCTTCAGGGGTGAGGGAGTAAAAACAGCAGGTCTAATGTCACCTACTTATACCAGCTCGAACTGACACAAGAGCAGAAGAGGAAAAGGAAAAGTGAAAGGAATGTTCCGAGAGAAAAAAGGCAGCAGCTCAGAAGCAATTTCCCTGAAGAATAAACCCAGCTCTTCTCTCCCCCCCACCCCCAACATACTTACACAAAGTCCCTCCAAGTGGAGTGAATCTAATTCCAAATGTTTGCAGAGTTTCTTTCTGGGGTTGTAAGTTTAGGGGCTGGGAGGGGGTGGTGATGGATGGTTGTTTGGAGGATGTGAATGCAGAAGAGAGTGAGTGAGAGAGGGAAGGCAGAGGAGGATTGGATGGAGGTTCTCACTCAGATGGCAAGCTCCACTTATTCTGGCCTTTTTTGTAACATCCCCAAAGCATCCTATGTCAGCCCTGGCGCCAGCTGGACTCAGTTCAGTAGACATGAACTAGGGGCGACGCGCAGGGCTAAGAACCTCCGCCCAGCCAATCAGCGTCCTAGCGCCCAGCCTCGCGCTGCCATTGGCCCCAGAAATCCACATTCCCCCTCGTTTACTCCAAACATCTTAAAAGAGCTGAACCCGCCAAAGACAGAAAAGACCCCCCCCCGCTCAGCCCACCTCCCACTATCCCCCTTCCACTCTCCCCTCCCCGCAGCAGCATCCAGGTCCGCCTGTCTTGCAGAGCGGGTGTTTGTTTGCGGCTAATGTTAAAGACCCCCCCAACGCTCCAGAATAAGGTTATGAACAAAGTATTCCAATTCCAGCCAGTTTGGGGGATCAAAATACATGCAACCAAGGAGTGAAAGGGGGGGAACCTAAGTGGGTCAGGAGGGTCTCCCACGATAGATGCAGCCTGTTAGAAGACGCACACAAACCCGGTTTTACTGAGTGGCTAATTGCCTCACAAATCTGTCTGCGAAAAAAAAATTAAGGCAAAATTATGTTTATCTGTTTATTTGATTGGCGTGTGAACTTCAATCGGGAGTACGCTGTAAAGACAGAATCGGACCGGCCAGGCTCTCCTTAGACAAAATCTCCCATTAAATTGAACGGGATTTCTGTGTGAGTAAGGACGGCGGAACCTGCTCCTAAATAGAAAAGGGATTTGATAAGAACACGCGTGTTTTCTTGCCTAAACATTTAAGCGAGATGCGTTTGCCCCAGGGAACTCTGGCTGTTTGCTCAGAACGAATGCAGGTTATTTTAGCCAGGTGCGTTAACACGGGAACCATTTCTCATTTCACCAGGACTCTAGTTTTGCCGAAGCAGAACTTTAAATGTCAGAAAACCCCAGATTCGGGCCGTTAGCAGATGTCAGATTTGAACTGGATTGTTACCGTCATGTTAGTTCGAAATAACTGAATCAGCAAAATAAAATAAGATTAAACTGAAAATAAACCCGCACAAGTCTGTTTGGAACCTACCTGGGGTGGGCGTGTAAACGAGAGGGCTTCGGACCCCAAACATCTGTTTGAGTAATTTTTTTTATAGCGAATCGTTGGTTGTATATTTTCGGACCCGATCCTGCCAGTCTCCCAGCCAACTACCTGCGCTTGTCTGTCGCGCAGAGCCCCAGTGGGCTTCCCTGGGACTCTTCCCTGAAATCTCTGAGTAACGCAGGCTCTGGGCTCGCTGACTTGCCTGTGAGTTTGGGCTGCACGCCGAAAGCATGGTCAGGCCCAAAGCGCCACGATAGCGTTACAAGACTAGGAAACCCCCGAATAATGAGAAGAAAACACTCCCTGTTTAAGTATGTGTATGTTTGTACTAGACAATAAACAGCCTGAAGCGCAGTGGGCCAGTCCTGGCCCTCGGAGCCCGACTGTGCTATTTCATAAGGAACCTTTTAAAAACTCATTTTTATAAACCCTCTCTTTGTTTTGGGCTGGTTTTTGACCTATTTCTCTCCGTTTGAAGCAGTTGAGGCTTTCAACCCGCCAGTTATAGGGCGGATGAGAAGTGCAGTCCGAATCAACAGGCTTTTTATGCAGCGAGCTAATTAATTTATCACAGTTTGAAGATCCCACTTTTAACAGTCCGTGTTCTGCGAAAAGCGACTCCAGGGGAGGGGGAAAGAAAGGAGAGGAGGCCACGAACAACAGGATGACAGGAAAATACAATTAGGACTAACATGGTGTGGGCCAGGTCCCTACCTACCCCTAAAAATGTTGATATTTAAAAAGAACTAGTTGACTGGTAGCTTTTGGTTGGTTTTTTTAAAAGCTCCTTTCATTTGATTGTAAATCCTCTTATCTCCTAGATGCAAGAAAAATAATTGTTTAAATGAATCGGTTTCAATGATGGAATCAAAGCAAGAAAACCGGTCTCTCTCTCCCATCCCCCTCAGGAATGAAGACTATGCTGGGGAAGAAAGGTGGGTTAGGGGGACCCTGTGGAGATGTTTTTGAGCTTGGCCCCCAAGTCTTGTCATGTTCCTTACTTTATGTGTAAGTTCCTACCAATGTGTAAGTCCTTCTACCAATTCATTTCCAGGTCACAATGGAAGAAGGGGAGCTGGTTGGTCTGGAGGGGAGCGTGTGTGATCTGGTTGTATCCTCCTGGGTGGTGTACATCTCCCTGTAGGGCGAGATTTGGGTGCTTTGTGGGACAGGGGAGAGTTATGATCCGGTTATATCATGGGCTGGGGAGTCCTCTCCCATTGTACCAGGCCAGAGGGGTGTGTTGGGGGGAGAAGGGAGATGTTGTGAGCAAGGTGTAATGTGCTTGACAGGGATCCTCCCCACTGTAAATCAAGATTGATGTATGTGTGCTGGGGTGGGGAGTTGTGATCAGGTTGTATCGCCCTGGGAGTATACCCCCCCCCCTCAGGATTGTATGTTTGATTACATCAAATTATATAATCCCACCGCAGAGAGGGGGGAGGGTGTCTTGTGGTGGGGGTGTTCAGACTATGGAATCACACACACAAGGTAAGGCAGGAGTGTGGTTTGGGGGTGCTCAGGTTATATAATCACCCGCACAATAGGGCAGTGGTGGTGTGTGATGGCGAACAGGTTATATACCCCCCCACCCCACACACACCAGGCGGGAGGGTAGGTATAACCCCCCCCCCCCAACCAGAGCGCAGGGCAGGGCCGGGTGTGCAGGGGAAGGTCTCCCTGCCGAGGGGAGGGGGCCGGCTCGCAGGATTGACAGTCAGTAATTGGGTAATAGGAGGCTGCTTCTCCCGAGCCAGGCGGCCCCAGTCACTGAGACGCCGGGGCTCTGACGTCACCCGCCGCTGCCAAATTCGCCAGGAAATGAACTCTTTAATAATAATAATAATACAAGACAACCCCCCTCTCCCGGAATTGGGGGCGGGTTCTCCCTGGGAACTAGGGGTCCCGGACACCCCCAATTCCCGCCCTGCCCCCCCAGCTCCTGCCTCCATCCCTGCCACCCTCCCAGCCAGACAAAACAAGCCCAGATTGCCAAGGCAAGGGGGGGACAGACACACAACAGCCTCCCCGCTCCCCGCCCTCTCGTTCTTGGCCTCTTCCTGCCCGCTGGCTGCAGGCTGGGCCGCGCTGCGGGGCAGGGGGCTGCGGGGACGGGCTGGGGGTGGTGCGGGGCTAGGATTTTCCCTGCTCCCCCCGCGGGCTTCTGCCGGGCTCCCCCCGACCCCAGCTTGTGCGGGCGGAGACTGGGGGGCGCGGCCCCGGGGATCCGTGGGCCGCGTGGGGGCGGCAGCGGGCTGGAGGGGAGCTCAGCACGCTCCAGTCCCGGGCTCGGCTCGGGGTCTTTAGGGCCGGGGGAGCCGAGCTGAGGATGTGCCCCAGCGGGAGAGGGGAACCCCTGCGCTCCCCAGCCCCCCGGCGGGGTGGGAGGCCGGCGCTGGCGGGGGGGCGGGCAGCCGCAGAAAGGAGCCGCGATGCAGTTGCAGCCGGCTGGGCTGGGCTGGCCCGGCAGCAGGAGGGGTGGGGGGTTGGAGACAGGCGGTCTGGCTGCGCCGGCCGGGACAGGGCTTGCTCGGAGCTAGCCGGGGCAACACAGCGCAACCCTCTGCCCCGCGGGCTCAGCCAGCCCAGCTCTGCTGGGGGTGGGGCGGAGTGGGGGGGGGTTGCTGATGCCTGTGCCCCGGCTCTGAGCCAGGGCCGGCCGGGAGCTCGCCCCAAGCCCGCATCCTGTGCGACAAGCCTGGCACAGAATCCTGAACCTAGCCCCGTCTTCCCCCCACCACCGCCCCAGGTCCTCGGATTCTCCCCCCTGCCCGGCTCCCCCTGCCTACCCGCGGTTCCCAGGCTTGGGACCCCCCCTCCGAACCCCTCTCGCCCAGCCCCCCTCCCCCCACTCACACACTTCCCGTTTGTTTTCAACCAGTGAAGGCGATTAAAACAGGGGAGACGGGATGGTACAATTAAGTCTGTCAGCGCCTCCCCTCCCCACACACTCTCCGGTGAAATCGGGGCGCTGGGGAGAGCTACCCTGGCATAGATACAGACTGAGCTAGAAGCTGCCACCGCAGACCCCTATGCCGGAATTAGTACATTATAGAACCAAAGATTGGAAATTCCTGGATGATTTATTCGGATTCTGGTGTAAGGGTGTTTTAGCAAATATGATCTTCCAATATCAGGCTGTATAGACCGCAGGCTCTGTTCCAGGCCTGGGATGCGATGGAGGGAGAGAGGTGACCACCTTTTTAAAAAAAACATTAAAAATTATCTATATTTTTTCACACACCCAAATCGATCTTTTAAATGAAAATAAGGAGATTTCAAGATCAGGAATTTTTACTCCCAAGTATCGAGTTACAAACAACAGACGGGAACAACAAATCCCACCGTGTTTGTTTACTAGAAATAAACGCTCTCCTGCCCCTGTTTGCAAAATTAACCTGGAGGGGGGCTGCTGGGAGAATGTTTTAATAGATCCGAACAAACGTTTCACGCTGAAAAAATCACAGATCCCCGCAGAACGTGATTGCAAAAGCTCCTGCGAAAGCGTTGGGGGAGAACCCAAGTTCGTTGCAGTGGCTGGGCTGTTAATGCGATCGTATTAATACCGGTGTTAATGCGCTCCTAATGCATTCTTATTAATTAATACCAACCTTTTTAATTATTTCACCGCTGCAATGAGCAAGGCGGCGTTGGGGGGCTGTTTGTTTTAGGCAGGTGATAAAATCGCAGTTAACGAGCTGATAATTCGTTCGTGTTTGTTTTAAAAGACAAATTGTAAAGATTAATCAGGCTGCTTGATTTATGGAGCGACAGACCCCAAAACTGCCCAGGAAACTCTGAAGCCCCCGTGTCAGATTACCCTGCAGCCGGCTCTTGCCACTTCCCTGGAGCCAGGGGAGCTCGCTGCTTCCTCTGCAGATCTTGCCTACAACATCCACATGATGGCAAGGAGCGGGATGGGGGGAAAACCCCACCCGTCCGCGAGGCATTGGGGAGATACTGGGGGTGGGGGAAATAAACGGTGCAGCTTCCGCCTCAACAATGAAAATACAAAATCCAAACGAATTCCCTGTCTGTCCGTCCTCGCCGCCGCCTCTCTCTGGGACTGGATTGTGTCGCTAAAAGAAATTCTCACTGGCTTCCTTTGCCACCAGTGTTTTCGGGGTATTCCTGACACTATTACTGTACTTCTGGGCAACTTCTTCCTAGACTCTTATTTTCCTGAAAAGTCAATGTCTCCCATCGGGCGGTTCTTATTATTAATGAGTGTCTCTGTGTATTCTTAATTATTATTATGTCTGCCCAGCAGCTTTAGGGCCACTGCTCCTACGCACTGCTTTCCCCTGCCTTGGGATGACCACTAAATCGCTCCTTGCAGCTCTTCTCTTTAAACTCCTGACAATAAACAGCAAATAAAATCATTCGCCCTTTTAAAAAAAAAAAACAAAACCCTTCCACGTTCATAGGCGGTTTAATTCTTTCAGTTTAAATCGCTAGACACACTCCTGTCTGTGATCCACATCCACTGATACTAGAGCTCAGGGTGAGTGTGTGTGTGTAGAAACGGTGCTTAATAGATCATTGTGAATTCTTCTCCAAACGTGTTTTGAGAACTCCAGGTTCAATGATCCCCGCGCCTCTGATTTACAAACTGCTTGTTCAGCGCGTGGCAGTTCAGCGCTTCGGTCTTGTTTGTTAGGGTGGGTTTGTTATTAAATGCCCCACTGCTGCAAACACCGTGGGGCAAAGCGGTGTGCTTGGGACCTTTATTTAATTAATGCACTCATCGGAACATAACCTAACCCGCACAAGGACCTTCGGCGCAGAAGCTTAACTAATTTTCTGGAGCTGAGATTCAGCCTGTTTCACACGGCTGGTTAAACAACTATTGTGTCAATTTTATTAAAGTCCTCTCTGGAGAGACTCTGCCTGAACGGGCGGTGAGCTGCAGGATTGCAGCCAGCCGGCTCCAGCCCCTGAAGCCACTCCGTGGGCCCTGCATTCCCGCACCGTTCCATCTCTCTTCCATAGCTTCTGCCAATAGATTGCTAGATGGATTGGCTGTTATATGCAAACACAAGGTACGCCAAATGCCTTACAAATCGCCCTCCTTTGCACACAGTCCGCAGGGCATGACAATTGAGAAAAGAAAGGTAAGAATTGTACCAGGATGAACTCCAAACATCAAACCCCGCATTTTATTTCCAAGTGTCTCTCTGTATATTTTCCAGGCAAGCCGATAAATCAGCTATCTGTGTTTTCTGAGATACAGAGAGATTCGATAGATAGTCATGCAGATCTATATGGATTTATCTAGTGAGAGGGAAAACTGGTAAAACAGAAAAGCGTATTATGAGTTATACAATTTTCTCCGCAGACTGGCTGTCTAGCTCTCTGTCTTTTTTTTAAATCTCTTTTTATACAACAGTTTTACTAACCTTAATTTTTTGTTGTAATTTTTAAAGGGAGCTCTTCCAGATCTGGAAGCACAGCTGGTTATTTTAATTTGATTGACAAGTGATGTCATCTCGTTAAGGGGGGGAGGGAACATGTTTTAGCAACAGTTAGTGGGGCCATTTGATGTAGCAAGACACCTGTGTCTGTGATCAGTGCGCGTGTATATTGGAAGGCAGAAAACCTGTGTGCCCAGACCTACACGCAGACTGTTTATTTACATGCTCTCAGTGTTTGCCCCTGTTTTATTTGACGAAATCTCAATTTAAGAGACTTTATGCCAGAGTCTAAAAACAACAAGCGGTGGGCAAAGGTTCAATGGCGAAATAACCAAATCCCCATGCTCCGTTGTAACAGAATCTAAACGTTGAGCTCCTCCCTGGCCTGTCCATGCGGATGGGGAGCGGTTCGGTCCCAGGGAACATTCTGCCAGCCGGTTGTGACAGTTTTTCTTTTGGGCAGTTTTGGACTTTTCCTATCATGTATCTTGTTAATTAGGGGAGGAGGGAGCTGGCCGCCTCCTACCTCCTTTTACGTCTTTGATACAGATATTACAACGGGTAATAATTATTGCAATCTATAAACTCTCCACGGGAAAGGTTTCCCACCAGACCACGCCGCCGCAAAGTCAATATAAGAAATCTCTCTCCCCAACTCCACCCCAGCCATCAGAGCTGCAATCTCTTTGACCCGATCCTGCTTCAAAGTGCTAGGTACAGTGGCAGACAATAATCTGTCTCATAACACGGAATATGTTTTAGCATAAATTCCGATCCTCGCTTTGTCGCTCTATCATTCAGATGCATTGTTCGAATGGCAACCGCAGCTACTTTCCTCTTTGTTTAAACTTCACTCATCCTGACTGCAAACCCCAGGGGCAGCATAAGTTTTTCCTCTCTTTGTAACCCTATTCTTCTCGTCTTTTCCTATGTGCAACTAATTGGTGCAGCCATCAAAAACGGAGGAAAGAGGAAAGAGCGAGCGCGAGAGAGGCGCACTTAATTAACCCCTACAGGGTCCGAGATAAGAGAGGCTGCACACGGCACGAGCCATGTTGGAGGGCACGCAGGCTTCGGGGTCGCCTTTGCGTCTCCGTGCAGACCTTGACGGAGCTGTGGGAGCGCGATGCAAGGTACTCACTGCTGAGAGGGCTGCTGGTGGTCTCCCGCGACGCCCGTCCCCTGCAGCAGCAGCAGGAGCCAGATCCTCAGTGCCAGCAGCATGGGGTGCAGGGTGGGCTGTGCCTGTGGGTGGGTGGGGGTGGGGGAGCAGGCAGAGGAAGCCGGCTGCGCTGGAGGGGGGGGCAGGCCTGTGGATGTAACGCACAACCACCTCGCTGCTCGCCCGGGCTGTTGCAACCCCCCGTCTTCCAGCAATCTGGCTAAGTCAGGTACAGAAATAGAAACACGTATGACTGGCGTCAGAAAGGCACACACACACTCACACACACTCTTCCGGGTTAGCCCTCGAGCCAGCCACCCCGCAGCCTGCTGCGGCGGCGGCAGGTACAGAGCTCGCCAGAGCCTTTCTCCCAGCGGCTCGGGAAAGTGGGGGACCCTGCCCGCGCGCACACGCAGCCCGAGCGGACCCGGTCCCGTGTGATCGGCTCTGCACCCCGGGGAGGGGGACCCGAGAGTCTGCCAGGCAGAGCAAGGCACAGCCGCGGTTGTTGCTGTCATGATTATGTCCTCTGCTGTTAGCTAAAATACTAATCATTGTTCAGAGACTAGCCGCTACAGGGAGTCTTTGGTTAGAAATACCAGCAGTCACTTTCCAGCCCTTCTGGCCAGACTTTTCCCAATGTTCCCCTTTCTTTAGGTTTCTTCCTTGCTCGCTTTCCTGCTTTCTTCCTTGCTTGCTTGCTTAAAATACAACCTGCATGACTAGTACATTTTAATGCTGGCTAATAAGGTTAGAAAATGACACAGTTACCTCTTAACTGCAACCCCCCCATTTAAGCTGCATAAAACCAGAACGATTTAGGGAATAAATCAGCGGCCACGTACTCTTTTTAACTACCGTAAATGCCTTGCCTAGATCTGCCCCCCACTTCCCCGGCCAGGTGATTCAGATCGGGTATTTTGCCCATTGCTCCAGGAGAGTTTTCGCTCTCCACTGGGTGACCCCTCGTGGCTCTTGTTTGCCCTCCTGACTTTTGGAGTTGTTTGGATCCTGTCCTCGCGACGCGCCTGACAACTTGTGAATAACGTTTTATTCCCCTGCAATTTGTTTGCAATTTGTCCTCCACGGTGAAGTTCCCCAGCTCTGGATCCCTTGTCTGGCTTCCCTGGTAAATAGATCGTCCAGCCCAGAGTCTGTTACCCCAGACCTGGTACTGCCGGGCAGCCCTAAACCCAAGCACCACCACACGGCTTTGGAAATCGGCAAACCTGCTTCTGCTCAAACGCAGCAACTGCAGCGATGAGGAGGATAGTACTACTACCAATTAATACGTGCAATTAATAAATGCTCCCCCTATTGTAATCGTCACGGTTGGTTTCGGAGTATGCCGCAAAAAAGGCGCTTGGGTAGACTGTCTAGGGGACTTTCATACCAAAGATTTCGTTGCAGGGCTCGATTTTCTTCACGCATATTTCGATGTCAATTCGCGTCAGATATTTGGGGCCCGATCCTGCAGTTCTTGCTCAGGCAACAACACTTCCATGGAGAAATCGCCTGAGTTAAGGCTGCAAGATCGGGCCCTGGAAGAGAAAGATCCGATGGCAGTTTCAGACACAGATATTTAGTTTTTGGTACAAAGCTGTCTGCGACAACTGATAATATATATATATATATATATATATATATATATATATATATATATATATATATATACACACACACACACATATATATACATACACACACACAATAACTAATCATTGGAATGATTCTATTTATTTAGGCAGCTGCCTTACTTGCCAGTTTCTTTGGACATGGCCAAATTTGAGTTAAAAAACATTAATAAAGATGTTACTCTTGTTTCAGCTTCTCGCTCTGCAACCAAACAAGCCAACCCTGGCTCCAAATCCTGCACCCGAACTATTCTTATTGAAATCACCTCAAAGCCATTCAGTCTCCAGTGTGGATTTTTCTCCCAGTCTCTGCACCCCACAGCAAAAGGAGAATAAAGGGGGTGGGATGGGGGTGGAAGAGCTGCCTTGGAAAAAAACAACGCAGGGGAGGCGGTTGAAGCCTATAGCTGGGTAATTTTAAAACATGCAAAGCTGTGTAAATCTGCTGCACGGGACTGGGACTGCAAAGGCTCCCTGGCTAGGCAGGTGCAAACGTAGCAGAACCCAGGGCCGGCGGAGATGCGGGGCTTTCCAGGGGAGAACAAACCCTCGCATCTTTTTAGTAACAAATCTGACAACAATGAGAGAGGGGGGATAGGACGGGGCCAGGCGCGCGGGGGGTGGGGGGAGAATTTAACATTGCAACATTGAAAAGAAATGAACGTTCCGAAGTGGAGCTGTTTTTTTTTTTTAAATATATAAGCCATAAAGACACACACTTAATCCTGGGAGTTTCACTGCTATTAATTCACGGTGGTTTGGTTTAGTTTGTTGATTGTCCCATCGCAATAATCCGTGTTCTTCCCTCTTTGCGAAAGGAATAGTTTGGCAGGATGATGTGGCGTTTAAAACGCGATCATTCTTTAGCTGTAATAGGGCCAGCCTATTAGAAGAGAAAGTATCTGGGAATTCTAAAGTGACTGCGAGTTTAAGAATGAAGAAACACTGTTCATTAGAAATCGGTTTCAGACCTAGATCCAGCTAATATATAAATATACCAGCAAAGCAGTTTGAACCTTTGATCGCGTCTTTCATACCTGAGTTGTAAGATACTTTGGGGACGCCAGGTTTACATTATAAACTGAAAACTACCATCTCTTTCCCAATTTCCAACCCTCTTGGCTTATTTTAATCTCTGAGCATGCTAGTCGTTAGGGGTGAAATGTTTTTCAAAACAGATAAAAACCACCCATTTCCAGTGTGAAAGAGAACAAGAGTATTTCATAGGAGCTTACTCTTCCGCGTTGTCTGTCTCTAGATTTTCTTTGAATCATCGCTTCATTTGGTCAGTAAATTTGGTCTGTAAATTATTACATTTTGCTAAGGATGGATTTACCTGTTTGCATCTAGCTCAAATAAGAAACCAGCCTTGTTAAAGCAACCATGCAACGCGAACAATTTTTTCCCCACCGGATATGGAGTAGATCTGCACATTTTTAGAAATAACAAATTCTGTGATTTGTTCTGGAAGAGGAAAAACTACCCCAAGAAATGCCCTAAATCATCTGCAAAGACAAGACTGGTTTATTTAAAACACCGAGCAATAGTTCTTTATTTGACACGCCAAGCTGTTCTCTGTCACTGGGCATTAGCCACTCTTTAGATAGAAGGGTCCCTTATGGAGTGGCTAGGGAACAGCACCCAAAATATTCTGCATTTCCATCCAAGCAGCCAGTGACAAGAGCACAGGGGCGGTTTAGGGGAGAATCTGTAATAAACAATACTTCATCTCCCCCTGCTAAAAACCCCAGGCTGTACGGACAATCTCTGCCCTTCCAAGTGCATTGTCTCCATGGGAGCACCGCTGTTTACACTTTCTCCAGTTCAACACAGCCCCGGTGAGGAAGAGTTGCACTGGCCTCCCCACCGCCACAGCCAAAGCGCTCTGTTTCAATTGGGGTTCCGATTTGAAAAGCCGAAATGAAAGGCTTTTAATCTACAGCCCGAGGAAGCAGAGCCCCATATTTCATCCCAGCCCCGTTCCCCGGGGCACTTTGTCACGAGTTGATTATTTTAAGACCCTTACCTTGTCCCTACAGTGACTTTTCTTCCCTTGCTTCCTGAGCGCCTTCCACTGGGTTCTTTGCTGGGGGGCTGATGGTCTTTTTCTCTCTTGCTGGGCTCATTTACAGCGGCGCAAGCACATCTGGATTCGCCTCTGCCTAGCTCGCCTTCATGTATTTGAATAAAGAGGAACGAAAGTGTCTAAATGGCTGGTGAATGCATAAGCAGACCAGCAGAGGGGTTGCCAGGGGTAGGCTGTTTAAAACTGGCAGCAATTTTCGAGCTGGTCTCCCCCCCCCCGCCCTCCCCTTCTCCCTCTCACTCTCCTGCATTCACGGATGGCACAGCGAGCCAGTGTGTATTTATGTACATAATAAGGCAGCTCGTCCCCTCAACTACATTTGCATCATTACAATATCTGTACAAGCACATCACATTGTCTGCTGCTTGCACCTTTTGTTGCCTTCGCTGTCACAGTCTACGCGACTTGACTTTCATATTTTTTAAATGAATTGATATTACACCAACACCACACACACACACAAAGACACTACAGTCTCCTAAGAAATATGGGATTCCGATTTAAGGTCTATTTAGCTGCAGTCTCTCTTTATTTCCTATTGCTTTCCAGAAAGGAGAACAGTTTGTATTCTTTCCCCTCCCCAGTGAGGGGAGTAAATCTTGCATTTAACGTGCTGCCCTTTTATAACCGTTCTGATTTTTCTGTCCCTAATTTTAATCTGCTGGACGATGCACCTGCACGTAATATCAGCTCTGTGTGTGGGGAGGGGGCCGGGGGACGGAATGAAAACGCAGATACCTACCAGCCAGTCGTTGTGCGCAAAGAAAGAAAATGTTAAAATGCATTTATCCCAGCCCATTAGGCAAGTCAGCCAGAACTAATGTGTTTGAAAATGTTTGCAAGCAACTAGACTCAGCGCAAGGCTGGAAATCTTCACCTGTTCTTTCTTTTCTTATTGGTTTATAGGGAGTTTCACCTTGTCCCCCCTCATTCCCCCACCCTCCATATTACAGCCAGCAAAATAACTTCTTTTTTTACATAACACAGCAAGGGCTGTGTCTAAACTGTGTATCCCCTCTTCAGGCAAAGGGCAGAGTGTGAGAGAGAATTATTGCCCTTCGATTAGGAAAGGATGGGCTACAACACCAAAACTTCAAATATCTTAAATTCCTTTTGGGGAGCAAGGGGAACCCCACTTTCCCAATTCAAATGATCATACTAATGTAAAAAAATCTGGCGGGGTGGGGGAAGAGAAATGCGTTTCATGAAGGAAGCAGAAAAGTTTCATAGGAGAAGAATTATCATAACGGAGGTAAAAATATGTGAGCAACAAAAACAACAACTAAAAATCCCATTTTGCTGGCATTTTCTGTCTGTCTTTGTGATATGATTCAGGGGTGGAGGGGGGGTCCTTGATATGCTACAGATAATTCTTATCAGCCCCCAGCAGCCTATTTCCAAAGTAACTGTTTTAATTACTCGCCTGTATCACCCTTCGTCCTAAGAGATGAGATACAGAACCAGATTTATGCATGGTAAAAAAAAAGGCTATTTTAAAAAAATGCTCATATTTTAAGGCAAAAGTAAGGCGCTATTGCAAATCCAGATATTCGAATAAAAACAAGTCCCCTAAACTGAAAGGTCCTGTGTAATTCAAAGGGTTAGTAGCCATGGGGTTCTCACGCACGCATTTTAATATAGATGGGGATTTGAACCCAGAGACGTTGTGCGTGTGTGTTGTGTTTTTGTTTTAATTTTGTAGAAAGGTCAGAGTTTCGGATAAATTTCTATTCTTTGACAACTGCATTGCTATCTGCCAGCTAGTCAGATGTCTGTAGCGAGTAACCCCCAAACTCCACAATGACTCAATACAGTCTTTAAAAATGTATTTTGCTGAATGCTTATTATAGACTAATGCTGTTTTATTCTGCCTGCACCATTTAGATTTCATACTAAAGATGTCATTTTAAAGTCTGAGGGTAAGGAAAAAAAAACCTCACCGTTTTCTTCCACTGTAACAACCATATTCTGCATATTGAAAAATATGATAGACAGTGAGTAGGTTTAACAAATAACCCAACCTTTTCAATATTGATTTAACAAAAAAGAGAGGGAGAGAATTTAAAAGCAGTAGTAGTAGCAGCAGAGAGAATATAGGCTCAGCAACTCCAGAGGTTCTCCTCCTTATTATTACTATCCAGGGGTAATTTTTCATCTCTGCTAGCTAATCTTTGTTCCTTGTGAAGATAATGAATAGCCCAATCCTTATCTCCTGGGCTCCTGGAGGCTGCTGGAGAATGGGGTTGAACAGGGTTGAAAATTGGTTCCAAAGTGCTGCTGAATAAATGGTGTTCCTTATCTCTCGCTTCCAGATTATCAGGACCCTTTCAAAACTCACACAACAAATACAGCCACCGCATCTAATGCATCATTTACCAGAGCAGATCTCCGCGTTTGATCGGCAGATAGGCAAAATCTATGTATTCCTAGCTTTGCTTAGCATGCATGCATGCTGGTGTGTGTGCCCTGCATGTGTGTGCCCAGCCAGCGATTATGCAGAAATGTACACACGAGTGTGTGTGTGCGATGCATGGGCTATCCGGGAGGCTGGGTATTTTTAACAGCTCATATTTTGTTAGCACTCCCCATTTACTCACTGTTATATTCGTTGTGTAATAAAGTGCGCTCCTCTCTGACACTAGCGAGAAAAATGGCACCAGAATATGGGGGTGTGTGTGGTGGTAGAGACACACGTTTTAAGACTCCTTTAGATTTGGTTGGACCACTTAGGAGATGGCAAACTTGCCTGAAGAAATATATATCTAATGGCACACACAGACCTCCCCCCCCCAAAAAAACCCCAAGGGGTGATCACAGGGAGAGAGATCGTTACGTTTATATCTATACACAGGTGGGTGTGGGAGAGCTTGGTTTTCTGTAGGAAACCAAATGAAGACAAACCATTGTGATCTGGTCCCCCTTTTCGTGACTGGGTGGTACCCAGCCTCTGCGCAGGGGCTGCCTCCAGTCCGGACATGCTGGGGGGCCCTGCCTGGGAGAAATAAGCAGCGTTGCTCGCTTGCCTTCAGACCAGTTCCGAAAGCGAAGTCTGGCTCGGGGCGGCTGTTGTGCCCTGGCCTGGGGTCGCTGGCGCCAGGCAGCTGGAGGGCTGTTGATTTAGGACTGTTCAGGCACCAACTTGCCCCTGCTAGGATCAGGCACTCATTTTCTTCCCCAAACCCTCCAGCCGCGGGAAGCCACCTCGCTTTCCGAGGCGCTGCCAGACAGGGCGCCCCGCGGCAGCGAAGGGGTTAACTCCCCGGACGAGCCCAGCACACCGGCTCCGGGTTAGGGCGCTAAGTGGCCGAGGAGCAGGTTGCGGCCGCCCGGCCATTTATCGGCTAGTGCTGGGTCAATAATCCCCAGCCAGCCCCTCCGCTGCGCTCAGCGGCTCCCGCGCGGGGCTGGCTTGTCCCGTCCGGTCCAGTCCCCAAGCGATTAGCTCCCGCTTTGTCGCCTTTAGACTGATTCGGATTCGTTCCGGAGCGCCCCGAGCCCTGGGTTCTGCGGGGGGACACGCGGGCTGCTGGGGCAGAGCCGGAGGCACCCGGCTGACCCCGGGCCGGGGCAGGTAGGCGTGGGGAGCCCGGCCTCATTCCCTCCTCTCCCCGCGGCTGGCGCGGCCCGGGACACGTGTGAACGGGGGCAGGTTCCCGTCCGAGCAGGAGGCCAGCGGGCGCCGGGGCTGATTGCGGGAGCGGATCGCGTCCCCGCTGCCCCCGGCCTGGTTCCAGTGTCCCGGGCTCAGCCGGGCAGTGTTCGCCCCGGACAGCCCGCTCCGGAGGGGAGCCCAGAGCAGGGCTGGATTGTCAGCACCGTTCCCAGGAGCTGGGGGCTTGCCCCGGGCACAGCGCCTTGTGTGACCGCGCTTCCTCCCAGCCCGGGACACGGGCACCACCAGCCCGAGCTTTGGCAAGCATCTGCCTAAGGAAAGTGCCTCCTGCACAGTGAACTGACTCCCCAGAGAGGGGCCTGCCACGTGCCCACGGAAGGGCCGCCTGGCCCTGCCCCGCCCCAGCACCCTAGTCCCAAAGCCACTGCAGAGCGGGCAGAGTTTGCTCGGGTCTGCCCCCAGCTCCCATTTCCAGGGGGTTGCGGGGGAGAGGGATACTATCCCTTCACCGGGAGAGACATGTTCGCTTTGCTTTGCTGTTCTCAGCCATCGGTCCTTGCACCTCCTTTTCCTTCTTTGCAGAGTATTACTTTGATTTGCTGCCTGGGTTTTTTAAAAGTGTAAAAGGGGAACATTTCTAGCCGAGAAATATCTCTACAGCCCTTTTCCCCCTTAGGTCTTAACCCAGCCCAAAGACGTGGCCAAGGTGCAGTATGATTCACCTTGGCAGCCTTGTGCGCACAACCTTCTAGTCACGCTTGGCTTCCCTGCCAGTACAAGACAAAGAGGAGGGGAGGTGCGCCCTATTTTCAGTTTGAAGAGGTGGGCTCTGTTCCTGTATCGCCTGGCTTTCCCTCAAGGGAGGAATGAAAACTTTGGTGGAAACTTGAGGGAAATAATAGCTCAGAAAAACCAGCCCAACACTTCTGCCCCTATTAAAGAGTTTTGCAAATGTCCAACTTGTACTAATTTTTTTACAGCTACATTCACTGTTGTTCCCTGCAAAAAATGGACCCGTGTTAGTTTATTAATAACCTAAACATTAGGTATTAAAGACCTATGAGTGACACAGGATGACAAAAAGCTGTATTTTTCCAATATACACAAGCACACATTTAATAACCTTCTATTGCATCTCAGCTAGGCCTTCTCTCTGATGGTTCCCATGGCAACTGAGATAAAAAAGCAGCCATTTTCCATATCTCTATGAAAGTCTATTATATTGCAGGATTAGTTCATCTTCTGCTAAGGTCAAACACAAAGTCATACAACCTGAAATATTTAGAATCCATGTACATTCATTTTTTTATATGCCCTTTCATTTTCCACGAAAGAGTGGGCTCCTCTGAGGTTTTATTCCCCAGAAAATGCAAAGCAAAGCAATAAAAAAATCATGATTAGCCATTGATGAAAAGTTCTTTTTTTCTTCCTTTTTTAAAACTATTGTTACATAGATAGTGTATTACCCATTTATCTCTATCAACAGCAATGATTTCTAGTGATATTGAACATCTAATTGGGCTCTGTGAGATTTGCAGGCGGAGGCCGCCACCTTCCGGCCAGCATTGGAGAAGCATTCGCGTTTCCTAAGCAAATGCTTTTGGTTTGTTTATGGTGCAGTAGGACCTCAGAAGTTGAGCATGGGAAGAAGAGCCCATTTCATGGCCAACTAGGCTAGAAAGCTGCACTTAACATTGTTCTGCTACAGCATCATGTTCCAGGGAGATATGAAGTGTTCCTGCTGTGTCAGAAAGCCAAGAGACCAGCTTGGATTGGAAAGGTAAGGCCCATTTCCTGTGGCTGGGATTATTTAGCCTTCTCACTTTCAATATGACCCATGCTCGGGTTCAGTCAGGCTAGCCTGTGGCTGGAATATTATTATTTATTGCACTAGCTAGTGGATTCAATCAGTGTAAAATAAAGATTCTTCTTTATCTTGCATAAAAAGTAGATGTGTCCGGTCCCTTCTTTTTCGGTTGATCCACTTCATGATAAGTGCGGATTCAAGGAAAGGCCGTGAGCAACAGACCTGTCTAGCACTTCACTCGCTCTGTTGGGGAAAAGCAAAAGCTGGGCTTAATTATTAACTAAAGTAGGAAGAGATTAGATCAATCCTGTTAGGGATAAATCCTCACCATACTGCTGCCTTTAACAGTCATAGCAATAGACACACACAGTTTCGCAGGAGATGAGACCTGAAGCACTAAGAACGGCCATATTGGGTCAGACCAAGGATCCAGCTCACCCAGTATGGTGCCAGATATGTCAGAGGAAGAGAACGGAACAGGGCACTTTGAGTCCTCTATCCCCTGTTGTCCATTCCCAGCATCTAGCAGTCACAGGTTTAGGGACACCAAGAGCATTGGGTTTCATCCCTGACCATCTTGGCTAATAGCCATCGATGGATCTATCTGCCATGAACTTATCTGATTCTTTTTTTAACCCAGTTATACTTTTGGCCTTTACAACATCCCCCGGCAACGAGTTCCACAGACTGATGGCATTGTGAGAAGAAGTACTTCCTTGTGTTTGTTTTAAACCTGCTGCCTGTCAATGTCCTTGGGTGACCCCTGGTTCATGTGCTATGTGAAAGGGTAACTAACACTTCCTTATTCACTTTATCCACACCATTATTGATTTTATAGACCTCTATCAAATCTCCCCTCAGTTGTCTCTTTTCCAAGCTGAACAGTCCCTATTGTTTTAATATCTCCTCCTACGGAAGCTCTTCTATACTCTTAATCATTTTTGTTGCCCTTATCTGTACTTTTCCCAATTCTAATGGATCTTTTTTGAAATGGGGCAACCAGAACTGCATGCAGAATTCAAGGTGTGGGTGTACGATGGATTTATGGAGCGGCATTATGATGTTTTCTGTTTTATCACCTATCCCTTTCCTAATGGTTCCAAACATTTTTAGCTTTTTCAACAGCCTTCTCTATAGTGTTCTATATAACCATTAATATGTGTTAATAATGAGCCTTAAGAACTATGGCACCACTTCATAAGTCCATCTTTATTCAGCAAAACCCTTTAACACATGCTTAACTTTAAGCGTGTGCTGAAATCCCATTGAAGTCAACCAGATTTAAATATGCAGCTAGAGTTAATCATGGGTTTAAGTCCTTGGGTGTATTGAAGCCTTATTATGTCAGTGAACTCTCTCTATAACTTCCTATTGACTAGGACATATTTGTAGAGGGTCTCTGGTCACCAAACAGAGCAGACCCACGCACAGTAATGGCACAGATTAAATAAATGTTTCTTTTGGATTTCACAAGGGTGATCTCTCTACAGCTTCTCATAATATGCTAAAGAGCAACTTCACATTTCCAGTGCTTATGGCTCACTACGCGTTTACCTTCACGACAATTGGTATCCACGTTCTATTAATTTATTTACGTGGCGGTTTTGTCATGAAGGCTGCAGGTTTCTGCTAACACATTTAAAAAAAAAAAAGCCTTGTGTTCTATAAACACCACCATTTTCCAAGCTGACAGATTTGAATCGCTGCAACTAATCCACCCGGCCCAGCCTGGCATAAAGAAGTAAAACAAAGTCACTTGTTATCAAGCAGATGTGGGGGAGGGGTTTGGTGACACCTGGAAATGCCATAAAATAAAACCTGGGCAGGCTTTAGACACTTTGGTGGCAAATGTGTTATCTCTACAACACAAAGAACTACAGCTCTTCCCTCCTCCAAGGTCACTGCCGGGAACCTGGCAGAGAGGGAAGGAGTGTGTGCGCACACTCACATGTGCCCTCATGATGTACAAAAAAGCCTGTTTGTTGTCTGGAACCATGAAATTTTGTGCACATGGAGGGGCTGTTCTTGAGATTATTCAGGAATATTTAAATATGGGAATATCTGTGGAGGAAAGCAGGGGCGTGAAGGCAGCAGCAGCTGGAGAACAGTCAGAGAGGAGAAGTAAGAATTGTTTTTCTATTTCTCCCCCAATTTCCCAGCCCCCTTGTTATGGGTGTCTGTACTCTTCAGGTGATAGTAGTGACACTGGGCGGCAGGCAGCCCTGGATGGGCCATGCAGAGCAGCAGCAGCAACAGAAGGTGGGAAGGACTAGGAAGTGGACAGCAGCGTATTGGAGGCCAAGCATCAGGCTTTCAGCACAGACTCAGAACATCAGCCTAGTAACATTACAGTATCTCCACTGTGCTGTGCCACTGCTTTTGTGCTCTGAGTGTGTCACTTACCTCTTGAAATGAAATTCTTAGATCTTGCTGGCCTGAAATGGAATAATAGTTGTGGTCTGTGTGGGCCTCCACAGGGCCAGCGTCTGGTCTCATTTACATCTGCATTAGTTTCTAGTACTTGTGGTTGCGGAGAAAGGCTGGAGATTCTGATCTGCGTGCACCCTGAAGGCTCCAAAAGAGAGAGGCAAACTAAGTGAACACCATAGTTAGTATTTTTTTTGAAGTCTCATGGGATTTTGGGGATCAGCTTGTGATTTTCTTTTGAACCCTTGGGTTCAAAGCTGTAGGAAGGAGCCTTAAAAGTACAGGAACAACCAGATCTACGAACAAAAGGGGAAACTACAAACAACACTGCAACTGCAGAGTATGATATTGTCCTTGACCAGGTTTTAGTAGCTTGGGAATGAATTTCTTTCTTTGTGACTCTCAGTTACATTTCATGCTCATGTGGTGAAGCACCACAAAGCTTGTGACTAGAGCTGTGTAAGTCCAGAAGAATAGTGGTAATAAAAATAACTATGGAATACTTTTGGGATCAGAGCTCCTCTCTTGTTAAAGTTCACCCTGTCGTTAGAGACTGGGTATTACAGCATATGTTCCTATTTATTTATTTAATTACTAGCACTGATATGGTGCCCGTCACCATAGTATCTGAGTGCTCTAGGTAAGGCATAGGTTGGCAGAAAAACATTTCCCATGTATAGGGATCTAATACCCCTAAGCCTCCCCGCTCCATGACATGATTGGAAAGGATAGAGATGATGAGGATGCTGGCAATGGGTGAATCAAAATGGAAACTGAGCTGACACTTAGGGGAAAGCCTGGACCAATAGGTAAATCTTACAGTATTTTCTCATTGTAATTCACCTTGGGCTTTGGCAAACTCCTCAAGTCAATAGCTGCTGGAGGCAAGGTCTGCTAATGGGAATGCCCTGAACCCAGCACCCTTGAGACATTTGGCTTAAGCATTCTGCCTGAAAGCCAGGATAGAGACCAAGAGATGGTCCCTGATGTCATTGGGCCCAGCCTAGCTCTTTGAATGTCCCTGCCTAGGGGGTTTCTAGCAGCCAGTGCAGGATATGGAGCATGAGGATGCTGTGCTCTTGCTGCCCCTGCCTGGCTGCAGCCACATTCTGCGTTAGCTGATGTTTCTCCACTGTGGGGAACTGCAGGTCCTGAGTGTGGGACTCCTGCTAATGCCTTTGCAAGCTAGTGTGGAGAGTTTTGGCGATTTGTTTTTGGTGGTGGTATATCACGGCCTGCAGGGCCGGCTCCAGTTTTTATCCCCCCAAGCAGCGGAAAAAAAAAAAGGAAGAAGAAAAAGGAAAACCCGATTGAGCTCCCGCCGAAGTGCCACCGAATAGGAAGAGTCCCGCTGCTGAAGACTAAACCGGACTCCCGGAGCAGCTGCTGAAGTGCTGCCGGAGACCCGGATGTGCCGCCCCAATAACAGACGGAGTGCCGCCCCTTTCTATTGGCCGCCCCAGGCACCTGCTTCCTTCGCTGGTGTCTGGAGTCGGCCCTGATGGCCTGGCACCAGCTTGGTAACAGACACTTGGGACTCAAGCTTTTACACTAATTACAGAGGATGCTTATATATTGGTTGGGGAAAGCTCCGGGATGTTTAGGGGCTGCTAGTGCACTGCTCTCGCCCGGGAGCAATCACCCAAAAGACAGCACAGAATAGGTGGAACCATGATGGGAGGCAAACCCACAGCCAAGCAAGGGCTGCTCGCACAGGTGCCTCTCCAACAGAGCTCAGCTGAGTCACCAAGCAGGCAAGCAGCAAGGACCCAGCTGCACTGACTTACCCTTCCCACAATGCCTGCAGTGAGTCAGCCTTCAGGCATGTGGCAGCAGCCTATCGCTGAGCCGAGCCTGGGTCAGATGACCCCCAAGCCCAGGTATTTCCCCAACCCCGCTAGAGCTGTAGATCAGTTTTTGCAACAGCGTTATCTGGCCAGGAACCTTCTTTGCAGTGTACCAGACTCTCCAGGCTCCCAGCCTGTTCTTGATCCTGCTCCGGACCCAGCCTTGTCTGTGCCCTGTTACTGACCCAATCCAGCCTTGCCTCCACTTCTTGACCCTCGGACTCTGACTACCCAACTTTGGCCTGTATCTGCCCCAGCTACCATGCTGATTTGGCTTGTCCCTGGACTCTGACTGCCTGGCTTTGACCTCTGGCTTGCACCTGGACTCCGGCTGTGGTACTGATTTTGGCTTGTCTATGGACTCTGATCTCAGTTCTGACCCCAGCCTGTCCCCAGAGTCTAGTGCCGCCCTTGGGCCAGTCCCAACCTTAAGTCAAGCTTAGACCTCTGCTCTGACCATTAGGCCTGACTGCCACGAGGCAGCACTTAACAAATGGTTCCATCCCCTTTCCTGCCGCTCAGCTGATCTGGCTGGCCGTGCAAGTGGGAGAACTATACATCTGAAAGAGTGCAGCAAATTGCTCAGTACCCAATGTGACCTAGGCCTTCCAAGAGGCATTCTGCCTGCTGCTGGGCATGGGAGGGTGTGGCTCCATGCTGTGCTGGATGCAGCGCTGTGGCTAAATGCGACAGGTTAGTCCTCAGTTGTTTCTCTCAGTGGCATCTGGCACTTTACTGATAGTTCCCAGGAAGAGGCCCAGCTGGAGGATGGTAGTATAGGAGGAAAGGCGTCAACTTCACTATTACAAAGCCTCAGAAAACAAAGTCTCTGTAAGATAAATGCCACGGAAGCCGAGTCTCTGAGTTCTACTTCTCCGAGTGCTAGTTATTCATATTTAGTATATGTGAGATACTTAACTTCTTTCTGTAATTCGCCTGTGTGTCTGAAAACTCACCTAGACTTGCAGACAATGTAAGTCATATTAGTCCTTCCATGATTTCATAGAGCCCTGATTCTCTCACACAATGATGTCGTGCAGCCCTGAGACTTTCAGTTTATTACCTATTGCATCATACCATCATGATACTCTTAATTAATCACACCATGATACCACACAGTCATGCTACTCTGAATGATCTCAAATTGAACCCAGTTCTGCCCTGAGTTACCCAGGTAAATCTAAAGTAAGTCCATTGACTTTAGTAGCATCATTCCAGATTTATATCAGTGTAACTGAGAGCAGAATATGATCCACTGAATGTAAATGGAAGTTCCCTATTTTACAGTAATAACAATATATATTTAACAAGAGAATTCCATCATGGGGTTCTGGTGAGCTGAGCTTCAGCCTCAGATTGATGATGTTACAGTAGTCCTACAATGGAAAGGTCTCCTATTACATGATCTACTATTTATCTACTGTTCTAATAGGAAAATGGGGAAATATAGTAATAATTTCACCATTCAGAATGGGAATAATAGCATGTCTTACATTTAAAGATGAATGAATGCTCTAAATAAGCTCAATTTCTTTGGCTGTGATCAAATATTGCATGAATTTAGCACCTGAGATGTCTTTTTCTGCCAGGAAGTGGGAAAATTATCCTGTCTTGTGGAGCGGGGGTGGGGGGAACTTAATTTAAAAGGCCTGTTTTTGCTATTTCTATGAACCTGGTAGGCAAACATTGAGTTGGGAATGGTAGCATTTGTAGCCAGCATGAGGAAGCTAAGGGGTGCAGTAGGATAATGCACTAGCCTCTCCATATTGGAGAACTTGGTTTGTGTGTAGATGATATCACATGTGAAACCTGTTTTGAGAGGTATGAATCTTACTCCTAGTGCATGTGTCCACATCACAAACTAGTTTGGCAGAATTGAGTATGTGCTTCCCATCTGCTCAGAAGAGCTCGAGCACTGGTATAAAAGGAGGGTTTGCTGGAGGGACATCAGCAGAGCTGTGTCACAGGCTTAGGACTGGAACAGCAGGGGAGGGGAGGACCCGCTGATCAGGCTTGTGATGTATTGGTGGAACTATGTAGGGCAGCTGGAACTGTGCCTGTCTGCCCTAAGCAGCTGGTACAGTGCCCATCTTCCCGATGCCTGACCAGAGAGCTATCAGTCCTCCACTCCCACCCTCGTTCACAGAGTTGTAATATAAATGTAAAAAGACCAAGACTGACCAATACATTGCTGAAAACCTATAAACCAGCCTAGGTTGTGTCTGCTTATTACCCCACCTCCCAGCACGAGCAGGATGGGCTTTGTCCTGAGGAATGTTGGGTTAGCAGAGTGTTGACAGCAATCAGTCACCCATTACATAGCTGCCGAGAATGGGGTTTGTTAGCAACCACCAGGAGCTAATGATTTCAATGACTGCCTCAAAGTGAACAAGCAGTAACTATTGACTTTGCACAAGGTGCTCTCATTGTTTGGGGGCGGGGGTTCCAGTTACTGCACTGGGCAGCTGCACACAGAGATGACTTTGGTTTGGTTACCATAGGGCTGGTAGGGAGCAGGTTCACAAAATGCATTGATAAAGTGGGCACAGAACTGTGACATCAAATAACTTTCTGAGCTGTTGAGTCAAGAGCTTTGCGTGCCAAAAAGGTCTAAATCTCCTGTATTGCACACACTAGATGTGGCCATTGCAAAGCTTAAGGCTGCGTCTACACTAACCATTTTGCCTAACATTTCCCACTGGTTCAGCTCCATGGATGATTGCAATGGTGGGAGCCATAGTGTAGACACAGATCTCTTGGTAGCTGGCGTTTTAACACCATGTCAGCTAACCCTGCTCGGAAAATGTCTAGATGACATGGTGGTGGATGCCAGCACTATCCACATGGGCACTCCCACCATTGCTACAACCAGAGGTAGCAAGGATAGGCAATTGTGTGGGAAATATTTAGTGTAGATGCTGCCTGAGGCTCCAAAGTTCGAGTTAAACAGCTGGACCCTTTTCACAGGTGGTCCTACGTTGAACCTGAAAATATTTGCATCTACTGGCTCATAGGTCCTCTAGTGGTGTTGAATCCTACCTTTGGATGAAACTGTAAATTGTCCAGAGTGGGTGGAAGGTGGCAGAGAGATTGCTATCCTCTATAAACATGTTACATTAAATTATTGTTGAAAGAAAGCACAGAACAGAACCAAAGAATTGATGTGAAGTGAGCTTGTCTGAATTGAAAGAGCTGGTGATTAGGGTGTTCCCAGGCTCCTGTGAGCCTATGGAATTGTTATAGCAACAGACTAAAAATCCCTTAAGATTAGAGGAAGTGTCCCTGGATGGAAGCATCAGATCCTTGGTTTGATGGGACATGCTTGCTGCCTCCTTTGAGACATTGCCTTCCTGGGCGCACTTGGCAAATTGCTTGTGCATGGCCAGAAGCATCAACCAGCATTGTTCTGCTGGCTGTCACCATCCCATATACTGGGAGGCACCGGGAATTTATCTCCTGGACCTGAATGATGTTCTGACCAGAAGGGAGAGGAAGGGTATCAGACAACATCACTGTCTCCACTGCTGAGTCCTCAGCAACTCTTGAAATATGAATGTAAGGTTGCTTCCATTAGCCCATCCCCAGTGAGTCAACTTCCTCCTCATCCTATTTCCACCTACCTCTTTTCTCTCTCTCTCTGTTTGCCCTCTATTCGACATCAATCCTAGCAACTGATCGACATGCCGCTCTGACCAAATGGCAAGCGAACCCCAGTGCCTGAGCAGCTGACTGGTAAGGCCCTGTCTTAATGGGTAAAAAGGGTGTATTTTCAGTCATGTTAGCTCATTTTGAATGAAAAACACACTCCTTTGCCCTGTCTAGACCAGGAAAAAGGTGCTTTCTTCAGCTGAATTAGCTGAAACTCCCATGTTAGTTGAAAATCCCACATAACACCAATATGGATGCAGTTTAATGACTTGATTTAGTAGAGCGAGTTATAGCCCAGGCTTGCCCAAGACGGAGACTGAGGCCTAGTCTAGCCGAGGAGTTAACTAATATATTTTAAAAGTCTAGGCATGCTGCCATGAACATCTTCTAAACTGGTTGCTTTAAAGCTTATAGGGAGGTTTAGGCTTTAACTTGAGCAGTTTAGCCATGTTACTATATATGCTCATGCCCCTATATATATATACATGCCTTGTCCACACTAGCAATCCAGAATTCTTACAGACATTACAAGGACAAGGAGAAAACTGGTCAAACTTCTTTTTAAAAGGCCATCTTTTTTAACAATCCCATTTATTCCCTCTTCCTCTATTCCTATAGACTGGGGTAGTCAATTATTTTTTGTCAAGATCAAATTTCTTGGTCAAGGTACGGTCAAGGCCCAGACGCCACAGAAAATAATAACAATAATAAGTAAATAAAAAGATTTCAGGGTCCGCTCGAAAGCATCTGGCAGTCTGCATCTGGTCCGCATTCTGCCTATTGACTACCCCGATATAGATGTTTAAAGGGGAAAATAGAGGAAGAGGGAATAAGTGGGATTGTTAAAAAGAAGATGGTATTTTAAAAAATGTTTGACCAGTTTTTTTCATTTTCCTTTTAATGTGTGTAACGGTGAAAAGAATTTTTGCTTGCTAGTGTACAAGTGAAACCAAGACCCTCGCAACAAAGCCCTAAACCCAAATAAAGTTGAGTGTTGTGGCAGCGAGAAAAAAGTAACAAATAAGGGAACTATCTAACCTCCCAGCCCCGGATCTAAACCTCACAGCAACTTACACGTGCACACGCAGGGCTGGCTCCAGGCACCAGCATTCCAAGCTGGTGCTTGGGGCGGCAATCTGCAAGGGGCGGCAGTCCCTGTTGTTTTCCCCCAAGCAACGCGCCGAATTCCTGCCACAGGCGAGGGGGAAAGCAGTCCGTGCGCCCTTAGGGCGGCAGGCGCGTTTCCGCGGTGGCAGCAATTCAGCAGCAGCTTCTATGTTTAGCTGTCAGGGGCGGCTTCAGCTAAACATAGAAGCTGCCGCCGAATTGCCACCGCCACGGAAACGCGCCTGCTGCCCTAAGGGCGCACAGACTGCCCTCGCCGGTGGCAGCGGCAATTCAGTGCGCTGCTTGGGGCAGAGAAAACTGTAGAGCCGGCCCTGTGCACACAGCCTCATTCATCTCTCTCTTGCAGTGGTGCTAATCAGGAGTTAACTTTGGTGAAGTCAATGCTCCTGATTCACCATTACCCTGCACGTTGGTGAGTCATTTACTCTGGTGCAACGTGACCTTTCCGATTTGCACTGACTGGGACAGCACGACAGAGAATCAGGCCTCGTGTTAACAGCTTCTGCCAAGAAGAAACCCAGATTCAGGTTAGTTGAGGTATTGCCATTCAGGATTGAAGTGCTGTGGCAGACCAGGACTGGAATAGCAGGGGCTGCTGGATGGAGGTGTATGGACAAAGCTCTGTGTATGGGAGCCCAGGGCTGAAATATCTGAGTAGAGGAGCTGCCTGCAGGTTACAAATGTGGTGCGTTGGCAAAGCTGAATGTATGAGAGCCCAGACCTGAAATAGCAGAAGTTGCTGCAAATTAGGACTGAGATGCACTGGCAAAGCTGTATGTGTACAAAGCTTGCATAGCACCTGCCTGCACTATACAGCAGTGTCAAGTTTGCACACAACAAACCTGAAATACAAAAGAAAGAAACGTATTGGGTCACAGTCCTGCTAAAAGCATAATCACCTTGATGCTTAGCCAACTTCTAACATCTTCAAAAGACCCTGTGTCGTACTGAATGTATTTTAATTCCATGGGAAAATCCTAGGGACCTCGCAGCCTGTGTCGTGGGGTGATGCACCTGTAAATGCTGCCACTGCCACTAGAAGGGGTGCATGGGAAGAGGGGCAGCACAGCAGCAAGCGGGTGGCATTAGCTGACTTGTCTTCCCTTTGTGACTCTTTGTGTTTGCCTCATGCTGAGTAAAGTGAATCATCTCTTCAGATATCCTAGCAAAGCAAAAAGTCATTTACAGAAAAAAAGAGAGAGAGAGAGACATAAGCATTGCCACACTGGATCAGACATGATGTCAATCTAGCCCAGTAGCCTATCTCGGACAGATGCTTCAGAGGAAGGTGTAAGAATCCCTCAGTTGTCAGGTGTGAGATCATCTGTCCCCCATGTTAGGTGTCATCTTGATCTCTAAGAGGGATATGATCCCTTACATTTTTTACAGTGTCTAGGTGACTCCACAAGGGGCAGGGTAATAAAGAACTGGTCTTATTCTGACATTAACTCCTTATTCTCCCCAATGCGAGAGAGAAGAGAATCAGGCCCTGTGCTGAATTATGCCAAGCCGTGTATTTGAAAGATAACGCCAACCAGCCAAATGTTAATGTCTCTTGGGATATTATTTGTGTTTCCATATTTCAGTATATTTGGTCGTACTGTATAGTTTAATAGACACTTTTCAGGGACCTTCTAGCTTCTGCATTTTTCATTCACGTTCAGACCTATTTTAAATATGTGTGGATGCCTTGTTATGAAAAGAGCACCCCGTTCACAGAAGCAATACACTGTTTCCGCATAGCTGATAAAGGTGGCTTTTCGTTATAACCCCAAACTGCCATTTCCAATGTGACAGGCACATAACTGGGAAAGTCAGCTCGGCTCAATAAATTCTATGAAGTCTGGCTGGCACTGATGCTCCCTGATAAGGCAGACTCAAGACAAGACAGGCCTGTCAAGTGAGCTGGGCTAGCCAGCTCGTTGCTCATCTCGTCCGGACGAAATCAGGTAAAATGGCCTGGTGCGTGGCAGAGGATGGGCAGGAATATGAGCTTCGGTAAAGTTCGTCCTTGACCTTTTTACTCCTGACTCTCGGTGACCTGTCAGTTCTCCAGATTCCTAAATAAATACCCAGTTTTTCTTTAATTTAGCAATTTGGTGCAAATGTACAATTTCCAGCCATGCACATGACACACTCTCGCAGAGACGAACATCCACACAGAGATTCATGCTCATACACACACATCGCACAGGCAAACACACTCGCACAGAGACCCACACAGTCCCAGATGAAAAGACCCTTATACACACCAGAGGTAAGTATTCCTGCAGAGAGAGGGAGAGAGAAAAATGTGTTCACAAACACAGAGAGATCACCCCTTACACACCCTGAGGCAAACACTCTCCCAAACATGCTTTTACTTACATATAGTATTCACAACACACAGAGCCACATTAATACAAATACAGCTGCACACACACATCACCCCACAGATGCACATAGACACACACTCTATCTGTCCTCATACAACTTATACGCAGTCAGACAAAGACATGCGCACTCGTACACACAGGTACATATACCCCGCTGGCTAGGACAAGGTGTGTACAGGCTAGAAAATGCTGTTGTTTTAGCTTAATAGACAAAGTTGATAAATCATTTTTTCACCAAATAAAAGTCCAAATCCTTTGTAAGAGCTTGTCATACCAGCCTGGACAGGGCCCATTATTAATGTTTTCCAGCCACCCCTCGTCCTGGAGTCAAACCTCCTCTTTAAAATCCTGTCATGTTAAATATTGACAAGTGTTGATTTTGGCCAGTGAGAAGCTGAGTGCTGGTTGTAGGTAGGAACTCTGTATGTTTAGTCTGGCTTGCACTTTATTTTTTCCTTTCATCAAATTAGTTCAGCTGTATTAAAAAGGAAAAGAAAAACTATTTGACAATCTGAGACTCTGGGTTAAAATTGCAGCGTTGCTTTAAAACAACAAGAAATAGCTTACAAATGTAATACCATGTGTGTTGGGGCAAGAATGGGGCTTCACCAGCCACAATAGCAGGGGCACTGCATGTAAACACTGCCTTTGCGAATGAGAGCAAGAGACTCCACTTGTAATTTCAGAACCCTTATTGTTCATCTGTTTAATTTATTTCAGTTTGGGTAATTACATTCTGCCTCCCTAAAATTATTCCCCCTGCAGTGCTGATTGGATCCAGGATTCTTCTTTGCTTCTTGTCTTAAACTCTTGTGTAGCATTGCTGTGCACGTTAAACACCTGATAGGTTCCACCCTAGAGTGGGCTGCATTTCAGCAGCAGGGGAACAGATCAACATAAAGTCTGTAAAGGGTGGAATGCTCAAAAGGAGTTCACCTCCTAACTTCTACTTAGGTACCTACCTTCCACTGATTTCAACAGAAGTTAGGTGCCAAACTCCTTTTGACCATTCCACCCAAGAGTGCTTTGGAATCTTGCAGAATGAAAGGTGATAGAGAAACGTTGTTATTTACTTTGATGTCCCTGTCTATGCATATTTAGCAAAGACCCTCATTCCCTCTTCCTGCCCCTACTCTATCCATCCATCCTATCATGTCATGTCAATCACTGTAGTACCTGACCCCCACAATGTCACAGACTAGATGGAGTCAGACTGTAGAGGGAATACTTCGTTCTAACTACCATTGTTTGACTCTATTACTATAGGCCCCAACTCAGCAAGTTACTTAAGCACGTGCCCAATGAGACTACCAATATGCTTAACGTTTGGTGCCTTGCTAAAACAGGGCCATAGAGACTATGAAACCCCTTCCCCGGGGTTAGCAGCTGCAGGGGTGAATTTCATCTGGATAATTATTACCATTTACTAAATAAGTTTGTCAAAGAAGGGCCCCAGCTGCAAAATTGGGAGGTGAAGTTTGAACACCCCAGAACTGAGGGGTGTTTGGCTCAGGGTCCATCTTTAGTATTTAATAGTGAGCTGACGATCATATAAAATAGAGACTGCAGAGTCTCGCTTTACATGCGTTAATGCAATTATTGAATGCCAGGTATCAACTGACCATTAACAGCCTTTTTATAGAGGACTGACTTGCGCTATACAGTCATTAGATGGCACTAACAGTTTCATGAATCATGCGGTGAGATTTACACCGCACACAGCACGTTCCCCTTGAAAGACTGACCATGTCAGTGAAGGCTGGTAGGTTACTGGCCACTGTTTCAGAGCCAAATGGAGCTGACTTTATGAAACTTCAGGAAATTAATAACATGCTCATGTCATCATCTTGCCTTTTTAAAATTGGATCCCTCTGTGCTGTGATCGGGGGAGATGAGAGATTCCATCACAGAAACCAGAGTTGGAAATAATAATGGAAAACCCCAAAGAGTATACGACCTTGGAAGGAGAGTCAGGCCAGAATTCAGATGCTAGTCATGTAATCACAGGTACATGTGTATGCCCAGACAAATGGGCCATGGAGTCTGCCATGGCCCAAAGATAGGAGCAAGATACAGGGTTTTAAGTGTTTGATCAGAAACCTCAAATGAAGAAGAGAACAAAAATAGCCAGGGCAGGGCATATATTTCTGTAGCCCCATTTATTCCATAGTGCTTCATGGCTTGTACAATACAATGGGGTCATTTCACCCACCTCTGAGAGGCAGCCACTCTGTGTGACAGCAACATGATGCAACCATGAGGACAGGAAATGATGACGAATCCCATGTCCACTTGAAGTTACAAGGCAGACGTTAGTTAGACAGGGAGGACAATAACCCAAAGTGGAGCGTGGCCAGGATGCTGGGGTTAAGACCCTTTCTCTTAGAAAAAATGCCACGGAATCCAGAGCACCTTACATGGACCTTGGTTTTGTAACTCATCTTAACCCGATGACAGCCCTTGCTTCAGTACAATTCTCCTAATTCTGGGCTGCTGTGTTGGGCTAAGAATAGTGGTTCAGAGGAAGGAGTCCTATATGGCTAGGAATCAGCATATTATAGGGCAGCAAACATCCTGCCATCTTGCATAATCCGCATAACGCATATATTCCCAGGTGTTGTCTGTATAGGGCCAGGCCTCTCTATATGTATATTTCTGGTATCAGGCAATCTTTGTGATCTGTCCAGCAATGTCTGCTGCTTACTTGCTCCAGACTGCATGACGTTGCATGATATCAGCAATGCTGCTTTAGGACTCAAGGATCATCATGTTCATGGAACCTCTCTGAGGCTGAAATGCCATTCCTGTGTTGAACAGATAAGAAAGTGACAAAGTTAATGCAACAAATGTGTGGCCTCCTGGGATCTTCACTGTCCCAGCAGGCTGAGAATTCAGATCCTCCTGCTCCAAAAGGACAAAACTCCTGCTACTTGAACTAGAGGAGACACTCCATTAGCTGCTAGTTGTATACGCCCAATGTGCACAGTTGAATGGTTCTAACCCTATCTTGCAGAGGGCAGTGGCACATATCCGCACTACACAGTTTGTTGACATGATCCCCACCCTAGACACAGTGAACTAGCTGTGCCAGGCCTCTTCTGCCCATCTCTGTTGTGGAAAGTGGCTTCATTTCCCTCTCTGGTGTTCCCCGTGCCTCAGAAACATTCTTTCACTGAAGGTTTGCAGGGCCATCTCCTAGGAGATATAGACCCTCTGTCTAGACAGGATCTGGGCTGCCCACTGCCCCTCCTCCAGCTTCCACTGTCTTCAGTTACCTTCTGTATGCAGCCCGGTGACAGACTCCGTGATTCTGGGGTAGCAGGACCCAAGAGTTTCTCCACTGGGCTAGCCGCCCCTTTAAGTTTACAAGACATTCTGGAATGATATAGTCAAACCTTCACTTGACACCCTCCACCCCCACCCTTCTCTCCCTATCCCGTGGGCTCCTGGACTGGTCAGTGTACTGTGAGATCATGATACTGGCACCCCAGTGCCAGCTCGTCAGCTGTCTGTCCAGAGCCAAGGCAGGTGTGTTTCTTCGCCTGTCAAACTATGACTGTTGTTGCACATTGTGGGATGCCAGTTTCCTGATGAAGCTGTAATTAAATAGTCAGATTGTGCCCTCCGGGAGGGGGTGCTGAGTGAGATTTGGCACCCAGGCTTTTAATTTCTGGAAGCGTTGATTCCTTTTGGAAAGCTCTGGCCAGGCAGTGCACTGACATGCATGAGGAGTGAGTCCCTCACAGGAGATGGAGGGAGAGAGGGGGGATTTGAAATATTTTCTAACAGCTACTTTTGTAACTTTAGTAAAATCAAAGCAAAGCGTGTCAAAATTCCCATTAAGACACATTTAACTTCCCTTATTTCAAGACAAAGTGTCTTTGCCTGGAGGCAGGTTTTGAGTTTGCTGCTAAGGCCAGGAGAGACTATTGGATTACAGGGCAGAACAGAGCCTGAATCTGCTCTCTTTGGGGGTAAGGCCTTTTCTAATCAGGATCAGCTTAGTTCTGTCATCTGGATTATTAGTCTTGCCCCATCTACTGCCTGGGGAGGAAGAAGAGGAGGGAAAAGAGCAATTGTTGTGGGGCCGAGAGTGGCTAGCTAGACAGACCAACCTGTGGTGTGATGATTGTGCCGTGTGAACGATGGAACGCTATACACGCCATTGGGGGGGTTCGCCTGGCTTTCTGAAAATGCTATGTTTAGCCTTGACAATTTATACCTCATAACATCTATTGTCCAAGGATCCCAAAGTGTTTTGCAAATGTTAATTAAGCCTCACAATGCAGCTCTGAGATAGGCAGGAGTTATTATCTTGGCTTTACAGTCAGAGAAACTGAGGCACAGAGCACTTCCTGCACGACTCTCCCAAAGCCACATGAGGACGCCATGGCAGAGATTACCGGTAATAGAACCCAGGAGGCCTGGCTTCCAGGCCTGTGTGGTGACCACTAGATAGCGCTGCCTTCTTTAATAGGTACAGTGTCACAGCTGTGAAATATAGCCTCCTGGCAACACCATAAGGATGTATATGTAAAATGAATTCTTCATTAACTAAGGTAGATAGCAAAGTCTCCCTTTCCTGCTGGCAAAAACCAGCACCTCCAAGTCCTGGCTTGCATGTCATCAAAGGGCTGTTTCAGTGTTACCGCATCCAAGCTGTAAAATGGATTTTGCCTGTGTGAGGAAAAACTCCAGACCAATGTGTTCTCTATTGTTCTATTTTCTTTTTAAATTGTCACCATGTTTGTGAATGCTCAGGCCCCCGTCCTGCAAACACTAATGCCCGCGCTAGACTTTACAAATATTCACTTTAAGACTGTATGCTCTTTGCAGGAGGCACTGTGTCTTCTTGTCTGCACTGGGAGGCAGGTAGCACACTTTGGACAACTGTAAAATAAATAATAATACTAGATTCCTGTGTTGTTATGGACTGAACAGTGTATTGGACACTGAATTGATTGTGCTGTTGGTACGGTAGGAATTAGCACAGTCGTACTGAGGAAGGACGGCCTTGTGGCTAAAGGAACTTGCATTCTAAACCTGACTCTCTGTGGCCTTTAGCAAGTTAGTTATGCCAACGTTTTCAAACATGTCTGCCTTAAGCTAGTGATCTATGTCCATATGTGGATGCCAAGAGAAATGGCCTCATTTTTCAGAGGTGCTGCATATGCACAGTCAGTCAGTTCAGGTGCTTTGATGTTTGAAACTGGGTTCCCAAAATCAAGGGGGGAGCACTTGTGAAAATTAAATTTTGGCCACATTTGCAAAAGTAGCTTCTAATTTTGGGTGCCTCAGTTTCTAACATTAGCTTGAGATACTGAGCTACCTAACACTATGCACCGAAAAGCAGAGAAACCAGAAATTAGAGGCCACTTCTGAAAATGTGGCACTCAGTTGGTTAGTGATTAATATATAGAGACTGAGATTTAAATGAGAGAGATGAAGCCAAGAGTACAGACTGAGCTTCACAGAAGCAGGTGAAGATGATAATGTATTTGATTTGGTACAAGATAAGCCATTCCCTGAAAAACTATAGAAAAACCAGAAAAAGCTCTGTGTGTGATTAGTTAAGGAGGAATCAGTTTATAGTGAAGACTACAAAACAAGGAATTCTGGGAGCGATGAGGCCAGACAGAACTACAGAACAGGGCAGGTTGGGAACCTGACCTTAGTGTCTGGAAGCAGTTTGACTACTGAGTGAAAAGCTAAATATTTGGGGTGCTGTCCCGATAGGCCCAGGCTTTGCAGGTTTCCAGCTGTGCTGGTGAGTGATGGGCAGGGGTACCCTAGGGCCAGGCATTGAGGGACAGCTACAGAAACTACAACAGGAGACTAAAATAAAATTATTCCCTAACTTGCTGCTTGATTCTGCATGAACCCAGACCTGACAGTCTATGTGGAAAAAAAAAAGTTCTCAAATTCCACCGCTTAAAATCAATGTCTGCAAGGAAAATCGTTGCAACAGGGGATTGATCCTTTACCTCTATTACTGTGGTCTTGACTTTGCCAGTTGCAAACCAGACTGTGTCAAGTGAGCAGTGCAGGGATTGCAGGGTGGCTGCTGATGTGGCAGTTCATGGAAAGCAGATAATCCAGCAATCAGGTAGGTCTAGGAAGTCATTTGAGACTGTCAGAGGATACTGTGCTCCTTGGCAACTGTAGCAACAGCTGCTTTTGCTAGCTCCCTGGTTGCTAAAGTCTCCCCTCCACCTTATTGCTGACTGTCGAGTAAAAGAGCCTTCAAAGCACAGGATTTAAGGAACATATTAACATTCTGCTCCAAGGAAACCTCTCCCATAAGCTAATGTGGGGTTGCCCCCATTACCACACTGAGATTACTTCCCTGCTTGGTGCTGTTTGCATTATGCCCTTGTGAGGTTGGGTCGGCGCCTGGCTATATTTCAGGACTATTTTAATGCCCTGCAAGCAGTGACAGCCCCCCAATAAACAGGGTCCAGCAGTTACCCCAACGTGGTGTTTATGAATCTCTTCCAAAATAAGCAAGATGCCCAGGTACCTGGCAGCGAGACACGTGGGTAATACCCTTGATGTATGCTTGTTCAGTGACTGCCATGCAGCTCGGTATAATTCAGCGTGATTTGCAGTCTGTTCAGAAGAGGACTAAGGTTGGAATAGCAGGTACTGCAGAAGGTCAGGATTGAGAGTGGAGGCAAGGCCTGGAACAGGAGGGGGGCTGGCAGAGCTAGGGAAAAGGGATTATTTACATAATGCCCAGCAAGCACTTTAGAACACTAACATTCACCCATATTTTATTGTTTTTGAAGGAACCTTTAACATTCTTGGGTCACCAGGAGAAACACTGATGCTGCAGTGCCAGAGTGAGACGAAGCTGTGCTAGCTAGCACCTGTCATGGCGTTAAGCCATCCCATACCCACCAGAACAGGACTCGCTGGCGGTCTCTGACAAGATCAGCCTGTAACAGGTTTGAGCAGGATTGACAAAATCATCTACAGGCGGCATGTGAAAGGTGCCACAGAGCTGCATCATCAAACACCACAAATACAGACTTCCCGTGCGCTGAGTGCGGCCGACTCTGTGCATCAGGCTTTGGAGTCATATGCGTAGCCATAGAGAAGAACTGGGACAATATCGTCATCAGCGATGGACTACCAACACCCACCAGATTCAGGTACTAGAGAACAGTTTTGGAAGTGTCAGAATTGCTTATCACCATTCTTTCCCATGTGGGGAAGCCGCCAGCTGAGTGCTAGGAAATCTCTCTATATGGGAATAGTAAAATTTACACTGAAGGGGACTGAATAGCTCAGGGAGTTTAGAATATGATCACCCACAAGCCACTGGTTTCATTTCCACCCCAGGCCAGTAGTGTTTAAAAGTCATTTGCAACTGTTTAGTAGCCCTGCTGCATAAGCGGTGGGCATAATAGGCCAGTGGAGGCTAAGCCTCCCCTGGAGCTCCTGCCGACACTGGACGCCGGGTAGCAGGTTTTGACGGTTTACACAGGTGGAGCTTCCGCCAGAGGAAGTTTTTATTATGCGTCATGCAGGTCCTGGGACAGATGAGGAGGTGGTATCGGCTACTCAGCTTCCTGGCCTCATCAGTAATCTCCCTGGACTCTAGAGAGATTACTGATGAACCCAGGAAGCTGAGTAGCACATATCACCTCCTCAGCTGCCCTGGAACTTTCATGGGTATATAAAAAGCTCAGGTTCTTTGGAAAGAGCTTTTGCTTTTCCCATGGGGCAGCTCAGGGTCTTGGTTGGAGCAGCTCAGGCCGGCCCGGGGCTCCTCCAGACCAGGAGGCTTGGGGCTCTGGCCATGGGGGCCTCGGGCAGAAGGGGCAGGGCCAGGACTAGCCTCCCCAAAGGGCAGGTCCACCCACGGCCAATTGCCTGGTGGGAAATGAGTCTGTCTCAGTGCGTTTCCTAGAGGGCAGGGCTCAACATCACTTTTTGACTGACTTACTCCCTTGTTGACAGTTTCAGCCGAGGGGCCCCAGACAAGATGAGCTGTGACGTCTGAGCTCCCTGTCTCCCTTAGTGGTGGTTTCCATTAGTACTAGTGTTTTTGCAAACCAGGGTGTTGGTCCTGCTTATGTGGTATATTATGTTGCATGTGCTCTGTGGATAGGGGACTTTGGTTTCCAGGGCTGTTGCTGTAGCACTTTTAGTCACCACTACGTTCATTTTTTAAAAATATACCACTCACCACCAAAGCAGTGGTGAATAATTAGGGCCTGGCATTTGATTCCTGAGCTAAGTTCCCTCTAAGCTGCATGGCCACGCAGCAGGCTATCAAGGGCTGCGCAGGCACGCAATGGGGAGAGACGCCCAGCCCAGGCCCCAGAGCTGCTGTGGCCAGGGAGAGGCCTGGGGGGAGTCCTCTTTCCCTGTCGCAGCCTGCACCCCAACCCTCTGCCTTGGACCTGAGCCCCCTCCTGCACCCCAAACCCCTCATCCCTGGCCCCACCTCAGAGCCTGTACCCGCAGCCGGAGCTCACCCCACACACACTCCAGCCCTCTGCCCTAGACCTGAGCCCCCTCCCACACCCCAAACCCCTTATTCTCGGCCCCACCCCAGAGCCTGTACCCCCAGCCAGAGCTCTCACCCCCCTGCACTCAATCCTCTGCCCTGGAACTGAGCCCCCTCCTGCACCCCAAACCCCTCATCCCTGGCCCCACCCCAGAGCCTGTACCCCCACCCCGAGCCCCCTCCCAGACTCTGAACCCCTCAGCCCCACCCCCGCCACACATCACCTCCATATTGGTGCACATAACAAAATTCATTCCGCACACGGGTGTAAAAAATGAGAGGGAACATTGTTCCTGAGGTCATGCTATTTGGGGTGCCTGTAGGGCAATGCAACTGATGTGCATTATAACTTGCCTCTGCCTTTTGGATCGTGCTGCCCTGGAGCTTAGCACAGTGAACGCTTTCTGAGGACAGAATTTTCAACATGGCTCAGCACCCACAAGCAGGTCTAGATTTTCAAAAGCGCTCAGGGCTTTTTGAAAATCTAGCCCCAGCACTTGAAAATCTGACCCTGAGCTCTTCTGAACTTGGCCCTCTGTTTCCCTTCTGTTCCAAGTATCTCCAGCTTCCTCCTGTTCTTGAAGAATGAGGTCAGCTCTGAGCCTTATAGATCCACCCTGGAAGCTGAGACTCCATTGGAGTGTCTTTGTCAATGGTTTTCCAAGGTCTTATGATCCATTTACTAATTGCTATAAATCTTGGAACAACATGATCTTGCTTTGGTCTCTGCATACTGATGAAAGGTAATAAAAGGTAATAATTGGAGATATACCAATCTCCTAGAACTGGAAGGGACCTTGAAAGGTCATCAAGTCCAGCCCCCTGCCTTCACTAGCAGGACCAATTTTTTGCCCCAGATCCCTAAGTGGCCCCCTCAAGTATTGAACTCACAACCCTGGGTTTAGCAGGCCAATGCTCAAACCACTGAGAGAGACAAGATACTTAGAAACTTCAGCTGGTGCAGAATTCAGCTGCCTGTTTACTTGATGGTGTGTTTCACTTACACCTTTGTTCCAGAGACTGCATTGTTTTCCACTTCATTTCCAAGTGGGTGGGTTTGACCTATAGGGCTCTCAGTAGTTTGGGTTCTGTGTATCTTAGAGGCTGCCCCTCTCCTTGTGTCCTGTCTTGGCAGTTGAGATCAGCTGGAATACTCAGTCCAATGATCCCTCAATTTGTATACCTGGTGCGGGGGGTAAGATGTTCTGGGGTTATCTTTCTCCCTATGTATCTTGATCGGACGGAGCTGTCTGCTGACTTTCAGGGCATTTTGCAAGGCCCAAGCTTATTCAGAGGGAGTGTGTTTATTGTGACCTGCAGAGTCTTATTTAGGAGTCCTGTTGGCATCATATCCACTTAGATTTGTGATTGTGCAGGTATTTGAAAACTGTTCTGGAGTCTAGAGCTTTAATAAGAGATGCTCGGTACAAACTGAAAGTCTCTGTGTTCCATTGGGTCACCATTATGGGTTTCTAAAATGAATCTACCATCTCTGAGTCGCTGCTTATTGGATGGCATGGATATTAAATCAATTGACTTTGCTAGGACCATTTGTTTAAGAAAATATTTTGTGACCTTCAAAGGTGTTAAGCAGATCCCACTTCATCTTGGGTTGTATTTTTTTGCCAACACACGTCACTAACCAGTTCAACCCATTTTATTTAGCCTTCCTTTCCTGTTTTTGCTCATTAAGAAGACAGATGGAGAAGGAGGTTGACTGGAACTCAGCACCTTGATGCACTGGCCTGGGTTTTCACTAATGTTATAACACCTGGCTGGGACATCAGTAGAGACAGAACCTGTACCCTCTAGCACAGACCCCAGCCACTTGAGCTAAAGGATTCGGTTCATTAGCCAGCTGAAGATCAGCCACAAAGGGATTTGGAAACATATTTGGTCAGTGTGTTGCAGAGTTAACGCTGCATCTCTGTTGGTCCCATCATATGATCCTCATGGGCTTGTTCTCTCACCGTAGCTCATGTCACCGGGTATGATACTGTTGTATCCCAGGTCCCTTGGGCTTGTAGGCAAAGTGGCCCTTCCTCCAGCCATTCTGGTGGAGATGCAATAATCAAACCTGCTATGTTGCTTCACATCACATGTCTGCTGGTGCTTGCTCACATCATCCAAAGCCACTTGTCCAACAAGCTGCTATTCAAAGAGGTCTGTTCGGGTTTTTTTTTTTTTTTTTTAATTCAGACTTCCTCAAGGCCTCCTCAGAAGGCTCTGGCATATCATCTACAAATGTGGCACAGCAGCCTTGGTTGCAAAATATATCCGGCATGGCAGTTGGTAGCAGTGTTGTGCAATCTCCATTAACTTACGGAAACCACTATGAGATACTATTAAAGAGACTCCAGTCCTCATCTATCACACCAGCCCCAGTCACGTGTCCAGCTGTCAGCCGAAGGGACATGCACATACAGACAGTACAAGGTTTGTGGCCTCTGGAAATCTTTTCCCTTGAAGTATGTTCTCTTGCATGGGTGTGGGAGGCTCAGAATGAATGATTTAGCTCTTACGTGACACCATTGGCAGCACATAACTCCATGTTCTTCTTCATTTATGTTTTGCCATCAAGTGTTTTTCTTAAGTATCTTTCACTGCTACTATTGTCATATTGCTGTTCAAAATTGGTTTGGGGCATTTTTAAATGACCATATGAAATTTGTTTGGGAAGGCAAAGCAACTTTAATGGGCTGAAGTTACCATGATGGGGCAGACCTGGGGCTACAAGGGAATGGACCCAAATACACCTTGCCTTCTTGCATCCCCAGCATTTCATACCTAAACATTTTTTTTTCACTGAAGAATCCAGCAGAAGTCTTCAGACTTGCTGGAGGGGTCTACAATGAATTGACCCAGCCCTATGGTTGCTGTCACGGGTAGAGGTAGATCAGGTGTGGTGTGTGCAGCCAGACTGTCCCAGCTTGGGATAATCAACTCTGTGGTGTCTGACACGAGGAAGCATGGTCAAGGAGGGAGCTGCATCAGCCCACATCTGTGACCATACTGTTCAGTTCTTCAGTCAGTAACCCCAGGTTTGCCAAGATTGTTTCATTCTTGCCTGCCAAGGCTGCTGTGAAAGTTTGGAATGACCCCACGGTGGAGCTCAAACAAGGAACTGGGCCAAAGGAAGTGGTTGGACTGCATGCGTTTATTGTGGCAAGAGGGATCCAGTCTGTTCCGATGTGCCTTGCGGGTCTGGTCCATCCGAATGGGGCAGCAGGGTCTAATGGGACCAAGGAAATCAGCAAATGGAAAGATGATGAATATGGCTGGTTTGATTACTTGATGATTGCTCACAATGGCAAATGTGTAGCTAGACTAATGTCAGAATCCAGTGCATCCGAAATGCATCATCTCCTTAAGGTGAAATTTGGGCCAGTGTTCAGGCCTAAGACTAACGTTATGTAGCTCTGTTCAGTTTGTGTCTTACTAGTCACTTTTCCAAATAAGCTGAGTCTTGGCTATGAGGGGGCATTAGTGGAACACCCAGATGTCCCCTGGATTGGGAACAACACTGCTAAATAGCAGCCAGGGAGCCAGATGGGATACTGGACTGTTATTCGTGCAAGGAGATTTGGGTCTGTTCACAAAGTACCCCAGGAGCATAGTCCCCATTCCAAGGAGAGAGAATTTAGCTGTGCACTTCTCTGGGTCTCGCTGAAGTCACTGGCATGAATGAGGAGCTGCTGCAGTGACCAGAGTGCAGCTCTGGGGAGCTGAGAACCCCCTTAGTGTCTGCCAGGGAGAGGAGTTTGCCTTCAAGGCCAGCCAGAACATAGGGATTTGTGGAGACTAGCTGGTTAGCCCATGCCAGGGGGTGCAGCGATAAGGGGCCTTTCTTTGGCTGAAGCCACGCACAGGCACTGGGAAGCCCTATCATCCCTACTGACTCTCACCCAGTTAGCGCATTCCCCGCCAATCGGAATCTGATCTTGAAATCTGCAAAGCCATGTTGAAGACACCTACAATGTTAGGCAAGGACTTTATGTCAAAGGAAGCTACTAACCTGCAGCTGAAAATCCCAGAGCCCCACTTTGCATGTCAGGCTGTTTATCGCCGTGGCTTTATTGCAGTTTATTATATGGCAACTCTTTCTCCAGCACACCCACTCCTCCGTAGTCACCTTTCCCTTATTTCAGTCTCTGCAGACATATTAAATCCTGTGAGGGCTGCACAGATGAAATTGCCACCGCTCCATTACTTCGCTGTCAGCATCCGTTACACTCATAAGAATCAGACACCAAATCAGAAAATAATAAAGGCAATATTATGAGCGGAGGGGAGAGGAGATTAAAAAATCTGTTTAAAGGGCATTTTGGTCCCTGCGTTATTTATTGCACATCCTGGGTTTGGGTTATTTTGGTTGTCACTGTACTTGTTTTTTTAATTTTCCTTTAAGCGTGAAGCCACAGGCTTGTAATTTATTGGAACTCTAAGGATGGAGAAAAGGGTGTTCTTTTTTTAGTGCTGGCTTCTCCCAAGGAACAGACAGTGTGATGTCTTCACAGTTAGTTTAACTGCGAATTAAATCCTTTGCTCACCCAGACTGCGCTCATCACTCACATTGGAGCAAATCCGACATCCTTACTTAAACAAAACTCCCATTGACCGTAATGGAGTTGCCCCTATGACATCAGGGGCTCAAACCTCCTCTCACTTGCTCCTGATTGACACCAGTTTAACTCTACCAGTGTGAATGGCGTTACACTGGTGTAAATCTATTGAAGGGAGGCAGGTAGTCGGGGTGGGGAGCAAATTCCTATCCTCAGTGGAGCAGGGAAGGAGTCATGCCTGGCTTCGCCATGTATGATACTTTTTACAGGTGCTGCTCATATATTTACCTATCTTCCTACCTGATTGTTGCCAAATATCAGGACACTAAGTGATATTAACTGTGCCTGCCAAGTGCATATACAAACAGGGAAAGCAAGGCTTCAGAAATCCACATCTCAAGTGTTACTGTTTATTTCTCTGCATGTTCTTTCCTCTCACTGTGAGTTAGTGAGGATTGGGTTCTGCCCTTGCTGACATGTGCAACCTCAGAAGTCAAAGAGGTTGCCTGGCCATTGGCAAGAGCCAAAGAGGACACCTGAGCTTAGCCATAGGCAGCTGCCTTCTGCTGCCTAGGCAATTCAGTGATATTGCATTCCATCAGAGGGAGGAGAATGGACCCTGTTTCATTCTTGCATTTCATCTGGGGCTATTTTATGAGGCTGGAATTTGGCTATGCCTTGAGTGAGTTGCATTGATCCCTGTTTGTGAATCACCCACAAACAGTTTGTTGGGTCGCACTGGGACCTGAGCGATATATCTACAAGTACATGGCTATAAACAGAACTCCAAGTCAAGCTTTTCCAGCCAGCGGGCAAGGGATGGCTGCTTTGTAATCACCCCAGCTTACTGTTAAAAACATCTCGGTCAGATTTTATCAGGGTTTGAACAGGAACAGCTTTGACGGATTGTCTCTGGGGAGATTAGAAGCATTGGTGGTTGCCTCACATGGCGCAAGATATTTCTGCCTGTCCAGTGGAGATGTCGTTTAAGTGAAATTGATTTGATTTCTCCCCTCTGTTCCAGTTAGGAATTGGAATACTTTGTGTTTCTTGACTAAGTGGCTGATTCCAATGTAGCCATAGTGAGCAGTGACCAGAGGTCATGACTGTCCAGTGGCCATTGTGTCAGCGGTGGTTGAAGTTGGTGGAGTGGATTCGAGTTTCATGTGGCTACCTGTCCACACCAGAGTACCCACCATTCTAAATAGTTCCTCTGATGGTAGGCTCAGCAGAAGGGACAGTGATTGACTAGGCCCTGGATAGTGAGGTCTCTCCAGGTCAAGCTGAAGCATGTTGGCAGGATGGAGAGGAAGGGACTCGAGTGTGTGAGTGTGAGTGTGAGTGTGTGAGTGTGTGAGTGTGAGTGTGTGAGTGTGAGTGTGTGAGTGTGAGTGTCTTGTTGCCTGCGCTGCATTTCAAGCATGGAGTAGAGATGTCACTCCACACAGAGAGCAGCATGAAAACCAGCCTAGAGAAATGAAGAGTGGAAGGAAATAGAAAGGGGGTCGTGGCTGGCATCGCCCACAGAACAGAGGGTGTGCAGCCAGGGAATCGACATCAGTGACCAGGCCTGGGCTCTAAGCTCTCAGGAGTTTTGCAAGGCTCGAAAGGCAAGATGTTTACATTGGATGCAGTGTACAAGTGAGAGCCAGTGGAAAGATACATGGGAAGAGTGGTATGGTCTGGTTGACAGGCGAGGGAGATAGTTTTGGTGACTGTGTCTTGGCTGGGTTAGTAGCAGGGCGGCTCCAGGCACCAGCGCACCAAGCGCATGCCTGGGGCGGCAAGCCGTGGGGGGCGGCCTGCTGGTCGCCGTGAGGGCAGCAGTCAGGCTGCCTTCAGCAAAATGCCTGCGGGAGGTCCGCCGGTCCTGCGGCTTCGGTGGTGGGTACGCCGAAGGCACGGGACCGGCGGACCCTCCCGCAGGCATGCTGCCGAATCTGTGTTACCAGTGGACCTCCCACAGGCATGCCACCGAAAGCCGCCTGACTGCCATGCTTGGGGCGGCAAAATACATAGAGCCGCCCCTGGTTAGTAGGGACCAGGATGGGTACTGGGGATGGTGGAGAAAGGAGGTTTCAGCTGTCATGCTGTGAGTTGATCAAGGCTTGGATAGGAGCCTCGACAAGAGAAAGGAAGGTGTGACATTATCTGATTAAAATCTGACCATGTAGATCATTGTTGCAACCACTGTTATATAATTGCAACAAATCTTGTACAAAGGTTGTCATGTAAGGTGTCTATGGAAAGGTTATGATTTGCTGAATATGATTATGCTATGTGTGTGCATGACTGTTGGCTCTATACCTGTATTTCAAAATGTTTGCACCTGGGTAGCACCCACAAGGACTATTCAAACTGAGTGGCCCATCAAAAGAACATTTAACTCACAATGGACTTTCCTGTGAACATGCTGTCTGAGGTATAGGTAATGGCTTCTGTGGTGACTAAGCGGAATCATGCATGGACATGTGACTGGCCCATGTGACTCCAAACACCATCTTGTCATCTGTGATTTTCCACTAGCTGTGCTGAGGGCTTTGTTTGAAACAATGGGTTGCCCTCCATATGGCAGAAGCTATTAAAAGGCCCTGGAAACACCTCCATTTTTCCTCTTTCCTGCTCCATCCTCTCTCCTGCTCAAACCTCTGGACTATGGATTTATACTAATGGGAGCATTCTAACCAAGGGACTGAGGACCTTCCAATGATTTGGAAGCAACCAGAGACTTGACTTAAGCCAGCACTTTATTCCATCACTGCTACAACCTGCACCAAGAACTTTGCAATTATTGTATATATTTTAGTCCTTTAACCAATTTTAACTCTCACTTTTTTTTTTTTATAAATAAGCCTTTAGATTTTAGATACTAAAGGATTGGCAACAGCGTGATTATTGGTTAAGATCTGAGTGATATATTGACCTGGGTGGGTGGCTGGTCTTTTGGGATCAGAAGAACCCTTTGTTTGATTAAACTGGTTTTAAGGAACAATTCATCTGTACGTCTAGTGTTTTGGTGGTGATACAAGACTGGAATACCTAAGGAAACTGCTTTTCTGACTTCTTGTTAGCCAGTGTGGTGAAACAGAAATTCACTTTTGTTGCTGGTTTGGTATATCCTATGGGGGATTAACCACCAGTTTTGGGGTGTATCTGCAAATGATTTCCTCTGCTGACGGCTCAATAGCAGCATTTGGCCTCTTTGTTCCTCTCCCATGTAGTCCCACATGCCATGTATAAACTGTAGGCAACTGCCTCTGAATCATCTCCATTGATCTGTGATCAGTTTCCCTTTGTTGTCTTTGAGATGTGATGATCTGTGCTCTGCTGCCTCTGTGTGTGTGTGTGTGTGTGTTAGTATGTGAGAGAGATTTGTTCACTCCTTGTGTATCTAAAGCAGAAAACAAAACTTTCCCTACAATAGGAGAGTGAAACAAGAGCCTCCCCCGCCCCCACCCAGGCTATGGAAGCCAGCTGCCAAATGGAAACCTTGGCTGCAATGATGGATGCTTTTGGGAGCAATTGGAGTTTCCAGTAAACTCCAGGCCCTGGCTCCAGAAAGGAGCATGGGTGTGCGTGGGGGAGACAGGAACTGAGGCAGGAAGTGTGCATCGGTACTTCAGGAAGCGAGCTGCAGAGAAGTCAAAGCCAGCGAGGCTGCAGCAGCATTCCTAAGCCGTGGAAACCCAAGTCACTCTTCCTGCGGCATGCCTGGAATACCTCTGGCTTTGCAGAGTCTTTCTGCTGAGCTGGCAGCTCTGAGGAGCGACTCACTGTGCAGAACAGAGGGGAAAGGGCTGTACATTCAGGAAGAGAAATCCGGCTCCCTTTCAAGCGTGAAGATCCAAACTGGGGGCAAGAACCCTCATTGCTCCGCAGAGGGTAGTAGAGCTGTTGCTCAGCTGAAGGGGAGATGAGAGGCGACAGAAACTGAGCTGTTCATCCTGTGAGTGCATCAGGTGAATTGGTGGTCACCTGAGAAGTTTAGTATCTGTTCTTATCAGTTTAATATCTGATATGTCCTTTATTTGAGGACTGTATATTAAATTGATTTTTGAAACAGGGGGCTGGAATAGGAGCTTGCTCTGTCCACCCCATGCATTGACCTGGTATTGCAGTGCCTCCAGAAAAAGAAAGCCCTGCATTGTATGTACAATCCTAGAGCTTTAAAACGCCATCTGACTTCCAGTAAGGAAGTGTGTGTGTGTGGGGGGGGGGAATTTATGGGAACTAAGTTTGATTCAGTGGCGTTCCCTCCTCAGCACAGGTGGGATGGTAAAGCTACACTAGGGAAACTGAGACATGCAAAAGGGCAGTGAAGTGACTTTCCCAAGGTCTCACAGAAAGTCAGCGTCAGAGCCCGGAATAGACCCCAGAATTCCTAAGCCCTGGTCCTTTTGTGCTCTAACCATTGGACTAATTCCTCTCCTGTAGAGCACATCCCTTCCCATCCATAGCTTGATTGCTAGGCGTGAACAGGAAGCTCATTATACAGAGGCAAACAGAGATGCAGCCAAAACCCTATTGCTAAATGAAATGGCAGATGGCTAGTGTGTATTGAAGGTAGGATGGTGACTGTATGCTGACCTCCATGAAGTAATAAGTAGCACAGCTATAGCAGTGATTCATACATGTAGAGACAAAAGAGCCCAGTGAGCTCATCTTGTCCACTCCCCTGCCACCTTACCGGATTCTCCCCAGCAGAACATTCCTCAGTGCTTTGTCAAGCCAGCTTTTGAATAACTCCTGATATGGGGCTTCAGACTAGTGCTGGCTGAAACTTGTGGTTTCTGGTTTATGATCAGTTTTGGAATCTGGTTTTGTTCCGGATCAAAGTGAAACCAAAATTTCTTACAAGCTGGAAATTTTGAAATAAACTTGCAGGACCAGCAGCTGCTGAGTAAAACTGACATTCTGTTGCAGAGATGAAACGAAGAAGAATGTCAGTTTTACTCAGCAGCTGCCAGGGCTCCTGGGATCTGTAGCTCCAGGGCAGCCCTGCCATGTACACTGCCTCAGAGCTGGAGACCCCAGAAGCTTGGGGTCCCGGGTCCCAGGGCAGGCCACATGGCAGAGCTGCCCTGGAACTGTGGATCCTGGAAGCCTGGGATCCTGGGTCCCAGGCAGTCCACATGACAGAGAAACTGTGTTTCTTCAAAAAAAAAAAAAAGAACAGGAGTACTTGTGGCACCTTAGAGACTAACAAATTTATTTGAGCATAAGCTTTCGTGGGCTACAGCTCACTTCATCAGATGCATGTAGTGGAAAATACAGTAGGAAGATATATATATACACAGAGAACATGAAACAATGGGTGTTACCATACACACTATAAGGAGAGTGATCAGTTAAGGTGAGCTATTATCAGCAGGAGAGAAAAAGAACTGTTTGTAGTGGTAATGAAAATGGCCCATTTCCAGCAATTGACAAGGAGATGTAAGGAACTGGGGGCGGGGGGAGAAATAAGCATGGGGAAACAGTTTTACTTTGTGTAATGTTTCTTCAGAGAATTTCCTACAGGCTCTACTTCAGAGACTTCCCCTGGGAGACTGTTCCAGAGTCTACTCCAGTGTAAAGTTTGGCAACATCTGCTGTCCTGCTGAGATCTCCCTTTGAGTTTTTCATCCCACAATTTCGCTCCTCTGCCCACGGTAAATGGTCCTTCCCCTCTCCATTACTTGAAACGTTTGAAGATCCCCACCAAATCACCTCTCAGTCATTTCTCCTCCAAGCTGTACTGCTTTGCACCTTCCCTGGTAGGCCAGTGCCTCCAAAGCCTTCACCATCTGTTTCTCTCCTCCAATTTGTCAATGTCTTTCTTCTATTGTGCCCAAAACCACATGCAGTATTTTGTAGGTGGCCAAGCCGGCAACGTATAAGGATGGATGTCAGGTCCCTGATATATATGTAGCTCCCTGTACACAGTATCTTCTCACTTCTGCCCACATACATAATATAGACCACCTCTGAAAATATAGCCTGTTTCCAGCCCCCCAGTCCTGTTCCACTCTGGCTATTTTTTGCTGCTCCCTCCACCCCAACTGCATTTTAAGCCCCTGTCTACTTTACTGCCCTCTATTGCACCCTGATATATTATACAGACATGGGGGTGGGATAATATATTTTATTGGACCAACTTCTGTTGGCGAGACAGACAAGCTTTCCAGCCACTCAGAGCTCTTCTGCAGGGCTGGGAATGGAACTCACAACAAAATGCAAGGTGCAACAGATGGTTTAGCGTAAGTAGTTCGCATATATTGTAAGGGACCATTGAAGGTAGAGTGACCTGTTAACACCTCTGCAGGCCTAGGAACAAAAGAGGGGGTTAGTGGGTTACAGAACGTTGTAATAAGCCATAAAGCCAGCGTCTCTGTCCAGTCCATGATTTTGGGTGTCTAGCAGTCCGATATATCATGGCATTAGTGCTTCCCAAACCCTTTCCTCCCACTAGATATCTGTGCTTTGGATCATTTCCCCATCACCTGAAGTCTCTTGCATTTCTCCAGGTCCAGTCTCATTTGGCTACTTTCTGTCATCTCTCTCTCCCCTTTTCCCGGACTTCTAGAACTTGCCCTTGCTTCCTGTCCTTTGTCAGTTTAGTCAATGTGCTATTCATTTCCTCTTCCAGATCATGAATGAAGATATTTAAACCAACCCGGACCCTGCATTGCCCCGTGAGGGATCCCATTGGACTCTCCATCCCAGCCTCATTTATAATAATCACTCTCTCCTTATGGCCCCTCAGCCAGCATTCATTCTTCTGTAAGGTGTCATTGTCAAGTCTATTTGATCTAATTTTTCTAATTCCAAACCAATCCAATGGCTGTACCCAGCCACTCAACTAACTTTGTAATTAGACTGAAAATTGCTCTCCAGTTTGTCTGGCACGATCTGCTCTTCACAGGCTCTGTGCTGTTGGTTACTCATGTGGCTGCTATATTCCAGGGGCTCACACTTGTTTTGCTCCGCTTTCTGTGCTGAATGCCCTAAATCACCAGATCTGGCAGTGCCAGCCTTGTGGGAGAGAGGAAAGCTGAAGGTGGCCGATGAGGGTGGGGTTTGGCTTGGAGAGTCAGCGTCCCGACATTTGTGCTTTTTCTTAAGTAAACCTTTAGTAAGTAGTCACAAGGGATGGGTCAGCCCCCTATTAAATAGTCATTGTTTGGGATCTGTGCTAATGCTTTCCCAGGCAAGTAGCAGTCTGTCCTTGTGGGACTGGTTTGCTTGGAGGGATTGGATGGATACTCGCACCTCCTCTATGCACCTAGGAACCCAGTCATTGATTTGTATTTATTAAAGTCCGTAACATTTTCCCCATCCAGGACAATGGATTCTGAAAAAGGGGGAGGAAATCTATGACTAGACTAAATGTCTGTTGAGTCTGACTGTCCGTCATGCAGTAAGTAGGGATAGCCCCATACCGACATCTCTGATCCAAACTCCCTTGAACCCTCAGGTCGTCAAACTCCACCTCCAGGTTTTCTGAGTTAGGACCCTCTCACCTCATCACTAATGTAAGCTGCCTCTCTCAGAGAGGGACTTTCACTATCCACCCTTTCAGTGGAGCCTTCTCAGTGTGCACGTCCCTGCTCCTGCATGTGCCCGCAGGTAACTTGTTTCAGGCAGGATAATACCTATAATCTAGGGAGTGGGGTGATGGTTTTTGTGGCAGGTATCACCTGCCATTGCACGTAGTCATCCAAGTTCTTTTCCTTACTGTGTGAGCAAGTTTTGATTCTTGGGAAGACAAGACACGCTAGGTTTTTGTTAATTTGGGGTTACACAAGGTTTTGTGTAGAGGCAGTTTGTGGACAAGGGAGCTGTGTGAGCAGCAGGGGGTTTGCTGTCTGCCTGGGGCTTTGATTAGAGTTTAGTCCAGTGGTTCCCAACGCGGTGCCCTCGGGCACCAGGGCGCCTGCGGGGGCATCTAAATGCACCCGCGTCCTGGCCAGCGGTGGAGCATCCGCCGAAATGCCGCCAAATTTCTGCTCGATGACGTCGCCGCTGAAATGCCGCAGAAATTCGGCGGCATTTTGGCGGGTGCTCCACCACCGCCACGGTCCTTCGTCTGGCGCCCGCCAGACGAAAAGGTTGGGGACCACTGGTCTAGTCTTTGATGGCGTTGTCGCCTGGGAACTGGGCGTTGGTTTTGGCTGAGATCCTTGGAATAAGGCATTGCCCTGCAGGCTGTTTGACCATCTCATTTCAGCACTGCTTTCCAGTAAAGTAAGTTATGCTTAGAGTACACCCAGAGCCCACATCACTGATTTCTCTTCAACTGGAAAGCTGGTCCCTGAGGCCCCCGACTGCTGCTGCACAGCACAAGCGCAAGACTGGAATCAGAATGGGACACTGTGCTCAGAAGAAGAGGTAACGTTATTCGTTGTTGTGGTTACCGTATGCAACTGGCTCTGATTCCAGGACTGGGAAAGGTACTCGGAGCTTTCATGTCTGTTTATCTATGCGCACGTATCATGAGGCGTAAACAGAACGATAATTAGTTACACAGGCAACTATGAGAAAACAGAAAAGCTGAGCCTGCTGGGTTTCCAGGAAAGGAAATCCCAGCTCTCCAGCAGTCCATGTGCTCCAAATAATCACAGGGATCATGGAGCAGGAAGTGATTGTTAGGAATGAGCAAGGAAATGGGGCCACTGGCTCTTTTTGGACTGGAAGGTGGGAGTAGAAATGCTAAATGGTGCTTTGAGATCTCAGACAGGAAGTGCTACTGATGTGCGAAAGGGAGAGGAGAGAGAAGCTACAAATATTGCATTGAAGTTTGAGGGGTAAAGGGGGAAAATGCCATACGTGGTCTGCTAATTACATGAGAATGGATTGTCTGCAGATCCACATGCTGCGGTAATTAGGGAGGGATACTGCCATTGCAAAGTCTTCACAATAAATGTCAACAGGCAGCCGGAATTCCTCTGGTTCTTTGTCTTTGTGGTTGATCCTGCTAAACCCATCAGGTGAGGATATGGGGATCACAGGAGCGCTGAGGAATAACAATTGCCACCAACCCTCTGATGCTGCAAAGATTGCAGGAAGCTGAGTAAGGCACGGTAATTCCTCACTTATTTTCCAGGGAGGAAGATCTGGGCCTAGGAATCAGCTGTGGATCATGAGTGAATGACTCCCTTTCCAGCACTGTGTCGTAATATCAGTTTGTTTCCAAAAGCTAGATGCCCCTGGGACATTCCCCAACTGTGTAGAGACTTGGCTGTAAATTAGCATTGACCTCCAGTTGCTCCCCACCCACCCACAGCAGTAACTCCTGTTGTGCTGCGACAGATCGTGACTCATCTGACATGCTGTGACACACAAAACAGGCTGGTGCATTTGTACTGCGGCTGCCTTCCGAGGCAGGGAAGGAGCCATCCTGGAACAGCTCACAGAGACTCTCTCATGCTTCACAGAGATCCTACATCTCCCGCCCCTTTCGGCTGGCCGTTTGGAGGCAAAAGGGGCTTCTTGGGAAATGAAAGCATAGAGGAGTTTGTGTGTCCTGCAGAGCGGGAAGTGGGGGAGCAAGGAGGGGGGTGGGAAAAGGGGGAAATGGGAATGGAGAGACAGAGAGAGGGTGGAGAGGGCATCAAATGAGGGTAACGGGGTGGGAGAGGAAGTTGGGGGGAGGAGACAGGGTGAGTCTAAAACCTTAAAGAGCAATTAGTCAAAGCTGAATTGTTTTTCTAAACTCTTAATGAAAACAAAGAGTGGGGCATGGCCCAGATGGTGCCAGGGGATCAAATAAACGTCGCACTCAGGAAGCAGGTGCTACTGGGAATGTTTCCTGCCAGCCCCGCTGCTGCTCACAGCCACTTTTATTATTTGTTATTTTTCAGGACTGCAGCTGGGGTTTCCCTCCAGCTGTGTGGAAACATGTTTAAGGCTGGCCATGGCTGGAGAGGGAGGGCCCATGTGGGCTGATCAACAAGGCCGTGGTGTTTGGGCTTCTTGGGGAACGTGCAAAGGATCGTCTGGTTTCACTGGAGGGGTTGGATTGTCATTGGCCATCCACCAAAGGGTCCCGTCCACCAGCGTCTCCAGCCAGCCAGCCTCCTCCCCAAAGCTGCCGACAATCACGTCTATTATTGGCCCTTCCAGAAGTCAGATAGATGGACCCAGCCCTGCCCATCTCTGCCATTGCTATTACATTTTGTATTTCCATTTTGCACATCTAGGATTGTATTCAGGGGTAAATTTCCATTTTCTCTAGGGGCAGGAGAAAAATTATCCCCGTGCAGTACAGTATTGCCAATTTCAAGCATTCAGAAATCAGTCAGGCCTCCAGAATTATGCGATTGGCTTAAAAATAATGAGATCTAAAAAATAATAATTTGGGGGTTATTTTTTGTTGCATTCTAATTTCTGAGCTGTAGAGTTTGTTTTTTTCAAGCTTTACTCTGCAATCAGGAGGGCTAGAAACCTACTTTAAAAGAAAGAAAGAAAGCTAAGCATCTCATGTAATCACAGGACTCCAGGGGCTGGGGCTTTAAGAAAAACACCAAATATCACAAAACTTGAGATAAAGTTGGGAGAGTTGGTGACACTGACGGAGGTGCTTGTTTTGTCTGAATGACTGGAGAGGGAGAGCATGAAAGGATAATTCCATGCTGGAGAAAGGTGCTGCATTGACAGCCTTGGAGAGTGAAATGCTCTCCCAACAGGACACACACAGCATGGGCAGTAGCAGTGCAAACATCTCCCTCCCTTCCCTCCCCCTTCCCACCAATCTGTCTCCTCCAGCCCTACAGGCTCCCCAACTCTGGCATTGGAGGGGACTTCAGTCTACATGACCCATTCAATCTGGGGTCTCTCTGCTGAGCTGATCAGCCGGGGAGCCAATTGTGAGGAGACTTGGACACTTGCCCACTTGGAATTGGACTTGAGACCCACCCAACTCATTTCACAGAAGCCAGTGCCACTGCACAGCCATCAGATGGGAATGGCTGTCAATCATTACCACGGGCTGGATTTGAACTGGTGATTCACCAGTCTATGTCCATGCCAAAATATCCACTGTACAATGTATCCTCCCCCTGATGCTGGGCATGGGTCATAAATACAGTGCAGCCTCAATGAAAGGACCATGTCTCTAGCAGCAAAGCTATGCAACGCAACCTCCAAGACAATATAGTACCTTCTTCTGGAGTGGACTGCTCTGTGCTTGTTTCCACGCTAAGTAGCTTTTTTCCTATACTGCATACTTGATCCTGGCCTACACTTTCTACCTATCCCTACTAGAGTATGCAGCTTCTTCTCAAAGAGCTCAGCCTAGGAGTACCTCCATGGGGAACACACATGTGACAAGGCTCTTCAACTAGCAGAGAAAGGTATAACATGGTCCGATGGCTGGAAACTGAAGCTAGACAAATTGAGACTGGAAATCAGGTGTAAATGTTTAGCAGTGAGGGTAATTAACCTTTGTAACAATTTGCCAAGGGTTGTGGTGGATTCTCCAGCACTGGCAATTTTAAAATGACGATTGGCTGTTTTTCTACAAGATCTGCTCTGCGAATTGTTTTGGGGAAGTTCCCTGGCCTGTACTATACGGAAGGTCTGACGAGATGATCACAGTGGTCCCTTCTGGCCTTGGAATCTGAGTCTATGAATCTGCAGCATGAGCAGGACTGGAATAGCCGGGAGGACTGTAAATCAGAGCTGGAGCGCATTGGCAGAGCTATGCTGGGAGTCTAGCACTGAAACAGTGGGGGATACTGTGGGTCAGGATTGAGGGGCATTGACAAGAGCTATTGTGGGGAGATCAGGACAAAAATAGCAGGGGGTGCTTTCTCTACTTCCACAAGGTCAAGTCTACTGTGCATTAGCAGAGCTGTATGGGGAGAGGCCAGCACTGGAAGAGCAGGGGGTGATGCAGGTCATGCATAAGGTGCATTGGCAGAGCTATGTGTGGGAACCTTGCATAGAAGCTGTGCGTACTTTGCTCATCTCTAGCCAGGACTATCAGCCCCTCGCTTTCACATGCGCTCTAAATATCCTTTTTGTTGACACATAGCTGCTGCCTGTGATGAGAAGTTAAGTGTGTTTCATGGGCAGTGGAAAGCTTTCTTCATGTGCTGGGCCTGCCCTGTTTTGTTGTTTTTCAAAGTCAGGCCTTGGAAAAAGAGACTGTACTTTCTGGATTCCCTCTCAGGCCCTCAGGAGAGGAACATTGCTGAAATTCAGACTTTCCATGAGCAGCATTTGGGTGTGTGCTGCTGTCAGCTCATGAGGCTAGCAATGGAATATCCAGCTAAATATACCACCAGGAAACAAGGTGAGTGGAGAAGCCCATGCGATCACCACAGGAGGGCATTCCCACTGCATGTTAGGGTTCAGGTTACTGTGCTGGGGGGTTCCAGGACACCCACCCCAGTTGTTCCACCCACTTCATTCTCCTCCCACTAATGCCCGTGCTAATCTTCCCTTGGACTAAAGACAGCACCTTTCAGGGCCACTCCAAGTACCAAGCAGTGCCGTGAGCTGCTCCCTCCCTTCTCCCTCTCTGCCCAGCCCTCCTGAGTTTCTCTTGTTCCCTGGGGCCAGATCCCTCATGAATAGGCATGTTGTTGTTCTAGGAGAGTAGCAGCATGGTCCTGTAGCACAGTGGTTCTCAACCGGGGGTCTGCCAAAACAAACTGGGTTTCAGCCCCAGGCAACAGGGTGGGGCTTGGGCTCAGGCTTGGGCTTCAGCCCTGGGCCGTGGGGCTTGGGAAGGGAGTGTCACCTCCGCTCCCTGACTCACCTCAGCCGGCCACCCAGCCTATGGGTCAGCACCGGCAACAAGTTTCACACATGACTAAGTAAAACAAAAATAATATGCCGTTTTTTTTTATTTTTTACCTATATTTGCCTTTTCTATTATATGTGTGTGTTTAATGGTATAACTATCCCTTTAATACTGCTTTTAATCTACTGGAGATGCAGAAAAAGAGTAGTCGTGTCACAGGTGGGCCATGGAGTTTTTCTAGCATGTTGGGGGGCGGGAGGACTCAGAAGGAAGAAGGTTGAGAAGCGCCGCTGTAGCAGATGCTGAGAGGGAAATAATTACCAGAATGAGCAGCGGAGGAGGAGGAATGCTTGGTTCACTTAGCTAGTTCGTATGGAGACCTGGGGGAGCTAACGCAGGGCAGTGAGGGGCACCTTCCACTCGGATATGTTCACATTTAGCACTTTACCTTTTCAACTCACTCATCTCTCAACCCCTCGCTGAGGTGGGTAAGTATCCCCCTCTTCATGTGACAGTGGGGGAAACTGAACCAAGGCCCAGATAAAGCTGTGGTGTCAGAAACTTCAGCCTCCACTGCCCTGCTTACTCCAGGGATGATTGTGGCCTGCAGGAAGGTTAAGTGACTCGCTGGAGCCCACGCAGGGAGTCAGCACCAGAGTCAGGGGTTAATGCTCAGAATTTCCTTACTCCCAGTGCTTTGAGCATGAGGTCAGGCTGCCTTTCTCCTGGGAAAGGCAATGAGCTGTTTCCCAGGATCCCTGATCAAACATGGAGTTGTAAACATCAGAGCAAGATGTTTCTCGGCCTCTGCCCAGCCACTCCAAGGAGAGATTATTACCCACCAGACAGTTGGTGTGAAGTGACCTTGAGGCACTTAGTTGTTGCCTGGCTCCAGAACAATGGGAAGGAGCTGGGCAAAAGGAAATCGCCTGGCCAGAGGGAGGAGGCAGGAAACCCCTACATGCCCAGAGGTCAGAAGGAGAATCATGACAGATCTTAACCATTAACACAAATTGGGGGTGGGGAGGAATCCCTCATCTTCATTTTATCTCTATGGGAATTAGCTCTGGCAAAATGATTGGTCAGAGCATTTAGTTGGTGAAATCTCTGGCTGAACCCTGCCATGGTCTCATTGTGGAAGAGATGCTGTGCTGAAATGGTTTGGGAGCGTTCAGGATGGAACCCCTGGCCATTTGCCTGCAGTGATTCCCGGTGTTTTATCACCCATGTTGGAATCCAGCAGTCAGAACCACAGCCTCCACTGCCAGCAGAAGAGTTCCCAGGACTTACACTTGAATTCCTGATGCTATTTGTTTCAGAGTGGTAGCCTTGTTAGTCTTTATCAGCAAAAACAATGAGGAGTCCTTGTGGCACCTTAGAGACTAACAAATGTATTTGGGCATAAGCTTTCATGGGCTAAAACCCACTTCATCAGATGCATGGAGTGAAAAATACAGTAAGCAGAATATATATTATAGCACATGAAAAGATGGGTGTTGCCTTACCAAGTGTGTGTGGGGGGGTCAGTGCTAACGAGCCAGTTCAGTTAAGATGGAAGTGGCCTATTCTCAACCCTTGACAAGAAGGGGTGAATATCAAAGGAGGGAAAATTACTTTTGTAGTGCTAACGAGGCCAATGCAATCAAGGTGGCCCATTTCCAACCCTTGACAAGAAGGTGAGTATCAGCAGAGGGAAAATTACCTTTTGTAGTGACCTATCCAGTGGTGAGCTGGAGCCAGTTGGCGCGAACCGGTTGTTAAATTTAGAAGCCGGTTTAGAACCGGTTGTTAAAGGGGTGGGCAAACTCTGGCCGGCGGGCCACGTCCAGCCCGCGGGACCGTCCTGTCCGGCCCGCCTGAGCTCCCGGCTGGGGAGGCTCCCCTGCCCCCTCCCCTGCCTTCCTCCCTCTTGCAGAGCCCGGCGCCAGCGCTCTGGACTGCTCCTGGGCAGCTCTGCAGCTCCTGCCACTTTGAGCGGCAAGGTAAGGGGGTGGGGCTGTGAGCTCCAGTGGGCCGCACGGCATCGATACGCGCTGCCCTGAGCAGCGTGGTAAGGGGGCCGTACCGGGCCGAGGCTGGGAGGAGGGGTTGGATAAGGGGCAGGAAGCGGTTTGAGGGGGCGGAGGTTCTGTGGGGTTGGTCAGGGGACTGGGGTGGGTTTGGCTGGGGGGGGGGGGTTTGGGTAGGCATGGGAGTTCCTGGGGGGTCTGTCAGGCTGGTGGTGGATGGGGTCAGGGTAGTCAGGGGACAGGGAGCGGGCAAGTTGGGTAGGGGTGGGGCCCTGGGGGGCAGTTAGGGTGGGGGGGGTCTCGGACTTGTACTCACCGGGCGGCGCTTAATAACTGGTTCCCTATGGCGGCACTTCGGCAGCGGGTCGTTCACTCGCTCTGGGTCTTCGGTGGCACTGAAGGACCTGCCGCCCAAGTGCCGCCGAAAACCCAGAGCAAGTGAAGGACCTGCCGCCGAAGACTCGGTAGGGAACCGGTTAATAACATTCTGGCAGCTCATCACTGGATCTATTCACTCCCAGTCTTTATTTAGGCCTAATTTAATGGTGTCCAGTTTGAAAATTAATTCCAGTTCTGCAGTTTCTCGTTGGAGTCTGTTTTTGAAGTTTTCTTGTTGAAGAATTGCCACTTTTAAGTCTGTTATTGAATGTCCAGGGAGACTGAAGTGTTCTCCTACTGGTTTTTGAATGTTACAATTCTTGATGTCTGATTTTTGTCCATTTATTCTTTTGCGTAGGGACTGTCTGGTTTGGCCAATGTACATAGCAGAGGGACATTGCTGGCACATGATGGCGTATATCACATTGGTAGATGTGCAGGAGAACAAGCCCCTGATGGTGTGGCTGATGTGATTAGGTCCTATGATGCTGTCGCTTGAATAGATATGCAGACAGAGTTGGCAACAGGGTTTGGTTCCTGGGTTGGTGTTTTTGTTGTGTAGTTGCTGGTGGTGCTATTTGATCAATTTCAAGGGCTGGCCAGAGTGTAGCCCTGAAAATGCACCAGGGAGCTGATCAAAGGGGCATCTCAGTCTTGACATCTTAAGTTACTGCTGGCAAAACAGATGAGTCCACGACACAATTGGGAGATCTGGTAATAGAGAAATAGCCTTGAAAAGACCCCTTTTTTTATAAAATGAATGTTGATGGATAATTATTAATTTTCATGGTTTTTTGCCTTGTTTTTATCTACTTTATTTCCTGCATTTCCAGGATAATAAACAACAAGCTCGCCTGTTAATTTTGATTGGGAATGCAATGACTGCAGCAGTTGAACTTTATAACAAATTCAGTATAACGTGACAACGTTTTACCACGTTAATCTCTTGTGTGTTGATAGACAGAAATGATGGCAAAAGAGAGAGCCCCAGCTGGCTGAGTGCAACATCTCCCCTACATTTAGTTTCCCTTGGCTGTAAATTCTGATGATTAATAATTGGATTTAGTTTGGTTTGGTTTGGTTTTTGGGTGAAGGAAGAAATAGCATCCTTCAACGTCGATGGATAATGGTGCCCAAGTAAGCACCAAAGGCTGGTTAGCCCTGGCTACACGTATCCATGGAGCAAACCATGAAAACTGCCAAAAATGCTGACTCCCTGCAGGAGCACTGGGTTATTCTATAGACAAGGCCGACCCACTGTAGATATGTATCACAACTGGAAGGAAGTTCTCACCAGCAAAGTGTTTTGCAGGGCTCAAATCTCAAAAAGGTTCTTAGTTTTCTCTCCTATGTGCGATGGTACTGGTGGCTCAGAGACTCAGGAATGTTACTTGGTGCTTAACGTAAGTGTGTTTCTTCATGTACTGAACACACAGTCCCTTGGGCACTTTCTGAGGGCGGAGAATCATTAGAGATGGTTGAACCCGTCCCTTCATGTTAAGCTAAGAAAGAAGGGAGCATGGTATGGTGGTTAGAGCATGGAACCAGGTCATATAGGTTCTCGTCCTGTCTCTGACTAGCTGTATGACCATGAGTGAATCTCTTCAGCACTCTGAGCCTCCCTTCAATCATGTGGGAAAGGCTGCTGTGAAGCTTAATTAACTGCTTGCCAAGCATACTGATAGCATCCTCTGATGAAAGCTATAGAAGTGTAAAGTGTTATTAAGAAACCTCCCAAATCTCCATCCAGAACTGGAACTGGGCCTCTTTTGAAGTTTGGCAACAGTCTGTTAATGTTTTGTTTTAATTCTTTTTCCCTTTTGATTCCAGCTTGAAGTGGAAGGGCCGAAGCATTGTAAAGAAAGTCAGTACTTGTACGTTCTAGCCCGACGAAGAGCAAGAAGCATAAATCTCCTGAGAAGACTGCAAGGGTGAGATTTCCACTCCACTTCTGGAGAAGCAAGACATTTGGCTCAAGTTCAGGTAAGCATTATTATTATTTAATATTTATACTGCAGTAGTGCCCAGGGGACCAGATCAGGTTTGGGAAGCCCATTGTGCTGGGTGCTCTAGAGGCACAATGAAATATGGTCCCTGCCCCAAATTATTTACACTACAGTCTCAGACAACAAGGATATAAGAAGTATGAGGAGAGAGGGATACAATAGAATGTGTGCAACGTTCATAGGCACATATATGCATTTTTCTGATGTTATAAATAGATGAAGTAAATCTCAGGTATCCCCATCTGCCTCTCTGCTTAGCCAGCCATATAAATTGGCTGGGAACAGTCTTTGTGAAGGGATTTTAAGGAGAGGGCAATGGCCATAGGCACTGCAATTTTAAAGTATAGAGAAGGTAGATCAGGAGCTTGTGGTCTCCCTGTCTCCTAACGCAAGAACGTGGAAAAGTGGCACATTCAAAACTGATCACACAGCACATAATGAGACTGTGGAACTCATTGCCACTGCATGTCATTGAGGCCAAGAATTTACCAAGGTGATCAAGGAATTGGAAAACTATGTGGATAACAAGAATATTTGGAATTAATAGTCAACACTAAAAAAATATTTGGAAGGGATATAAAACCTAAAGTTTCAGGGTTTAAGCCAACCTCAAGCTATTAGAGATAAGGATGTGGCCTTCCTAGGGGCCAGACTATCTCATACCTGCTTCCTCTGGTGTTTCTTGCATCTTCCCTGGAAGCATTTGGTTCTGGCCACTGTTGCAGAGAGGATACTGGACTACATAGACCATGGGTCTGGTCTGGCAGTCCCATTATAAAGGGCCCCTCCAAATCTTGTGAGAGTGGCCAAATACCGGGTGCTTCAACTCTGGTCACCCAAGGGTGGCTAGATACTAACTCAAGCATCTTACTGAGGGGAGGGGTTGGATTCTGTGTCTTGTGAGGCTTTGCCTGCATGCAGCTCTGAGGCCAGGAAACCATTGTTCATAAGGGGGCCTGCCTGGGGATTCCAGGCTCTCAGCACTTCATAGGACTGGACCATTCTGCTGTGCTAGGGTATTTGGTCCAGATATTTAGAGGAATGATGAATGATTTAGGGCAGCAGCAGCTTTGTACTCCACACAGCTTCCTCGTGAGAAAGGGAGGGGCCTGGCACATAGTGGAAAGTAACTCCGGAGATGGGAGCCATTAAAGTGAGCAGAACACCAGGTCTCTAACCGCCCACTCCACCCTCTCACTGTCCCTCCTCTAACCTCCCTCGGAGCTTTTTCTGATCTGTGGAAAAAAACAGCTCCCCAGGTAGAGAAGGAAGTTGGCAGCGACAATGCACTGAGGATGTCATAGTGAAATCAGCAAGGCTATTTATAGGCAGCTAATTGATTAGAGTGGCCACAGTGAAAGGAAATGACTTTCAGGATGGACAGAAAACCGAGGGGCCCAGCCAGCTTTGGAGAGACCTTTAGGATACAACAAAACACCCTGAACAATCAAAACCCGTCTCATCGCTTTGAAGAGCAGAGAGCTATGGAAAGAGAAATGGTGTGAGCCAAGGGGTGCTAATGAATATTAATGATGGTGGGGCCTGACTTCAGAACACAAGCGGGTGTTCGAAAGCATGTACGTTTGGTGAGTAGGGACTGCAGCAGGGGGCGCTAGTCAGGTATTTATGATAGCAACATCTTGTAAGGGCCATTAAACCTCTTGCTTCAGGGTTTAAGCCAATCCCTAGCTACTAGGAACTGGGATGAGAGCTGACGTGGGGGGCAGATTATCCCACATCTACCCCCAGTAGGGTTCTTACACATTCCTCTGAAGCACCTGGTACTGGCCACTGTAGGAGTCAGGACATGGGACTAGAAGGGCAGTTGGGTCTTATTCAGTGGGGCGAGTCCTGTGTGCCTATCCACAGGTTAAGGGCCTCACTGGCCTCTTGATCGATCAAATGCCCATGTTGTGTGCTCAATGGCAGTAAGAGCGGGTACACATTAGGCAGGCTGATGCATGCCTTTTCCTGTGATAATCAAGCCATTTGTTGTGCCTTATCAAGGGGAAGGACTCAGATACTGACAAGGGGGAGGCCACTTGTTTTGCTTAAGACTTACAAGATTTTTTTTTTACTTTTTGTGTAACTTTAGCGCTGGGGGAAGGTACTAGTTGACAGTGCTATCCACAGAACAGGGACAACATGAGCCGGGCAAACTTCCCTGCCTTGAAAGACCAGTTTCCCAGAAACCCAATAGATACAGGGCGGTAGATGCACAAGGGAGCAGAAGAATGGTTGCACAAGCAACCTTAAATTTGGCATTTCCTAGCTTTCAAGTGCTTCATATTGGCTCCTAAATCTTGTAACTGGTCTGTAATTTAAACAGTGTGTATTAAATACAACACTGTATTTAAACTTAAAAAAAAAAAAGATGAGAGAGGGATTCAGGCTCTAGTGTCCCTTCCTTTAGCAGCTCTGCATTTACCGTCTATGACACTGTTGAGCCCACCCAGACCAGTAAAGGGTCCGCCTGCCCTGTAACTATGGGGGATCTTTGTGCTGTGCAGCTATGGTTCAATTCCCTGACACCAGTAGCATACCCCTGAGCACAAGGGCGTCCCCTGGCTTCCAGCAGCCTACTTACTCTTTGCAGAAGCCCCTCCAGTCTCGAGCCTCCCCAACGCTGTCCTTCCCAAGTACCAGCCACTTAACCCTTCCTGTCTGGTTTGCCACCCCTGAAGGTCTGGAACCAGCGCCTCAGATACCAGCTGAGTTCGGCGCACACACGCCACACAGTTTGCACACCAGAGGCCGGCTGGGGAGAAAAATAAACAAAAAGTTTATTGAATAGAAAAAAACACCGATTCAAAGATGAAATAGTGAGAGCAAACATATACCAGCTACAGAGAACCCTCAGGCTTTACGTGTCCATATTAGATAAAATCCCTCTCCTAATACAAGTTACCTATTGCCTTCAAACGGTTTCCCAGCATAAATGCTAGGATAGGGGGAACCAGCGTTCATGGACAGCCTCTTGTCTTGAGTCTATCCCTCAAGTTCTGGATAAAAAGTCTTAGTCCCAAGCCTGTTTCTAAAAAGCTTTTTCCTTTCTTTTTCCCCCCCCTCCTCTTTGTCCACAGTGACTCAAGGTTTATTCAGAAAGGGAAAATTCCCTCGACTTGATAGCTGGGATGTTGTAGTGTATTTCCGCGAACTCTAATGGTCTATCATTGTCTTTTCCTGGGTTGGACAATGGATGATTCGTCACCACAGTCTGTATACATATCGCATCATGACCATCAAGTTCAGAACATTACAAGCTTTCATATAAATGCCCTTACTCAATACATACTGTATTATGGTACTATAAAAATGTAATCAGTTTGGTTCAACTGCTCTTTTTGGGGATTTAAACCTTCTGTTCTCCCCTTTGGGTGTCAGGACCCAGATTATCACATCCTTCTCTTAAGATGGGCAAGGCTTCTGTCTTCAAGGAGCCCAGAGAGAGAAAATGAAAACAAGGGGACCAATATATAGACCAGGAGTAGGCAACCTATGGCACTGGTGCTGAAGTCGGCACGCGAGCTGATTTTCAGTGACACTCATACTGCCCGGGGCCTGGCCACCAGTCCAGGGGGCTCTGCATTTTAACTTAATTTTAAATGAAGCTTCTTAAACATTTTAAAAGCCTTATTTACTTTACATACAACAATAGTTTAGTTATATATTATAGACTTATAGAAAGAGACCTTCTAAAAACGTTAAAATGTATTACTGGCACTTGAAACCTTAAATTAGAGTGAATAAATGAAGACTCGGCACACCACTTCTGAAAGGTTGCCGACCCCTGATATAGACACTGAACTTTCCTTTGACAAGGGCTAGATTAAATATTATTGAAAAGGGAAACTTGACTTCCCTTGTGCACATTGTATCTGAATAGTTGGCAAATTCACCTGCCATGATTGGGACCAGAACAGATCTCCTGTTGACCAGGGAAGCTAAATGTTTGGCTGGAAGTTTTGGAGGCAGTGATCTCTTCTGGGAGCACAAGACTGAGAGACAGCCCCCCTGGGTTCTTTTCCTGGCTCTGTTAATGACTTTCTGTGTGACCTTCAGCACACGTGTCTTTCTGTCTCTGCTCCAGTTTGTCCTTCTGTGAAAAGAGGATAATGGTACTTACCCACTGTACAGAAGGGGCTGTGAGGATTGATTAATTAAAGCTTGCAAGATGCTTTGAGATTCTGGGATGGAAGGTGCTTACATAGCCATATAAATGCTAAATTACATTAAATAGAAATAACCTGCAGCTTGGAAACATCTGGGCAGAGAAGAACCATGAATCAGTCACCTGAACCACAAAACCTCATGTCCCATGATCAGGGCCTGCTCCAGCTTTTTTGCCACCCCAAGCGGCGAAGGAGAAAAAAAAAAAGATAAAGCCGCGATCAGCAGCACTTTGGTGGCAGCTCTACGGCGCCGCTTTATTCTTCGGTGGCAATTCAGTGGCCGATCCTTCCCTTTGAGAGGGACCGAGGGATCCGCCGCCGAATTGCTGCCGAAGACCCGGATGTGCTGCCCCTTTCCATTGGCCACACCAAGCACCTGCTTCCTGCGCTGGTGCCTGGAGCCGGCCCTGCCCATCATGGATATTACTCTTCAGCTATTGCCATTAACTAGATCCATATCCATCCTAGATTTAAATTCACTGATGTTATTGACTTCCATAAGCCAATGGATCCTTTGGGTCATTGTGGCCTTTCTGCTTGTTCTCATCTGAAGAGTAAAATTGATCAATGAACATTTCTCAGGCAGGGGAAATCCCCTTTTCCTAAAGGACCTCAAAGAGGGGGGTAAATAAATCCCAGAGTAGTGTTGGCTCCAAGAGAGACAGGTCCTGCTTATGCCCTGGCCTGACCAGGCAAGAAGGGTTGAGTCGGTGCGGGCAGCAGTAATCGACTGTCTCAGAGTTTGCTCGTTTGGAAACGGTGCTCTTTTCAACGGTTCTGTTATCAGATGGAGCATTTCCTTCATCAGTGTTAATATCCATGTAGTGAAACAATGAAAGGGCTTCCTATCAGTTCCAAATAGGACATGAAAAGCTCTCAGCGTTAAGAGTAGAGGATGCTGGAATAGGGCAATGGGAAACGCCTGAGTCACTGAAATGCCTCTTTGATTCCAGTAGCCTGATACATTCAAGAGAGAAAAAAAGAGAGAGAGAGAGAGAGTGCAGCTAGTTAATGATCTGAGGGACACAGGAGAGGAAAGGTTGATGCCTGCAAAACAGACTGCAAAGAGAGAAAGGCAGAAAGGGATCCGCAGGCTGGAGCCTTGAAAAGCAAAGAGAACAACTGGGAATCAACAAAAATAAATTGCAATCCAATGCATCTTGTTTTTATAGGGTTAAGTGGTGCTACTGGGTGAGGAACATTCCAGGGACAGGCCACATTACACCAACACTGCACCAAATTCAGCCCTGTGGGAAAAAGATGCAACCTCCATTGAGATCAATTGGAACGGAGCCTGCCTACATCAGGGCTGAATTTAACCCATTGACTTCTGTGGAGTTGCAGTGAAGCTGCAGAAAACTAAGTTTAGTTAGCAAATGGAATGTCAATTGTTTGCTGCCACAAATCTGTTACCCACATTAACTAATTAATCTGCACAGTTCCCCTGTGAGGCAGTTACAATGGTCCAATATTAAGTGTCAGGCTGGCCAGTAGTGGAGTGAGGTACAGTGCCCTACAGTCCAGCAGAAAGCAATACAGTAGAGTACAATGTGCTGCTATACAATAAAGTGCAATACAATCCTGCAATGCAATGCAATTCAATCCAGTACAATGCAATATCAGATAATGCCATGCAGTGCTGGGGATTGAGTACAATACAATCCAGTACCATGATTCAATATTGTAAAATGCAGTAGTTCCATGCTATATCACACAATTAGCCAAATCCTGCTTCCATTTAAGTCTGGGAGCTTTGCCATTGATTTCCACATTAGCAGAATTGGGCTTAATATTGCATCATGATGATTTATAGAGGGGCTAACACTGCTGGTCATTTTACAGAGCATAGAAAAGGCATGAGCCGTGCCCAAAGTTCTTGCTTTACCATAAAGAAGCCGTGGTGCCTTTTACGGACACCTGCATCGTTGACAACTACATAGTGAGCAGGGATGTCAGTAAGTGAAGTGTTCCCAGGATCCCTACTTTAGGCATTGTCTGTGGCACAAAGACTTCCATATGGTTGGGAAAGTCCTATATGGAACCATCAAGATGAATGGGACACAGTCATTCCTGGGTAGTTCCCCCAAGTCAGTTGAGTTACCCGGAGGATGAATTTGACCCAGTTGCTTCAGGTTTCCAAATATGGGCCTGTCACTTCTCTACATTTTCCTTTGCCTACATTTTGTTGCACCACATGTGACCCAGCCTGGTGCAGGCATTGGCCATAGATGTTGCCACATCAGAGCAGAACACTGGTCCCTCTAGTCTGGTACCGCTCATCCAGCCCAGCCCCTACAGGTTCAGAAGAGAAACCTCCCATAATGCACTTCTGGAGTGCCATGCATAAGAGGAACATGGTGGTCTCTCTAGGTCAGTCTAGTGGCACTTTGGCAGGGGGACAGTCTGTGTGGGGAAGCTTGCCTGCTGTTGGGCCTGCTTCTAGATAAATAGGGGCCTTCAGAGCTGTCGGTCCAGCCCCTTCTATCAGTGTTGTTTGTTTTAAAATAAAACATTGAAATAATAATGATTTAAAAGCCCCCAGAGCTCAGCAAATCTCCCTCTCTGAGTTGCTAGGGAAAAAAATGTTCTTTATAAAGCATCCAAGGTCACAAGGCCACAGAGTGGAGGGCTGACCCCTTTTATTGTCTATTGTCTTGGCTGGTGGCAGGAAGCACTTTCTGGGCATTGAATCCAATAGCTCTGGAGTATTACTTAATGCCAGGAGTGAGCGAATCACCACCGTTAGCCGGCACCTGCTGTCCTAGCACACAATGAACTGGAGTCTCAAAGCCGTGAGAAATCCCCTTCTTGGATCAGGGTTGAGGCGCTAGAGGTGTCTCAGCTGCTGGCTGCCCCCACAGTGCTCTGAAGAGACTCCTGCCACAGGATTTATAGGTCTCCGTCTTGACTCCTGGAACTTGTGTACTAGCTGCAGTTCCCGAGGCTGATGTACAAATCCTCCAGCTATTGTCCATGTTCCAGGACACAGGCCGGGAAGGGATTTTTTTTCCCCCTAGTTGTAAATTGGCTGGAAGAAAAATACAGCAAAACTCTCCACAAATACATTGTACATAGCCCATTTTATCTCCTATATACACATTCATCATTGTGCCCTTTCCTTCCCCCGACTGAAATCAGACACCAGTACCGCCCCCCGCTTAGTTGGAATAGTAATGGGCTCGTTCACTTTTCCTCCTGGTGAATCCACTTGGTGATTAGGGGTTCTCATTTCACTTAGGAGAGACTAAAAAAAGCGTGTCGAGGAGAAGCCAGAATTCTCCATTTGCACTGATGAGAGCATATGACACCCACTCTGCGGAGCTGTAAATGACCTCATAAGGAGTAAGGTGATAGAGAATCCGAGCTTCAGTGAGAAGTGATTTGCCCAGGGTCCCATAGGAAGTGAATGTCAGAGCTAGGATTGAACCAAGTGAGTTCCCTGAACGTAGACCTGTACTCACACCACCATAGCATACCTGCTCCTGAGGGAAAGTGACACTGGCTTTCTCTTTGTGCTGGCAGGGGAGCATCCCTCTTAACCTTTAGACAGCAGAGTGGGTCAGTGGCTATGGTATTGGTTCCGGATAGGTAGGTTTCATTCCCGGCTCTGCTACTGAGCTGCAAGTCAGCAGTACAGTCGGTTGCTTTTTTGTTTCCCCTCCCATGCTTTGTCTGTCTTTGAAACTCTTTGTGGCAGGGACTGTCTCCTACTATGTGTCTGTACAGCCCTAGCATCGGTGTTTCTGTGATACATGTAATGAGCAATGATAATATCAACCAGAACAACTTCATAGGAGAGAATCGCCTACAGATGAGACGGTTGTGATGGGCACTTTAATTGTACAGGGAGGAGACCGTTCCATCATGTGCTAACACTGTATTTGTGCTCTTTCTCCTCTACTTTCTCTCTTCTTTCTCTTCCTCTTTTCCCTTCATTGTATAATTTAGCTTGGCTGATATTTTTGCTGGCTACCCTGACTCTTGGGCCCTGTTTGGACATCAGGCTGATTTGTGGTTTTATTTTATGGCATCCCATGTGCAATTTCCAAGAACAAAACAAAACCAAACCAAGAACCCCATCCACTAGTTAAGATAATTGCTATTATCCTTGAATTCATTTTTTAAAAATCATGTTAATCAATCTGCTCTTGAGATGACTAAACAATCCTTGTTAAATCAGCCTCAGGCAGGACTGGGAGCATGTTCGCTTCAGATACACTTTAAAGGACGATTTCTCTTCATCTGGCTTTCTTGCAACTATAGACCTTAGTTAGGTCTTGTCAGGTTCCTAGCTAGACTGTCCCTTGAGCCAACATAGGAACATTCCCTCTGGTATATTCTCCAGCCCCCACCTGTTTCTGTAATTGCCAGGAATGGCTGAATACTTTGGGACTCACGGCCAACAAGCTTTAGTTGAACCTTTCCAGCTGAGATGATCCCAGCTTAGCTCTTGACCTAGCGGAGAGCTTTCTTTAGGCTCCCCCAGTGGATCTGCTCTCGGCAGGCTCCAGTGAGACCCCCTGGTTTGAGTCTGAGCCATGGTAATATTCACACAGTCTATTTGTGCCATGTGCTGTGGTGGCATGAAGCCCAAAATGTCTGATTCGCTCCCATTCTAGTGAAGTCCTCTTATTGGCTGGCCACTGGTGTCTGTCTGGCCGATGTGGCATTTATAAGGTGCCTATCATTGCAGTATGTAAGTGCCATGTCAATCAAATCTCAAAGGAGGTGCCTATCTACGGAAGCTTCGCTATCCTCTGAGCCCTCTCCTTCCTATGCTGCTTGGGTGCTGCTGGCAAGCCCAGACCAGCGTGAGACAGAAAATGCTGGCAGAGGAGGCATCAGGAGAGCTTGTCAGGTGAGATCAACACCTTCAAATAATTCCTTGGGGGCAGAGGTGAAGACAAATGCCAAGGAGCACCGATAACAAGGCTGTTCTCAAAATGCCACTGGGCACTTGGCTGGCATCTTCAGTGCTGTTATGGTCCTTGTGCCAGCTGCTGAGGGATGCAGGCCGATAGAAGCAGCTGGCTAGAGGAATAGCCAGGGTTCTGACAGGGGAGAGGGTTCATTGAAAGCATCCCAGCCTTTTCCCCGAGCTCACTGATGCTGGCAGGGATCAGGCAGAGCAGTGGGTGGATCTGTCTGGTACTAGTCCCCTGCCTGGCAGAAGGATTCCTGTGCTCTCAGGAGGAGGCACAGATAAAGGGGCATCTTAGAGCACATGAGCCTGTTTCTCCACTCTGTTACATTGGCTTTACCCTGCCACAGTTCCACGGACCTAAGCGCACGCTGCCGGGTTTGTGGATTGAGCCAGGGCCCGAGGCCATTCTCACCAAGTGTGCAAGGGAGACCCTCATGTCCCACACATTATCATTGGCCTTCACGTGATGCAGTTGCTGCTGGAGGGAGGGGAGTGTGACAGCAAGGGAGGGAAAGAGGAGGAAACAGCAGCACCGGGACTGGTTTTGATTTTGTTTGACAGCCCTGGAGACTGGCATCCTGGCTGTTCCCTAAGGACAGTTACCACGCGGCCCTCATTCTGCAGACTTCCCAGCTGACCCAGTGCTGGCTTGGGGGCACCCCCTGCAGGGCCGAGGGGGAATTGAACTTTGCTGGCCCCATTCAGTCCTAAATTTCACAGCTGAGTCTGCCAATGAGGTGGCCGGAGGTGGGCGGGAAGGGGGGAGGATTAGTGCCAATTGCAAGGGGAGCTGCTGTGATGAGATTCACCTGCCAGGGCCACTGAACAGCCAGCAGAAGGGCGTTGATGAGTCATTACCATCCAGACGGGATTTTGAATTGCTGATCTAGGAGTGAAGGGCAGGGTCGCCTGTCCTCCTGGTTCTTCGTGCTGAAAACCCCACGGCCCTTTCTCGTTTGTGCTCCTGGCCCCTCATGCTGCTGCGGGGCCTGGAAAATCAGAAGAGCAACCTTCAGCCTAGCCCAGCTGTTCTCCTGCAGCTGCCTCCCGGCGTTCATATCCCACAAGCAGGTTTGTGCAAAGCAAGAGTTTTCTCTGAGGGTGGAGAGTTGGTGCGAAGTTAAAGCAGAGCGCGCCAGGCTCCTGTTTGTGCTATCAGCAGGATCCCCCTGGCTGCGGCCGGCTTGGCTGTGTTATCGGCCGAGCCCTAGATCCAGGTATGTCTCTAATTCCCTGGAGTGACAGGGATGCCCTTTGTGGAAGGCGAGATTAGAGCAGGCGTGCGGCTGCACAGCCTCAGCCCAGGTGACAGGAGAAGCGAGCCCTGCGCTCTGTTGAAAAACAAGACGGAGGAAAGAGAGAAAAAAAATGACAGCACTGGAGGGAGTCCAGAGCGGGGAGGAAAGAGATTCTACACAAAGGGCCAGCCTGTCTTCACACCTGCTCGGACATACGGGGAGCATGGAGGCCCAGGGGGGAGGGGGGCCATTGACAGATAGAAGCAGGGGGAAATAATTCTCACTGAAAGAAGCATGTCAGGGGAAGATAGCTCGGTGAGACACTTCAAATAAAGGGAAGCAGCCGTGGTGACAGGATACATTCTTTGCCTCAAACACACTGTAGGCCATGAGTGCCAGAGGCATCGGGCAGGAAGAAAGGCTACTTGAATCGCATCAAAGACAACCACCACCAAAGCACAATTGAAGCCTGCAATCGTAGCCGGCCTGAAAGCAGGTTTCGCACAGGCTGCTTTGTTCTCTGATCGTCCCCGTCGCTTTAGTATCTCCCACCATCGGCCAGGCACGGCACAGCTTCTTGTCTCTGAGGGAACCAAGTTGCAGATGACACAGGTTTGGGGGGGTTCTCTGCTCAGCCCCTCCTCAGCCTGACACACACAGGCCTAGCTAGCAGTTCGGCATTTGTCCACACATGTATTGGCCAAACCATTGCCCTTAACCTGCAGCATTGCCACCATTCCCTAAGGGTGTCGCTGGGAGTCACTCAGAAGAGGTCAGCGGAGATGCCCTCACATACCCCTCAGCATCTTCACTAGCACAATCAGCTGTCAGTTTTATACAAAGATCTAGGAGGGGCTTGATGTAAGGCTCAGTAAAGAACTGCCTCTTCCCACCTACCCAAAAACTAGTAACCTCTGCCATGTGCCAGGGCTCTCGAGGATATAGAGGAATGGTGAGTCTGAGGACCACCATGTCTCACTATGATACCCCTGGCTATTTTTGTTACTTATCCAAGACAGTTGTGTTCGAACAAGGCTCTCATGCTGTCATAAAACCCTCAGGTCCTCTCTCTCCATCCCTTCTCCCTGGCCTGCCAATGTTCCTGCTTTAAACCTAGCATCCCAGACGGTCCACGTCCATCTGTCCTGGCTCTGGTGGGGCTTTGAAGCTAGGGAGTTGGAGTTCTCATGCAGAACACGCATGGGCACCATTATCTTTTCTCCTCCAGCCAGCTCTACAGCCATGCTGAGGGGACTAGTGGTATCTCTCAGGTACTGGGCAAGATTTGTGCCTGATTTGGGGGTCTTGGGTCTTGTGGGATTTCTTATTTCTTGGTATTGAATTTTGTAGCTTTCTTTAAGCCCTCAGCTTGACTCCCTCAAAATGTTTTAAAGAGCATCCATACCTGAAGCCAGAAGAGCCACCTGTCAAGGGAATGAAGACTGCTCAAGGTTGCAGTGGATGTGGGAAACCAGTAGCATCTACATGGAGAATTAGGGAAACATCTGCCCAACATGGGATCCCTAGGGAACCTTTCCAGCATCTCCTGAGTGATCCCACAGAGTCTTCCCCCACCTTGTTCATGGTGAATGTTGCTTTTGGGACCTCATTTGCAGGCAGCATTGTGCTGTGGCCCAGGTTATCCTTCAGGTGAGCACCACTCCTGTTCTCAACATTCAGCTCGTCTTGCATCTAGTGTTGTGTTATTTCATTGGTAAGGTCATAGGGGAGAGCAGGCAGCATGTGAGCCTCACTGTCTCATTAGCAACAGACTCCCACTTGAACCTCACATCAGCAGAGCTGGCTGCCCATCTGAATTTTATGGCTTGGCCTCTCATCCAACATGACACCATTTCTCCTGAATACTGACTTTTGGTGGTTAGTTGCAAGGAGAGTTTAGTCTTGGAAGCCAACAGGAGCTGCTCAGTCTTCAGTGCTTTTGAAAAATCAGGCCACTTATGTAGGCACCTTAAGATGGACTTAGGAAGCTAACTTTAAATGCCCATTTTGGAAAATCTTGGCCATGCTATCTTTTTTTTTTTCCCCAGAGAACAAGCCGCCTATCAGCTAGGAGGTGGTGTCACGTGGGATAGAACGTTCCTTACCATAGGGGAGAGTGATAAACCTTACAGGGTATATATAAAACGTAGACGGCAAAACCAAGTTTACTATTTAAATTGCCCCCTTAAAATGGTGCAACCTCTGCACAGACACACACGTGTAAAAATGCCCTGCTGCCAATATAAATATATCGGGAACCTTTTCTGACCAGGCAAACACTCAGCTTGTTCTTGGTTCTAACACTGGTTACTTTATATGGCTATTGAGTGATTGGTCATTCTGTGTTTGTACAGGACCTCGCACAATTGGGGTCCATTGACTGGGGTCCATGACTGAGGTGCTACAATAATACAAATAATTAATAATAATAGTGCACCTTCTGCATGGGGCTAACGGCCAGCCAGCTATTTGCTGCCTTGCTGTCTGCATGTGAGCCTGGTGAACTAGGTGAAAGAATAATAGCTGTAATAAATTAGCCAATTGTGCCCCCTTGTGGTATAGAGTCGTGCATGCACTAGTGAACTGAACAACTCTGTCCATATTCAAATCCTTCTTAAAGACCCACTTCCGACAGTGCATCTATTCATTTGTATATAAATGATGGATTGTTGTTCCATTTCCCCTAATGTCTGTCTGTCTTTAGACTGTGAGGTTCTCGGGGCAGGGACTGCCCCTTCAGTGCGTGCAAAGCCTCTACTACGTTCATCTTGGATGCTGCTATAAATGTTTAATAATAATAATAATGAATAATAAATTAATAACTAATAATGATCTGGCATCTCTCCCAAAGAATCCTTGTCCTTGGATCCAATGCTACAGTGGCTTCTGTGTGTTCTGCAGTCGGGCATTTGGATGTTGACTTTAATGTATGCCCCATCAAACAGAAAGGCCTGGTGAGGTCCAGCTCTTCACTGCCACATGGGGAGGGTTATGCATACCTATTGCCAATGCCAAGTGTTCAAAAATCACAAGTCAGGTCCCAAAGTAGCATGAGATTGCCTTAAAAATCATGATTTTTTTTCCAAAATAATATTGACGTCTTTACATTTGTTTTCTGTTTTTTTAACCTGTAGGGGGTCACATTTTCAGGCTTTTCTCAGCAACCATGAGAGCTAGAAACTTGCGATTTTTTTTTTTTAACATGAAAGCTGAAATGTTCATGTATTCGCATGACTCCAGGAGCTGGGGCTTTAAGAGACACACCAAACATCACGAGACTAGCAATAAAATTGTGAGAGTGGTTTAGTTGGGGATTGGTCCTGCATTGAGCAGGGGGTTGGACTAGATGACCTCCTGAGGTCCCTTCCAACTCTGATATTCTATGATTCTATGTCTTTCACTGCTCCCCACATGTTCCTGAATCCATAGCAGTTGTCTATACCATGACCACTGATGCTTGGTTACTCAGGCCCAGTGCGAGCGAGAGAGCAACCTGCTATATTTTTTTGAGGGGAGGGTGTCTCTTTCACCTCAGTCAGTCCTAAGGAACCCTCCTTTTCCTTATCTTCCTACCCCCAAAAGTCCCACATCACAACCACCTGATTGGATGGCAGTCTTTTTCCAGGCCATTTATGCTGCTCCGTAATTGACCGGAGGGTTATCTGTTGAGCAACAAAGAAGCACTTCCCTGGGGCTGCACGTGCTGTTTCCGCAGCATTCCCAGCCATCATTGGCCTGAGAAGGAAGAGGCTGATGAAGCATAGGCCCTGTAGGCCTTTCTGTAGGGCCCCAGCTCCTGGAATCAGGGGATTACAGCAGAATCTCAGGGGGTTGGTTGGTTGTTTTTGTTAAAGTTTGTAGCCCTCATAGCTGCAAAGAAATGTGTGGCAATGTGAATGAAGTGTAACCAGTGCTGCAGAGAGCCTTAAACAATATCTGAGAGGGGTGAACTACCCTGTTCATATCGATAGGGTGTTACTCTGAGACCTACTGCTCTGGGGGCCTCACCAGTCCCAGTATAGTGGGGGACACTGGGTGGGGCAGGAGGAGAGAAGGGCAGTGAGCCTGGCCCACCCATATGGATACACTCCCTCTGCTGGGGTAAGTAGTGCTCCCCCTAGGCTGACCAGACAGCAAGTGTGCAAAATCAAGACGGGGGTGGGGGGTAGGAGCCTATATAAGAAAAAGCCCCAAATATCAGGACTGTCCCTATAAAATTGGGACATCTGGTCACCCTAGCTCCCCTTGGTGCTACTTGGGGGGAGAGACAAGGGTCTCTGTGTTGGGGGGACCTCAGGCAATCTCCATTTCGAGAGGGGAATGGACCCACAGGACAGGCAGGACCATGAAGTGGCAGTGGACCCACAAGAGCTCCGTGTTGTAGTGTGCACATAGCCTCAGATTGCCTTAATCTGGTAGGTGGTAGGCTTTCTTTCCCCCTCTGCTGCCCCCACAGCACTTTCATCCCTGCTAGCCTATCAAGCTTCTTCCCCTGGGAGCTGGCTTTCACTCCGCATAGCCCTCCTAGGGCCCAGAAACCCAGGGGGAGTGCTGGCCACTAGGCCACAGAGGTAGGGTTACCAACTTTCTAGTCGCACAAAACCGAACACCCTAGCCCTGCCCCTTCCCCAAGGGCCCACCCCCCCACTCACTACATTCCCCCTCCTTCGGTGGCTTGTTCTTCCCTACCATCACTCACTTTCACTGGGCTGGGGCAGGGGTTTGGGGTGTGCAACGGGGTGAGGGCTCTAACTGGGGGTGTGGGTTCCGGGGTGGGGTGCAGGAGGGGGCTCCAGGCTGGGGCATGAGGCCGAGGGATTCAGAGTGGGGGAGGGGGCTGTGGGTTGAGGCAGGGGGTTGGGGCGTGAGAGGGGGGTGAGGGCTTTGGGCTGGGGATGTAGGCTCGGGGTGGGGCCACGGATGAGGGGTTTGGGGTGCAGGAAGGGGCTCCAGGCTGCGGGGTGTGGCCGAGGGATTCGGAGTGCGGCAGGGGGCTGTGGATTGAAGCAGGGGTTTGGGGTACAGGAGGGGGTGAGGGCTCTGGAGTGGGACTGGAGATGAGGGGCTCAGGGTGTGGGAGGGGGCTCTGGACAGGGGCAGGGGTTGGGGTCCAGGGGTTAGGGGTTCTGGGATGGGGCCAGGGATGAGGGGTTTGGGGTGCAGGAGGGGGCTCAGGGCTGGGGTTGGGGGGCAGGGGAGTGAGGGCTCTGGTTGGGAGTGCAGGCTCCGGGGTGGGGATGGTGATGAGGGGTTTGGGGTGCAGGAGAGGGCTCCGGGTTTGTGGGGGCTCAGGACTGGGGCAGGAGTTGGGACGCGGGGTTGGGGCACGGGCTCCCGGTCAGCAGCGCAGCCGGGGGTGTGGGGGCTAAGGCAGGCTAGCTGCCTGTCCTGATGCCACGCTGAGCACACTCCGGAAACAACCAGCAGGTCCAGATCCTAGGCGGGGGGACCAGGAGGCTCCACGTGCCTCTCTCACCCGCAGGCATCCTGGCCAATGGGAGTGCGGAGTTGATGCTCGAGGCAGTGCACGGAGCCCCATGGCCCCACCACCTAGGAGCCAGACCTGCTGGCTGCTTCCGGGGTGCAGCACGGAGCCAGCCAGGACAGGTAGAGACTAGCCTGCCTTAGCGTCGCCGACTGGACCTTTAACGGCCTGGTAGGTGGTGCTGACCAGAGCCACCAGGGTCCCTTTTCGATCGGATGTTCTGGTCAAAAACTAGACACCAGGTCACCCTACACAGAGGGTATGTCTATACTGCATTAAAAACCTGCGGCTGGCCCATGCCAGCTAACTCAGGCTAAGGGTCTCAGGCTAAGGGGCTGTTTAATTGTGGTGCAGATGCTCGGGCTCAGGCTCAGGCCTGGGCTCCAGGACCCTGTGAGGTGGGACGGGGTGTAATGTGGGACTGTGCAGAGGGGCCAGGAAAACAAGGGGATTTTATCACCTTTGTGCAGCCTTCTAGGTATCTGCATAGGGTAGATGAAGGCCTGGGAACTCAGTGATGCTCAGTGCCCATAACCACACCCCATATGTCCCTGTGCAGGCTGCCAGCGTGTCCTAACTGAGGACCTTTCTGAAACAAAGCTTGTCTCTTTCCTCTCCCTGCTCGGAAGGGCTGGGTCCTGGCCAAGTTTCCTGTTTGTGTTACAGCCTACAGACTATCCAGCAGGCTTTTTCTTTTGGGGTGGGGGAAGGGGGCGAGCAGCAGTCTACCTGGAGCTGAAGGGTCAGTAACTCCTTCCCCAGGCTCAGGGTAGCATTATCAAAGCCCCCAATCCTCACTCCCTCTCTGCATGGTAACACCTGCATTTTAAAGCCTGGGCACATTTGCTGCTGTGATGCTCTCTGCACTGGAGGTGCCAGGTGGAGTCAAACTCTGATCTTTCTGATCCACCTGCTTCTCTCCTCTGGACCCTGACTTCCACTCCCCTCTCTGCTCCAGGGCGGCCTTGCTCTCGGATCCACTGAGGCTTTGGCTTGGATGAAGCAATAGAGAAGAGAATGGAAGGAGAATGAATGGGGAACAGGTGTCGTCCTGCATGGGGCTCTCTTGGGGGGCAGCATCCTCCTTCTGCGATGGCACTGAGGTGCACAAGCAGATGTCACCCCAGGACAATGTCTCCCTTCCACTTACATGCAAGGACATCCCTTCACGCAGTGTTTCATACTGAGTCAAGTGGCTGCCAGCAGTGCGGAAAGTATTTCCAATCTTGGTGCTGAACAAGAGACACTCTTCTTGTATGGGCCCGGACAGCATGAGGAAGAGCTGAGAATCTCACCACAAAGCCCAACCTTGGCAGATTTTCAGCCTAAATAGATCGGGAGAAGAGTCTGAACGTTTGGCTCCAAGCTGCCAAGCTTCAGACCCCATGGGTCTGTGTTGCCCATGGGAGCCACTAGCACCTCTTTAACAGTGAGCTGTGACTGTTTCTTGTGGGGTGGACTGGCTGCTTGGTCCATTGGATTGGTAATGGAATAAGGTACTTGTCATCTCCAACCCAGGGATCTGGTGCTGCAGGCAAAAGCAGGCCCAGCTGATAGTGACCAAAAGTCATTCCCAACTGATGGCCATTTGGTGGCATCATCATCTCTGGGCATAACAGCAACAATTCAAACAAACATCCCATCGCTAAATAACAACCTGGCACAGGTCAGTCCCAAAAGATCTCCCTACCTCCCCCTGTGGGAGAGGAAGACTGGTCCAGTAGCTAAGGCACTCCCCCAGGGCTTGGGAGACCTGGGTTGGATTCCCAGGTCCACTGTGGTTCAGGTCTCCCCATCTATACGTTGGAATGATGGGTGATGTGAGGATAAATACATTCAAGGTGTGACGCCGTCAGAGACTATGGTTGCCGGGACTGGATAAGTACAAGGGGGTCTAGATGGTCACAGATTCCCTCAAACAGAAGTATGTGAGCCTTATGCCATGGCCTGAAATTCACTGAACTTGGGTTGTGTCAGACCAATGGGAGAAGTGAATCCAGAGCTGAGGGCCTCCACCCACTGAGAATGCCCTGCAGGCCCCCAGCCCCGTGGCTGCTTGTGAGGGCACCCTAGCTCTCCTCCCCTTGTGAAAGTGCCCATCCCTGTGGCTGCCAAGACTTTCAGGTCAAGCCCAGCACCCAGGCATCAGCCATTCACCTGCTCTTCGTGGCGAATCAGGGATCACTCCGGTCAGCATTAATGGCCCCTCAGTGCAGGGCTGGATTACCCAACAGGCAGACTAAGCATGTGGTTAGGGCACCAGCAAAGCAGGGGGCACCAAAAAAATGAGATTTTTTTTTTGAAGAAATCTGATATTTCAAAAAAAGCATCGAAGTAGTCATCATGGGAAAAATCAGAACTTTGTTAGACTTCCTTACACTCCACTACACACTCTTCCCCTGTTTTTCTGTTCTCTTTTTATCACTTATCCCCACCTAAACCAGGGGGGCGTCCTACTAACATAGATCAAAATAATGTGACGAAATCAGATCCTGTCATGTATTGCAATAAATTTGTTTTATTATTGATATATTCTTCTGAGTTATATGTACTTGATTTGTTTTTTCTCTCTTTTATATATATATATATATATACACACACAGTATACGTTGTGTAATTTTCTTTTTTTTTTTAAGTTCAAATAATTGAGATAAGGGGCAGGATGAAACCTAACCAAGTGGAACACAGAAACATAAACTGGTGGGAGAAAAGAAACAAAAAGAAAAGAAAGAAGAAGCTTTTAGAACAGGACAAATATGCCATATTCATACCATGTGCTGCACACTCTCTCAGTCTTGTTGGCTGCAGTGCTGTTGATTGTTGTCCGGTGGCAGTAAGGTTTTTCTTAACAGTCCAGTTACTTTATACATTTTTCTCTGCATCAACACCCCAATGGGCAGTTCTTAAAACATATTTGGGCAATGATCGTGTGTTGAAATCTCTTTCTAATACTCGCTGGGAGGCACATGCAGTGGCAACAAGTGCAATTCTGGAGTCCTGCACTGATTGTGGATGCATTAGAAAGTATAGCTGAAGACCAATCACAAAGGGGAGAAAACATTGCAAACAAGCTGCAAGAACTAGAGTTTGTATTCATGTTGACCATGTGGAATGAAATTTTACACTTTTACCACACAAGTCAAGCTCTCCAAGAAAAAGAATTGGATTTGAAAACATGTGCAGACATCTGTCAATCATTAGCAGACCACTTACACACTTTGAGGAATGATTTCGAAAGATTTGAAGACATATCAAAAGATATCTTGCCTGATACTAACTACAAAGAAGCCCAGTCCCGCAAGCGAATCAGGAATAAACAAGCAAATGATGGCAATGAAACAGAAACAGCACTGAATCCTAGAGACAAATTTTGTGTATCTACTGACTATGCTATAACTGATACAGTTGGAGCTCATATGAAGAGAAGAGGTGAAGTATACAAAGAAGTATCAAGTAGATTTTCTTTTCTAAATGATATGGACTTATCTGAGGAACAATATTCACAAGGTTCCCAAAAGCTAGTTGACTCATACCCTGTTGACTTGAACATGAATCTCTGTGGAGAAATACAGCAGTTCCACTGTTATATGCTCACAAAGTTTAATAAAACAGGAAAAATGAAATTCAGTCACATTGATCTTCATGACACAATATTGAAAGATGGAATACAATGTGTATTTCCAAATGTAGAGATCGTACTATGTATTTTTCTAACATTGATGATTACTGACTGCTCCGTAGAACGCTCTTTTTCTCAGCTGAAAAGAATAAAAAACCATCAGAGAACAACGTGTCAGGACAGACTTGATTCACTTTCCCTATTGTGTATAGAAGTGGACATGCTTTGTCAAGTCAGCTTATCCAGAATTTTGCAATCAGAAAATCTAGAAAGAAGCTATTTTAATTTCAACATACATATAAGTTTTGTGTCATTTCGAGAAATAAAATTGTATTTTACGGTATAGTATTGTTTTTATTTTGAATTACATATGGGGCGGGGGCACCATAATCTTTTCAGTGCTTAGGGCCTCTAAAGGTCTTAATCTGGCCCTGCCTCAGTGGGAGCCTGAGCAGAAAAGCCAAGGGCTGCATGAGCCATGGAGACTGAACTCCCCTCTCGCCCCAGGGAAGGGCTGAGGCATGTTGCCATGGCGTAAGTCTGCCCTGCCCCTGTCCATGCTGTACCTGCTGTGGGCGTTCACGGTGCAGCCCCACAAGGGTCCCAGATGGCACAAGTCCTGCTTTCATGTTGGGAGCATCATCCCCTGGCCTCTCCCCACTCTGAAGAGGTACCGGAAGAGGGAGGCTCTCTGACAACTCTGAAAGAGGGTAGCAAGGCGCCAGGTTCACATGGCGCTCAAACCGCCGCTGCTCTGCTGCCTCGTGGCTGGGCTCGAGTCCAGCTGGCGTGATTTCTGCCTGCAGGCGGGGCTGTAAATTAGGCTGCTGGGCTGGGTGCTGCCTTCACTCATGAGGACAATAGAGGAAGCACTGAGGTCTTTCCACTCGAGATATAAATCTCCTATTCGAGAGCGGAAAGGGAGACCCAGATTAGAAACTATACGCAGGCGGGCGTCGGACTGCACTGGAGAGAGATGCAGACCGTGAGAGCAAACCAGAGAGGGGTGGGAAAGACAGGGGCCACGTTCATTCACCCCGGTGCGGACAGTAGGATCGGCACAGGGATGGAAGATCAGTGCTTGTGCCTCCCTGATTCTGGGATTGCTGGGTCAGCTGGGCTCTTGGTTCCTCATGCAGCCATGGAATAGCCAGGGTGCAGGGTCATGCTCCTTCCATCCCTGGCTTCTGGACAGGGAAGGCAAATGCTGGATACAGGGTATTGCCTGGGCTGGGGGATGTTTATGGCCCCTCTCTATTGGTGCAGCCTGTGCAAAAGGACAGCAATGCAGGGTGAATTCCTCCAAGAGAGAGAGAGAAGACATGCCAAATTCTGTGGCCGGGTGCTTTTCTATGGTGCTTAGTGCTAAAATAATGGCATGCAGACCTCAGGCATGCACTGATCGCAGCAAGTGGCTGGGAGGAAATCTCTCCGCATGTATGGGATTGCATTTGGGACTCAGTGAATCCCCCACCACAGAAGTGCACCCAGAACCTGGCAGCAATGCCTAGGGAGTGACATGCTCCTTCTCCAAACGGCAGGGAAGTACAGCTCTGTAATGTCCTGGGGATGTCCCCTCCACTTTCCTGACCAGGATGCTAGAACAACCACCCAGAGAATCAGCCCAGGTTTTACACCAAGCCCCGGTGGGCTGAGCTGGGACTTGGGAGGTTTATTCAGTGCCCATAGATTCCTGTGCCATCCAGACATAATCAGTGGAGCTTGGTTCTAAACCCTTCAGAGTCTGGCTCTAAGGAGTTCCCAGCACCTGGGTGGCACAGCAGGATCTGGACTCTGACATTCGGGTCTCTCTCTCTGCTGGGCTCAGGCCTTCCTGTGGGCCTTTCCTCTCACACTCAGTTTGCTGCTGCTGCAGAGGTGGAGGCCAGACACTAGCCCAGGGACTGGTGGACTCGTCCAGGGAGCAGGGTGGAAAGGGAGTCCCCTGGCATGCAGTGGCGGGGTCCAGAGGGCTGTGCATCACCCTGGGCCTGGAGGAGTCCTTTGTACGCACAGGGAGGGTGGTGACAGACCGCTCCAGACACTCGCTGAGGTTGTCAGGACCTGACAGTGAGGATGACGGCTCCCTCCCTTCCCCCATGGATGAGCTGAGACAGGGACGATATCAAAGCAGGGGCCACTCCTCCCAAACCAGGGGGATTAGGTGATTAAGGGCTTTTATTGTTGTTTTTCCAGGTTCCAGCAAAAGATACTTGGCAGGATTAGGCTGATGAAGACCCCCTCCCCCAATCACAGAGAGATAACAGTACCTCAAAGAGAAGAAGCTGACCAGACAACAGACAGATCGTGTCCCAGGAGCAGAACCATCTCTCAGCGACCTCTGCTGTCCCCTCCATCTCCTGATACCTCTTCGCACAGTGGGACCCCTGGATCCCTCTCAGCAGGTATTATTGCTTGGCAACTCAGCCTGCAACCCGTCAATTGCAGCCACGGCCACAAGGCAAGTCGAAGTCTGTGCTTAGTTTTATAAGCTGGTCTGTCCGGGTGACTCCGTGTCAGGGTCTGGGTGCAGCCAGTAGCCATGTCTGCTGTTAAAAGAAGAGCAGTTATGTAAACATGACTTTTCCTTACTCAACCCGTGGCACTGGCCCTGTGCGTTGCACTGAGGAAGGGAGGAAGGATGGGCTTGTGGTTAAGGCGGAGAGCTGGGTTCAATTCCTGGCTCTGCCATAGGTTTCCTGTGTGACCTTGGGCTAGTCACATATTCCATAGGTGCCTCTGATCCCCATGGGTAAAGTGGGGATGATATTCCCCTTCTCCCAGCCCTTGTCTATTTGGACTGTAACCCGGAGTATCTCTCACTAGGTGTCTGAGCAGTGCCCAACACAATGGAGCCCTGATCCTCACTGGGGTCTCTGGGCACTGCCGTAAGACATGTAATAATTGGCTGACTTTACTGCTTACTGCAAACAAGCGCCTATGCCCGTTAGCCCTGCTGGACCAGCTGCAGCTGCAGGAAAGTTAGCTGGGGCCCATTCAGCTTCCCTGAGCAAATGGCCTGCTTGGTTCCAGCTGCAGAGCCTTTCCTAGCAGCCATGGTGTCGGAGGCAGAAAGGACCCAGCAGGAGTTGTGGATCCTGAGGGAGGCTGGAGGGTTGTTTGCAGCATCAACAGAAAAACTGAGCCCATTAGATCTGGTAAGATCATCTGAGCAGATACTGCACTTATTTATCTCCCCCCCACACACACCTCACTGCTTCTGGCCCAGTGGAAGAGAGTGGCAGGAAGTTCACAATCCCCCTTTCACAGAAGTGCCTTACAGAGCGTAACTGTGCTGTAACAGAATGGAAATCCCTGCCCGGCAGACACACAGGGGATATGCAGGAACAACCCTAGGGTGTGAGCAGCTAGAGGAGAGGCACCCAAGACCCTCTGCCATGATTTCACGGCAGTGTCCTTCCATGATTCAAATTCAGCAACTTGGTCCCCTCCTTCCTCCTGCCCTCTGCTGCACTAGGACAGACCAAGGAGCCAGTGCCACTATGCTCATGAAGCACTTGGCTCTTCATTATGGGCCACAGAGGACATTTACAACAGCTTTGGCCATCCTGGGACAGCGGTACAGCATGCGTTACTTCAGTGCTGTCTCATGGCGAGGATGCACAGGGCAGCAGACCCCCTCTGGGACCATGCCCAGGCCACATGGCAGTGTGTTCCACCTTACTGTGCTGTGGGGTTTGCTCTGCAGACATTTCCTCTCTCATGTTGTATCTTATGAATCTGCTGCTCGCCCTACAGCACTGCAGTCATTGTGCAGGAATCACCTGGCTTATCATGTGATCACCAGATTTCCAAAAGGATTTGGTGGAATACATATGGGTAACCAGCCACTGGATGGCGCTCTCATCCCACACAAAATGCCGCCCAAATGGCATTTATCTGGCCTGTAGAAGAAGCAGTGCCCCTAAATACAAAGGGTAGGTTGTGCCAGCCTGGTGATACAGCCAGCTGTAACAAGGCTACAGTACCCAGTAGGGCGAGACTATTCCCAACGCAGTGAAAGAGACAACAATTCTATGGCTACTGTACCAGGTATGGTGAGGATATGAACACACAGTCAGTCAGGGCACCAGAGGGGGAACCATTTCACAAGCTGGACAAATTCACTTCCCTGTTTACAAAGCCACCTGGTAGAAGGCAGTACACAGCTAATAGCACGTGCCCCCTAACTGGCAGGCTGCAGCCGAGGGCTTATCTACATGCACAAGTTGCACTGGTTTAACTTCAATCAGTTCAGTGAAACTTGTGCAACTTCTGTTCGTGGACTCTCTCATATCAGTTTAAAACTAGTTATACTGGTTTAGTTTGCACCTGCACATTTACCGAAGCACCAAACTGCTCTACATCCGCTTTAAACCACTAGAAGAGTGTCCACACACAAAGCTGCACCAGTTTCACTAAACTGGTGCAAAATAACACCTGTAGTTAAATGAGCACAGATTTGGACTGTCTTTTACCAGGTTACATACATCCCATCATCAAGCTGAGATCCAAAGTGCTGCAACTCACCCTGAGAACTGGGGACATTCAATACACCACACACTCTCTGGCAGTTCAGCCCCAGGGGCTGCTGGCCTGGAAAGGCCTGGCTAGGATTGTGTCAGAGTCCCCGTGCTGGGCCAGTTTGACAAGGCAGGGGAACTTGTTTGTTTGAATCCACTCGGTAGTTACTGCCTCTTAGCATCCGTTGAGTGCCAGTGCCCAGACCCCAGCCCTCCCCACACTGTAGTGATGCGTTTGTGAAACACACGGTGCTTGCGGTTGACCAGAGCTCTGAAATAAGTGAGGCCGGAATTCATGCACTGTTCTGTATCCTGATGTGGTAAGGAGCTCAGGCCTGCCTGAGGGAGGGCGGGGGGGATAACGGAGGCTGCTGATGCCAGCAGAGGCTGTGAGGCCACTGCCAAGAGCCTGTGCAGGGGCCCTCCGAGGCTCCAGCCGGCTCAACCTGGCACTAACGGAACTGTGATAAAAATGAATCTGTCCAGGACACCGGACGGGGGGAGATTAATGTCTGAATTGTCAACAAGCAAGCGAACAAATGTCACAGGAGGAAACAAAGGGCTGACGAGAATCAAACAGATCTTAGGGGTGAGATGCTGCTTCCCCCACCACGTGCTGAGCTGTACGGTCCTGCTGCTCCTTTGCCACTGCAGCATTGCCCAGCCATGAGAGGAGTGGGAAGGGAGCCCACACTCTCCCCTAGGGTAGCCTTGTTGTGCACATTTTAACCTGCCTCCTGACGTTTAGCTGGCAGATCATAAAGGCACCTCCAGGATCCCCAGGGTAGGGGAGTGGCCTGGCTCATCCATAATTCTGTCCAAGTGCTAATGTTAGAAACATTGATTACCTGGCATGGTGGTGTGATCACCCTGTGGGGAAATCCCTGCTGACACTTTGCAATCCAAATACAAAGTAGCCAGGTGTTCCCCTGATCAGTCACCCCGCTGCATCCCATTCCAGAGATGGCTGCATTTCAGTGGTGGGTGGAATGTTTTCCTCTTGAAAGCAGTGGAAGTTCCAGCCATATACCTGAGGGTCCTAGTTTGTAATAAAGCACTTTACACTTTCAGGATGAAAGGTGCTATAGAAATGGGAAGTTATTACTATCAGTCCCTCCTGCATCTTCCCCATCAGCAGACACCTGGATAGATGTGTGTTTATCACTTTGTCCAGTTGGCTTCCAGAAATGTTATTTTAAAAGCATCCACTAAAATTTCCCCTGTTTCTTTGTCCATTGCCTCGAGGGTTCTGGAATGGACCCCACAGCAACTGCTCAGTCTTCAGTTCTCATTTCTTGACTGCATAGTTTTCCTCCAGAGTTTTCTCCTTCCTTCAGTGAACTTCAGTCCAGTTGCAGCAGCAGCTCTGTCTCTCACCTTCCCTCCTTATCCTTGTCTACATTTGGGAGTAGGCCTGGTTCAGTAGTTAGCGGCCAGCAAGTGGAGTAGCTGACCATTTTCCTGATGCTGACCCCTACATGTAGACAAAAGCAAATAGAGGTTTGCACCACCAGAGCTAATTGGGAGTTAGGGTTGAACCTTGATTAACTCAATCACTGCAAGCCCCAGCTTGCCCCTGTCTACTGAGTCTCAGAGCCCAGGTCAGTTGACTTGGGCTGCAAAGCTAAAGGTAGCAATGTAGACATTGGGGTTTGCACTGGAACCTGGGTTCCCCAACCCACAGAGGGTCTCATTCCCCAGGCTTCAACCCAAGCCCGAACATCTATGCTGCTATTTTTAGCCCCACTGCCTGAACCTGCGAGCCTGAGTCAATCGACCCAGGAGCTGAGACTCAGTGCTGTGGGTTTTCTTTGCAGTGTAGATGTACACTTAGGGGTTAGCACTGAAGCTAACCAGCCAGCAGCTACATCGATTGCTGTATCAGGGATATTCCCAAGCAGAGACAAGGCCTTTATAAACAATAAGGCAAGCAGTTTAGTTAGCTTACTCTGGGGCCAGTGTGTGCAGTCCTTGCAGTTCCTAAATTCTCCCTTGCCATCTGTGTGACTCCAGTGCCTGTGTGGTAACCTGCCAGATCTTCTCTATGTCAATCTCCTTCCCCATTCTCCACCTGAGTCAGGGATCTTTCCCACTCTTTCTGCTTCTCCCTTCAGTATATAGGACTCCTTTGCACCCCCTTATCTGTCCCACATTGGTATGGTCTTATTCATGGCATCTCGGTTTAAGAATGCTAGGCCTTGAGCACCTGCTTATTGAACTGTCTGCTTCCACTGTGTCACATCTATTCATATCACCCTGGGCTCCCGCCCCTCTATTATGCATCTGGGGCATTTCCAATTGCCCCGCCCTTTACTGGCCTCACTTTAGGCCTAGATTACAGTGGCTTCTTCACCCCCCTTCCAACCATCTGTGCCCTCTCTGAGTTGCCCCCAACCTCATCAAGAACTGCTCCCTGTCTACTCCCTCCTGAAGGGAGGGGATTCAAGGATCTCTCTCCCCCCACACACACACTTACTGGGGGATGAAGTCAGCCTGTATCTTGCCCATAACCCCATGGTTTAGTTTATCCCATCAGGTTGCTGAAGAGCCGTCCCAGCTTCTGCACAGGGTTTAGTAATCTCACAATCCTGTTCACTTTTCAGGATCATCTCTCTGTAAGATGGTGGCATCCCAGCCCCTGTTTCTAACATAGCAGACACTGGGTCTACTCCCAGTTAAAGCCCTGCCTTGTTAACTGAAACTACAGAACCTAAACCCCAGTCTAAGTTTCCTCCTCCACTCTGCTGATGGTAGGTTCCTCCTTGCAGCGCTCCGTTTGCCCCTGCACCTAGTGCACCTGTGGCCTAGCAGAGCGAGCACTGGACTAGGACCCAGCAAACATAGGTTTAACTGGCGCTGCTGGGTGACCTTGAGCAAGTCATGTCTCGGGTCCGTGCCTCAGTTTCCCTACCTGTAAAATGGGGATAATGCTGTTGACTGCCTTTGTAAAGGGCTGTGAGATCTATGGATAAAAAGTGTGCTATATAACAGCTAGGAATTATTGTTACTTCTCTCTGGCTACACTCAACCCTTTTTACACTTTTTTACACCTCTCTCTCTGTGCTTCTGCCTCGTGTCTCTTCTGTCTAGTTCCATGCAGGCGAGACAGATTGTGGCTGTAGCGCTGACCAGACTAAGGGTGAGCAAAGGCAGCAACCATACCATGAAATGATAATAACGAAGAATAATATTGGGGAGACACGGTAACCAGGCTTGTTTGGCTCCGGCCAGGGTCAGTTCTGACTCAGGCACGTCCCTGGGCCAGCTCAGTCACCCCTAGTGTATCTAGTGCTTCTGTGAATCGGGAACAACTCAGTCACGAGCCTTCCTTTACCCGGTAAACTCGGTGGGGGGGGGGGCGGGGGAGATGACTTGGCTCATCAGCTCCAGTCTGTTCTTAACGCCAAAGACTGCCTTGGGGGGGCATCTAGTGGTTGCTGTGTCTCACTGCGCTTATCAGGGTGCAAATGAAGGTGAAATTGCAGAGCTGGAGCAAGATGTCATCACTGTGGTGAGGGTGAAGGGGGAATGAGTCCATCCGTTGTTCAGAGGGCAGGGGAAGGTGGGCCCCTCAATTGGAATGAGTCTTTCAGTTTGGGGGAGTTCAAAGAACCAGCTTGCTTCCCTCCCTAAAACCCTACGGCTAGCCGTGGTCTCCTGCACCTGCATGCTGTTATTATTGATTTGTATTCCAGGAGCCCCTAGAGCTGAGATCAGGGGCCCATAGTGCAGGATACTGCACACACACACACACACACACTGAGAGACAGCCCCTTCCTCAAAGAGCTAACAACCTAAATAGACAAGACAAAAGAAATATTATTAACCCGCTTTTACACTTGGGAAACCGAGGCACAGAGAGATTAAATGACCTGCCCAAAGTCACATAGGAAGTCAGTGGCAGAGCAGGGCGCTGACCAGAGAGCTCCTGAGTCCCAGTTGTGTGCTTTGTCCACAAGACCACCCTCCTCTCTCCTGGTAAAGGTGAGGGGACTGCCATAGGCTCCTTTCAATTTTGGTGCCATCCTTGAGCTCCTGGCAAGTTCCTGGCATTGGCTCCAGTTGGGTGCCCCACTAACACCCTTGGAATCACAGCTGTCTCTCTAGAAGAAAAGGCTTCCAATGCCATTCAGATAATAAAGCTAGTGATTGGTGTCTGACCAGCCTGCTTAGAAGTAACCCTCCCTATCTATTGATAGACAGCCCAAGACACTAAGGCTGGTCACTTTTATTCCCCTACTGTGCACTGTATTGCTGATTTGCAGTGTCTGTTGAAAAGTCTCATGAACTCTATTCTGGCTATGCCAATGTACTGTGAGATTCTGTACAGGCAGCATCCATAGATGTGGCAGGGAAAAGGGGTGAAGGAGATTATTGCACATACCAACTGGCACCTAGACACTATGGCCAGTTGGTGGAGTAGCCTGTCTGCTTGTAATATTTCATGCGAGACTCAAACCAGGGCCCTCATGAGATCTTCGAACTACAGATACCGGAGATGGAAAAGACTTGAGGCCCCCTTGAGTTCTTCTCCCGTGGCCAGTGCAGGAATGTTCCCTACCAAATGCTTTAAAGGGCAGTTGTATGTTTAGGAATCACCAAGTACCTGTTATTCCATAACAGAACGCTTATATTAAACAAGAAAAACAGCTGCTCCCATGAGCACTGGCTTACCCCATGTGCATACAGGATGCTGTAAACATTGCTTAAGCGGGGGTTGTACTAGTATCCATCACCTTAATGTCTGAGTGCAATATAACAATGGTGCAACACACATAGCTAACAAGTGACCTGTCCAGCCTAGGTTTCAGAGACCTAATTACTCGGTTTCAAAGCACTAAATACTGAATCTGCAGTTAGGTTTATATGCAAGTATGTATGCACAGGGAGTCTAGCATATTCTAAGGGCAGAATTGTTAAGAGTCACACAAGTAGGTGTTTTGATGCAGGGAAGTTGTGTGTCAGTATCTATAGAAACCCATGAGGGCCTGGCATGTGTTTTGGAGTGACAGTGTGTCCAAGTAGATAACACTCTGGACTGAGACTGAGGTGACTGGGTTCTAGTTCTAGTTTTGCCACTGACCTGCTGGGTAACTATGGTCAAGTCATGTCACCACTCTGTGCCTCAGTTTCCCCATCTGTATAATGGAGATAATGATGCCTCTTTTGTAAAGCACTGTGAGATCTACTGATGAAAAGTACAATGATATATTAATTGTTCTACATATATAATTAGAGCTGTTTGGAAAATTTTTGACTTTTTTTTTTAATGAAACTCATCTGTGAAAATGGTCAAAAAATATTTGCTTGCTTTCCACTCAGTCCTTATAGCTGGTCAAATAATCTTGTGTAAAAAATATTCTAATCATTCTATATAGGAGAATGGTGAGAATCAGTGTTGGGCATTTAAGCCTGAGGAGATACACAAATGTAAGGAGTGTGGTTTCTATATACAAACCAGGCTCTGGGGGGCTGAGTGTTGTAGTTCAGACTCTTTAGGCATTCGCTTGTTTTCTTCTCAGGAGCTGTGAGGAGAGCTGGGCGAACTCTGGGGGAAATGGTGGGTAAATAGTTTCAGGAATTCTGAATCACTTTTCAGTTCAGCTGCCTTCATTCCCCTCTTTGTTTGCTAGTCGCAGATCCATCCCAATCTGTGTTTGTTCAAACAAATGCTGGGGAATGGCTGTTCTTTCCATGAACACCTGGATTCACATGCAAACCAGGGTATTCCTTACTTGTGAAGGAACTGCTTGCCACCTGTTTGTAAAGTTAGAGTCGTCCAATCAGGGATCAGAAACAGGACTGGTCACAGCTCATAGTGAATAATCAAAGACAGTCAAAAAGCAATGTGCTGAACCCATAGGTTGAAATCCCTTTATTCTTACATGGTGCATCTGTTTGTCTATTTGTTGAGCAAATAGGAATAAAAAAATCAAAGTCCATTTGCAAATAATTTGCAAACAGAAAGCAGAGCTAAATTCATTGGCTAAATGGTTTGTTACTAATATCAGAGGGGTAGCCGTGTTAGTCTGGATCTGTAAAACTTCTTCAGATGCATGTTACTAATAGTTTCCCATCCCCTGATCTGAGCTGAAATTTGTTCCATATCCATGAAGCCTTATCTTCAAGGTATCTAAAAGTTGGACTGAAGCTCTACATTGAAGATCATGGTCCATAACGTCTCTCCTCTGGCACAATGGAACTTTCCACAATAAGAGCGAAGTTCATCTGTACAGGAGACAGAGCTTTCTTGGGGGCCAGTCCAAGACTGTGTAATGAAGTCCCCCAGGAACTTAGGATCAGCACTAGCCCCACCCCCTGCTCAAATTCAAGGCATATTCCTTTGACTTTGCCTTCTCTAAACTAGCCACAGCCTGAGAATAGGTCTTTCTTTCTATGGTGATGCATTTAGTCTGTTGGGGACAAGGCAGGTACGTCCTGAAATGCAGTAAGGTGGGTTTTTATTACACTGCACGCTGAAGGTTTTTGTAAGCCACTGTGTACATATCAGAGGGGATCTACTCTGTTCACAGTGTGTGCACATTTTGTTAGTGCTAACACATGTGTAGCACTTTCCACTGGGCTTCTCTCTGTGGTGGAGGAGAGGTGGTGATGATATGGGCCATGAGGAGGGGATGCAGTGAAATTTCTGTGTTCTATGCTGCAATTTACCTGTGTAAGCATCCATCCGGTCAGTGATTAGTCCTTTGGGTCTGCTCATCTGTGTCCCTTCAGCTCCTTTTAAAATGAACCTAGATTTTCCAGTCTAGTTCTAAATGTCTCAAGCAATGGAGTTTCCCCCATTGTGGAGCCTCTTCCACAGGATGATAGGCTTTGTCAGGATGCGACCCTGGTGCTCAGCCTCAATTTCCCCTTCCTTAGCTTCATCCACTGCCACCCTTCTAACTAATTCCCCTCCTTCCTTGGTCTGCATTCTCCTGTTATGCTTGCACTGTTATCAGACCCTCTACCTCAAGCTACATAGAGTTAGCGCTTTCCATCTTTTCTCATAAATCATGTCCTCCAACCTTCCAATTTCTCAGTCCCTCTCTGGTCTGATGCTGCACTGAACACAGTACGCCAGAGCGAGGATCTCCATTCCCTGCTCCAGAGACAGCAGCTCTACCAGATAAGGGGCATGGGAGTCTCTCCACTAGTCAAGCCATGAGCTTCACTCAGCTGAGTGTTGATCTCACTTAGGGTGCAGAGGCCAGCAGTTGAGGGACAGAGGATCGATCAAATCGGACACAGTGGAATTTGGAAAAGAGGATTTTGGTGTTCAACAAATGGAATAAGGGGTCACACATGAACTCCCCAGCCTTAGACTCTGCAGTGTACCAAGTTCTGTTTAGCAAACACCATCATTCTCAACTGCCCTGCAGGGTTAGAACCCCAGTTGGGCAGGTGCATGCTGGGAAATGTAGTCCTGCAAAAAATCCACTCTAGGGGCGTGGTTAAAGGTGAGGAAGGTGTAATTATCCTAATTTCCCACTGCCCTGGTAAGAGAAAGAAGAGAGCTTCCTTGCTCAGGGCAACAGCTCTCCAGCTAGAGGGTATGACTCCCCAAGAGGGGCTGGCTCTGCCTTCTGCAAAGAAGTTTACCCTCCTGAACTCTCACTGATTCCCGTCATTCCGTGGGCTAAACCAATTCATTATTACAGGGATCTCAGTCACTCCCTAGACAGTGAACCAGACCGGAGTCCTCCCGGCCCCTCATGCTGCAGGGCATCAGCAGCTGATTGCTGGCTTGGGAGGTGAATGGAAGGGGTGTCATTTTCCCCTTGTGGAATAGGGAATGTACATTTAGAGGCTTGATGTGTGTGAGAGGATGGGGGAGAAGGGTCATATCTTTCTCTGAAGCATCTGGCATCAGCCCTTCTCAGAGATACAATATGATCACTCACCTCTTCCAGTACGGTGACTCCACTGCTCCATTCTCTGTATGGAAACACAGCCACAGGCTGATCCTGAACCCAACAACCTGCCACTGAATTTTCTCCTGATCCCAGTCGATTACCTCCGCCACCCCAACTGCTAAATTCTTCCACTCCTAGGGAAATGTTCCCCTCAGCCCTGTGCTGTGTCTGAGGTGGTGACAGCTCTGTCCCCATGTGTCCATCAGGTCACTGTTGCAGGGGGACTGAGTTCAAGACTTTCCCCATGAAATGACATTCTCTAATCCAGGAGGAGTGGAGGTGGATCAGGAAGACAGGGGTCATTATACAGATTCAGGTCCCACACGAGGACCTGGCTCCTGCCCAACATTAACGCTACAGGGCACCACTGTGGGGTGCTGCATGGTTAAAGGTGATGCCCTCTAGGTGAGACATTAACGAGGGATGTCTTCAGCCAGCCACCCCAGGGAATAGGGAGCAGGCAGGGAATAGACCAGATGTCGTGGCCAGCAACCCGTCTCTGAGTGAAGTGGCTGTGATGGCCCAGGCTGGGTGGGAGCTAATACAGAGTGCAGAATGACTCCTGTAATGGCCACCTTGGTCACTGCTCTTCTGCCACCCTCGTCATTGCTTTGGACAGCCCTGGGGTTCGCTGCAGTTGAAATGTGTTACAGGAGAGCAAATGCTATTCATGGGTTATTCTTTTGTCTGTTGTTTTTTCATCCTCCCACTGCTGCATGGATGACGCAGCCACGGCCCCTCAGGGGCTGCAATGGGATGCAATGGGAGCAATGCAGCACCATTTGACAGAGCTCTGCTGCATGGGCGTTCAGTGCCCTCATTCAGTGCTCTGACGCCAGGGCAATACAGACACCTGCAGGGCACCGCTGCACGCAAGGTGCAGCTACCTCCCATTAACTAGAGCTTTGCTGTATTGGTCAATGAGCTGGGGACAAGTGGGGCCAGATGGTCTCTTAGGGAAATGTCATTTTCTAATGAGATCTGTTTTCTCAAAGGTCCTCTGAAGCTGTCCATTCCCTATGGGCTCTAATAGCTCAGCAGCTGGCCTGGCCTGCGATTCTAGGCAAGGCCTGGAACAGCACAATGCATGGCTGACAGTTCACCCAAACTCAAAGGCCTCTTTGTATAGGCCAATTCCTGTACACTCAGGGGAAGGGACAGTTAATTTTCAAAGCGTCGCAAGTGCCTTTGAGTGACCGCAATGTTTTCCGCTGCTGGGGCCCTAATACAAAATGGCATCCATGCCGTGAAGAATGTCACTGGCTGAAAGCCCCAGAGCCATATGGGCTACTGATGCCCCAGGCAGGGGGATTGTGTGCCTGCCTCTCTCTACAATGACAGTGGCTGGAGCCCAGGGAACTCTCAGAGCCTCCAGGAAGTTTCCTGTCTGACGTCCTAGCAGAAGCATTGGGTCCCCAACCGCTGCCAGTCCTAGGCTTCCGGCAGGGGCTCCAGCCTGGAGCCCCCCTCCGCTATCAGCTCACCAGATGCTTTTTCAGGATACTGTGGTAAAACTGTGCAGGGCACAAGCTGCAATTTGGGGTTTTCTCTGGTGTCAGCCTTGAAGACAAATTGGATGGGAAAAAAATGATGCCCCTGTCAATGCCTATTAGTCACTCTTGTTTTCCTCCTGTGTGTGCAGAGAAGAAGCAATGGGTCCCCCAAGCGGCTGAAAGTGGGTGGACAGTGGGGGGGTTGAATGTCTGGAGGAGCTTGGCCAACGGTTGCCCTGGCCTGAAAGGGGTAAGATGTTCCCAACCTGTTGTAGTCATTAGCTTCTTGGAGTCAGATCAATTGTGTTGCCCCCTAGTGGTAAAACAGGCTGTACTGCGCTGTCTGACTCCCATCTCAGATGCGTTTCAAGCATTTGGGAGAAAAAGGAGGTGTGAACCCACCCTTTAGCACAGTAGGCATGGTATGCATCACAGAGTGACTCCAGGGTTTACCAGGAGGTACACACCACATCCCCCTGACCTCAGGTGAGAAAGTACCCCTGATCCAGTCCCTGGGGCATGCCAGGATCCATCGTAACAGAGTATAGACGAGTAGGGCCCAGGCAGGAATTCAATGTTCATTCTATGTGAATGACCACTTGCTGCAAAGAGCACTAGTGTTATTGGGAAGGCAATGTTAGCCAGTAATATTGCATGTTTCTGTAGCACTTTCCCTTGGGAAGCATCTTACAAACACAGGCTATGGCCACACTATGAGCTCGGGATGTGATTCCCAGTTTGCATAGACATACTCACGCTAGCACAGGCAGTGAGGAGAGGAGGCCTGGGCTAGCTACCCTGAGTACAAACCCACCTGGACCCCATGGGTATGTAGCTGGGGTACCTAGCCTGTGCCACCACTGCTGCTACTGCAGTTACACTACTGTTTTTAGTGTGCTAGCTCTCATTGGGTGTGTCTATGAGAGTTGGGAATTACCTCCCACCTCCACACGTAGACATAGTCTAAAATACGTGGGTCATGTGACCACCACCCCAATGCAACCTTTCTGGGGTGGAACGAGCAGTGTGGGAAAAAGCAAGGAAGAACCCAGTATCCATTTGAAACTGGAGGGGCAAGTTAGGGTGGTGGAACAGGATTGCCTTGCTAGGAATGTCTGGTTGCTCTGGAATGGTGCAGTCTCAGAACCACCATCCCACCTCAGCCAACGAGTTAGACTGAACAACCTGAGGTTGCAAACCCGTTAGGGTTCATTCCCATTCCTCGCACCTGGCCCAGACCTAGAAGTGTCTATTGTCTTGCCCATATGCTGAATCCCATTCACATCAGTGGGCTCTCTGTGCCTACTCCTGTGGATGGGGCTAGAGCCCTGCAACTGCCTAGTCCTCTATCCACTGAGCAGCCAGAGGGATCTGCTAACAAGTAGAGGTCTTCACACTGTGCCAGTGCATGCTGTGTTAGCCTGAAGCCCAAGGAACACAAATGATTTCTTGGGGTTCTCCGCAAGCTCACAGCCCGCTGGCTGGCTGTTTCTCCTCTGGGTGGAATTGGACTGGGAGGCAATCCATGGCCCAATTCTTCCTCTCCCCCACAACTTCAGCAGCTAGGGCCCGACACATCACAAGGCTGGCCCTTAGGTCATGGAAGCTGCAGAATACCAGTATGGGTAGAAAAGCTCCTCCTATCTCGGGATCAGTGAGGAAGAGAGTGGGGTGGGGAGCAGAGAGAGCTAGGCCACCGCCCCCCCACAGACTCCAGCACCCATCAAACAGTGTCCAAAATACAAACAGCACTAAGTCTGAATGGCAGGAGAATCTGTCAGAGCCGAGGGCCCCTGCCTAGAGGTTGAGTTTAGGGACAGGGCTTTTGCTCTGTGTTGGGGCGTTCTGCAGACTGGGAGCTAGTTTGTATTTGCTATTTAACTCCTTGTTAGTCGGGCTGGGGCTCTCTCAGGGGAGTTCATGGTTACCTTTGAAAGAGAAGAGGAACTGACTTGGTGAGGAAGAGACCTAAATGTGCTGTAAATGCAATGGGGCAAAAGTAACTCAACAACGCCTCAAGCCTTCATTGGAATCACCTGGCTGAACTGGGGAAGGTCTCTGGGTTACCTCTGGATCATCTGCATGTACCGCAGTGCGCTGCATGCAGCATTTACATGAGGGATGAGCATACCCAGCCTGCAGCCTGCCCCAGGGGTCTGGTGCCTGCACTCTGTCTTGTGCCCCTGGACAAGGGCATCTCCTTCAGCAGATGTGTCTCTTACATCCAATTGGTTGGAGAAAGGTCAGAGTGAGTGACAGGATGAGGTGGCACTGGCAGGACTTTCTAAAATACTGAAACCTCCCCCACTCTTTCCCTTCCCAGCCATTCCGCCTTGTACTGAGACCCTGTCAGATCTGACAAGCTGAGCTGGGCAGGTCTGGAGGGAACCCCTTCTGCAGGTGCTGCAGTAAGTGATCCTGATGTTTCAGGAGGTGGAGGTCTGAGTCACTAGCAGGGCACTGTGGGGGAGGGGTTTGCCATATTTCAGAGTTGTTATACTAAGGCCCTAACCATTTGTGGTCATTAAACATCCCGTGGAACATTTCCTAAGAATGGCTCTACAAGTGTGAAATATTATGTGACAAAAGTTTGACTGTCTCACCAGGTCTGTAAAGGGAGTGACGGGGAATATTGGTCCCCTATCTGCTAACAGCTAGCAATGTCATGCCAGGTACCAGCTTCGCTTCTAAAAGCCATCGGCTCTGTGAAGTTGGAAAATGGAGCTGCTCTCCATGTCGCTGCTATGGCTGCATTTACTTGCTTTGTGTTAAGAACGGCACTAATTAATGCTACTGAAATTTCTCTCTCTGTATCCACATTACATACAAGAATCCCCTTAGTCCTGGGGAGGGAACCCAAAGAATTATCCACCACCCAATGCATTTACAAATCAGTCATTTTCTGGCCACTAGATGGTGCCATAGAACTGTTCTTTACAATTCACGACTGGAAAGGGAACTCAGTGGGAGGAGCTGGCGAGTCTCAAACCACAAAGCCACTAGGGCCCTGCATAGCCATCATGAGCATCTTACATGAGAGGGAGGGAGAAGGTTATGCTGGTAGCAGGGCTGGCCAGATCTGGAATGCTGCCGATGATCTCGGGACAGACAGTCTTTCTAACACCTGCTCCTAAATATTCTGTACCAGAGGTGGCTGCATTATAGGGATAAGGGAAGTGATCCTCGTACCTATATAGATATTACCAAGGGAAAAAAAGGGGCATTAGAAGAACATTATTAAAGTTGCAGAATTTGGGTGCCTAATTTGTGACTGGATTTGTCAGAGAACTTAGCATTAGATAGCCCTTTATATGTTCAAAGTTCAGCTCAGCACTTCTGCAGATCTGAACACAGGCTATCAAGTCAGGCACTCTGAAAATGAGGCACACCAAAATTAGTGGCCACCTATGAAAAGTTTGACTGTCTGTCCCGAGATCATCGGCAGCATTCCAGATCTGGCCAGCCCTGCTACCAGCATAACCTTCTCCCTCCCTCTCATGTAAGATGCTCATGATGGCTATGCAGGGCCCTAGTCTGTCCCGAGATCTGTCCCGAGGTATCACACAGGAACTCTGTGGCAGAGGAAAGGATAGACTCCAGTTCTCCAGGATGACATTTAACTGCCTTAGCCACAAGACACTTCCATCTCTTCCTGCTATACCCTACCTCATTCACTGCGCACCTTCCAACTTTTGCAAGAAATAAGGAAGGGGTCCTACAGACAACAGCCTCCTTCACTCATCCCCAGATCACGGTCCATCCTGTGGACTGAATGAGGCAGCGGTCCTGTGGGAAAGATAGTAGGTGATCATGCAATTCAAGACTGTCTCAGACTGTATCCTCCCCCAGGAGTGAGGAAAGTGTCATAATCACCACTTCACAGATGGGGATACAGGCACAGAGAGAAGAAGGAACTTGCCCAAGTCACCCAGTGACTGAGCTGGGAATCAAACGCAGTCTCCTGCTCTAGCTGCTAACCTGCGCTTCCTCCCAAAGTTAGGAACAGAACCTGAGCCTCCAGACCCCCAGTTCCCAGTGGAGTCTCAGATGAAAGGCACCAGAGAAGTGTTTGAACCTCCCAGACTATATCCAGAAGTGTTAACATGACAAATTCGCCTGCTCTCTGGTGAGGTGCATGTGGAGTGAGGGATCTGCCCAGAGAGAAAAGCTTCCCAGGTTTATGCTCCTCCTGGCTCAGGCTTAGTGAGGAGGAGGAGGCCATGAAGAGCTGCTGGGGGTGGCCTGGCAGCAGCGTGCCGGCTGCTCTGACTCAGAACAGGCCTCACTTTCCCTCACTTGCTGATAAGAGGCCGCTTCCAGAATAAAGGCTGTCGCAGCTCTTACAGTAAGTCACTGTTAAAACAAAATGTGAGAGAGCCACTCAGCGGAGTCTCTCCAATGAATGAACTGGTGCTTGGGCCCATCTCTTGCGGGGATGAGGGGAGCCTGAGCAAACACAAAAGCTGCCCCAAGACATGTTCAGCAAAACTAGAGCTTTGTCATCTTGGTGGGAGGCCAAGCCTCTGACTTGTTCATCCCTTTGTCTGCCCAGTGCACTTGGCAGCACAGCTGGGGCCACCCACACCCCCCATGACGTGACCAGTATGCACAGCAGTGCGGTGGGGGCTCCCCCACCCCCGGTTCTGGTGACCGTGTTTGAGCTGCTATTTCTTTGACTGAGTGATATCTCCAGGGCCACGTTGGGTTGGGTGCTGCTCAGATACGTAACGGAAAGAGAGTTCCTGCCCCCAAAGAGTTTGCAGTCTTTTGATCTCAGACTGGTTTCAGAGCTGGATGAGGATGGCTCCTAATGTCAGCCTCCCAGCCCTGAGCCTGTCGGACACCAGCCATTGCTGGAGATGCTCTTGGCCCAAGGATGATGGGGACATAAAATCATAGCAATGTAGGGTAGGAAGGGACCTCAAAAGGTCACCTAGTCCATTCCCCAGCACTGTGGCAGGACCTAGGCATGGAGGTGACCACATTCAGCTTGGGGCCAGCAGCTGAGTTCAGTGGGGGGAAGGAGGTTGCTTTGGGCATGTAGGATAAAGGGCAAGTTTGGGTATGTGCGCAGAAGCCACAGTCATCACAGTGGTAGGCATGGGAATGGCAGCTGCGCTTTGCAAGGTGTGGGAGCAGCGGCTGGCATGGGGGGATCCCTGCTACGCACTAGGCAGAAGCAGCTGCTGGCACAGAAGCAGCAGCCCGTTCACTGCACAGGACAGAAGCAGCCGCTGACGGGAATGGCGGCTGTGCTCCACGTGGGATGGAGTGGGAGTGGTGGCTGCACGCTGGTGGGATGGAAGCCTTGCTCCTGGTGTGCTGAGCCTGGGGCCAGAGTTCACTGAGAGATCACTGCTGCTCACACTCAGGCAGGGGCTCTTGCATTTGGGTGCTTTCCTTTTTTCTTTACCTTTGAGGCAAATTACAGCCCTTTCAAGTCAAGCCCTTGTGGTGGCAAAGTCTGCACTAGAGAAACACTAATCATGGCCTCCCACTGGGGCTTGGCTCTAATTGCCTGTGAGATGCTAATCTGCTGGAGGGTCTCAAGTGCTCTTTTATCTAAGCCTTTCCTATCCCTCCCCGTTTCCTTCTGCCACTCTGCAATTCCCCTGGTGGACGGCTCCCAACTCCTCTCAGCCTCTTCATGCAATTTCTTTGAACCAGCCTGTAAGTGGAATTCCCAGCCTACAACAGCTTGTGTGCAGAGAAGCAGAGACAGAGGGAGCCCTGTTGCAGCTCCCACCCCCGTCTTGCAGGTTGTGTGTTTCTGGAGGCAGAAGCAGCAGGATGGAAATCTCTTTCCCCTCCAGCAAATGCATACAGCTGGGCTTCCTCCTGCTACTGTTGCTAGAGCCAGGCAGACTGAGCTCAGACAGCCCCAGTGCAGCCAAAGGAAAGAAGACCCCTCACGCTTGCAATCTCTGGTGGCCATACCTCCTCCTTCCCAAGAGTGATGGACTGGGGAGCTGTAGGCTCTACTACCTTGTGCTTGATGAGCAGCCAGCCCCGGAAGAAGTACAGGATGTCCCAGGGGAGCAGCAGATGGAGTTCATACAGGTCCTGAAGCAAACCAAGCTCGTCCAGGGCTAGGAACCTGATGGACCGGCTTAACTTGGTGGAAGCCAGCGTGGTGTCCATGGCCTCAAGGCTGCAGAGGCTGCAGGAAGAGAGCAGGCTCAACCTGAGCCGCCTGGAGGAGAGACTCGATTCCTGGATGCTCCTGCTACTGGGCATTCTGTCTGGCTGCAAGCTGTCCTGCGGCGACTCTGTCCTGAAGATGTCTATCCAAGGTGAGTGCATTCGGGCTCTCCACTTCCCCATTAGCTAGCTTCTCTTGTGCAAATAACAACCAGTGGTATGACTAAGCTTCTGTTCCATTCAGCCAGTGCTGGGAGAGCAAAGATACAGGCACTTTTGGGTCTGATTCTACAAAACCTCATTGGTTTGGTTTGGATTTTGCAAAACCCAATCAGGGTGATTCAAATCCAAGTCCCATTTCTCCAAACCCACCGAGGATCAGGAAAATGGAAGGGCTGGATAATTGATTCCTTCTTCGGTCCATCTCTCCCCAAAGCATCTCCAATGACTTCTCACTGCAGCTGAACAGGGCATGAGGCCTCCTTCCCAGCCCTCCACTCACAAATAGTTTGGTTGGTGATGAGCGGTCCTTGTGGTATCCCAGCACATTGCTCAGCTGCCCAGGGTGCCCTCACAAACGGGATTTGTAGGGGCCACAAAAGGGAAGAAAGAATGTGGCTATGGCTTGAGGAGGCAGAAATATTGACATCAAACCCAAACGTGTCAGCAGCCTATAACATTTTGGCCCTACGTGCATGAAGCCCAACTATAGGAGGGTGGCTGGATTTCAGACAGTTGAATTGTAGCAAGAGCCGCATTGAGGGTTTTTAATGCAACAAAGAGTTTTGCAGCAAATATACAGAAATAATCCACCCACAGAGATCCTCCCTCCATGTTTGGACACAGCTTCTTCTAGAGACTATGAATGCCATCCTGAGTGTTGGACAGAGAGGGTCACTCAAAAGCAACATAGAGTTTTATCTACTGTCTTATGTCAGGGCCCAGTGGTCTGGTCTCATTGTGAAAATCTCCCACCTCTGGCCACCGGTCTCCTTCACACATACAGGCACTAACCCGGCGCTACACCTCAAATCAATGCTCAATACAAGGCAGAATGGCTGAAGAAGAAGCTATTGGGACTTCAGACTCCTTCTTCAGCATCCACAGGCAGTCTGAGCAGGAGGAACTGGGCCAGGCAGCCCTATTGACCCTCTCCTATTATCTGTGATCACTTTTGGCCTGTCTTTCTTTCTCCATCTTTATTTTTCCCTTCACTCCCCCTTCCCTATCTATCTATCTATCTATCTATCTATCTATCTATCTATCTATCTATCTATCTATCTATCTATTTTATTTTTTTGCATGACATTAAGCACTCCTTTCGCCTTTGATGTCCTGACATCCCATCAATTCATGTCCCTGGAAGAATTCCAGGTGGTCAGAGACAAATGTCTGAGAGGTTCACTACTGACATTTATAGCGACCAGGTTTTCTGATTATGTAAAAGGAACAGTTCTCTCTCTCTCTCTCTCTCTAAGCCCCTAGCACAATCTCCCCACTGTTCTGCATTTCCTCAGCTCTGTCCTCCACGCACTGCCCTTCTCAGCAGACTGCCTCGCTTTTTATTAACCCAGAGCAAAGAAGAGACAGAGAGAGGGACAGAGAGAGGGGGAGAGGATAAAGGCGAGATGGTACTATGAGCAATGAGCTAGCTGCCCAGGAGGAACTAGACTTTTACTTCAGGAATTGTTCTGAGCAAATGCTGGTAAACCCAGAAGAAAGCATTTAGAAGTAGCTAGAAGCCTTTAGAAGTACCATAGTCTCTTGTCAGCCAGGTATCTGGAAATGCGTGGCACCTACTGCCAGTGCTGGTCACAAATACATTTTCAAGAAGCTCAAATGTGTCAGAGAGGGGTTTGAAGGGGTTCCAGGAAGGATTCTGGGGCTGGACAGGGTCACTTGTGAGGAAAGATGAAATGAGCTGAATATGACTGGTTTGGCTAAGTGACAACCAGGGCAGGGATTGGAACGTAACTGACAGCTGGTATTTGAAGGAGTTAAACCCAAGGACGAAGAGGAATTGTTTAGGATGGGCCACAAAGTTATACCTGGCAGGAAATGGGATGCAACTCAGCAAAGGAAAATTTAGGTTGAATATGGGGGAAATGACCTCCTGACAAAATCTACTAGGTTGTGGAATGGTCTTTCAAGGGAAGTGGTGGAAGCTCCTTCCCTGGAGATATTTAAAACTAGACTGCTTGTGGGCCTGAAAAATGTACCACAGAGGATTCTGCATTGGCCCCTGGGACCTACTAGGGCTTTTCCACCATGAGTCATTTCTCAGATTCTTTGTGGAGGCAGATGTGTGTGTCTCTCTCTCTAGACACAGATTTGCAGCCATTCTCTATGTATATTACACAGACACCTCTTCATCCCTCATGTAAATGATGACGCTAAATCATCAGACCGGTTTGGTGCCAGGGGATAGCTTTTCCTGCGACATATGCTTAAAATGCACAAATCAAAAATATAAACCACTAAAAGATGTGAGGTTCTTCATACAACGAATGCTGTCCATTTCCTTCCGCGCCAGCTGGAATACAGCATGCTGGGACGTGTGTCATCTCTGCAGGCTGCACCTTTTCACTAAAGATGAGTAGCTGCCATTGCCCATGTTAAGCTAGTTAAGTGTGGCCAGCCCTTGGGTATAGTTTGGTTACATCGGGGGGGTATGGTACTTATACCATGCCACTAGGTACTTATACCATGCCAAGTGCTCAGATGATTTCCACTAACGGCTGGTTTAAATGACAAGCCTCATCCTTGGACAGCAGGTTTTTTACAAAAGCAGGATAAGGCTGTAAGTTTGGAGGCAGTTGGAGGCTATCAGAGATCAGTGGGAGCTGGGTGGTATGGAGATCTGGGGATAAAATATGGAGTTTTTCAGCTCTAGGTCATAGGCATGGATAGGTTCCAGTTCAGGCCCAGAGCGATAATGACATGAGGCAACTCGCTGGTGTAGTGTTTAACCGTTGACGTTAACCGCGAATCCTCAGCTTCTAGGGAGAACTAAGACGTACAGCAAGGCTGGGCTTATGACAACTTAGGCCTCTGTGTTCTGCTTGAAGGAGCTCACAACACACGTGTAGCCAGATTTTTAGAAGTGCTCATCACCCCATCCCCATTGAGCACAATGGAGGTTTCCCCCACCCACCACCTCTCACTTCATCTTCCCCCTTGCAAATAATGGGAGCAGATTGATGCTGAGCACTTCTGAAGATCTGGTCACTTCATTAGGTGCCTAAATGGGAGCAGAGTTCTTGAAAATCTGGCCCTTAATGCTTCATGTGAAGTGAGCTGGTGCGGGGGTGTCGCAGTCCAGTAATGGGTAGGAGTCCTTACCCCCTAAACCACCATCCCAATTGGCATTCATTGGCAGCCCCAGGGGAGGCCAATGGGGGCATTGATCATGGTCAGAGAGTGAACTCTAGTTCCAGATTGCAGAGGCCCATCCACCTCAGGGTACCCGGCTGGAAAGAGTACAGCTGCTGCTGCTTCCCCTGTGTAATTCTGCAGTAGCCCCCAGCAACTGCCAACCCAGGCTCCTACACTAGCACACCATTTGCTTTAATGGGGAAAAACAGTGTCGCAAACCAACTTTGCCGGTGGTTGGTCAAAGCCCAGCCAGACACTGAGCTGCACTTGGACACATTCCCTCCCCAGTGCAGCTCAGCCAGAGCTTGGGTCCCCATTTGCTGATGTTGAGGGATCTCTCCCTCCTCAGCCCTCGCTCAGTGGCACTTGGTTTCAGCAAGCAGACACTGCAAGACGCTGGAGACAAAGGAACAGCCACAGTTGGTACTGAAAGGGATGAGGCAGGTGGGAGTCCAAGGTAAGGAGATGATGTGCAAAGTAAGCCCCACAGGGACTCTGGGAACTACACTGCCTACCTAAACTACCCCCCATAATACCAGTTAGCTATGACATCCTTTGCTTCGTGCCCTAAACCACTGTGCCGTGTTCCTGTGTGCTGTTAATCAGCCGCCTCATTACACTTCAGAGGTGGCTGCATTCCTGTGTGTGTACGGTCCTTTGGGATAAAGTGTATCATATTAATTAGCATTACTGAAACCTTTTTTTCCTGGGCAAGGTGGAGAGATACAGCCAGAGATGTTGCTATGTAAACTTTTCCTTTTATCCCCCAGGAGATAGTTCAGCTCCCCATTGCTAAACCGATGGGCCCAGCAGTTCATGGAGACTTTAGTCTGGGCAAAGAAGCCAATCTCCCTCCCTGGATATTCCATGCACCCAGTCCTGTCAGGGTGGGAGGTGAATCAATGGGTGTAGTGACACCAGTGCAAATACTAGTTCAGGCCATAAATTAAACTGAGTTTGGAGAGGCTTGTCCTAGTCCCCATTTGTCCACAATACAAAACCCATGTGGCCCAACTCTTAGTGTCTCTGGAGGAGCAGGCCATGCGCTGGAAGAGCTGGGGATACAGTGGACTGGAATCAAGGTGCATTGGCAGAGCTGTGGGAGGTCCCAGGATCGGAACAGCGAAGAGAGCTGCAGTCCAGGAGTGAGGTGCATCAGCAGCGCTGTGCTTGCTCCCAGGACTGGAATAGCTCAGTCACTAAAGTGGCCAGGAGAGAATTTAGGAGCTTTCACAAGCCAGAAGAGAGGGGAGGGGAGAAAGAACCAAGGGGTGTCAACAGTGGGGTTTTACAGTAATGTCAATGAGTCCAATTGCTGCTGCTTTTGCAGATTTAGGAAGAGAACGCAAGGCTGAGGAGCCACCAACACCTCTGGGTAAATATAGGGCCGGCCACTTTGTCTCTCTGCCTTGTGTTGAGTGGAGTAGGTGACCCCCCTCACAGCACATGTCAGATCTGGGAGCATTTAAACCCAGAAACTACCCCCTATGGCTTCAGTCTGAATTGAGGAGAGCAGCGGCCAGGTCTGGTGATTTGAGCACAGAACTGAAACCAGGAACTTGTGGGTTCCACTCTCAGCTTTGACACTGCCTCCCTTTGCAACCTTAGGCAAGTCACTTCCCCTCTCCGTGCCAGTTTACCGTTTATAAAGTGGGGTGATAATATTTCTGTGTGTCTCAGGGTGTGTGAGGGTAAATTAGTTAATATTTGCAGAGCCCTGTGGACCTCATCACCGTTTGCTGCAGAACTCACTAAGGGGGAGGGGCTGTAGGGAGGAAATCTCCATAAGGTTCCTCTTGTGGAGTTACTCCCACATCATCCAGTCATGTGTGTCTGCCCTCAGCGCCTGCAGAGTGGCTCCAGCTGTGCCTCCATGCTGGCCCTGGGGGCTCTGTCCCCTTCTGCTCCCTGGCACCATGACTGAACAGAGACATGATAAAGCCATGTTTCCAGACCTCCCTCACCCCCGGCTCCTCACAGGATCCCTGTAAAAACACAGAAGGGCTCTGCCAAAAATGTAATGCATCAGACACTTTAGCAGTTTAGCCTTTTCACTGCCAGGCTTTGTGAATTATTGGTCTCTATGTCAGCTGCTCCTACTGGAATCCTCCAAGAAGTCAGAGTAGATGTTCCCTTGGGATTGTGCTGAGATCCACAAGCAAAGGATCTGGGACAGTGGGATCTACACCATCCAACCCATCCCACTCCAGCATCCTTTTGAGGTAAGAGCGCCAGCTGCTGGGCTGGGTTGGGTCTCACTGGATTATTGCAATAGTGCCACGCACCCAGGCTGTGCCAGGTGCCCAAAAGCACCAGGCTCACAGGGCACAGGATGGATCCTATGCACAGGGATGCTCCATACTCACAGCCCTCCCCGCCTCTTCTTGTGGGAGCATTTGGTCCTTTGCCCTGAGCTGGATCCTGCACCCTCTGCTCTATCTTTGTGGCATCTCACACTTTGTGTTGAATCGTATTTCATTAAATGAGGCCTGTGCCGGGACACCTGGCAGCTTTGCCCTCCAAAGCGCCGAGCTTCCCAGACAGGGAGCAGCACTGAGGCAGCAGCGAGGTCTGTTCCTGAGGGAGGGAGTTTGGGGATACAGCCTGCTCTGTGGAAAGAGTGAACCCAGCTTAGGAGCAGCACTCACGGAAGTGAGCTGCCTCCTGCCAGAGCTTAGCCTGAAGGGGATCTCACTGTGTCCTGGGGCCTCTGTGGAGGGGTAGAGATCCCAGAGGAAGTGCCTCCCTGTCTGCCTATGATAGGAAGGTGTTGGGCTCCTGCTGCTGCTGCATAACCTGCCATCCCCTCCCACTGCGGGCGTACTGTGACATGGTGACCCATGGAGATGGCTGGACTGTGTTCCAGTGCCGGCAGGATGGCTCCCTGGACTTTAACCGCACCTGGCAAGAGTACAGGCTGGGATTTGGTAGCCTGCAGGGTGAGCCCTGGCTGGGTAACAAGCAACTGTGCAGCCTGACCCGGCTGGCTCAGCATGCCCTGTGCATGGAGCTGGAGGAGTGGTACGGCATCCAGTGCCACGCCACCTACCACACGTTCAGGGGGGCCAGCGAGGCCAACAAGTACAGCTGATGGCCTGGGAATGCCAAGACAAGGCTGGCAACACCCTGAGCTACAGTCGCAGCCACAACTACAAGTGTTTCATCACCTGAGACAGCAACAGTGACAACTACCCCCCTAGGCAACTGCAGCACATACTATCGGGCCAGCTGGTCGTTCAACTCCTGTCTAGCAGCCAACCTCAATGAGAAGTACCACGGGGGACGGTACAGTGGGGTGAACAGCGGCATCAACTGGGGCACATAGTATATTCTGACCAATAAGAGGACCAATCAGAAGTATTCGTTCAAGAAGGCAAAGATGAAAACGAGGCCAGTCAGCTTTTAAATGGCAACTATAGCTGGGGCATGCGAACTCCTAGGGGGAAAGGAATTGCTGGGTTGGGAAATTAGGAGAATGGGATCAAACTGGTCAAAGGGAAATGTCAGAGCTATCAGGGAAAGTTCCTACCGCTGAGACCTGCTGGACTCCATGGTTAAGGGAAATGGTGGAAACCCTGTTGCTTAAATTATTTCAAGGAGGAGATACCTTAGAGAATACAGTTCTGGGAACTTTCCCACACTAAGGCCAGGGCTTTTCCAGCTCTGAGAGACAGTGATGTACACAATCCTTCTGCAAGCCCAACTTCCTTGGTGCCTTCCCAGTCCTTACTACCCTTCCCCAGGCCAGGGCTGCCTTCTTATACAATTTCCCCTTCCCCTCCACTCCCGCATTCCTTTCTGTGGCTGGCCCTTTAAATTTGGCAGTGACAGACAGCTGCAACCCTAAAGGAGCCCTTTTACAACTGGAGGCTGGTTGCTGCATCCCTGTCTTCCAGCTGGTGAGGATCCTGAACTCTGGGTAGGTTTGTTTTCCTCTCCTCATTTCTTACAAATAGATTTGGTAGGAGCCAAGAGCTGTATGGGTCTCTGATGTATTGTGAAGTCTTTATAGTCATGGACTATTGTCAATGGAGCCCAGCCACTGCTTTTCCTTGGGGCTTAGCAGAGAGGGCACTGAGCCTTGAGGATCATTCAAGACCCCTTCCTCTTGCTTGTCATAGCCTCCCTGAACTTTGAGAGTCACAGGCCTACTGTGTCCAGCTCTGTCTACCTTGAGCCTAGATATAAAGAAAGCCAAAGGGTCACTGCTCTGGGTGAGACCCACTCTGTGAGGCTATGGATCGGTATGTGTCTATAGTCTATGTTATACCTGAACTTAAAACCTATTTTATAGCAATAGCAGTACTTGCATTAGCAATGAGTCAGTCTGATTCCTCCCCAGAGCTGGGGCCAGGAGCACCACATGGAGCTGTAAAGGTTCCTTTCTGCTCTGTGTGGGCTCAGAGGGCCCAAGAGCACTTTTCTTAAGAGTTGGGATTTCTCTGACCTGCCTAGCCAATGATTTCCCCTCTCCCCAGTAATGTGCTGTGCTCCGCTCTGCAAGTGGCTGTATTTTGGGTGGGTGATGTGGCTTAGTTTATAAAGTGCACTGGGATTTGCTTACATCCTGACTGGGGAGTGATTTGGGGGTGGTAGGAAGGGAAAGAGGGTCCTGCTGTAGTTGCTTTAATCACTAGTCTGTGGAAATGAGTCGGCTCCCCCCAGGGGACTGTTCATGCCACCACCCTGCAATCAGCTTGATACTCTGCAGCAGCAGCAGCCATGCCTGGCTGCCTGCAGTTCTGCTCCTATTTATAGCTGCCTGTTTGCAGCCAAGCCCTCCACTAATGAGCAGAATCTGAGGGCTGCTCAGCAGCCTCAAGTGCTGAACAGTAAGCCCTTGGGCTGGAGCGGGAAAGACACAGCATGCACTGTCCCTTCTGCACAGCTTTGAGCTTTTGGACACTGAGAGCTCCACTGTACAAAAACAGTTCCCTCCTGAGAAGGATCTAAGACAGCTTGGGGGAAAAGCCCAGTGCAAAGTCAGGGGGCCATGGAGTCCCTTTAGGGGTAGCCAGTTGGGCTAGTCAGTGTAGAGGCAGCACAAAGTTGATCTGCCAGAAGCCCAAGAGACAGGGCAACATCTCCAGGGAGCAGCATTACAAACCCTGTGCCTGAGGGGGGCAGCTTTCTCCATCTCAGGACCTGCCTGCATTGTATTACAGGGGCGAGTTCAGACCCCGCAGACTGGCATTGAATGCCCCTCCAATCGAGTCCCTTTTCACTCTGCTACCCAGTGCCACTCAAAACCTGGCACAGAATATGCCCTATCACCCTGCTTTCCTTCAAACCCTGGTTGCCTGGGGGTGTTGGATACAGAATTCTATACTAGTAATTTTTTTTTTACTGTCTGTAACTGTCCAGTGTGGAATTTTTCAACAGAGGCTCCTAATAATAGCATCTAAACTTGACTCATTGAGGTCAGGAGCTTATATGGGAGTAGAGGAGGATGGCTGCTCGCTCTCCCACTCAGGGACTAGCAGGTATAGGAAGGAAGTCAGTCCTTGTGAGATGAGATAATGTGAACTCAAGGTTTTTGTACTGGCCTGGGAGTCAGGCATCTCCTGGGTTACAAACCCAGCTCCCCAACCCTGTGTCTGTCCCCTCTCTATAAGAGGAGGAGAACTACCTGCCTTCCAGGGTCTGTGAGGAATTTTTGTAAAGATCAAGGTATTATTGTCATTTTTTTGCACAGAAGCAATAAGGGACCATCACACTCTATTAATGGGGTCGCCAGCTTGTATTATGATTGAAAACGGCACTTGATTGAGTCTGAAATATTGTTTTCCTTCCCCTGGGGGATTCTGCATTCTCAGGTCCTGGCTGGAACATAAGGGCTCTCCTATTTCTCAGACAGAGCCCAGCTAACAGGGTGGGTAAGGGCAGGGGCTTCTCATGGGCACCTCTCTTTTTGAAATCAAGCTCCATGTTAGCTGGCCTGAGTCCCTCTGCTAGGGGCCAGAAATACCCCCCCCCCCACACACACACACTGTGTTGCAGATGGGCAGCATGGCAGGAGGTCCAACTCAGAGCAGGCTGCTGTATTTCACACCCTTGCCTGGAGGTTGAACTGACTGGGAGGGAGGGGAGGTGGCACTGCAGATCCTTCTGACAGATGGGCCTGGAATGTGGCCTAAGCTAGCAGCCTGTCCACCCCTCCCCTACTCCAGGAGTCTGGCTGTGAGGAGGGGCTGAGCTGTAAGTCTCTCTATTTCTCCCCTCCCTTTAGCTGTCTGGGAGAGGCAGTGATTTGCACACCACTCTGCTTGCCATGCAGCCTGAAGAGCGCTCCTGTCATTGGCACTGGGTGAGTGGAGCCCTGATCAAAATCAAGGAATCCGAGAATAGGGGCTGTTTGTTGTGTTGGGTCCCAGGACTGGAATAGCTGGTGGGGGGCTGTAGGTCAGGACTGAGATGCACTGGTAGAGCCGTGTGGGAAGGTGAGGACAGGAATAGCAGCTGGCGGGGCAGGGGTGCTGCTGGTCAGGCCTGAGGTGTGTTAATGTGTGTGGAGTCCCAGGGCTGGAATAGCAGATGGTTTGGCCCATCAGTGTTTACATGCCCTGATGGTGAGTGCCACAGAAAACCCTGAGGGAGGGTGCTCATAAACCAGCCTGCCTGCTAGAGGAAAAGAGAGAACTGTGGAAAAAGCTAGGGCCAGGCTCTCCGGGGGTTATAAACAATAGAGCAGGGGTCGGCAACCTTTCAGAAGTGCTGTGCCGAGTCTTCATTTATTCACTCTAATTTAAGGTTTCACGTGCCAGTGATACATTTTAACATTTTTAGCAACATTAAATCTGTTATTAAATCTTTCTATAAATCTATAATCTATAACTAAACTATTGTCGTATGTAAAGTAAATATGGTTTTTAAAATGTTTAAGAAGCTTCATTAAAAATTAAATTCAAATGCAGAGCCCCCCGGGCTGGTGGCCAGGACCCGGGCAATGTGAGTGCCACTGAAAATCATCTTGTGTGCCACCTTCAGCACCTGTGCCATAGGTTGCGTACACCTGCAATAGAGACTGGAGAAACAATGCAAAAGTGATTCAGATCCCTTGCCAATGCCCTCTTTATACTGAGCCAAGGGGGCCTCCTATAGCACAGGGACTGCAGCTTCCCTCTGTGCAGGTTGGGGTCAAGCTCCAGAGAAGAGATCTGACAATCCAGGAGCTGGCTGCTGGGCAGTCTGTTTGTCCAGGGGGGTTTGGATACTGTACAGTCCCAGTTTGGGATACCAAACAAGTTGCGGCAACACAAGGCAAGGTTATTTGTGAGATTAGACTCCATGAGATGTGAATATACTGTAATTACAGAGATGATGAACAAGGACTTCAAAGTGAGGGGTAATAGGGCTGTGTGTGGGCTCTGGATAGAAGGTGGTGCTGCAGGGCTGGCCTCCTCAACTCTGCCCTACAGCCCCCCTCTGCCCATTGGGGAGGGCAGTAGCTATATGTTGTCTAATTAGCACCTTGAGAGGCCAGCTGGCTTAAGTGAATTATAACCCTTCAGGCAGAGATAGGGTGGAAGAGCCATCAGAACTAGGAAGCCCTAGCACCACACTTCCTGTTCCTGGTGCAGTTAGGAGAAATCCCTGAGGGAGAAGAAAGAGGGCAAAAAGACAGAGGAGAGCATAGCCTCGGGAGGCCTACAGCGGAGAGGGACAGAAAAGGACACAGAGTTTCCTCCTCTCATTTTAAATCCAGAAGCTCTTGCCCATTTTCAAAGCAGCAGTCTAGCTCTCCTTCTGAATGCTCTCTGTCCCTTCCACCTGCAGGAGGCTGGGATATGTTAGGGCACATTTCAGGGAAGGGTGTATGCCAGAGAATGTCTCCCCTCCTCAGAAGAAAGCCCCTGGCCTAAGGCAGCCTTCCCTTGGTCCACAGTTGCAATATCACCGGCTTCCAAGACAGCAGAATGGGAGGGATTTTAGAGAAGGTAGAGGGGTGAATAATACACTTTCTATGAAAATACTAACCCTCTGCCCTTCTCAGACCCCTTCCAAGGATCTCAAAGTATTTTATTTTTTTTAAATAAAATAAAGCCTCACCATATGTCTGTAAAGTAGATAAGGGATGTATAGGGTTTGCTGCAGCCACCTTTAGGCTGGAACACAGCAGCTATTTTACAGCACACTACATTTTAGGACCAGAAGTGTAGAAATCTCTCAACTACAGCTGCCAAGGAATTCTAGGTAGGCTGAATGGACTAGGTCACTGGGATATTTACTGTAATGCCACAGCATCTTTATTGACTTGGACCTTAGTTTTATGTTCCACCTTTCTTCCTTCTGAGTTGGTACTGAATGCCAGCTGAGTCGAGACCATCCTTACCCACAGGGTTTTCTTTAGGACTCTCCCATCCATGTACTGACTGACCCCTCTTCATCTACTTAGCTTGGGAGTACTGACAGAATTGCAGCACACAGCTGGAGACCACACCAGAACTCCTGTAAGGATATAATGTACTCTGGGCTTCTGGGGCAGACACCTTGAAGATCCATCAGCAGTTGATTGCTCCCTTGCATTTGATGTGGGGGGAAAGGTCACAGATCATCACAGTGGTCCCTTCTGGCCTTATAATCTATTAATCAAAAAATTCAACCTGGACATAGCTCTTTTACCCAAGCCGCTGTCACTCATTCACTCCTTCCCTCCCTAACAGGGAGCCTGTTTAAAAGCTAATTTCCGTAAGAGCTGGGATTAAATCTTCAAATACCTTTAAGTATTTATCACTGTTAAACTTGGATTTGGATTCCCTCTTGGTCACCTCACTCCCTGGCCCAGAACAGGGAGCAGTGTGGAGGGCAAAGATCCAGCTTTTGGGGCAGCTGGGGCTGGCTCTGGAAGGACAGAGGTTTTCCCTTTACACAGTGCTGTCTAGCTCCCCATATGGGAGATCTACAGAGCAATGGTGAAAGACTCCAAGAGGAACTGCACTGAGCCCCCATGCAGGAAAGAGGGCCTAGCGGAACAATGCAGAATACAAGACTTTAGAGGGTTTTTGCAGCATCTTTAATTTGCAGAAAGGGATATTTAGGTGAGACTTTAGGAAAAACTTCCTACCAGTAAGGGGTAGTTAAGCCGTGGAACAAATTACCTGGGGAGGTTGTGGAATCTCTGTCACTGGAGGTTTTTAAGAACAGGCTCGACAAACACCTATCAGGGATGGTCTACATAATAGTCATGCCTCAGTGCAGGGGACTAGACTAAAAGACCTATCAAGGTCCCTTCTAGTCCTACAGTTCTGTGATTTCTATGATGGATCACAACTGATCTGCAATGGCTGGTGATGGGTTAGCCTAGAGAGGAAAGGGGCATTGGTCAGTCCTGTTGCTTTATAAATATGTAGCAAGGTTTCTATGCCCCTGACTTTAATAAGTGGACAGATGACTGCACAGAAACACGTATCCAATCACTCAGTATTGTAAATGAATAGAACTCTCTGCCTTCTGGGGCTTTCAGTATGTGTGTGCAGACAGTGTGGCACCAACCTTGAGCACTTTGGTATGGTACTGCCCAGCAAATTGTCTGCAGCCCACACTTAGGTGGCTTCCACTGCTGGCTTGTTGTCTGGAACAGAGGAAACTACACACAATAGGGTCTCAGGATGCAACTTATGAGCAATGCCTACAGAAGGGAGAGACCTAGAAAGCGGGACAGGAGCTGGGGTGTGTGTAAGGTGCACAGGACATGTTTTCCATCTACAGAAGCAGGCCAGTGGGGGGGGAGAGGGAATATGTTTAGGGGCCTCAAGCAATTCTTTCTCTCTCTCTCACACACACACAGAGCCTGTATTCTTTCTTAAGGGAAAGCATGTGACTGGTGAGGGAATCTAAAGGCTGACAGGAAACATGCTTTTATAGAATCTATCTTTGCAAAGACAGTCTGGGTGCTGGTGTGAGGTGAGGCAGTTAACATGGAAAAGAACAAACTGGAGGGAGGCTCTGGAGGGCAGGAACCTGTCTTTGGGTGCTAGTGAGTTAGAATTAACAGGCCAGGCAGCTGGGCTCACTGTTCCAGCTGAAACAGGCCCAATGTTGATTCTGGGCAGGTTGGAGAGCCTGGATTGAGCTGTGGGTGGGCCTGGGCCCTCTGCATGACTGCCCTGCAGCCTGCCCTGGGGGCCTAGGTAAGTTGAGTTAGTGTTTGAACCAAAACAATGGCACCACAAGAGTAGAACGAAACCAGGGTGTGTGGGGCAGCCCCATCCGTTCACACCCCAACCTCCCAGCCCACCGCCCCTCCTCTGCAACCCAGGGCCCTGCATACATGCTGTGGGCCTGAGGTGTAACAGCAACACCTTCTGGTGGACAAACTGAGTCACACCTACTCACCCCACCCTGGGGATGGGGTGTGTGACAGTAAAACCAAGGGACCTAGAACCTTGACACTCCCCTGCAGGTTAGTCCTGGTTCAAACTGTTCCCCTGTGAAGAAAAGCCACTGCAGAGCGGTTCTGGGTGAGGAAGGCAAGACTGACTGTACCTGAGCCTAACGGGGCAGCAGAAAAGTTTAAGGGGGCCAGGTTAGGAGCTAGAACATGGCTAGGGCTGAGTTTAGTTCCCTATTGGCCAGTGGGGGGAGGAGGGGAGGCTGCCCCAGAGGAACCGTCTTCACCCCAGCGTGGAGCTAGATTTACTCCCAACTGCTGCCCTGCCAGTCACCGCTGTTAAGAATTTAAGAACGCCCATACTGGGTCAGACTTAAGGTCCATCTAGCCCAGTATCCTGTCTTCCGACAGTGGCCAATGCCAGATGCCCTAGAGCAGGGGTCTCAAACATGCGGCCGGCAGGCCGCGGAGCTCTTCCCTGCGGCCTGCGGAGCTCCCCAGGGCCGCCCAGAGGGGGGGGCAAAGGGGGCAATTTGCCCCGGGCCCCGCAGGGGCCCCCCAAGAGAAAGCGGAGGCTCCCGCCTCCGCCTCTCCTGGAGCCTCAGCGCATAGGCGCCGAGTCTCTGTCCGGCGCCTGAGCCCGCCCGATCCGCGTGGGAGGCGGGGCAGCGAGCTCTGGGCTGCGCGCTGCGCTCGGCGTGCAGCACCCAGCCCCGCCCCCTCACCACGCAGCTCTGACCGGGATGAAGCTCAGGCCTCGCCGAGACGCTCGGGTAAGGGGAAGCGGGAGCCGCCGGGGCCTGGGTGGGAAGCGGGACCCGCGGGGCCGGGCCGTGGGAGGAAGGGGCGAGACCCGCCGGGCGGGGGTGGGGAGAAGCGAGACCGCCGGGCGGGCGGGGTGGGGAAGGAAGCGAGACCCGCCGGGGCCGGACCGGGGGGTGGGGGAGGGAGGCGGGACCGGCCGGGGTGGGAAGCGGGACCGGCCGGGGTGGGGAAAAGAGGGACCCGCCGCTGAAGCGCAGCCCGGTCTTCGGCGGTGGGGGGCCCCTTCTGTTCCGGGACCCGCCGCCTAAGTGCCCCACCGCCAAGCCACCAAACAGCTGTTGGTGGCGCTTAGCACTTTCCAGGAGGGAGGGGAGAGGAGTGGGGAGCTGCGTGCTTAGGGGAGGAGGTGGAGAAGAGACAGGGCAGGGGCGGGGCCTCATGGAAGGGGTGGATTGGGGGTGGGGCCAGGGGCAGCAAGGGGGCGTGTCAGTGATGCGGCCCTCGGGCCAATGCACTAGTCCTCATGCGGCCCTCGGGGTCATTTGAGTGAGACCCCTGCCCTAGAGGGAATGAACAGAACAGGTAATCACCAAGTGATCCATCCCCTGCTGCCCACTCCCAGCCTCTAGCAAACAGAGGCTAGGGACATAAACCCTGCCCATATTGGTTAATAACCAGTGATGGACCTGTCCTCCATGAATTTATCTAGCTCTTTTTTGAACCGTTATAATCTTGGCCTTCACAACATCCTCTGGCAAAGAGTTCCACAGGCTGACTGTGTGTTGTGAAGAAATACTTCCTTTTGTTTGTTTTAAACCTGTTGCCTATTAATTTCATTTGGTGACCCCTAGTTCTTGTGTTATGAGGAGTAAATAACACTTCCTTATTTACTTTCTTCACACCCATCATGATTTTATAGACCTCAATCATATCCCCCCTTAGACAGACATTTATTTTCCAAGCTGAAAAATCCCAGTCTTATTAATCTTTCCTCTCCTTCCCCTGTTAACCTCTCCTCCACACAAGGGCCCTTCCTCTTGAGCCTGCCTTATTCAATCACTGAGTCACCCTAGCGTCCTGAGGCATGAGGCACAAGAAAAGGCTGCATAAGAAAAAACAATCTGTATATTAGCTTGGCAGTCCCCTAGGTTACTGCAGGAGTCAGCAAGGTCCTTCAGAAATAAAGAGAAAGCGCTGAACATCCATCCTCCCTTGTTTATTTCAATTGGGTCTTGCTTACATATTTAAAAAAAAAACATAACAGGAACAAGCACAGGCTTTCAGGGGATGAAACCCTCAGCTGCACTGGGCTCCAGCCACTGCTTTATTTTAAACAGGCTCAGAACATTGCCAGCTTGAAAAACCTCCCTTTGTGTGACAAAAAACAGTACAAAACTCCTTTGCTCAAGTTCCTTATTCCCCAAAATATAAAAGTATAAATTCAAGGGGGAATGGATTTATTTTAAAGCCTTCAGAAGAACAAAGATGCCTTTATTCTCTCTGGTCCCAACGTTCAGATCTGCCATGAGCACGTCTGCACCCAGGCTGTCTGGCTAGTTGTACAGGGACAGTAAGGGCCCTCTTACACAGCAAAATACAGAGTGGAGACTGCTTTATAACTTGTCTTGCCTTGCCTGTGTGGAAGGAACCCTGTTACAACCAAATCCAAATCTTGTTATACCATGGTCCCTTCCACAGCAGATGCTGATAGGCAAACAAGCCCTAAAAAAGACTAAGCCAAAAAAAGTTATTTGCAGGCATTTTCCATTTCAAATTTTCTCCCTTCCCCGATTTTGCTGACCAAAGAGCATCACTGGTTTGGCTCAGAGCATGTCCACTCAACAGCCTTTAATCTCAACTCATGTTTCTCCCCCCTCCCACCACTTTAACTGAAGTTATAGTGCATCGAGGATGTTGTCAATTTTGGTGACCAGCTCCTGGCGCTTGTTGGAATGCAGCTTTTCATTCTCAATGTACGTGTCCTTCTTAAGCTTGCCAGCCACCAACCGCTCTGCCTCTACAGACGATTTCAGAACCAGCTCCTTGACTTGACTGTCGAGTTTCTGAATCTCGCTCACCTTGTGGGAGTTCAGAATAAACGAATATTAAAGAGGACTGAACACAAATAGCCCAATGACACGAATAAGCAGAAAAGCTGGTAGATCTGGGACCAAGGAAGGCACAGCACAGGATATAGAACACCCTCTCCCACTGGCATGGCTATAAGTGAACATGGCATTTGGAGGGTTCCTTGGGGCAGGAGGCTAAATGGACGGAGCAAATTTAAATGAAACCTCAGAAGCCAGATACTAGCATTGAGATAGGTGTAATTCTTACTTTCAGTGATGTTTAATGACAAGTTAGAGACTTTCAAATCTAGGTCACCAGTACAAATCCAATTCAGGACCGCGGTGGCCAAAAGTAGTAGTTTTCCGGTAATTATTGTGGTTGCTAGGGTGAAGTGAGTTTGGTGGATCTCAATCCAGTTCACAGTGGGATCAGTACCCACAGCACAAAAACTGACCTCCCCACACCTCAAGGTGGGTGGCTGCTTCAGGTCAGAGCTGAGGCATAAAGGTTGGGAATGGTAGTGTGTGTGCTGTGCTGCCATGTTGTTGCAGAGAAAGGAATTCAGTCTACTGGGCTGTGAAGGCAGCATCTTCCACCAGTGTGAAATTCACACGTGCACAAAAATAAAAGATTAACAAGTAAATGTTTTCAACGCTCTTGGTTTCATTTTACAATGAAACCAGTGAAGCAATGAGATGAGGCACTTTCTATGCAAAAATCAGAGTCCCAGACATAGTCAGTCAAGACAGCAACTGGAGTAGCTGAACACCTGTAAGTGCTGTTCTCTTGTTATTCCAAAGAAGCCATGTAATATGAAGCAACAGCTTCCCACGTGGATTCTGGCAACAAACCCAGAAATAGCCCAGGACCCCAAAATAACTTGTGTTATTGGCTTGGATAGTTTGATAATATACAATCCGTTGGTATTTTTCAACTTAGAAGATCCACGTTCTCATTCCATTTGCCATTACTAGGAGTGTAACGATAAGACAGACGCAGGATTGTATGTTACAACTGCATTAATAATGTGTCCATGCAGCTGGTCTAGGGGATCTTTCGGAGACAGTGAGTGCTAGTGACAAGCAACTTTTTACCTCCACACATTGTATAGAGCAATAAAAGCAAGAGTAAAACTACGGCAGAGCAAAAAAACAAAACAAAAACCAATTAACTCCATCCCCTACATCTTTCTGACAAGAAGCAAGTAATTTTGGAGTGGATGAAAGAGAGAATAGGAGGCAGCAGTTAAGCTAAGCATCAGAAGACATCTAGAATGGAGGCAGAGTAGCTTACAAGGCTAGCAGCAGAGCACAGCTAAGACAGGAGAGAGCTCTTACCTTATCACACATGTCAGAGCCTTCTGTCTTCAGCTTGGACTGCAGAGAGGCTACTTCATTGGTCAGGGCCTTATGCTCTGTCTCCAAGGTCTTCTTGCCACTGTTTAGAGTGGAGATGTCCCGTGACTGCTTGTACTTATTCACCGCTTCATCAAAGTGGCGGTACAGGCCCAGTCTCTTGTTCACCAAGGTGAGAACTTGCTCTGTTATGCAGGCCACCTTCATCCTAGCTTCAGCAGCTGGATCCTATAAGGGGTGATAAGGTACACAGACAAGCACATACAAAAAAATTAAATTGAGGCAATGCCTTTTTAGCCACACGTGCTATGCAAAAGCATCACAGATCTTACACTTTATAATTTAAAACCAACAGCTGTCAAAAGAATGCCAAAATTAGCCTGGTCAGATCATAGAAGCCTCTGGCTGCCTCTAATCAACCAGCCTAGCTCTGGGTTAATAAAAACCAAGTGAAAACATGGAGGAAGGGACTCCCACAGGAGAGTCACAAACCAGTTAGATTCAGATGGGCTTGCTGTCCCAGGACTGGAATATTTTACATGGAAGCTAAAGATGGACTATCCATCACAAAACCAAACCAATAGGTCTCGAGGTGCTCAGACACTATAGTGCTAAGGGACCATGTAAGTACCTAAATAGGAATATTCCAATGGAAAAAAACATTTAGTGAGGGGAACTATTTCTACAGGCAATTTCCAACCACCAGGGGAATAAAACTTCCTCCGCAGTCACAAGGCTGCAACTTGCCATATAATACCTTGGTGATGGAGAAATCAAGCCTGACATAGAAGATCACTGTGAAGAACAAGATGTAAAAGGCTCCAACCACCAACAGCGGCTCCTGCAGCATCAGGATCTTGTTGAAGGTGTAGTGCACCTGCAAAATAGGATTCAGAGAATGTGATCAATGACTTGCCATTAGTCAAGGGAGAAACTTCAAGCACCTGAATGTTCCTAAAAATCAAGAAAGAATAGTTATGGCACACAGAATGGATCCAGCTCAGATAATGCAAACTGTGTAGTCAACAACCTAGACACATTGCTTGGTTTTCTTTCTCTCTTGAGCAACAAGCTTCCCCAATTGGGCTGTGCGTTGGCTATACTGGCTTTCCTTAAGGGCTGCAACCCAGTGAGAATCTGTAATGCAGACATCTTCCAGCAGAGAGAACTTCACATAGTAACAGAAAAGCAAAGCCACACAATTTGCATGTCATTTTCCAAGAACGCCTCAGCCCCAGACCAGATATTGTTATGACTACAAAGGTGAGCGTGGAGGAGGCATGGCTGCTCATTTAAGTTATTCAAACAAAGGGGCCAAGCCTACCACGATGTCCTGGATGTGCTGCTCTACCAGGTTGTTCTTGTGTGCTACAATCACCGGGCGTCCAAATGTGTCCAGGTAGGTGTAGTGGAGCTCGTCAGTGGCTCGGTTGATTTCATATGGGCTGTCCACGTGAATATTCCTGCAGGAATAAACAGACACTCCCACATGATTCTAACATGTCTGAGATGGGATGGTTTAAGATTTGATTGGCCAGTTGTGGCCCAATGCACACTACTCAATTGCACATTGAAAACAAGTTCCCTGCAGTTTAAGAAGCAATTTATATGTGACAGACTGTGCTCCAAGGTGTCTTCTGTGCTCATGTCAGCCATTGTGTTTTCATGGTGCTCTGTCTCCAGACAGGAGACTTGGCCATCAATGCACAGGTGAAGCATTTTCAGCAGTAACAGCAAAAGAGCAGTGTCACTTACTTGGCACCTTCTGGCAGGATTATCTTTACGGTCAGAGAGTCTGCAACTTGCTCATCAAACACATGGTCAATGAACCTCATCTTCAGGGCATACTGGTCACCTGAGAGAAGGCAGAAAGGACAGAAAAAACTCCAGGTAGTTTAACAAAACAGGCTTCCATGGGAAGGTGTTCCCAATGTCTGTGAATCTCAGGATGCTGAAGGACGGGGGCTGTATGCACTCCTCAGCAGTGGATCATTTGGCTACCCTGAAAATGGCAGTTTTTAACAAGAGGTGTAAGGATACAGGAAGAGGTACACGCAAGCTGGAGACTGGCTTGTTAGTTACAGAAGTAACAGCTAGCAATAAACACTAAAAGGTTACAAGGGCCCCATACTGTACAAATGTCAGATTTCTAACACAATAAGTCTGGTCTTTTGCTACTCCAATCCTGTGACACCCACCAAGGTTATAGAGATATTCATAGCTAGGCAGGTTGTAGCCAATGATGTAATGAGTCTTCCAACCCCCAAAGAGCGGGAAGCGGGGGCGGATCTCCATCTCCACAGAGTCATCCAAGATGAGAAGGTGGCTGGTAGAGATGTTTCCAATTTCATCTCGGTAATATACATCCTGAGCCGCAGCAGGAAGAATGGTCTGCATGGGAGAGAGAAGCAGCACTCAGTGCATCTGCTAGAGAAAGAGAATTTCAACTAGAATAGGCAAAGCAGCCACTGATGACACTTGGTTCAGCTTCAGTCAGGAATAGCACTTCTCGCAAGAAGCAACAAGATAGCTTCTTGGCGGCAGCATGTGTCAAAATGGTGTCAACGTAAGTGATCAGCCACAATGTGCTCAGCAAAAGCTATTGCCCATATTCAGAGATGTTATAGATGACAAAGCCCTATTGGATCATCCAGTCTGTGGCCTTGAAGTCAATGTAACATTGTTCCCTATAGACCAGTGTCAGTGGTACTTTATCCAGTCCAGTTTCCCAAGCAATGAGGGACATGCCTACCACAATGTCCTGGATGTGATGCTCTACCACTTCCTTCAGGATTCTATTTCACATCCTATCTGATCAGCCTAAATTCCCATTTCATTCCATCCCATTGCTCCTAGTGGGCTGAGCTTGCGAATTCATACACGCAACTCAGTAACATTTCTGTCTGTCTTGATGTCATATGACAATTTTTTTTAACACTGCATGCAATCAATTCCAAAATTTCAGGGAATATTCTAGGCATCAATGGGCAGAACTCCACAGATTCTGGTGAAAAAAATCATAACCAGAAGGGGAAATGGGGGACACAGCTCCTAGCATCTGATCAGCAAAACAAGCAGCTTCAACCAGCTCTGTAATTGTCAACAAATCAAAGAACTTGTTGGTGGCAACCATTAACACGTTCCAGCATAACAATGGGGATAATAGTATGGGAGGAGGAGAATGGTGGAGCCCCGCCATGGGGAGGAAACGGGGGAGTGGCAGGGTGGCACAGAGAACCCCTTTCATGAGGGAGGTTACCAGGAGTCCCTGAAATAGAAGGAGGTGGGAGGGTGGTGTGATGATTTGGATAATCTGTCTGTACAATTTGAGTTCTGGTTGATGAGGATATGAAGTTGTTACTATAAAAACTGCTGTATCACTGAATGCCTCTATGTAAATGTGGAATCAGCCATTGCTGACAGGGCTGAAAACACATCTCCAGACAATGGTTGGTCACTAGACCTTCAGTTGCTGCCTATTCAGATGGAAACATCTGAAGGACAATGGGTTGGCTAAGGTTAGGAGAACTAGTTTTCTCCAACCCCTCAACAAGGTGTTTGGAGAGTGGAAAATTCCTATACAACACAGAGACAGCAGAGGTGGCAAAGCAGGAGTTTAGAAGGACTCAAAGTGAAGGAGGGATGGGTCAGTTTAGCAGTCGGTTCAACCAAGGTCGGAGAAAGCAAGCTGACCTACCCCAGAAAGGGGCTCCATGGTTCAGAAATTATGCCATAAGCTGCAGCAAAGGATCCTGGACACCCCCACAAGACCTTGAGCCCAGCCCAAAGAATGCTCCAGAGTGGCGAGGAAACTCAGGCAAGGAAGTGCATGTAATGTTTATTATTTTTGTATACATTTGTGTATTTCTTGTGCTATCAAGTAAAGAGCAATGGTATTTTACAATTCTGAGCAGTCTGTGTATATGTTATGTGACACACCTATCGTGTGTCCCTGAAGCATTAACCCAGAATGTGGCAGGAGTTCTGGGAGAGGGTATGTTTAAGCTACAGGGAAGTCTGGGGGAAGGGCGGGGTCAGCACTAGCCCCGGGGGAAGGGTAGTTGGACTGCAGGCTTACAGCTTTCAGGAGGGGTACTAGACAGAGGATTGGCACCCCAAAAAAGTGTGCCTAGAGACCCCAAGCTAGAGGCAGTGAATGACTGTTCAGACTCTGGAGGCGTAAAGCACACAGCGATTCAGAATTTGGATCCCTTCACAGCAGTCTGGTGTGTGCCCGAGAAGGGGCGTTCAACTGGATCTCTGACAGGTAGTACACAGGCAGCTTGTGAGGAGAATGTAGGATGCACAGAACACTTGGTTTATGCAATAAGCCTACAGAAGCAACAAGGTGTGTGACACCTCCCCCGCTCCCCAGTTATACCCTCCTGTACTACCTTGAGTAATTCCTCTTTGGTAATGACATCTTGTAAATATCTGAAAGCTTTTTATGTTTCCCCCTTATCCCTTGTGCACTGTTGCCAAATAAGAGACAAAAGAAAGGGCAGTAGGATTTTCTATAGGAAGGTGGTAAGAAAGAGGGCACAAAATGCAAACCTTAAAAGATTTGACAGAAGATATTCCACTGTCTGGCTGCCTTTGGTAGTCGTATCTGGAGAAAGGCCCTTTGAGCACAGCTCCTGTGTGCTTTAAGTCAACAGTCTCTTCTACAGCAATATTTCCCCAGTGAGACACTTCAATGACCCGTATCATACTGGTGATTGTCAGGAATGGGTTGTTATTTTCATAGTGTACCTTAAGGATGTCCTGAGAAGGAAAGAAAAGAAGATATAAATCCCAGACAAGAAGTAACAAACCGGGGGGGAAGGATTCCCCCCCTCCATCAAATCCCAGAGTGAATCATTCCATTATAGGGACAGCCATCTCTGGACCCCCTTTTTTGATTTATAACAGCTGGTCATACAATACAGGGTGTAAAATGCACACAGCTCAAAACTAACACACCTAAGCTGAAGCTCAGCTCTGATACTTTGGAGATATCAATTAAAGCACTTTAGCAAATTTCAGCATCTGTTCTGGCTGTTTTAACTGATCAAATGAAAGCAGCTGAATGGATATGCTACATTTCACAAGTGACTGCTCACAACAAGGGAAGTTAACATGGGCAGATAGGAAGCCCCTAGATACTGAGATGTCCCCTGCCATTAATACAACTGACTGCAGGTAGCAGGATTCACTGAGCTAACTGATGGATGCTTTGGACTGGAGAGAATCAGGATCCCAGAGCAAAGGAGTTCTCATACAGACCAGTAACAATTAGACAACTTAGACAGGGGGATATCTCCTATCAGCACCCCAAGATAAACAAGACCATCTGACCCATGTGTTCCAAGGTGCCATTCCTTTGAGCCCACACCATCATGAGTAACTGAGTTCCTGACATAAATCCCAAAACTTGACAGGAAAAACAGCCAGATGTTCAAGTGATTGGCTTAACACTTAAGTGGTGCTAAATCAAACTCTGAATCTTGCAGGGAGAATGCGGATACTGCATATTAAGGACAATATGTACAAAGTAACTAGGTTGTATATCAACGGAGTCTCTTCTCCATACTATCCCATGAGCTTCCTTAAATATTTATACACTCAGAGTAGCAGGTGTTTGCCCCTCAGCATGTTACTATTTCCTTTTAATTTTTTTGAAGTGAATTTAGTGTTGCTGAATTGACACCCTCAAGTCCTCTCTGTGTACTCAGAGTATGTATAGCAAAGGCAGCTGCAATTCAAACTCTTCCCCCTACCACCTCATGACATCCATGCCCTGGAGAGAGACCCCTCTCTCCAAAGGTTTCTCATTGGCAGTCTCAGTGGAGAGGCCAAGTCCAGAGGCAACTAAAGCCAACTGTGGTGGCTCTGTGATACTGACACTTACCCATTAGGAACTGGACTGAGAAATACCAACTCAATTCTCATAAGACACCAGTTTTCAGACACTTGCCACTATCCTAATCTGTGGCTTAGAGGCAAATGCCTCTGTATCTCATTCAACTTCTTGAGCCATAATTGACATATTTATGTGGTGCACTTTGCAGGACAACGGCGTACAATTTATTTTCAAGAGTCTTTCAGACAGGGTTTCACTAGCCACAAGAGTTTACCTGGCTATATGGTGGGATGTCCTTGAAGGGCCCATATTCAATCATGTCCTCTGACCGGGTGGGATTGCCCAGCTTGGTGTAGTTCTCCACGTTCCTGGAGGCCAGTTTCACACGCGTAGTTTGGGTCTTCGTTGGGTATGGAGAGTAGAAATAATGATTCCCTTCAAAGACCACAAACTGTTTCTCTGCCTGTGTGATGTGCGTGGGGTACGGCTGCAGGACATGCGTGAAAACTGTTTCGATGGATAAACGGATCTTGGCACCTGGCGCCAGAGGTGATGGCAACTTCACGGTAAAGAATTTGCCACTGAAAGGGAGAACAGCAGGAAAGCTATAAACACCAAGATCTCCACTGGCCTGACGCATACTCTTAAGATTCTGCAACACACACTGGCGCAAAGGGGAACCTGGAAGTTTTCTATTTGCTCTTAAAGGGCTCCCTCCTGCAAAACTGGAAGTGCTGTACAAAGGGCATTGTAGGATCAGGCCTAAAGTAGATTTCTGCCAGTAGCCTGGTGCTTGTTCCTCATGAGGAAATTTCTGTTATACTGTGTGGGTACATTTACATATAAATGGTGACGGAGCAGTCTATAATTGGATATCATTTGGCACAGGCCTGAATGGATACTCAAAGGGAATCAAGCCAACATACCATCTGTGTGATTTTTTTTGGGTAGAGATACTGGTGTGTTCCTTTCACTATTTCTCTACAGCTGCACTTCACTGTGGATTTTCCATTATTCTCTAGGTGGAGAGAATAATCTAAAATGGAGCATGGGCAATGATCTGACAGGAAAACAAACATCCTAAGTTCCTGCTCCTAAGAGTCTGTTACCTCTCAAGTCAGCACTACTTGTTCTCCCACTGGACTGAAGCTGAATAAGGATTAGGGTGACCAGAGAGCAAATGTGAAAAATCGGGACTGGGAATGAGGGGTAATAGGAGCCTACATAAGAAAAAGACGCAAAAATCAGGACTGTCCTATAACATTGGGACATCTGGTCACCCTAATAAGGATGTCCATGCCCAGGGACCCAGCAGGGGTATCCTGCAGACAGTGAATTTTAGAGGTGTGGGACTACAGAAAACAACTTTTCACCTAATCCACAGCAGAGTTCTCTTGCCGCCTTCAAAGAAGCAGACCTCCACAGCAGGTTCACAGCACCTAACAAGAGCTGCTGCCCAGACAATGGAAGGAGAGTAGCTAACAACTCCACTGGATGGACCTTGGCAGTTGCAGGAAGGGAGCAGTCTCTAACTCACTTGTGATGCAGCCCTTCACCTGGATTAGTTGGGGCACCGTCAGCCAGTCATAGCTATGAAGTGGGCACTGTTCTGCCTTGATAATTCAGTGTTTCACTCCATAGCTACCAACCTCTTGAGATCACCAGCAACTACTGCTGAACCAGTTTAAAAAGCTCACCTTATTTAATAGCTAACATGCACAGCCTCTGAAAGAGCCTTGCACTACAAATTTCTGCTCTCCCAAGCATGCTGCAAATATGGGATACTTTCCCAAGTGTGGCAGATGTGGAGCCTCTGGCTAGAAAGAGTGCTCTATCTCTGGGTTAGAGATAGGCCCATTTTAAGCTGCAGAACCTAAAACCCTGCAGCAAAAATATGGTTCAGTATTGCAGCGTAAACAGAGTCAAAACAAATTTGTAACTGTATGTGATGGGCAGTACAGGCCCTTAAGGGGCCCATTTGGTTCTAATGCATCTCCATCCCAGTTTCCCTAATACAGGGAGGTGGCAACAGATGTTCTGACAGGAGGGTTTCATAAGATGTTAGGATCCAGGGGGAGTTCCTTACATAGTACAGGGGAGCTGAGGAAGACACCTGTACTGCATCCCTAATAGAGGGAGCAGTCTCTAGGGGGAGAGGCTGCCAGACAGACTACTTTATTTCCCCAGGAAAATGAAGGCATCTACTTTTGCTGACCTGGGAATCGGTTCCTACACTGTAGGCTATCTGGTTCATTTGAGTAGCCCGCACAGAGACCTAGAATTACATGCAGGACCTCCCAGAGGAGGAGGGGATGTTTTGTTTTGTTTAAGCAGAGGAGCTTCTGGAGCTTGCGGTGGGGACTGGAACTGGGGTTCTGCCATTATGTGTTACCTGTATTCTCAAATTGTGCTACAGGCTGTGGTGTGAAAGGTAAGATGGGTCAGGCTGTGGTGTGAAACATAAGATGGGCCTCTGAAAGAATAAAGAGCACACAATCACCATCAAGATTGTTGTAGGGGCTGCGTGATGAAATATTTAAGTCCTGGACTTGTTCCTTAGACTAACATCTCTCTTGATTCTGCTATTACTCGACTGGGGAGGACTAATTTGAATGAGTAAGTTACAAATACTGGTCCCTAACAGAACTGCTCCCTGTTATTTGGTATTACAGGGTAAGACTCACCTTTTACCTTTCACCTTAGTCTCCCGCACCTCCAGGGTGTTCTCCTCCTCTTCCTCACCTTTCACCTGTTCCAAAACAAAACATTACAGCCTGATCACCATGTCACCATTTAGGCTTCCCAGGTGAAGCAGCTGAATGTATCAGGTCAAATACTACACAATTCCTATTAATTTCTTATTGCAGGACACACAACGCATACTAGTTGACAAAAAAATTGTTTATTAAAGACCCAATATCTATTAGCATCACAATCATTAGTACTGGCCAACTCAACAAATTGTGGTCTGTATCCAAGAATAGAAACTGGAGGCTCCTGTTGAAGTTTTTGAAGCTTTTGCCCGTGTTCTAGGCTGATTCCTAGCTAGCAAAGGCATGAAACTGAGTCTGTCAATGGCTGACCCTACTCCTCCAGCAGGCCCTTTTACAGAGCTTCTCTCACTGGAGCTCCTAGGAGAGTGGCCACCAAATGGAAAAACCAAAGACTGGCACAACCGTCTCACTGTTGTCATCAGAAAGCAGCACCTGCACAGCTACGCACTTAAACTTCTTGAGGAAAAGAGTGCTGGATTGATAGCCCTAGAACTGGAGACTCAAGTCTGCTAAGCATCCATAGGACAAATGCAGCCTGAAAGACGAAAGCTTTCCCCATGCATCTCTGGGTCCTGCTCCAACATGTATCCATACTGCTCTGGAAAGACCACATTTAGATGTGGTAAATGAAACACACAGATTAGCATCATTCTCCATGTCTCATTCCCTTTTGAGACACTGTAAGCAAGGTTACCCAGCCTCCTTGTTTCACAGTCATAATAATGGCCTTTTAGTAGCCTAATTATTTTTAGAGCACCAGCAGCATGCTAGGAACTTTATAGACATCTGATGGTGACAACCCTCAGTCACTACCAAAATGAGCTGGCTTTGAACAGGGGACCTAGAAGTGAAAGTCTCTGTATCCTACCACCAAGCCACTTGAGTGCTATCAATAGCAGCACACAGAATACGCATGCAAAGGCCTTTGTTTCAGTACCACATTAACACAATGTGGACCAACGTCTGCTCTGTTACACCAGCATAAGCCTAGAGCAACCCTTCTGAAGTTGATCCAGATTTATGCTGGCACAGGATAATGATTTATTCTTCATACTGCAGTGGTGCCTAAAGTGTGTTAAGCTCTACTCACGGAAGCAGTCGCTGTCCATGTGTGTACAGCTCAAGAACCTGAAAGCAAAATTTAGATCAAAGCAGAACTCGATCCTTTGTGTTTCAGTGGAGTTCTATTGATAATCTCTACTACTACTTTAAATCCCAATTGTATTTTTAAAGCACTAGGCTATTCTAATATGTTGCCCTTTTATAGGATACACCAGGAAATTTCAAAGGCTTAAGACTTACATCTCAAGCTCTGAGGTAGGGCAGCATTATTTATCCTTTGTGGTAGGGGAAAATGAGGCAGAGTGGTGAAGTGACTTTGCCCAGGGTGATACAGTAAGTCAGTCGCAGAGCTGGAATCAAAGCCCAAAAATCCTAGCTCCCAGCTCCTTGAACTAACAGCTGCTTTTCAGAATCACTCACCACTAAATACTGTAAGTGGTTCAAGTGCTTGAAGAAGGTTATAAGTGGATGAAAGAGTTAGGCAGCCATCTGACAGTTGCCCATTCAGACTCAGGGCCCAGCTTGTATTTACATCTTTCACTCTCCCATTTATGTATCAGAGGGGTAGCCGTGTTAGTCTGGATCTGTAAAAGCAGCAAAGTGTCTTGTGGCACCTTATAGACTAACAGACGTTCTGGAGCACGAGCTTTCGTGGGTGAATCCGACGAAGTGGGTATTCACCCACGAAAGCTCATGCTCCAAAACGTCTGTTAGTCTATAAGGTGCCACAAGACACTTTGCTGCTCTCCCATTTATATGGATCTCCTTCCAAACTTCAAGCCACACCAAGCTGAAGCCAAACAACTGCAAGGATATTAATGTTAACTGTCAAATCACTAATCCACCTCCCCATGGCATAACAAAACCACCCTTTGCCCACACCAAAAATAAAAACTTAAATCTACACTATAAGAGCAGGTGGGGTCCCTACTACTCCAGGCATCCAGAAAGTGCCAAGAAATAATAATGTTTAAGAAGCTGGATAGATCTCATGCAAGTGGCCTGCAGCAGCTAGCATTATGCCTTGGGGAACACAATGTGGAGGTTTCTACTAAGACACCTCTCGGATTTCTCCATCTTCCCCCCACGGTGTGGTTAGTGGTTGCATTGCAACGGCTGAGGCACTTATGCTTACGTGTCAGTCTCTGCCAGGCAGGGAAGTGGCTGTCACTGCACCATCAGCCCAGAATCAAAGGCAGGAGAAAAACCAACGGCCACCAGAGGGGACAGAAATAAGCACGCGGCTGGGGCTGCCTGGGCAGCCAGCTCTGCCCGGGCGCTGCCCCAGCTTGGCAGGGCGGCCCGCAAGGCCACTTGCACGCCCCGGAGGTGGAAGTGGAGGTGTCCGTGCCTGCAATGAGCGACCTATGGGTTCCCCAGCACCGCACCGCTCATACACCAGGGGGGCCCGTGCAGGGGTTGGGGCCGCCCCCCGCTGCAGGGGCAGCAGCGTGCGGAGGGGGGGTCCCGCCACGCAGAGGCCGCGCCGCAAAACGGGCCAGGCCGAGGGTCACTGGGGGGACGGGGACGGGGCCGAGCCCCTGCGGAGGAGCGGGCGCGCTGCCACGCGGGCCGGGGAGCGCACTCACCTGCACCCCGAGGTAGGCCAGGTGGCTCTCCAGGCCGGGGTCCAGCGCCAGCAGGAAGGAGCTCGCGCCCCCGGAGCCCCCCGCCGGGTTGGCCAGGCTCAGCTCGGCCGTCACCTTGGCCAGGTGGGTGCTGAGATCCACCGTCCGCTTCACCTCCTCATTGAGCAGCTCCGGGGCCGCCAGGGCGCAGCCCAGGCAGAGAAGCAGGCGGCAGGCGAGGCCCTCCATGGCCGGCCAGGCAGCGGATGAAACCGGATGGACTCACACAGTTAGCGGCGGGGGCCCTCATCCATCGGGGAGGGCACAAGATGGCAGCGCCCAGGCCGAGGGAGGGACAAGATGGCGGCGCCCACCAAAGGACCACGGCACAAGATGGCGGCGCGCATAACCGCAAGGACCCCGTCAGTCTCTGCGACCAAGGGGGCTACGCGGATGCCTAACTAAAAATGCAATGGCCAAGGATGGTGCTGAGCGTGCCAATTCTCCAGTAGGATCAGAAAAATCCTAAATGAGTGAGAGCTCAGACCTCATTGCAGAGAACAGAGATTGTCCATATAGTGTGCAGGGGGTGGATATTGAGTCTGTTCTTCATAGCTTCCGGCTGGAACCTGGATAGATCTGGGCAGAGCCAGGCTATGAAGCTTACAGTGAGGCCAACCCTCAGAAACCACAGAACAGGCTCCAGTATCATGAGAGTTCATTCAAACAATACATGTGGGTATTTCCCCCTTCACCTTCTAGTTTCTGAGCCACCTTTAGGGTGCATTGGGGTCAAGCTTTTCAACCATGAGGGCTAGAGATTTTTTTTAAATTGAAAGATGAGCCTCATCATCATGACTCCAAGAGCTGGGGCTTTAAGAAAACCACCAAATAGCATAAGAAGCATGATAAAATCATAAGAACTGGCAATGCTGCTGTCAATATCAGTAACCCTTAGCTTCTAATTAATTAGTTGGGCCCAAAAATAATAAGATTGGCTTAAAAATAATGAGATTTTAAAAAAAAAATTGTTTTCTGCTTTCTGAGCTATTTTGGATGCCACTGGGTCGTGTTTTCAAGCTTTTTTCTCTGTGATCATGGAAGCTAGAATCTTGGAAGAACAAGAACAAAAAAACAGCTGAGAGTCTCATGTAATGACAGGATTCCAGGAGCTGGGGCTTTACAAAAAGCACCAAATAATGCAGGCCTTGTAATAAGTTGACAAAAAGCTAAAATAGAGTACCTAATCACAGACTGATGAGCCCAGCTCGAGAGCCAAGACAACTCAAGGGCCTTTGCCAGGTTTTGGCTGGAAACCGTCCACAGAGATTTGACTCTAAACCAGCCATGAAGCTGTAAGCATTGTGTTTTGGGGCTGAAGGGGGAAATGGGCTGTTATGTTTTCCAGGAGTCAGGGAAGATGCGTTTTGGGGCTGGTGCAGGAAATCGGGTATTGTGTCCTGTGGCTATCAGGGAGGGCAGGGAATGGAGAGGGGTGTTAAAGGTGTGTTTTGAGGGCTCTGAGTAGGGATTTTAGTTGTTGGGTGTGGATATGATTATAATGCTCTTTACATGGATTTCTGGTGCTTGTTTCATTGTCTCTTCCATTCTGAATTTATGAGCTGTATATGTTGAGAGTTGCCTTGTTTGTTTGGCATCTGACATTTTGTTTATCCGGGAGAAGGAGAGTAACAAAGGAAAGTTTAAATTGAATCAAAATATGATGTTCTTTAAAGGGAGCAAAGTCTCTTAGCGCTTAAAAAAGAAGCCAATAACTTAATTAATGGTGAAATAAAGCTGAAGTTTGAAAGATCCAAGACAGCCAAAGACATAGTAACCACAACTGACCTAACCCAGGCAAAGAGAAGTTCTAACAGTAAAAGTTTCACTGCTTTAACAGATGACAGTGCACTGGGGTGACTGGCACCTTATGTAATAAACATCTAAAATCTGGCAAGAATCTGGCATTTTTTACTGTGATTGCAAGATTAGGGCCTTAGACTGCAATTTCTTTGGAGCAAAATCATCTTTTTATACTATTTGTACAGCACTAACACAATGGGGCCCCTACATGCTACCATAATACAAATAATAAATCCTAATTTCTCTGAGCTGAGACTGCAAAATATGAGAAGGGTGTTAGCTAAAAGATAGTCCTAAACTGCAACGTTTGGCTCTAGAGGCAAACTCTCCCAATGTTTGGGGGAGATTAGATCAGATCCAGGATTCCAGGTGAGGCCTTTTCTAGTAAAGAATAGGAGGGAGAGCCTTTTTTTAATTCTCTGCCCCTTCCCTTCTTGCCAAACATGCTACCTCAGTATTTTTACTTTATTTTGATATTAGTGCTGTTGAAACTTGTAAGATTGGCAGCTTTGCATACTGAATACATTGAACACCAGAACAAGTATAGGATGGGCCAGCTTCCCTCACCCAGCCCCGCCAATGTGCCTCAGACATGCAGCCTGGACAGACTGCACCTCCCTCACTGTATCTGTGGTGACGTTTCTGGACAATACCAGCAACAAAAATGTGACATAATTTGGGTTGGTCTCAAGTGCAGTCTAAGGCTCCCCTCTTGTGCTCTGGGGAGCAGGCAAGATAAGGAAATACACAAGATTCCCTAAACAGTTCAGATGAGTTGTGCTTACCATGCCCCTGTTCTCCAGAGCCATCCGAGAGCAGTACTTTTGTAAATGGGAACATCTTTCCCGTTTTGAGAAAGCGAGAACAGAGCAGGCGGATCATGGGGTGCGGAAATGTGATGTATGGGATCCAAAACAAAGTTGCTGCTGGGTCTAATTTAAGGCCTGTCAGCCTGGCTGATGTTCTCAGGAGTTGTGGCTGATTTATGGTGGTATTGTATGCGTGCAGTTTATTTTCCTCGGAAAGTTAATCTGCTCAAGATTCTCGTTTCACCTTTCTGGCCCTCAGCCCGAATCTCTGTTTTTTGCCTCCATTTCAACAGAAATAAATCCACTCTTAACTGTGGCTTCAGTGACTCTTTACACACCCAGCTCCAGTCACTATCCCACCCAGCTTCCCAGGAACAATTCATCCTTCCAGCATAGGACCTTCACTGCCACAAAAGCAAATGAACATTTCTGTGTATATTAGAGTGCATGGGTCCAAACAAAACCCCATCTTTAATCTTTGGATCCAGAGCAAAGTTCTCTCTCTTGAATGGGCACAATCCAAACCCCAGATCTACTCTGCTGAATTTGAACGAGGAGTACTTGTGGCACCTTAGAGACTAACAACTTTATTTGAGCATAAGCTTCCATGGGCTAAAACAGCCCACGGAAGCTTATGCTCAAATAAATTTGTTAGTCTCCAAAGTGCCACAAGTACTCCTCGTTCTTTTTGCTGATACAGACTAACACGGCTACCACTCTGAAACCTATCTACTGAATTTGTATCAGAGGGGTAGTGGTGTTAGTCTGTATCCACAAAAACAATGAGGAATCCGGTGGCACTTTAAAGACTAACAGATTTATTTGGGCATAAGCGTTCATAGGTAAAAAAACCACTTCTTGTCCAAATAAATCTGTTAGTCTTTAAGGTGCCACCGGACTCCTCATCTATTGAATTTGGAGATTCAAATTCTGAATCCAAATTTGAACTCCCCCAAAGTCTGGTGTGTTCAGAATCAAATGTTACATACCATAGCTTCAAGGTGCAACTCAGATCTGACCCTATGGTTCAGATCCAGGCCTTTGGCCCATCTCTAATTTAAATCACCAAGTCACACTTTAATATTACCATAGTATTAATGCTGCCTCCGATGCAAATTTAAAAGATTTAAATCTTGCCAATATGGGCCTAATTCATTCTTAGTGTGACTGTGTTGTTTTCAGGGATCTTGCATCCAGGATCAGTTTGGCCCTGTAGGCCCAATTCACCGTTGTCCTGCACTTTGTGTAGTTATTTACACCTGTGCACCTGATATCCTTCTGGCATTGCAACCTCTTGCACAGATGTAAATTAATACACAAGGTGCAGGGCATCAGAAAATCCCCCCCCCTCCGTTTACTCACTGTGTCTCTGAGTAGTTTACATACTGCACTTGCACAGGAAGGGAGAGGCTGGTTTTTAAAAATAAAAAATATTATAGGTTACTTGCCGAATAGTGCATCAGATAATTGCTAGAGCATGTTTGCATAGTTGCAGATTTTTCAGCCTTACTATCCCTGACCAGACACTGCCCTGCTTCTCCCTCTTTCTTTCTTCTACCATGGGAGTCACCTTAAAATCATCTGTTTTGGATTAATATTTATGAAATAAAGCCAAGGAGCAAAGAAAAGAGTCCCAGCAGATGTGCTGATAATATGCACTGAGTGGGAGGTTAGTTGCTTGTTAAAAGAGCTTTGAAAATCAGATGTCTGGTGACAAAGCATTACAGAAAGGCCAGGTGCAGGCCTGCATCATCAGTGCTGCCCTCTCTGAGTGATATTTGATTAATAAGGGGGTTTTGACTGTACTTCTGAGTGATCCTAGGACCCAAATCTCCCCCCAAGGGACTTGAATGGAAGCAGGATTAATCCCTGAGAATAAATCTCTTTCATGTTACCATAGCAAAAATTCCAATTTTATTCATGGACTAGAGACAGCAGATGTACCCTGCTGTCACGAGGGAGCCGTTCAGAAGCCTGTGTGCTACAAGTGGCCTGTGGCCAGAATTCTAAATCCTGCATGCAGCCAGAAGAGTGCCAAAGTTTAGCAAACGACTTCAGAGTCCACACATCAGAATCGGGGACAAGAAGCTATCACGTTGTTGTGGGTGTCACGTCCTAATCCCCCTTGAGCCCCTGACTGGCCTTTCTTTGGCCAGACAAATGCCCAGTGGCAAGGCATCACTACCCCTTAAATGCTGAATATTGAGCGCTCTGTCCGTCTCATCTCCAGGTGTGTGCATAGCCTGGATCACTCTGGATTTCCCACCTGTCCTGGAATGATGTCAGTTCATTGTTTTTAAACTCTTGTTTCATTCAAAATAGCTGGATTTTGTAAAAACAATTCAATGCATAAGAAATATCTTGTCCAAAAACCCCAACACTGATGACAACGTAGCGATGATGCTAATACTCTGCCCTTCTCTGACACCTTTTAGCCAAGGCTCTCAAACTGTTTGCAGTAACTATACTTGACAACACCGCAGAAGAGCCAATAGATACACATGCTATTGAAATAAAGGCAACCCTAGGGTAGAATAAGACACTTGTTTAACAGTCATACAAGAGTGCTACAAAGGTATTGGACAGGAAGTGAATAAGAATCCTGTATCCAGATGAAACTGCAGGGGGAATTTTGATCAGCCCATAGTAATTACCTGAGATGGAGTATGATTAGGATGCATAATAATACAACTGCTCCTTAGCATTTTGAGATAAGTAACATTTTACAGCTGCATAAATAAATTCTCACAATGCTCTTCTGCGGTAGGTCGGATCCCTTATTTTACAGAATCTGTTTTGAAGAGATGCAGTGACTTGCCCAAGGTAACACTGGAAGTGAGTGGCAGCCAGGATTAGACTCTTGGATACCCAGAGTTATAACAGTTAATGCTAACAAAGTAGCAGCAGGCAGATAAAACCTCTTTCAGGACTTCAGTCAGACTATTAGGGATTAGGTTGAGACCTTGTTGGGATCAGAAACCCCTCATCTGCCTATGGTGGGGTTTCTTGCAACTTCCTCTGAAGACTCTGATGCTGCCTATTGTCAGAGACAGGTTCCTGGATTAGATGGGCCATGGGTGTGATTGAGCATGGCAGTTCCTGTATTCATGTAGCTTCTCTATAGTTAACACCCATATTTTGGTGCAAAATGACATGAGAGCTTAACATTTTTAAGCTTCAAAAGTCAGTACAAGCATTAGCTCATTGATTCTCCCAACACCCCTGTGAGAGAGAGAGGGTGTAGAGAATAAGTGGCCTGGCTTCTCTTTCATATCATATTTGAATAGGGGATGACCAATCTAGCAACACAGCGGTCCCTCACACCAGGCTAGGGCATTAGTTCCTTACTGAGATGGAAAAGCACCGCCTACTGTGTTACCCATATTACTTCACAATACCCCTAGTCTATCCTTGGAAATCTCCCATCTAAGTGATAACATTTCTTAGATTGTGGCATGTGATTAATAATCCTGGGTGCTGGGGCACAGGTGTTGTGATATGCTGAGAAAAAAATGAATTGATGGATTTAGCATCATCCTGGGCCTCATTTTTTTTCCCGTTGGCAACAAATAATCCTGTTGGTGATGAAATTGGACTAAGTACTACCCCATCCAAAATATTAAAGAACCAAAATCTTACTGTACTCCAGGGTATCTGTGCCCTTTACCCTTTTAGGAGAGAGGACTCAAAAACTAGAGGACTGTGTTAAAGTTCACAAATATTAAACATACCGGGATCAAATTTGTCCCTGGTGTAAGCCCACTGACTGCAGTGAAGTTACACCAGAAATACCCATGGCTCATTGCATAATGTTTTGTTCTTTGAACAGTCTCGGTAAGGAGGACACACTAAACAGTAGCACAGTATACTGGATCAGTGGCGATAAACATTTTAAAACTGGGCCCAGTCCTACACCTAAGAAGTCATTGGAAGGGTTGCTATTGGTTTGCTACTTGTGAATGGCACTTTGAAATATTTTTCACTGTGTGATGTTGGCAATACCAGTAAGTGTGTTGCTCTCTGAGCTGCTAATCTAGTCCGCTTTAGACTTTAATAGTTTACTGTATGTACAATGTTATATTGCAATAATCTAAGCAGCCTTTGAGATCTGTCAGTAGCAGTTAGCAATAAACACCTCCTGGCTTCTAGCGTATATTAAGGCCTTCTGAGGTTTTGAAATATCCACCAATGAGAATGTCAGTACGACTTGGTCAACCAATGGCAGTTTGTTTGGTAACTCACTGAAAATCAACAGGAAGACAAGATCCTTGAAAAGCTGCTGAAAACCCCAGTCTCTGAGTTTCAGCATTTTCACAGCCCGAGTTTTCAGCCAGTCAGCAAATCCAGTTGTCGAGTCTTAGCCAATCAAAACATCATGTGGTTTTTTGGTCTGGTTTAGTCACTGATTTTCATGAGAAATGCATAGGAGTGGCAGGCGAGGAGTGTGATTGTTCAGGGTTTCATACACAGTACGTTTTTCTGTATCCTGAAAATTCCGGCTGAAATCACACAAGGATATTGTTAAAGGGACATCATCAACTTGAGATCTAGTCAGTTTCAAAACAAAACAAAAAGGTAAAGTTGATTCAGATGCCTATCCCCGAATCTCCCTGACAATTTTCGTAGTTTTAAAAGCACATTTTTCTGGAGTGTTTAAAGATGTTTTTCCTTCCTCTGTTGCTATGTGAAAGATCCAAACTGGAAAAAAAAATATTTTTCTGTAATCTTTTTCAGTTACAGTACTAGGCACAAACAATATTTTACAGGGACTAGAACAATGGTAGGTAAAAACTTACAGCAAGAAGTGTGGGTTTTATGTTGACAGTATCCTTTTAACTCACTGTATAGACTAGAGCTCCGGGAACTGCCATTTATGCAGTGGGAAGAGCTCCAGACAGACATTGCCTGGGATGTTGCTGTTGGAATCAGCATTATATATATATAATACAGTTAAAACATTGGCCTCAATCCTGCAATTTTATCTGCATAGTATTGTGCATGCAAAGAGCCCCACTTCAGTTACAGCGAGGAGGGATCCAATTGTAGAACGGGGCCAAAGTTTATTTTTGCTGGGTAGAGGGGACCGAATAGAGTTCTGATTGTGTCAGGGGATTACAACAAGCTGCAGAGCTGAGGGGTGAGGAAGGGAGCGTGGTGTGACCACTTCTTGGCTGGGCCAAAGCAGAGTAGTGTGACAATGCTGTGCACCAGGTTGCAACACCACTCACTCAGATTTGGAGAGGACAGGTATAGGGGCTCATGGGCTGTATGTGTGTGTGTCAGACTGCTAATGTGTGTGTGTTAGGGAGTGCCTGAGAGGGGAAGAGGAGTGTCAGGTGTGTGGGGGGGGGGTCAAATCTTTGGCCACCCCACTCTCATGTAGTGTGAATAGCATAGGTGCAGGAAGGAGGCTGTGATTATTAGTGGCACTTTCACACCTGAAAATACTCTGCAAACAATCACTGTCACATCACACATTCCACTTTATAGAAGGGGAAGCTGAAGCAGAGAGAGATGCAGAGCAGGGGCATAGCCACCTATAGACTAGCCAGAGGGTATGTCAGAGAGATGCTAGCTTGCTAAAAATAAAATGTGACCCTGGCAGTGCCCGTGATGGGAGGGGCTAGCCACCCTGAGTGCATGCCCAGCAAGGACACCAGGTACATACTCAGAGCAGCTAGTCCCTCCTGCTGCTCATGCTGCTGTGGCTACACTTCTGATTTTAGGCACCAGCTTGAGCAGAACTAGCATGGGTACGTCTACACAAGCAGGGTTCACACCCTTGCAGCTCAAATGTGAACATACCCAAGGGCATGTCTACACTGCACCTGGGAGCACTTCCCAAGCTTAAGGAGACAGACACAGCTCTGAGCTAGCCTGCCTGAGGGTAGAATGGGCAGCAGTTCGGGGTAGCCACCTGAGTATGTACCAAGGGGTCTGAGCAGGTTTGTACTCAGGAGGAGGCCGCCCAAGCTGCCATCCGGGAAGAGAGCAGGGATTTACCCTGGGATAGACACTTCCCAGCCATCTCCAGAAACAGCAATGCCGCCCAGAACATGTCCCTTCCCCCGTGCCCATCCCATTTCCCTCCCGACCAAGATGCACCACCTCATGCAGGAGTTGTTCGGTCTCCCCCACATCCACAGACAGATCATTGCCCTTTCACCATAAGTTGGGGCCCACCCACATTTCCACCCCTCTCTGGCCCTGCTGCAGAGCCTTGCCCAAAGCACACAGGACTAGGGCTAGAGCGAGAGCCAGGCATGCTCCTGCTCCAGCCCAAGTGCTCAGCCCGCCCAGCACAGACCCATGTACCTTGCCCATGGGGCTCACGTGTGTCACCCACAGATCTCTGTGCCGGGCAGCAATGCCCCCTCGCAGCCAGGCCGGCAGCTGCGGCCTGGCTCAGCCCCTAGCCCACGAGGGCAGAGAGAAGATGTGATGCCAGATAATGGACCCCGGCGTACGCCAGCCTCTTGGACCACCTCCCTGCCAGGAATTCGGTGGCCCCAAGCTGGTTCCCCTGCCCTAGGCAAGGACACTCAGGCTGACCCTAGCGCTGTACCCCCCACTCCTGGCTATGCTAAGCAGTAACTCACCCCTGCTCCTGTGGGATAACAAGCCCTGGGGGCCAGGGCACCAGCCCCACCTCAGCTGGAGGTCAGGGTCCAATTTGCCAGGGGACCAAACTCAAACTCTTGGTCCAAGTTGGCCCGGCAAACTCATCTCTGTGACGAGCCCTCTGCACTCGGGGCTGGGGCTGGCTTTAGAGCCAGTTCCTGTGATCTGAGTTCAGAGCTGAGTTTCAGTTTGGGCTCCTCTGAAGCTCAAATCCTCACTCAAGCTGTCAAGGTTCCTCCCCCACTTTGAACTTTAGGGTACAGATGTGGGGACCTGCATGGACACTTCTAAGCTTAATTACAAGCTTAGATCCGGTAACACTGCCACCAGCCAGAATTCCAGTGTCTGGCACACTCCCTGTCCCCCCAAAACTTTCCCCTCCCTGGATAGCCTTGAGGCTTTTCCACCAAGTCCCTGGTGATACCGATCCAACCCCTTGGATCTTAACACAAGGAGAAATTAACCATTCCCCCCTACTTTCTCCCACCAACTCCTGGTGAGTCCAGACCCAATTCCCTGGGATCTTAAAACAAGAAAGAAAAAAAAATCAAACAGGTTTTTAAAAAGAGAACTTTTAATTAAAGAAAAAATAGTAAAAATCATCTCTGTAAAATCAGGATGGAAAATATTTTACAGGGTACTCAGATTTATATAGCCCAGAGGAACCCCCTCTAGCCTTAGATTCAAAGTTACAGCAAACAAAGGTAAAATCCTCTCAGCAAAAAGGAACATTTACAGGTTGAAAAAACAAACATAAGACTAACACGCCTTGCCTGTGCTACTTACAAGTTTGAAACATAAGAAACTGATTCAGAAAGATTTGGAGAGCCTGGATTAACGTCTGGTCCCTCTTTGTCCCAAGAGCAAACAACCCCCAAACAAAGAGCACGAACAAAAGACTTCCCTCCACCAAGATTTGAAAGTATTTTGTCCCCTTATTGGTCCTCTGGTCAGGTGTCAGCCAGGTTTACTGAGCTTCTTAACCCTTTACAGGTAGAAGAGACATTAACCCTTAACTATCTGTTTATGACACAAGCTGTACGTGAAAATGTGTCGTGGATGCATTGCTAAGCACTTCATGAGTACCCCTGGACTGGGCTAGCTGCGGGGGCTGCAGGTCAGGGTTGAGGGGCAGCCACAGAACTGAATGAGGGTTCCAAGACTGGCATAGCAGGAGTGCTGCAGGTCTGGCCTCAGGTGCACTGGCTGAGCTGGGGTCCAGGAGCGGAATAATCAGAGGTGATGCACATCAGGATTGTGCTGAGGGTAGGAAAAGCTTGCTCAGTACCAGGCCAGTCGACTGCTATTTAGTCCTTCGCTTTTATAAATTCATGCAAAAAAGAGAAATGATTCATCATGGTTCACTTCTAATATCTGGCTTCAATCTCATCCTCTTTTTGTCAGATCTATAAATATCAGGTGCTGAAGATGGACAAGGCAGGTGAGTTAATATCTTCATAGAATCTTAGGACTGGAAGGGACTTGAAATGTCATCTAGTCCAGTCCCCTGCACATGTGGCAGGAATAAGTATTAGACCATCCCTGACAGGTGTTTGTCTAATCTGCGCTTAAAAATCTCCAGTGATGGAGATTCCAAAACCTCCCTAGGAAATTTATTCCAGTGATTAACTATTTTGACAGGTAGAAAGATTTTCCTAATGTCTAACCTAAACCACCCTTGCTGCAATTTAAGCCCATTGCTTCTTGTCCTATCCTCAGAGGTTAAGAACAACAATTTTTCTCCTTCCTCCTTGTAACAACCTTTTATGTACTTGAAAACTGTTGTCATGTCCCCTCTCAGTCTTCTCTTCTCCAGACTAAACAAACCCAATTTTTTTCAATCTTCCCTCATAGGTCATGTTTTCTAGACCTTTAATCATTTTTGTTGCTCTTCTCTGGACTTTCTCCAGTTTGTCCACATCCTTCCTGAAATGTGGTGCCCAGAACTGGATACAATATTCCAGTTGAAGCCTAATCAGCATGGAGTAGAGCGGAAGAATTACTTCTCGTGTCTTGCTTACTACACTCCTGCTAATACATCCCAGAATGATGTTTGGTTTTTTTGCAACAGCGTTACACTGTTGACTCATATTTAGCTTGTGATCCACTGTGACCCCCAGATCCCTTTCCGCAGTACTCCTTCCTAAGCAGTCATATCCCATTTTGTATGTGTGCAACTGATTGTTCCTTCCTAAGTGGAGTACTTTGCATTTGTCCTTATTGAATTTCATCCTATTTACTTCAGACCATTTCTTCAGTTTGTCCAGATCATTTTGAATTTTAATCCTATCTCCAGAGCACTTGCAACCCCTTCCCAGCTTGGTATCATCTGCAAACTTTGTAAGTGTATTCTTTATGCCATTATCTAAATCATTGATGCAGATATTGAACAGAACTGGATCCAGAACTGATCCCTGCGGGACCCCACTCATTATGCCCTTCCAGCATGACTGTGAACCACTGATAACTACTCTCTGGGAATGGTTTTCCAACTAGTTATGCACCCACCTTATAGTAGCTCCATCTAGGTTGCATTTCCCTAGTTTATTTATGAGACGGTCATGTAAGACAGTATCAAAAGCCTTACTAAAGTCAAGATCTACCACATCTACTGCTTCCCTCTATCCACAAGGCTTGTTATCCTCTCAAAGAAAGCTATTAGGTTGGTTCAGTGTGATTTGTTCTTGACAAATCCATGGTGACTGTTACTTATCACCTTGTTATCGTCTAGATGTTTGCAAATTGATTGGTTAATTATTTGCTGCATTATCTTTTCAGGTACTGAAGTTAAGATGATTGGTCTGTAATTCCCTGGGTTGTCCTTATTTCCCTTTTTATAGATTGGCACTATATTTCCCCTTTTCCAGTTCTATTAATCTCTCCTGTCTTCCATGACTTTTTGAAGATAATTGCTAATGGCTCAGATATCTCCTCAGTCAGCTGAGTATTTTAGGATGAATTTCATCAGGCTCTGGTGACAAAGACATCTAACTTATCTAGGTAATTTTTAACTTGTTCTTTCCCTATTTTAGCCACTGATCCTACCTCATTTCCACTAGCATTCACTATGTTAGACGTCCAATTGCTACTAAACTTTTTGGTGAAAAACTAAACAAAAAGGTCGTTTATCACTTCTGCCATTTCCTCATTTGTTTTTCTTCCTCATTGAGTAACGGGCCTACCCTGTCCTTGGTTTTCCTCTTGCTTCTAATGTAGTTGTAGAATGTTTTCTTGTTACTCTTTATGTCTCTAGTTAGTTTAATCTAGTTTTGTGTCTTGGTCTTTCTAATTTTGTCCCTACATGCTGTGTTATTTGTTTATATTCATCCTTTGTAATTTGATCTAGTTTCCATGTTTTGTAGGACTCTTTTTTGAGTTTCAGATAATTGAAAATCTCCCGGTTAAGCCAGGGTGGTCTCTTGCCATACTTCCTATCTTTCTACGCAGTGGGATAGTTTGCTCTTGTGCCCTTAATAATGTCCCTTTGAAAAACTGCCAACTCTCTTGAACTGTTTTTCCCTTTAGACTTGCTTCCCATGGGATCTTACTTACCAACTCCCAAAGTTTGCTAAAGTCTGCCTTCTTGAAATCTGTTAACTTTATTGTGCTGTTTTCCCTTCTACTATTCCTTAGAATTAAGAACTCTACCATTTCATGGTAACTTTCACCTAAGCTGCCTTCCACTTTCAAATTCTCAACCAGTTACTCCCTGTTTGTAAAAATCAAATCTAGAAAAGCCTCTCCCTTAGTCACTTTCCTCCTTCTGATGTAAAAAAATGTCTCCAATACATTTCAAGAACTTGTTGGCAGAGGCGCCGATTGGAAAAAAAACAGTGGATGTTCAGAACCTACCAGCGACAGCTGTTTGGCGGAACGCCCAATCAGCTAATCGGGGGCACTGCCAAACAGCTCTTCAGCGACACTGCCAAACAGCTGATTGGTGGCTTGGGGAGGGCAGAGGGCAGTGAGCAGGTGGGGATCTCGGGGAGGGAGTGGAGCAGGGGTGGGAAGAGGTGGAGTGAGGGTGGGACCTCGAGGGTGGAGCATGGGCAGGAAGAGGTGGAGCAAGTGCAGGGCCTTGGGGGAGGGGTGGAGTGGGGGCGGGACCTTGGAGTGGAGTGGGGGTGGAGCACCCCCTGGGAAAACTAAAAGTTGGCACATAGGCTTTTTGGACAATCTGTGCCCTGCCGTATCATTTTCCCAACAGATGTCTGCAGAGCTTTGAAGCGGAGCCCGGAGCTGGAGTGCGGAGCAGCTCCGGAGCAGTGGAGGTGCAGGTTTTTGCCTGGAGCTGGAGCGGAGCCAGAGCACAGCTCCAAAGCCCTGGATGTCTGGGTACTTGAGGTCCCGCATCACCACCAGATCCTTTTATTGGACCAACTTCTGTTGGTGAAAGAGAGACGCTTTCGAGCTACACAGAGCTCTTCTTCAGGTCTGGTGCTGAAGGGTAAGCTGTTCTAAGCCTTCTGTCATTAGAAATGAAAACTAAGGTCTTTTTAAGCCAACAAAAGTCACACTTAAAACACTACAGTCACATAGCTGCATTGCTGCAGCACTGTAGTGCTTCAATGTAGACACTACCTGTGCCGACGGGAGGGGTTCTCCCATTGGCGTAGGTAATCCACCTCCCCGAGAGTCGGTAGCTAGGCTGACAGAATAATTTTTCTGTCGACCTAGCGCTGTCTACACCCGGGGGATGTAAGTTTCCAGTGTAGACCAGCCCTTAGTCTGATAAAGTTGATTCCCCGCCTTTCGCTCCTCTCAATCCTTATGGATTACAAATGTCAATACAATCTAACCCTCAGTTGCCATGCATCCAACGAAGTGTGTATTCACCCACGAAAGCTCATGCTCCAATACGTCTGTTAGTCTGTAAGGTGCCACAGGACTCTTTGCTGCTTTTACAGATCCAGACTAACACGGCTACCCCTCTGATACTTCATTTTAAGTGGTTTCCTACAGCATGTTTGAACCCTTTATGCTTAACAGTGTGCCCCAGCTTGTAGTTAGCTTAGACACTCTGGTTCGTAGTTACCTACCTTCCCCAGACCTGAAGAAGAGCTCTGTGAAGCTTGAAAGCTTGTCCTTTCCACCCACAGTTGGTCCAAAAAAGGTATTACCTCACCTACTTTGTCTTTCTCATATCCTGTTGCCAACTAAACATTAATTTACTATTGTGCTTTTAAAAAGTTGAGGTGAACTGCATTTATTTTGTTCTAAACAAGTGGTATGTGAATTAGCAGTTTTCAGTGAATTCACTTATAAATTATAATATGTGTATACACATATATACAACTTCCCACTACACTTGCAAAACAGGAGCAGGAAATTGGGCTGGGTAGGGGAACTATTTGCTTCCTAAATACACACCCTTTGCTCATTAAATGGTTCAAATTTTGGGTCCCAGGTACACCATTCTGAAGTTTCCAGGGCAGTACTGATTTCACAGGTCTTCAGAGCAGCCAGACTTTCAGGGTGTTTGGAGCACCCAATGTGATTTCACATTAGAGTCAATGTCGTTGTGTTATAACATTGTAAGGGAAACATTTTGGCTCAGATCCTCAGAGATATTAGGCCCCTAACTTCCACTGAAAGCAATCAAATTAGATAGTCAAATATCTTTTGAGGATTTGGGCCCTTGTTCTTTAGAGAAAGGGCAGAGCGAAAACACCTCTCTCAAGGGGAGAAGTAATGAGGGTTGCCACTTTTCCCTGCTTGACAAGACAAACTCCTGTATAAGAACATGACAGCTTAATGTAAGAATGTGGTGCGACAAAACATTGCTGCGTTTATTTTGCTTGATGGCTCAAATTGGTTATTTTCTGATCCTTTAACACCCTGCAAATTAGGATGCCAGATCACAATTCAGAGCTGGTCCAGGCCCAGAAATGCAACCCTTCCTTGTTAGTAAAGACTGTGGAAGATTTGCTACACTATTCTGTTTTTCTGTGGAATATGTGAGTTTCCATTTTCTAATGGAATCTTTTTCTTTGAGAGAACAACTCTCATCTGTCATAGTTGTATATTTGTGGAAGGACAAGAGGTTGCTGTTGTATTTACCTTGAACACAGCATATGCATATAAAGCAGTGGTTCTCAAAGATTTGTACTGGTGACCTCTTTCACACAGCAAGCCTCTGAGTAGGACCACCACTTATATATTAAAAACACTTTTTTATATATTTAACACCATTATAAATACAGGAGGCAAAGCAGGGTTTGGGATGGAGGCTGACAGCTAGTGACCCCCGATGTAATAACCTCACGACCCCCTGAGGGGTCCTGACCCCCAGTTTGAGAACCCCTGCTATAAAGAGTGTGGCAATCCTGTGCTGTTAATGCATAACAGTAGGCTATAGTTGTTGGCAAGGACTGTGCCTAACCAGAATGTTGTAAGGGATGCTCAAGCTTGCAAAACCTACTCTGGACTGCATGGAAAGTTGTGGGTTTCTTTACAGGGTGTTGTTAACTAGCTTAAAGTTATTGACTTGTTTTGGGTCTCATTAAGGAAAATTGTGGCTGCACTGTTTTCAGTGTGACTGAGATAATGTGAAATTCATGCCAGATTATTAAGTAGTGTGATGTTCGTTATTTGGAAGCAACAAACAGTGGATTTGATTAAATGGTACCATTCAAATGTATTTTTCACTAGGAAAGGGAGACATAGTTCCTATGAAGGTATACAATTAAAACCTCTGGACTGAGCCTGGCTATTTACCAGGAAGACCTCTTCATGGTCCTATCAATTTGTTTGTCCTTAGTGATCTGCAGTAACCCCTCTCTTGGGAGAGATTTGGCTGTGTCATGTCAAATGTCTGATAAGGATTCCATAGAGACTATTAAACAGGAGAGCATTAACTCTCTGTGTACACATGCCACCCTTCAGTGTTGTCTGGCACTGGCAGGGTGTCGTATACCATTTCCTGATTACAGAAACTGTTGATCGGCTGTGAGTGCCAGAAAAAGGTCTTCTTTTTTTTTTATCTTTGCAGGTGTGGAGATCATCATGAACAACTCACCTATACCACTGCCATATTGATGATGGATGTATTTTGTGAAGTTTGTGTTCACAAAATGTCCCTCGGTCCGCACCACTTCCAGCAGCTCCCGTTGGCCTGGAACAGCGAACCGCAGTCAGCCGAACCTACAGACACGGCAGGTACACAAACCAGCCTGGCCCGCCAGGGGCTTTCCCTGCACAAGTGGCGGAACAAGTTTGGGAACCACTGCCCTAGGGGATATCTCTCCACCCAAATGAACAGGGAGAACAAAGAAGTATAATTTTCAATGTACACATTGATTTTTGTCAGCAATTTGGAACCATAAACTACAGTTTTAACATGTAGTAACTGAAGCTTTACAGATCACCTTTAACAGATCTTTTTAATAAGTCAGCATCTTTTCAAAGAGCATCACTTCAACTTGGTAGATCAGTGTTTCTGAAGTAGTGGGTCATGACCTCACGGGGGGATATAAAAGCAATCAGGGAGGAATCAATAAGGCACTGAAAAATGTATTACAAACTAAAGCAAAGAAAATCTCACCCCTACCCCGGAAGTCCCCGCACGCTCTTGAGTTACCTTCAGTAGTGAGTTCCCTTTAAGACCAAGTAATCTTTTTCAACCTTTCGAAACACACACGCAAATAAATGACACAAGCTTATCATTATTATCACTGACACCTTATTTGCTCTTTCTTTTATAGCAAATGTAAGGGGGTTGTGAACATTTTTGACTTTGTATCAGTTGTGAACAACCTGAAAAGGTTGAGAAACATTGGAGTATAGCAGTGGCAGATAGGTATTGGGCACGTATGCATGGCCAAACGGCATGTAATTGCAGCCTCTCTCTCCTTGCTGAACCTATTGGAAAGGTATTTTGAGTATGGGGGGTTAAATTGTGCTAGCAATTCCCACTGACTTCAACATGACAAAATCAATACTGTTATTAAGGAATAGCAACATGACAAAGTCCACTTGTCCCATGAAAGATTCAATTTACAGTGGTCACATAGCACAATGCAGCTGTCACATGAAGCATTCAGGGTACAATAGCACCATGACACAATCCACCTGGTTCAGGAAACATTCCAGTTAAGAGTGGCGATGCAACTATTCCACTTGCCACACAAAACATTTTGGGTGCAATAGCAACATGACACAACCACCCATCACACAAAGCATTTCAGTCACAATGGCCACATGCTTTTCTGTTTTCCAGTATGTACTATCTGACCATATTATCTTGGCCCGTCTTGTACCCATTTGAGCTGTTGGACTGTAAGTTCTTTGGGGCAAGGATTTGGCACATTATCTCTGTGTTATCTATCTACTTATCTGGTCCCCATCATGTAGAATTTGAACAAATATGTACTTTGTAAAGATCATGTCTGCTTACAGTGCTATATAACAATAACAGGCAGAATCTACTACATAGGTTACCTGCTGCAATAGCAAACACTTTACTGAAAAAGAATGCCCTTTACTATGTTTATAAAAGCATCACCTACTTACATGTTTATTGCATACACATTTTGTAATAATCTCTACAAATACACTATATCAAATACCTCCCTGTGTACTTACCTGGATGACTTCCTGTATTTATATACAGTTTTTCATAGAGTCTATATTTAGATAGATGTGGTCTAGGAACTCCGAGATTCTAATTCTGACATTGCCACTGACTCAATGTGTGACCTCAGGCAAGTTACTTCACCTCTCTGTGTCTCTGTTTCCCCATTTGTAAAGTAGCCCCTAGGCACTTGTAAAGATTAATTATCTAATATTCAGCATGAGGTGTAAAGGAAGGGTGTAATTCTTTCACCCTAATTTGCTGTATTACTAAAACCTGTGGCACACAAGAGAGTGTAAGACAGGAAATCATCACAGAACGTGTTGCACTGGGAAATCTAAGCCTCATAATTTCACTATATGCTGATTACAGACTCTTATATGTTAAATGCTCTCTTTTAGATACTACACAGACTCCTTAAAATCAGTTATTCCAGTCAGTAGAGACTCTTCTGTGTAAATGCCACTGAGATGGAGGTCAGGTAAGTATAAATGTTTGGGTATTTGGTTTGCTCAGAGAAATTTAGAATTGACAGGCAGGAGCTTCAAAAGGAGGAGCCAAATTTAGGTTTCTAAGTCCATATTTAGGCTCCTGAATAAGTGGCCTGATTTTGATACACTGAGCAGCCAGCAGCTCCCCTTAGGAAAGTATACTCTTTCCCCTTTCTATCAGCTAACAATCCCTTCCTCACTCTATCACACTCCCTCTACATTAACAGAAACATGAATAAGAACTGCTGTCAGTATTTGGTGTCAAGTGCTCAAGCACTAATCATTATTAAGAATATAATACCATTTTCTCAAATTTTCCAGGGAATTTTTTTTTAGACAGTGGAAAGATCTTAGGATTCAGACTTTGTCAGTGTAATGCCATTGGAGAACAATTTAATATCCCCCAAACTCACTTCTTTAAGTTCTTACTGTTAGGACATTTCCTAGAAGAAGAAACTAAACTGAGAATCTCTGATGCGCCAAATTTTCAATCCTTTGGAGTAGATACTCTCCAAAGTAACCATCACCCAGCAGTAATTCATTTCTGATAGGGAAACATTAAGGGTTAGGATGAAAAAATATTAAGTGAGTGAGGGATTTAAGAAGAGTATATACTTAATGACAAGTGGTCAGATACCTGTGAACAAATCCAGAGAGCTTCCATGAATACAGAACATATGACACAAGCAATAAAGACCGCAATGAGAAATGTAACAAGCATCGAACTTATACCAGAAGGGAGGATATGCTGTTGTTATTAGTATCCATACAGCAGGATAGATGGTCATGAATTTTTCAGACAAATCGAGAAGACAGAAACTGAGGTGTACAGGTTGTAAGCAGCCCCTGTGAGGTACTCAGAACTCTCACTGCTATAGAAGTCAATTGGAATTGAGGGCATTGTACACCTTGCAATAAGTACTCAAAACCACACTAGCCCAGACCCTAAAGCCTTGTGTACACAGGCATTTCACTTAAATCTGCCATTGTTGTAGTACCAGTGTAGATCCATTGATGGTAGCCACAGTGAAAGCACTAGTGCTGATCACTAGCTCAGCATTCATACTGCAAGCAGGGGTTAGACAATACGGTGGTGAAAAGGCAGGTGATCAACCTACAGTAGCTTCCACCGGTGGAATTGCATAAGTGGTAATGCAACAATGGAAGAGTTTAAAGAAATATGCTAGTGAGGTCACAGCTTCGATTAGCCAAAATGAATCAAAGAATGACAAATAAAGGGTTGTGTCGGGAGAAAACTAGACTACTCCAGAGTTACAAAAATCTTGTGTTCGCATCTTGTTGCTTCCTCTTTTTTTTTCTCTTTTTTTTTCAGTAAGTTAAAATATAATGTTAGTTTGAGGAAGTCAGTCAGAAGGAAGAGGTGATGGAATTGAGATTAGCATTGGAAAGCTAGTCAAGATAAGTGAGTCTTAAGGAGGGATTTGGAGGAGGGGAGTGAGGTTTCATTGAGAACAGTTAAATCTTTTTATAGCCGGTGCTGAATATTCCCAACATTCACAATCCACAAGTCTGTCTCTTCCTTCTCGGTAGGTCAGGCTAAACACCCAGGGAAATTCTTGAGGAGCTATTCAGTGATGTACTGGAGCAAAGGATTGCAGCCATTTGTAGGGAGTGGATTAATGTGCTCTGGAGAAAAAAAAATGAAAATGAACAGAATTAGTCCAGTCTTTTAATAAAATATGTAGCATGTGCCCAGACATGGGCTAACTGTAGGCCAGCATCTTTGTAATCCTCTGAACTTTGAACATTCAGACTGTGTTATAGAACTAGGGTCCAGAATTGGACCATTAAGATCTGTCCCTAAGCAGGGAGTGCAGGTTAACTGTGGAATGCCCCTAAACTGTAGCTTCATGCTATCTAGCATTGCCTGAATATCTAGTTGTAGTTTTTTGTAGAGATCTATTTTAAAGTTAATAAACAATTTATACAAACAATAATTATTTAATATTTGTAAAGTGAATATTAAGATGAAAAGTGCATTATAAATGCAGGCACCATTGAGAATTTGAGAGATTTACAGCCAAAAGCCCCAACTGAAGGTGCAATACCATGTCATGAGTTGGAATTCAAGATACAACAGGGACTGGATCCATTATATTGAAATAAGATTAGATTTAGATGGACTTTTCTGCTGATTCATCTATTAAAACATTGAATATGTTCTAATATGCTATGACATTCCAGGGTGCAATCCAGACCAGTGAAGGGCTGTCACCATCTCCCCTGCAACCTGCGGTGCCTCACAATGCTTTACTGCTGTAGATTCCACCTGGGTAGCTCATAAACAGCCTGCCAGCAGGCAGGTAACACCTTGAGTGTCTGTCAATAGCTGCAGGCTGTCAACACGTGTCAGTCACACGCTGGCTTCCACCGGTCTTGGTTACCACCTGCAGGATAACCCCAACACACACCCAGTCCTGGATTTTCCCCAAAAAACATATGTTCTGTACTGTCCAGACCTGTGGTGGACAGACCATATATATTCTGTCTCTTGCCCTTCTACAGGGATCAAGATACAACTTGCTCCTTTTAAATGAACTTACCCATACAGTTCACAACACTGGGATTGTTTTGATTAAATAATAAAACAAGTGTATTTAACAAAATAAGATAAGATTTTAAGTGACTACAAGTAATGAAGCTTTGTGGTCAGAAATGGTTACAAGAAAAATTAAAGATAAAATACTTCCTGTTACTAAACTTAACCAACTAGACTTGGGTCAGGGTGGAATTCTTACCACAAGTTTTTCAGTAGCATTCATGACCAAAATTAAGGTCTGGATCTACTCCCGAGGTCCAACAGCTGTTTCTTTTGTCATCTTAGTTGCAAAAAGAGAAATGGACAGGGAGAGATAACTCAGGGTGTTTTTGCCCCTCACTTTTATAGTTCACTCACCCTTTGAAATGCATTTTCCTGAGAGTGACCCCTAGATAAAATTATTTTCAGCTCAGGACAAGGAGATATGGAGTCTGGGAGGAGAAGAGATGTTATGTTGTTGCTGTTCACCTCTGTTTGCTAAGTTGCAGCTCTGTTTGTCTCTTGCCTTACGTCCCTTCAATGCCAAAGAATGGCCACTTGATAAGTGACGGCCCATAAGCTTTGATGACACCTAACTAGACAAACTTGTTCTTTGTCTTTGAGAAACAGGTTTACCTACTTCCCAGACTTGTCTGGTAAACACACTTCAGTTGTGATTTCATCTTATGTTCATAATTTTACATATAATGTTGTTACATATATTTTGCCATATTATTGACCAGCAAGTTATTGGTTTTCAAATGATACTTTACAAGGCATATTTTGTACAAAGATTTTGTATGAATACAGGGGTGCATTCCGTAACACATGCGTTCATCCAAGAAAAAATACCACATTGTCTACATTGTCTGGTTTACATAAATAGGGTTGTATTGATACATTTACTCTTATTTGCATTGATACAATGGAGAGAATGAACTATCTTGTATAGCAGGAAAAAGGAGGGGCCATGTTGAAACAAAAGCAATGGAAGGAGGCATTACAAGGTATCTCACATACTACTGTATTTAGTTGGAGTAGGCAGGTTGGATTGTTTGTCACGAGGAACAGGACAAGGATGGGGGGATTCTTATTTCCTAATGTGTATGGAGTGTGTTGATGTGTATTATCTTGGTGAAACTGACAACCAGAAGTCAGGCAATTATGAAAAGGGACACAAATCCACTAGCACCTGTGAGACTACTGATTTCCCCAGTAACATTTTAACCTGGAAACAACTGACATTTGGTTTCAAAATGATCCAATTTTTAAGGTTTTGATTTTGTTTATTCTCAACCAAACTGGTCCGTCAAGAAATACCGACTTCCTAATAGGCAATGAAAACTATTTATGCTGGCCAGTCACCTTATCAGGGTTTCCACTGCATTCCACTTTTTATTTTAGCCTACGCTTGTTTTCATTTCATTGATAGGTGTGTCAATATGATGCAGATAGAATAATCATGAGGCTTCAATCCATACCTGCATCTCTTTATAGTTACATCTTTCTTCTTTGATTTTTCTATCTTTCAATTTAACTATGATGTTTGCAACAAGCTGTGGCTCTTACATATACAGCTCCATATCCTGCTCAATAACAAAATTCCCATTCACTTCAGTGGGAGCAGGATTGGGCCATGTTAGTCTGATGAGCGAAAGCATTACCTGTAGGGATTAGCAAACTACGATGAGAGAATATTGCATGGCACAGCTGCTGGTTGTGCAAAGGAAGAAATAAAGTAACATCCCAACCTTGTGTTAGGTTTTCTCTAACGATGCATAAGAAAAATATCCCATTTAAAATAAACGTGTTGCACTTTTGCCAGAACCCCTGTGCTCCACAGAAGGCGGAATTTTCAAACACTGAAACTGGCTCCTCTTAGTACTGTACAGAAAAAGGAACCTTTAGAAGTGGGCAGAGCAGCACCTTATAGCCTGTCAGTAATGTCTGTTCTTTGCCCACCCAACATTTAATGGTATTTTTTCAGGAAACATACAGGTGGAGACGTTGAATGCTGTGCCCCAGTTTGATGCTGTAGCCACTGCATGTCTGGACCCTGTGGTAATTAAGCTGCACAGAGAGGATGGTACGAGCAACACGGCCAAAGCAGTGATGAAACTTCATGAGTTCTGTTCTTGAGCTTTTCCCTAAGTCCTTCTTCTTTCGTTCAATGAAGCATCATCATAATAATTAACACATTGTCCAGCACTTTCCATCCAATAATCTGAAAGCACGTTATAACCATTAATAAATTAAAAATCACGACCCCGTGAGAAGGGTCAGTATAATTAACACCATTCAATAGATGGAGTAATTGAGGCACAGAGGAGGTAGAAGATCTTGCACAATCTCACATGTCAGGGATCGAATCTAGTGTCCTGCCTCCCCATCCTCTGCTCTAAAAAGCTGATCCAGCTGCTATTGCAGTCAACATTAAGACTTGTGTAAACTGCAGTGGGCTAGGTCAGTCTGTAAGATCCCATTCTCACATAAACCTAGATCTGAACCTATATAGCGAACTACATACAAAGTATCAGAGGGGTAGCCGTGTTAGTCTGGTTCTGTAGAAGCAGTAAAGAATCCTGTGGCACCTTATAGACTAACAGAAGTATACAAAGTATGAGCGATGGGATGTAATGAAAAGCAAGTGATCAAAGTAATTAACACTGGTGTGGATTTATCTATTTTATCCATTGTATCTGTCCTTATCCATCTTTTCTATCCCACTTATCTGCCTGGTCACTCATCTATCCATGGTAGGGTGACCAGACAGCCAGTGTGAAAAAATCTGTGTTTATATGTGTGTGTGTGGGGGGGGGGGGGGGGAAATAGGAACCTATATAAGAAAAAGACCTAAAAAACAGGACTGTCCCTATAAAATCAGGATATCTGGTCATCCTAACATGGTATTTCTAGTGTGCCTTTAACCATAAAGACTGAAAGTGTGGCAATATGGGTAAATTTACCAGCATGCTGGTACTGCCCAAGTTATGCAGTGTAACTCCTGCCCGGTGGACACATTTTGGGGTACAGCCACATGGGCAGGGATACCACTATCGCTATGGTGGTGTGACTGCACCCCTGTAGCTGTGCCCTCAGTTTCCCCCAGGCCCTTGCAAAAGCTGCACCCTCTGCTCTTCCATGAGGGCCGAGGAACCCTGTGCCCTGCGGGGCTGCTCGCAGCGGGCCACTGGGCCGGGCCCATGTACGTGACACAACACGTGACACAACAACGGGCCGAGAGCGGGGCTGGCTCGGACGCTCCACACCTGGGCCTGGAATCCAAGATGGCCACCCCGGTGACGCCAGGGCGAGCGTGCTTGTACATGTGACGCGGGTCCAGCTGGAGACTGCCCCAGGGCCTATCCCGTGCGTGCTGACGTCGCAGCGCCGGATGGTCCCGTGACCGGAAGCTGGCGAGGGAGAGGCGGAAGTGAAAGCGGGGAGGCTGGTTGGCCCCATTAAAGCGGAGCCGACGGGCGCAGAGGAGCTAGCGAGGCTTGGAGCAGGTGCCGTGGGGATACCGAGCGCGGTGAGTGGCCGAGCTGGCGGGGTCGGCGCCGGCGGGCTCTCTTCTTTCCGGGCGGGGAGGTGGGCCGAGGGCCGCGGCCTGCTCCCCCCCTCTCCCCTCGGGGCTTTGTGTGGGGGGGAGGTTCTCCTCTTGGGAGCGGTCCGGGGGGGCTGAGGCTGGGCGGAGGCAGCGGGCTCTCGCCGGGGTTTGTGTTGGGGGCCGTGTTTCGCTCGGGCCGGGAACGTAGGCCCGGCGCTGGGAGCGAAGGAGGTAGCGGAGCTCGCTCTCCCGAATCGGAGCGCGCGGGGGGCAGCAGCTGCTCCCTCCCTCCCGTCTTCTGAGGCTGGGGGGAAGGCAGCCGGCTCCACCCTACCCTCTCTCAGGAGGGGGAGGCAGTAGATCCCGATATCTAGCACTAAAGCGAGAGGAGGGGCTCCGGGAGGAGGTGGCAGCGGGGCTCCTCCCTTGTTGGAGTAGGAGGGGGAGCGCGCCTGTGAGGCGGGGGGGCTTCTCTTCCCAGCTGCAGGCACTAAGGGGGGGGGGTGTTGATAGACCCGGAAGCTTGTTCCTTTGTGTCTCATGCTGTGCCAGAGAAAGGGGCTCTTCCCTAATAGTGGGATTTGCATGATTGAGAACTCATTGAGCTAGGCGTTGTGGGGCTGACAGAGGTGGCGTGTATAAGGACTGAGACAGGCTTAGGGATTTCTATTTCTCTCAGCCTTCTTGTGTAACAATGAAGCTTTCTTAATGCCTCATTAATTAAGAATCATTAATAAGAAAACTGATTGCTGTGAATATAAACCTTCTGTGATCAATGTGGATGTTGTAGCTAAATGTAGTTCTTTTTTGGGGGGAAGAGGCTATCCCTTCAGCCTTTCTAGCTGTCTGTATTGTTCAGGTGCATTGTGGTCTACATGAAAATCAGTAAGAGTTGATGAAGGCTTGAGGATGAAATTTATGGTAGGAAAGTTTTTGGTCACACAGAGCTAACATATTTTGTGCTCAGATTCCTGCAAAGACTCTGGATAGAGATTGGGGTGGGGGGTAGCTAGAGGCTAGGAATATCCCTAAGTGTTCTTCAGAAAGAAATACTTATCATTTGCTTGAAATATTACTCAGTGTAATCAGTGGACATAATTATCTTACTAGCAGACTGCCCTTAGTCAATTAACAGGACAACACAGGCAGCTGAAAAGACTGGCAGTTATTGTGCAAGTAACTTCTTTGCATGTGTAAGGACTGAGTCAGTGATGGAAAGAATTAAACTAGATGCTAGAGTGCTGTAGGCTGTGATAGTATCTTATGGGGTAAATTAAGCATGATAGCAATGTTTAACTTTTTTAAATATATAGAAGCTAAGTTAATGAGGGACTTAAGTACTTGATATTCGCATTTAACTACCGGCATAGATAGTGTATTGGTTTAGCTGTGTCTTAAAACAAGATCTGATCATACTGACTTGTTACAAGCTTTTTAGCTCAAGGCTAGCTAGTTGGAGCTGTGTATGTAAAAACACTAATTCTAAAACTCTGAGTCTTAAAGTGCCTTGGTAAGACATAAAACAAAGGCCAGTGTGTGTAACTTTTTCGCTTGCATAATTTTTCAAATGCTTTTCCTGGTGGAACAAAGCTGCTATAACATAAGGAACTGCCTGTAAACTGAAAACACAAGGTGGCACAAACTCCTCCTAAACAAGAGGGAGGTTTACTTTTGTACAAGAACTATAAGGGTTAAAGACTTAAGACTAAGTTTTTCATGTCACTAACAATGCTACTGCAATAATGTCTAGTAGTGAACTGTTACCAAATGCTACCAACCTCTTCTGTGCTATGCAAATTGAAAGTCAACATCTTGCACCTGATAAAGAAACATAGATGGGATAATAAGATGTACATAACCCAGCCCACTCTTCTAGGGTATCTGAATTCATTTGTCAAGTTATGGCTTTAAATAACTTAGAACTCTTGTTTACAGCCAAGACAGCTAGTATTTGATAAATGCTTTACATCTTAGCCTCTGCATTTAAGCATGGCTGCCTGGAGTATACTAACTTTTGTTTATAATATTCTGTTGGAGTGAAGTTTGGTTAAAGTAGGTAGACCACTATGTAATCACTGTTTAAATGAGTAGTTCTATGCCATGCCCTCATAGTCAGGAAGAACACACATTCTGTCTCTTCCTTGTGACTTCAGCAGCTGACAAAACACATGACTTGTTATCCACAAACTACTAATACTTTGTCTAGATTTGGTGGATCAAGTTCAGAATGCAAAGTATCTTGTTTTCCTAGCATGAGAAAGTATAATGCTTAGGCATGTAAAATGTAATCCCAAACTTCTCTTCTACATGTGCTGTTATATTCTAATGCGATTCCAGACTTCCAGTGCAGAAAGGTACAAGATTGGGTTAAGCCATGAAGCCATACAACAGCCTTTAGCTTTGTCAACACGTAATCTACTGCAACTGCAGAATCTAATATATGAAGATCTTCAGAAATTGTAATCAATTAGTAAGGTCAAACACTTCTCAGACTCTTAAAGTACAATATAACAAATTGTTCTTTCTAGAGTACTACTCTACAAAGACGCTTAAGTTAGAACACTAGATATTGTGAAGCATGGCTTGAAACACTCCAACTCTAATGTAATTGGTCACACTGGAACAGCTCTGAAATAAAAACCTAACTAGCTTCTCCATAGCTTCCTTTTTGAAGTCAAAGTGGCTTCTAGTTTAATGTCTATTTGCTTTTGGACCATACTCTAATATCCAAGGACAAGATTGCCTTTGGACTCTGAACTTCAGTAGCAGGTTTTATTAAGAGTTTCATGCTCAAGATTACATCTTCTGTGTGGGCAGCTTATGTGACTTGCCTGTCAGGGGAACAAATTTATGGGCAAAACTTCTCTTTGGGGAGAGCCTATTGTTGTGTGAAATTATAGATAGCCTTCAAGTTCTAACTTGTATTAGACTCTACATCTCTTCTGGGGAAAAGGGGAATGGCTCTTCCTAGAAAATTAACAGTTGCTGCAGAATATTTGCAAGTGTTCATAATGTCATGCTGTGAAACTTTAGTGTCTTACCTTTGGACTAGTATAAAATGCCATTAAGTAGGGTGTACACAAGACTGCCTACTTCACCTCCATTGGAGGCAGTTGTTCTGATAGACACAAATTATTTTGATGTGGGTGGCCTACAAAGCCTGGTCTAAAACTAAAGATTAAGGAATAGGGCAAAGGATGCCATGAAGAAACTACTGATCCTCTAGAATGGTTGTGGATTGCTGTGGAGCAAGATGCCAAAAAACTTTGGCATTTCTGACTATAGGCTAATCTATACAAAATGTGCACCAGTTTTAATTCCATTTTGGAATTCATTTTGTTAAAATGGTGCAGTTTTTGTAGACAAACCTAGAAAACAGGACTAGTCTACACTTAATTTTGAAGTCAACATAGCTATACTGGTCATGACTGGGTTGGGGGAATATCTGCCTGGCTGATGGAGCTATACTGATCTAACCTCCAGGATAGACACAGATAAGAATGCCTCCACTGATCTAACTACTTTTGCTCAAGGATGGTGGTTTTACACCAACTGGGGAAAAAACCCTTCAGTCAGCATAGATAAACTGTCTATATTGTGGCAGCATAGCTATGCTGGCATAGACTCTGTAGTGCAGACATACCTTATAGTATAAACATACAATATAGATTCTGTTCTACTTCAGGCTTTCCTGCAAAAACTTGGTGTTTTATCACTGGGTCACATTACCAGTGGTAGAATTGTCTTTCCTAGTGTCAAAAAATCTCAGGGCTGTGACTTGCAGACAGTAACACTCTTCCCACCTCTCCCTAAAAAGCTTGCTTTCATTATGCAGCCTAAGTAGGAAACATCAAGTGCATCTTAAGTTCAGTATTCTGTACTGAGGAAAACATGGTGCAGACAAACACTGGAGCAGTTGCAGTTTAGGTACAAGACTCTGCATTGGCATGACAACATAGCATGCATTCCAGTGGTAATATTAGTCCTCAAATGTTGACTTTACAGTTAAAAACTGCCCTAATCTAGCTGTCTGAAGGCAAAGCTTGTGAGGAACAGGCACTTCTGTTCTAACACAACATTGTATTGGTAATCACTGTCAACTATTAATATCAGCTTGCTCTTCATCTGTGTGGTCTTCTAAAATGATCCCTTAGCAGCGTGCCTCTGTCAAGGCTAAACTTAATTTTTCCCTCTTTAGAGAATAGAGCTCACAAACAATTTTAAATTAACCTGGTCAACTTAAAGATCATGTCCCTGTCTGGTCCTGTTAACTGTATAGTTAACACTGACACAGTTGATAAAATACTACTGTCCTGCAGCTAAATGCTGGAATAGGGCACAGGGATGCTCAGAGGATTCAGGGGGCCTGGGGCAGGGCCAGGTCTTCAGCAGCAATTCAGTGAGGGGTCCCTCTCGGAGGGAAGGACCCACCATTTAATTGCCACCAAAGAATCAAGTGGCAGCAAAAGAGCTGCCGCTGATCATGGCTTTTTTCCTGCTGCTTGCAACAGCACTTGTACTCACTGAGCGATGCACACCGAGGCTTTGGCAGCACTTCAGCTGCAGGTCCTTCGCTCGCTCTGAGTCTTCTGCTGCACTGAAGGACCTGCTGCTGAACTGCTGCTGAAAACCCAGAGTGGCTCAAGGGGCCTGGGGCAAATTGCCCCACTTGCCCCCCCCCCCCCAGGGCAGCCCTGATAGGGCATCTTTAAACAGTTGGAAGCATGACTTCTTAGAAGCACAGAAGAACAAATAAATTTCTAAACTTTTTGTCGTGACCTAGGTTTTTTAGCCAAGGTACAAACACAGTAACCCAATATGCTTCTTAGAAAATACAGACAGGATGTTTTTTGTCACATGTTGGATTATCTTCCTTGATATTCCCTAATTCATATGTCCTTGCTGATCTTGTGTTCCTTTCTTGAGCAAGCAGCTCTTTAAGGTTCAGTTTGCTGCTACATTTTCTGCTCAGTACAGATCTGCCTCAGTGATGTCATTGTTGCTGTTTTAGTCCAGTGTTCCTGTGAGACTGCTCCATTGCTTCTACAGCCAGGAATGAGAAGTTCCATGCATGAGGCAAGCAAACAGCTTACCTTTTGCTAATGCAGACTTGCAGTGATGGTGAGGAAAGCAAGACTTGTCAAGGCCACAAACATCAGTTTATAGCTAATCTCATGACCTTGGGTCTTGTCACTGGGGAACCTTTTCTTAGGGAGCACTAGCTATTCTCTTAGTATTATAATCTTCATACATTCAGCAAGACAAGGTTAAAGTAAATCTTGTACAAAACTACAACATAAATCCCTCCTACAAACTATTTGGGGATGGTAAATGAGTTGTTTTGTTTTTTGCCTGTACACTTGCAACAAAAGCTGTGCTTTTTACATTGGTTACCTCTTTATGGCAACAGTTTGCCTCAAAGACAATGGTGCAAGCATCAAAGCAGTTGTTACTGTCACACTGCAGCATTGTGAGTAGCTAAAAAGTCAAATTTTCAAGTAACAGGCCTCACCAAAGATAATGGAGGCACAGGGCCAGAAGATGAAACTGGCACACTACTAGCACTTCACTTTGCTCGTATGCGTGCACACGCTACCTATCGTCAGCCTCTTGGACCCCCTAATGGAGTGCAGCCCTCCATGTAGCCTGTTAGTGGCATCTGCCCATTATGGTATTGCTGTTTGACAGTTTTCAAGTCCTTCTTGCAAGTGTTTTTTGAACCAGAGCTTAGTCAGCTCAGTGGCCTTAGAGAATCCACAAGTCTCCATGCAGAAGATCCTTTCTGACTAATTCAACATTTTCTGTAGCTACACTTCTAGCTTTCTCTAGGATTTGGATTATATGCCACATACTTAATTGAGTATTAATAGTAATAGCTGAAACATTCCTCTTCTAATTTGAGATAGGCATACATGTTTTTTGTAGAGGCTGTTTTTTTCCACTACTGACAAATGGTGGCCATGTTTTCCTAGTAGTACCAGATTTGAGTGAATAAACTTAAGAGGGGGCTGATCTGAGCCTGTAAATATAAGCAGTAAGAAACTAAACTGACCAACACTAAGGTTTAATTTGGGTAATTAAAATAACTTCCTGGTATTCTGTAACACAAGCTTCATTAAACACTTTCTGCTGTATAACAGACTACTACCTTACAGAATGTACTGCTTTAAAATTTTACTTGGCTTTAGACAGGTTGGTTTCTTTGGCTTTGGAGGGGATGAGATGACACTATTTCTGTTGTCAGTAGTATCTCTTCTACAAGTTCTTAGATGCAGTTAAATAGGATGGGATATCTTTGTATAAGAGTTTGACTTGTAAGGGAGAACATCAAATATGAAAAGGAAATGGGTAGTTGCTAGTTCTCATCTAAGAACAAGATGCTGTCTGTTATGGCTGGGTCTTGATAATTGTCTCATTTAGCTAAATATAATGCTTGATTTAGGCATTTTGCCTCAAGGTGTCTTGTGTTGGAGCACACTACTATAGCACCTGAGCTAGTAGGGTGAGACTAGTAAAGTTGCATAGAATTAAACTGATGTACCAAGTAAATGACTATGCAGCTAAAGATGTCTCTTCAGGAAGAAGTTATAATTGTCCTTGTTTTGAGCTGTTAATCTTGTGTCATGTGACCATTTCACATTAAGTTGCCTTGGCTTGCTCCAAACCTAAAAGCTTTCAGGAAAAATAAGTAGGACAGATACCCTTAACTGTCAACATAGTAACTGGTCCTGAAACAATGTTCTGCTCCATGAACTCTTCTGGTGCAGCTGCAGGTTCAGTTTTGTAGAGCTGGCCTCCAGATCCCTTGAAGGATGCAAGATTACTCTTCTGGAATAAATGTAGTGTCCTAGTGTTCCTCTGTGGCTTCATGCTGCAGTAATTCCCCTGGTTCAGGTGACCCAGAGCAGGACTTCCCTAGAACATACACATAATGCAGCAAGGGTAGACAATTTAATATCAGGATGTGGTATCTACCTCTGATTCTACCAGTCTGTGGAGTAAGACACCAAGTACAGGGAAAAGAACCACTACTAGTTTCCCAGGCAAACTTCTTCCTCCTGTAATTGAGAGGGGAGAAGAACCAGGAGTAACTTAAAGGTGATGAGGAGGAGTCAGTGTCCTCACTTCTATCTAGGTGTACCATGCTCATCACTGGATCTGAGCACCTTATTTGCTTTGGAAATAATGTAATGTTCTTCTTGATGTCTAGTTTCTACCATTAGAAATCTCCATGTCTTGTAATACTAATTTTTGAGGCTTTCTTGGGAAAACTCAGATTTGTATTTGTAGCTCTCAGCCCTTGAAGACTCATTGGATATGCCTTTGCTAACAATAGCTTGCTTAACTCAAAGGCCAGAGTCATAAACTGAAAGAATCACTTCTCCTTCTCCTTTTTCTTCACTTGAACACCCCCCACAGCCCTCAGTCAGGTTTCACTACTTTAATTCTCCAGTCATCCATAGTTGGATTTTAGCCTTTAAGAGGGGGGCAGACAACCCATGCATGTCACTTGGTGGGCAAGCCAGCACAGGTTAAAGACCCTCTAGGCTCTCCTTTGTAGCATAGAGGTTAAATAGAAATTTCTTGTCATGCTTCCACTCTTAAGGTACTAGGCTGTTAGAAACCCAAGAAATCTAGAGTCTAAACTTGAAAGAAATCCAGTTCCTTTGCAATAGATAAATACATGTTAAACATCTAAGCCACTTTAATTCTGTCTCTGTAGAATCAGTCTTCAACTCCATAAAATTTTCCCACTGTTGCTACCAGTTAATCTCTTCTAGTGGGCAAACTAGTGTTGACATAGCTAAAAATGGCAGGTGGTGTTGAGCACTCTATTGGCTAACCCTAACTAAATGGAGGTGAGGGTTAAAACCTGGTGCACTCCTGTAGCCTTGTCTAATCTAGAAAGGGATAGGGGATATCCTGTTTTCCATGGTAGTAATACCTACTAGTATAGGCAAGACCCTAATGATGCTCTGAGGACAACTGTAATTCAGCCTTAAGGATGGATAAGGGCTCAGTCTCAAACTCATTTGTGTTTGGTCCTGATTCAGCCTTCCTAAGGGCTTGTCCAGGTGGGCAAGTGATACTAGAATAAGCTATGGTGTGAATTTAAACCGGGGTCAGCAACCTTTCAGAAGTGCTGTGCCGAGTCTTCATTTATTCACTCTAATTTAAGGTTTCACGTGCCAGTGATACATTTTAATGTCTTTAGGAAGTCTCTAAGTCTATAATAACTAAACTATTGTATGTAAAGTAAATAAGGTTTTAAAATTTAGCATAAACATTTTAAAATTAAAATGCAGAGCCCCTGGACTGGTGGCCAGGACCCAGGCAGTGTGAGTGCCACTGAAAATTGCAAAGACTTCCCCTCTCCCTGATGGGAGAAGAATCTTACAAGGGTATGTCTATGCTGCAATTAAAAACCCCACGGCACTGAGGCTTGGAGCCCGGATGAACTGGCTTGGGCTAAGGCTGCAGGGCTAAAAATTGCCGTGTGACCATCTGGGCTCAGGCTGGAGCCAGGCTTGAGGCCCTCCCTGTTGTGGGGCCTGGGTCTGGGCTCCAGACCAAGTCCAAACCTCTACACTGCAATGTTTAGCCCTGGAAGTTTCAATCAGCTGACCTGGGCAATGGGTCTCTTACTGCAGTGTAGAAGTACTCTTTTTGCCTCTGCCATATTCCATCTCACTGACTGAGACCTTTGAAATCTTGCTTGAAAACCCCCTGTAAAAGTTGTGCTGATCTGATAGACATCCCTTGCTGAAGAAAATCTTACATGGTGGTTTTTCAAACAGAGTAATTGTATTGGTATTAAACAAACCTAAAGACCACAGTTGTACATATTTTGGATATCAGGCAAGGTTGACTTACTGCACTTGCTTCCACAGTGAGGGAGTTTCAGGTGATTAAACATGCTGAGCCCACACATGATGCTGTAATCTCAGGCTGTGCAACAGAGTGAGCCAAGTACTGTTCCTATGGACACCAAAGGGAGGGAGCAATGGCAGTAGGGGAAAACACAAGGCCAGGAAGAAATAAAAATGTAGCTGGCAATCTGACTCAACCTGTACAGAAACAAACCACCTGACAAAGGGACATCAACCTACGTTATCCTGTAAACCAGCAAATTTGCCTGTTTAACATGGTGGCTTTTTAAAATCTAATGTCTCACTATTTAGTTTTTTGGGTTGACAAATCTATCTAGTCAATTTCACTTCCAGGTTCAATGTTGCAATGTTTACAGTATCTCTAGGTTTTTCCCTGTCTTTCTGGATTGCAAACACTCTTATTGGACTTGAACCTTTAGGCTCAATTTTAGCTTTCGATGTCCTTCAAATTGCCAAATACTTCAAGCTTTCACTTTTACACTTGTCCATAATCCATAAGGTTATGATTTTGTCACTTTTTTTAGTAAAAGTCAGACAGGTCACAGGCAATAACCAAAAGTTCACAGAAGCCCATATCTGTCTGCTGTCTGATTATTACTAAAAATAATTGGGGAAGCATGGCTGATTTGGGGACTGACTAAAGCTCAAGCAGGAGGAGGAGCGTGAGAACATGAGCCTTGTGGGGGTGGGGGGTGTTCCAGCACCTACCACCCACTGTGGCTGGGCATGGAAAATGTCATGGATTGTCTTTCAGAGACCTCCATGACCTCTGACATAATATCCTTAATAATAACACACTTGTTGCTCTATAGTGCAGTTTTATATTTGACTCTAAAATAAAAACTTAAACACTTTTGTGTGCATCTAATGTTGACTCCCACCCACACTGTATTTGGAGGGCAGCAGAAGGTATAATTGAGCAATGGTATAATTTTGATTCTAAATCTTTCACAGCTTTGAGACAGACTAATCACAGGTGCTGTCCTCAAGAATTTTGTAAACTTCAAATCCTGGGTGTCGGTTACAGGGTTAACTGCGCCTCTGATTCCCTTCTGGTTTCTTCAAGTACATCCTTCTCCCCTCCTCACACTGAAGTCTCTCTTGATATGCAGTCACCTGATTTCCACACCAGGGCTGTGGCTGCAGTCCCCTCCTGAGCATCAATTATTTTTATCTTGGCAGGTCTGACTTGTGTCCAGGACCTAGGATTCTCTTCCCCCTGTGACAGTGGTGTCTACTAATGAAACCAACTTCTTAAAGCATAGTATTTAGAAGCAAAGCATTTTGGAGAAAGTGGCTCTTAAGTCAGCCTGTATGCAGGGCTACTTTATCTACTTACTGCTTGCTATCTCCTTGATGATCATCTGATAGGCCAACAGTCTAAAGTCTGTTGTCTCTCACAACAACCTATGGCATCTGTCTCCTCCTGAGATGGATTTTCGACTGCTTTGTCCTATTGATCTCTAGTCTCCCAGCCTGGCAAAGCAGCCTTGCAATTTCTGACTGGAGCCTGGAAGTAAGCTATTGTCCTGTAGCTTTCCCCCAGTGTGCAAGTTGTCATGCTTGCTTTTTTCCTATCAGTCCCCTGTCCCACCCCCTTAGGGTGACCAGATAGCAAGTGTGAAAAATCTGGATGGGGTGGAGGGTAATAGGTCTCTTATATTGGCTCCTAAAAATTGGGACACCTGGTCACCCTACACCCCTTCCCCCATTAAGCTAGTTTAATGTTTACATTTAGACTTTCCCATGCAATTTTATGAATACTATTTGTATATTGGTATTAGGTGGAACTGCTATGTATCTCTAACTTGTATGCCAACATCAGTACTTGCTGTTTGCCATATACCAAATAACTATCAAAACAGAATAGCGAATCAAGTCTCTCTTCCTAGTAAAGCAGGAAATTAAAGTTAAATGTGTTGAGTACTAGATAAGACTCCCTGCCTCAAGGAACTTACTAGATAATTGCAAGTAATTCTTTTGGGACTCTTGAAAAAGCTACTCTTTAGCATGCCTTATCCATGATGTACAGACAAACTGAGACACAAGTAGTTGTCCAAAGGGAAAATCCTAGTCCTGCCTCCCATCCTGTCCTCTAACTACTGGACTCTGTCCTCTTCAGCATATAACATACTGAGAAATAACATCTTAAAGGAATGTTGCAGCCATGTTTGAAAACTTTCCCTTCCACCCATAGAAGTATCAGTTCACCCACCTTGTCTAAGATGACATTCCTTTAAACGTCCACAAGAAACTGGCCACTGGATTGACTTCAGGCATCATTTAAGACAGTGTGGCTGAATCATAAGTTACAATGGCTGCATTGCTGCATCTTTTCTGAGTATTGGCTTATGAAACCTGGTTGGTGGAACCCTGCAGGATGTAGTACCCTCTGTAAAACACAGCACTCCAGCAGCATGTCTCACTACCAGCATTTCAAAAGCTGATTGGAAACTGAGGCTCTAGACTGACTGAAAATTGCAATAATTAGTTTGAACATTTCTCCCAGAACAAGTCCACTGATCACTTGTTGACCCATGAGGTGCTAACTGGTCACATGGTGCTAGCTGCTCATTTTTCAGCTGTATCTATAGGTATCTAATCTGCAAAGAATGGAAACAAGGAGCAGCCTGCCATCTGTTTCTTAGGGTGGCTATTTCCTCTTTTGGGACTGGAGTTGCCAGCCACCAATGTGGTGGTGGAGGGGGAAGAGCACAGTAAAGGGAACAAAACAGGTGGGTAGTAATGTATATGATTTGAGAGGGGCAGTAGCCTATGAAACACTGAATTAAAATGTGGCCCATATCAAACCTTAAACCCAACTTGGTGAAGCTTCTCAAATTATCAACTTTCTCAAAACATGCTTGATTCCTTTTTTTGTGCTACTGCTCATCAAGAGGTCTATCTCTGAAGTCCTAATTGACAAGAGGATACTAAATTCTATAGAAACACAATCCACTTAAAATACCATTAACACTTCCTGTAATTTAGGAGACTTAATTACTTTCTCATACATCTGACAGGAAGTTGCCATCTGTTACTGCCACTATACAGATGCATCTGAATGTACAGGTACCATCTGAGGTGCTGTACAGACAATAGTGAGTTCATCAAGGATGGTACTAGATACTTAAGTGTTTGGAGAAAAGCTTAAAGTGAGGTTGTTTTTGTGTAACCATAACACAGCGCGCACACTAATAATTACAGGCAAATTGTATTTGAGTTTAAGGAGCACTTCATCCAAACAGTAGCTGTTAACTGACTTCAATGTAAATAACTCAAGAGCCTCCTAAAGACATCTTTTGGCTTTAGTTACAGTAGCTGTGTAATTCTAATGGCATAACTTGTTCCATAGGGGAAACTAAGTAACTGTTGTAAATGATGCCTGAAGGGTACTTTCTTAACATGCCAGCAAGAAGTATTTTGCTCTGTGGGACTCTGGACAATGTTCTCAAGGTAGCTTATAATCCATTTAAAAGTACTCTGTATGCACAGTGACTCAATAGGGTCAAGGAATGTTTGCCTGGGCAGAGATCTCTAATGTCTGAGTCATAACAGAATAAGCAAGGCTGTACCTAATGCCTAACTGACATGCTATTCTGGGTTGCTATTCAACTGCATCACTTAACGAATCAAATCATGTCACATGGATCTGCTCATTCAGTTAGATTTCTTGTATTGGGCTCTACTTAATGGCATGAAAACTGGATTGGTCATAATGGATATCACATCCTGCCCAAAACCTCTAAACACATGGGTCAGACTAGCTGTTAACAAAGCTATTTTAACAAGCAGCCAGTTAACTAGTTCAGTCACTACATTTGCTTCATCTCTAAACCACCCCTGGTTTAGGTCACACTAACCACCTAATGTGGCTGAATCCTTCTGCAACAATGTGTGGTGTTCAAGATCGTACTTTGACTGAACAGCTACCATCAAGTTTAGTTCTGATATCCAGTGTTGAGCATCTAAACTTCAGATGTAACTTTATTCACCAAAAGGTCACAATTTGCATTAGTGGTATATGTTGAACCCATGGTGGACTTTACTTCTGACAGCACATGTCAGAATAGAAAAAGGCACTTCAGTTACAGTACTTCAACTTGATGGGTTATTAAATTCCTGAGAAATTGCTTTCTCGGCTGCCCAGTTAGCAGCAAAATTATGCTGCTCTCTTGCAAAATACTGTAAATAGACCTCTTTCATGGGAGATACCCAGAGGCCTGGTCACCTCCCATGAATCTTCCCACTTCTAGGATGGAGTAGTAGGGAAATTCAGTCACATGGCAAGCTAGAAGAATGATTCAGGACCATGGGTGTCCACTTAGCTTAGTATATCTTTTATTCTGTATTGTTTGTTTGTCAAAAAATCCACACATTCTTTCCACTTTAATGTCTCTTAAATGACTTTCCCTCATGCAGAATGTCTTGACTAGTGAGTAATAGAAATATCTTGAAGCAGACACCATCCTCTGGATGTTTAGCTCAACTTACGAGTAACTTAGCATGATAGGGAAATGTCTTAGTTTTTCCCTACACTAGCCCTGGAGTGGAGGAGTCACAGTATAAGCCTTGACTGTAAGCAGTTGCATGTGAGGTTTTGTTGTATCACTTACTGAAATATTAACTTCAAATAACCTGGCATGATTTTCAGTTACTCTGCTACTGGGATGCCTGCTTGGTCAAAGATCCCATAGTATCCCTCTACAAGAGCAGAGGTGTTTGCCATGCTGCCCTGGCTACATCAGCCAGGAGGAATACCTATACCACTGCTTCCTACATGTTAGAGACATAACAGAGCACTGGTTAGTGTAAAATGGATACTACCTATTTAGTTTCCTCTTCCTTAACGCCCTCCATCCTTTTACTCACATGGAGGCACCAAAGGGAACATTGTATTGTTCTAGCTGCCCCATGCATTCACTGATGGTCCTTTTTTCCTCTGCTGTTTAACACTTTCTCACCTACTATTTTGTGCATCCGAGCCACTCACCTAGAACTTAAAAGGTATCAGATTCATAGTCAGATGGCTTAAACTCTCTGCCACCACTGAAGATATAGGTGGGAAGCAACTGCCTTCTCCCTTTCTGTTGGCTGGCAAAGGGAGGAGGTAAGGGTTCAAACTGCTCTGGTTCTAACTCTTGTATGAGTGTCCCTACCAGTAATACCCAAGACTCTCTCTTCCACACTCTGCAGAAGGGAAAAGCGCTGTTCCGCTTTCAATCTCTGTGCTTCCTAGCTATTGTCCTGAATGTCCCTGCTACTCTGCCTTCCATTTTTTGTCTGTTCTTGGCAGTATTTTCAGTTTCTCCATGCTTCCACTGCTTGGAGTGGAAAACTGACAAACTGGTAACTTTGCAATGCTACAAGCAACAAAATCACTAGGACTCTCTTCAGACCTTAAGACAACAGCAATGCATTACTTACACAGGTCTCAATTGAAAGCTTAGACTTGGCAGGAGCTGATGGCTTTCCCAGGAGTGCCTATTCCTCACCCTGAAAATGAACTTTTCAAGCCCCCTTCATGTTCTAGGTCTGAGGCTCTCAACCTTTCCAGACTACTGGACCCCTTTCAGGAGTCTGTCTTGCATAAACTAGTTGCTTACAAAATACAAAAGTGTTACAGCACACTATTTACTGAAATTGCTTTCTCATTTATATCATTAACATTCAAGTTGATTCTATATTGTATTTGCATTTAGTGTAGTGTGTATGACTTGTTTACACTGCTCTATATACACATCACAGGAAACTTTAGTTTGCACTGACTTCACTAGTGCTTTAAGTAGCCTGTTGTAAACCTAGGCAAACACCTAGATGAGTTGATGTACCATCTGGAAGACCTCTGCTTACCCCCAAGGGTATGCATACCTCTGGATGAGAACCACTGTTCTGGGAAACAAACTCCTCACCATAGTACAAGGCAGACTCATCACACATCAATGTGCTCTACACCCATTAGACAGCAGACTACCGTAAAGGTAACAGATATGGATGTTTTGGGACATTGGCCTGTCTCAGCTTGTGCATCCATTCAGTTGATTATCATATAACTTAGCCTCAGACTTCCACTTAACTCTCTTATGTGAGCATCTCTAGGGCATCCTTTTCTCTTGATGTAGAGATGCATGTTTAAACAGCTGTTCCTGTCCCTGGGAACAGGAAACAAAAGGGCACAGTCACAGTGGTATCTCATGCTGCCTCTTGACAATTGCAGAAGAACTTCTAATTTGCACTTTACATAAGCACTTATTTCTCTAATGACCACTACAGCATTCTGGAGTATACCAAATGGAGTTGGGGGAACAACTTCCTAGGTAACTGCTGACTCTTGGGAACTATCCAGTAGTTTTAGCTATGATGCTCACCTGGCTATCCGGAATCAGAATTAGTAAAGACAGATCTGCTCCTTGCCTGGCTAGCAGATTTGAGCTAGGGGTTCTATTTTTTGAGAATGTAGATGTCTGGATTATGCACACTTCGGTATGGCTTTTAGATTTAGCCTCCAAGGCTGCTGGATCAACCTGTACTCTTGGGAGGGAGAACTTCTTAAGTCATGAATACAGCAAAGGACTCTTTTTTTTTTTTTCTCTGTTTAGAGATTATCTAGTTCCCCAAGTGATTAAGCCAGCAGAAAGGAATGCTGCTTAGTGACTGACAGGAGTTTTCAGATGGTCTCCAAGAATGGCTAGCTGGAGCCAGTAGTGCAAGAAATGTGAATATGCTCTCCTACAAGATAACACCATCAGGTCTGAATGACTCTTTATTAGAACAAAGTCTAATTCCTCACTAAGAGGGTCTACACACTTGGTATGTCAGCTCAACATTTCTAGTCTGGTACTTGTGATAAGTGATCTAGACTGGGTAACTGGACTACTGTTTATCCAATGTAAATCTCTTTGGGCCTGCATACTATTCTGATAACTAGCTTATCCAGGCCAGCACAGTCTTTTTAGAGAACAAAACTTGCAAACAAAGGTTTCAGGAAGCTGCTTTAGAATAGCAATTGATCTTCCATTTCTACTGTAAACATGTGGCAAACTGTCTTGTATGCTCTAGTTCTCTAAAGTAATAGGTTCCAGGAACCCAATATCACAAACAAATCAGTGGTTATGTAAGCTTGGTAAAACTTAAACCAGTTCAGATTAGGCACAACAGGTTCCCATCAGTAAAGGGACCAGGTCATACCATGCTTAGTTTAGTCAAAGCAAAGGTAACACAGATTCATGTGACTAAATAACTGACAAACATGGAGCATAGACTCTGATATTCTGGAGAGGAAGAGAATCCCTAAGGATTTGCCACTGTAGCTGAACTGGCACTCCCTCCTTGTGCAGACGTAGCGTATGCTGGCTTTCAGTAGTGTAGCTTACACCAGTTCCCAGAACACAAGCTTATACCAGCAAGAGTGCTTATGCTAGTATAACTGCATCCCCATCGGGGCTCTTCCTGGCATAGCTATATCAGTGAGGGGTGGCTCTTCACTAGTCTGTGCACACTCTCTCTCCTTCTCTTCCCCTCCAACACAGCATGTGCTAGACCAGCAAAACTAAGTCTTGCCTGAACTAGAGCAAGTTCACAAAACTACTCTCCAAATGGACATGCTCTTGACAATTCCCTCAGGTTTTTTGTCCTTAAATGCAGGAACGTTATCCATCTCCAAGCTTGTGTCAATATTGGCAATTGAACACCAACTTTTTGTCTTTCGGAGGTATTAAACCTCTTCCCCCCCCCCACCCCAATTTTTGGTAACAAGTGCCACCATGAACAGCGCATTGTTGGCAGGAGTGCTCTCCTGCCGACAATGCAAACACCACTTATTGGGTGTGGAAACTTTTTTCAGCAGGAGAGCCCACAGATAGCAGCTGCACTGCCCAATTTTTAGCAAACAGCTGTGTTGCTAAAAGCTGTGTAGTGTAGACATAGCTTGGGGGGGGGGGGGAGAGATACGCACTCTCTTTTCCCCTTGGTTGGGGCTGGGGTGGGTGGGGGGAGTGGCACTTTGCTGCTTGAAGTGCTCTAACAAAAGAGCCTTGGTTCTGAGGCTGTCTCCATGGCTTAGAGTAGATTCATGACTGACAGTGAAAATCTGTTCAATGCAAGTTTCACTAAAGTGGAGGTAGTTGCACCTTCAATCATCCACCACTGATTTTAAGACAACACAAATATTCTAAAGCCTTTGATACTAAAGGCACTATCAAACTTGGCTTGGAATAGCCTTTGTAAAATCTCTCAAACCTATTGGAAGAATGAATGTCCCATAGAAGGCTTTCCATAACACACTACAGCACTGGTGTATGAGAACCTGCTTAAGCATGCAACTCCTTCCATATGAGGATCTCTTGCCATGAGACAAACTCAGTGTAAAACACAGGTATTCCCCAAAGACAAGAGAACCTCTTCCTAAGGTGCAGAAGGGTGAAATTTCTAGAATATGCCCAAGACCGAAGGGGCTTAACGACAGTTGCCTGTTCCAAGTGAATTGTATTCCCACCAGGCTGTGGCCCAAGGAAACAGATTAAGGAAGAAAGCACAGTTGGAGGGGATGTCAGGCTCATCTGTACCCTTGTTTACAATCTCCTATTGTACACCAAGGCAGCTCCACCAGTCATTCTGTAGAAACCTACAAAGCAAATCTGGTGTAACCCAAATAAGTAACAGATGGCTGTACCTGCCATGAACAACAAATGGAGAACAGGAATTTTGATCATCAGTGTAATAAAGTCACACTTCTGTACCCTCTTCATGCTCTCCTGGCCTGTTTGTAGTGATGGCAGTAATGTACTGATCCAACACCAAACCTGGCCAGAGGTGCTCCAGTGCACAGGTCACTGACTACATCTGAACTCAGATGGGTTCTGTATGGCTTAGCTATAGCTTTTAAAGCTGTCAGTTCATGTTGATGAATAAGGGACCCAGCTGTTCATGCACAAGCACTAATGGCTACAGTCTCCAAAGAATGGACACTGGCTTAATGTGCTGGTCAGAATGTAGTAGGACTGTCCATGCACAGCATGCTCAGTAAGTAAAACACAGATCTTAGAAAGATGAGGCACATCTTAATTTCTTTCTAGCAAGAAGGATCTGTCGGCTGTAGAACTCAGCTTGCTACCTTCCTGGGCACCAGAGCTGTAATACTCAGCAGTTACTTCAGACTGGTGTAGATGGAGTCTGAATGGAAATAGAATATGCAACTAAACTTTTCTAAACTTGATAACCTATTTAGTCTATAGAATGCTAGATGGGTCAGTCCCTTAAAATGGCATAATTTCAGTTTGGCTATTGATATTAAATCACTCTGATGCATCAGAACTTCACATCGCCACTTTGAGCAGTACAGCCAGCCTCCTGAAAGGCAGTAATGCCAATGACTAATACTTAATTTCTAAGGGTGAGGTGTCAGCCTAGCAATTCCCATGTCTAAAGTGATTCATAACCTCTTAATTTCCCTCTTAATCTGTAGTTTCAGAACTACAGGGCTCCCAATGGAGCAGTAAATAAAGTCACTCTACGGCCAGAGTATACGTAACTTTCTAAGTTACTGGGAGCTCCACAAACACCACTTCCATTTACTTGACACCAATACATCTGAAGTGGCACAAGCTGCCTCTAAATGCCAGGAAAAAGTGTATTGGCAGTGGTACTAAAATATTTCTAGGAGTAAAACCGAAACTGTAGTAACTTGTTTACATATAGAATTTACTTTCAGTTTTAAAAAACTCTTTTGCTAGAGACGTGACTCAACAGTAATTGAGGGCACACCAGTAAGACTACTTTGTACATCATGACTCTTTACAGAGATTAAAGTGGTTTTATAAACCAAAGTTAGTCTAAACTGTGCCATACAGTTATCTGCAAGCTGCTACTTCAGGGTACTGTCACCCTTCTGAGGTGAAGGTAGTGTGGACTGTAAGGCTTGGAAAATCAATTAAAAAAAATAGCAGTAGCATGAGTGAAAACTGCTGCAGTTTTTGCAGCTGCAGTTTTTGCAACACAGGGAGGTGGAAGTCAGCTTCTAGCTGTGGCTGCTTGAGGGGGCACAGCAGCTAGTGAGGTGCTCCTATCCTTGAGGTGGAGCAATGCTGCTTCATCTCACAGCTCTGACCTGGCTTGGGGAAGGAATCAAGGCCTGGCTCGCTCCATGTTCAGCTCCAGCCCAGGCTGCTGCTGTTTGTCAAGCCAGCAGAGGGAGTGGGATGGGAATGGTGCCCCACAGCAGTACCCATCAGACCCAAAGGAGACACCACAGGAGCTGAGACAGCTCCATTGTTACTAGTCAGCACAATAGCAAGTGCCACTACCAGTTGTAACATGAGTATGGGGGTCCTTGCCCCTGTGATGGGATCAAGTGGGGGATGGATCCTGGTCTTAGCTCCTTGCCAGCTGTGGCGGTGGTGGTGTCTTCCTGGCTGTGACCAGGGATGGGGGCAGCAACTCCTGGCCTGCTGTCCTTTTTCCCCCAGGATTGGACCAGCCAACTACATGACTGGCCCACTCCTTCTCTTCTCCCACTCCTGCCCACAAGTAGCTGGGGCCTCAGTGGGGAGGTGGAAGCAGGGATGCCTGCTTCAGTCCCCTTGCTGTTAGCCCCAATACTGTCATTTCCCCCTAACATCAGTTTTCTTGCAGTCCATGAAATTGTTACTCAAGGGCTTGAGTATAAGGCATAAGTCTGTTTACATAGCACTGCTGAGTGGTGTCAATGAGAGTAAACTTCTGTGTACCCTTCTCTTGCTAAGAGTATTAAGCAGTTGACTGTGCCGGTCAATGTCAAATGGTATCAGTGAATGCTCTTCAAACTCTTCTTCCAAATAAACTCTCAATCACTCCCGACACACTCCCATCAGTTGTCAGGAGTGAGTCCAAATCTCAAGTCAATCCCACTTCTCTGTCTCAGTTATACCATTACTGTTTGTTTCCTATATTAAGAACTGTCTGATTAGTTAAGATTGGATCAGAATCTGCTGTGACACTTACTAGAATGATTCAATGCAAGCAGTTAACCCCAACAGCATCTTTGCTCTGAAAAGGGGGTAGTTGGATGGGGGAAAGGAGCTCTGTAAAACTGGCTGAAACATGAAGATGAGTAACTTTAAAGTTAATCTTAAAATACTCCTTTTGTTTTCCTCTCTAGAAAACAGATTGAGAAATGTGTAGGCCTCAGCAGAATGCTAAACTGGTGAATTATGGGGTGCCCTCTGGCTTTGTGGGACAAATAAATGAGATTGTTCTGCAGCAGTTAGACTTAGTGTTTACACAAAGATTCAGTACTGCTTTAACTGGTTTAAGTGGTCCTAAAGGGTTTTACACTGGTTTAACCCAGACTTATTGTGCTAGTGCCTGTGGGTCCTAGATGAGGGCTGGTGCTCCTTTGTACTAGGCCCTACTAAGTCTATAATCTAAGATAAGATAACAGATGGATGTAGACAGATAAGAAGCACAAGGAAACTATGGTATGTAGATAAGCTCAAAATGGCAACAGAGTATGCTTCCATCTGTGCTGTGCTGAGAGGAACATTAAAAATGCCTTTAAGGGCCCTAAGCTAAACATAGTACAAACCCATCTATGCTGGACAACCATATGCTTTAGAAAGTGGTGGTGCTAGAGTAGTATCTAAACTTGGGTCCTCAAACTTCTAGCCTAGTGAAGAGGACCTCAGAAGCAGAAATTCTATGTACTGTTCAGCTCCAGTCAGTTATTCCAAGTACACAAGTCTTCAAACCCTACTGATGCCACAGCTGACTCTTCTAAGAAGCTTACCTTGGAGGAAGTTCCTGTCAGAAAATTGACAGACCCTTAGCACCATTTTTGCTAAGACTTTTAAACATTTTAAAATGAGACATTCTTGTACGCAAGGATTTTGGTTTTAATTGCAGGAGTCTCATTGGGGATGAGGATTTTTTTGCAGAGCAGTTAGGAACCACTTTTTCTAGTGTTAACATAGGCTGCTCTCTTGGGTGCCATTGCTCAGTGCCCCTGCACATACCATAGTGATCTAGACTCCAGTTGAAAACACATGCGACAAACTCTTATAGAAATGCTACTAGTAAAGGTCCCCATCCTGGTTCTCTTGCTATTGCATGTATCCTCTAACCTTACTCTGGAACACCTAATACTTCCCTCTTAGCGTGACTTGCCTAGAAATAGAACTCTAATCCGTCCTGTCTGTGGTCTCACAAGACTTGACAGGGCCGAGAAGCCCAACTCTAACTGGTGCTATTAGGCTACACTAGTTAAGCTCAGCACTACCAGGTGAGTCAGTTTGGGCCAACATGTCCAGAAGAAGCCAAACTGGACAGCCTTATAAAATGTAGTGCGGGGGGGGGGGGGTGCTGTAGCTCAGGCTACAGTAGCAGACTGCCCACCTCTATGCCATAAACTTGGTATAAATGGTGTGAGGCAATGGAAGCATAAACCAATGAGCAACCACTAATTAGTAACTTGGTGAGCCAAGTAGTAATTGTATTGTAAAGCTCCAGAAGTCTCTGGTTGCATTTAAAACTTTCAGGCATACAGGATGGGTTCCCTCTAATATTTTCGCTAGAAGAGCCACAGGATTTCTATGAGCTGTTTCAATTCCATGTTAACGTCCTCACTTTTTGTGATGATAATGTGCAGTCACTTCCTCCTGAGTGATGGGAACTCATCTCTTTCCTTTTAGTTTGAAAGATGACTTCTAGGAAGAAAGTGTTACTGAAAGTCATCATCCTTGGAGACTCTGGGTAAGTGGCGGAGCCTTTAACTTAATGTAAATGACTTGTGTCCAGCTGAAGTGTCCCGCAATGTGGCTTGCAAATGCTTGTGTTCTGCCCTAGTTAGGAGCAGTGAAGTATTGGATATTTGGGTTGTGGAAAACAGCTGACTACTATGCTGCCTTTATGGCTTTAAGGACACTTGACTATCCCTTCTTCCCAGTTTGTCCCCAATTCAGTATTTGGCAATACTGTAGATTGCCAGTACTTCTAAAGCTTCTATGGTAACTCAGCTTGGTAAAAATAATCTTCTAAATCTGCATTAGAAACCTCCCAGGAACAAGACTTCAGATCTCCTAAAGCTTTTACCTTCGCATTGGGCAATGAGGAATGGGATCCTAAAACAACAAATACTGTGCTAGCCACTCACTTGGCTTGGCTCAAATGTTGTGATCTGGGAGTACTGAAAATAGGCTTCAGTGATACCTTGAGCAAAGATGTAAAACTTCAGCTTCCTGTTAATCAGTGAAGCAGACACTTGCTTTTTGTTCCTGGATTTACTGCACAGTCATTTGACCCTGAATCTCATCAGATAAACAAATCTGTCCCGCCACATCCAACAAGCTGCTGAACAGAGAATACTTGGCTGCCTTGAGGGAGTGGCTATAACCTCTAAGCTGGTTTCTCTGGGAGAATCTCCGCTCCCTAGGCTACTTCACTAAGCAAGTATGTTAGGGTCTGTCTCCACGGGACATAAAGGAGGAGTTTGGCTACTGTAGCAATACCATTGAAACGATCTTATTCATAGTGTTAGATTCCATTAGCTGTTTTCACTACCTGGGGCAAGGGTCACTTGATAACCTGAAGGAACTTGAGGTGTGAGAGCAATATAGCTAATTTCTATTGGAAGCCAGTTCCTGCCCCTTGGCTGAAGGCCTAAAATCAAGTTTGAGGGGGTCCCATCTCCTCATCTTTTGAGGACTAGAATCTTCTAAAGCAGTGTCTTCAAACTGGCACGCCCTTCCAGGCCAGGGGAGAGGTGCCACAAGCCTATGGTGGGGGAGGGGTGGCATGGGGCTGTCTGGGCCAGGGCAGCAGAGTGCACAGGAGTCCCCAGTGGTCAGGGATGGGGAGAGAGCTGCCCTGCTCCAACTGCAGTCTGCTAGACTCCCTGCACACTCTACACTCCCTACTGCTGCCCTAGCCCAGACACCTGACTGGCCACAGCTCTGAATATTTCCCTCCAGAGCTTGCAGGAGTGACTGGCCCTATGCTGGGGGAGGGAGGGCAAAGAGCCCTGCTCTGCACCAAGTAGGTCTTTGGGGATGGGCTCCAGCCAAGCCCTGCTGCTCCAGGCATGAGCTACCCACTCCCCCAGTGTGTCTCTGTCCTTGGGAAAGCCTTCCCCGTGGAGGGAGGGGATGGTGCAGCAAAAGTTTGGGAGTGTCTGTACTAAAGCAACACTTCCAAAAGTGCTTGTCATTACTCCCTTTCCTGGTCAGAACCAAATGGGCTGGTTGAGCTTACACAGCCCCCAAAACTAACTGTATTATGCAATCTGAACCTCTCTTGCTCAAGGAGTTTCATAGTCACTTCTCCTGTCCAGGATGATGTGAGTGTCTTCTAAATGTCCCACTCACTGTGATCAGGCATTTGGTCAACACACTTCTTCAGAGTGAAGGTCCTGGTACCTCAGTCATGCTATTAAATAAAGCAAAAACACTTGGACTGAATCTGCTGTGGGTATCAATGCTGTCTGCAGAAACTACTGGATTAGTCTTGCCTCATTTTGTTTCTTCCTGTAGGGTGGGGAAGACATCACTCATGAACCAGTATGTGAACAAGAAATTCAGTAACCAATACAAAGCAACAATAGGAGCAGACTTCCTGACAAAGGAGGTGATGGTGGATGATAGATTAGTCACAATGCAGGTAAGGGTAGTGACTGAGCTGCTAGCTCATCTGTTTACTTGTCTATATTTTTAAGAGGTTTTCACAGCTCAGATGTAGAGTGCTCAGGATTGAGCAGAAGTACACATTCATGCCAAATGTAAGCAGCTGAGGTCAGCATTTCTGTGCTCATTCATAGTAGTAGTCCCTGCATATTGGCTCAGGATTGAATTAACTGCAGGTGACCCATAGCCATAATGATTCTACAAATATCTCTGCTGATGCCTTAGATCTTTTGCATTCCTTAGCTACTCTTCTCCATTTGGCCATCAATTTCTAACCATCTCAGATACTAAATGCAGCTCCTCAGTTCCATTTAAGGGAAGGCGGGAGAAGCCTTTCTCAAAGGGCAAGAAGTAGAGATCAGGGGAAGGCCTCAAGGTGAAGCCATCACATGGTGGGGCATTCTGAAGGCTGGCTGTAACCAGTCAAAACAGAAGGCCTTATAGCAACCAGAGTACAAGGGTGGCATAAGGGAGACTGTATCCTGGGCTAAGATCCAAGAACTTTAGTTCAGATACAGTCCCAACTTGCTTACGTGGATGAGTGGGAAGTATCCTCTCCTTATCAACTGAATAAATCTTCCTCACATGGGTGGGAGGAGAAAGCAGAGTAGTTGGAGCCAGGCACCCATGAAAGGCCTCTTACAGGAATTGCTCCTTTCTCTAGCAGACTGCAGGTTAGTCATGTACATAAGTCTAACCACCTGCTTGTAAGGCCCTGTCTACAGTGGCCTAGACAGTAAGTTGGGGGAGACTTGTTTACCAGCAGTTCCAGCCAAAATAGCTTCCCATCCTATGTGGCAGAGCAGTGTAAACAGGACTCTATGCAACCTAATAACACCAGTGCTTAGTTGTTTTGGTGTTCTAACACTGCTTTATTTGTGTATGGGACACTTATAGAGCTGCTGGGTAGTATTCCCACCAGGTCCCAGGCTGGAACACTATCAGACTTGGTTCCTTAAACACACTAATACAAGGATGCTCCAGGAGTACAATAGCATGTCTAGACTTTTAGTGTATGTAGACCCTGAATGTTCTAGGCTAGAACACTACTTTCGTTGGAGTGGCTGGCCATGACCTGTTTGGCTTGGAGATTGCTTTTTTTCATACACACAACCTAGGCCAGTGGTGCACAAACTTTTCCAGCTCTCTCTTCCCTCCTGCCCTTAACAGAATCTGTCTGTACCCCTCCTCCACTACTGCACAGCCAAGGCTTCCTCAGCAGCAGAACTTGGGCTGAAGGCAGAGCTGGGGATGGGGGAGGAGCTGGGGCTACAGGGGGAGTGGAGCAGCATTTGGGGCAAGAAGTGTGGTGCTCCCTGTCTGCCCCAATGGGGCAGGGCTAGGGGGAGGAGCAGGACTAGAAGCCTGGCACTCCCTCCCCACTCTCTCTCTGTGGAGGCTGGCCCAGGCCCTGCTCCCTGCCTCCCAAAAGTTCCTCCACACCTCCCTAAGGAGGCCTGCCCCTGACTTAGGCAGGGGGTGGGGGCTAAGAGGGAGTGTGCAGTATGATAGCTGAACCCATCAGGGTGATGTGGTCTAGTCTAGAAGACAATCCACCCAACTGGCTTAACACTTCCCATACCAAATGTCAATATTCCTGATCAGTGGGTAACAGAACTGCCAGGTCACTAGTCCAGTCTCTAGAACTGATAACTAAACAGATCCTCTGTAGGAAGATTCAATAAATCCTCTTCTCCTCTCCCCCCCGTTGAAAGGTTATGAAATAGGCAGCTGAGGGAAGCCCTTCCCTGGCATGTCAAGTAATGGCTGGCTTACCCTCCGAAGCATGAAGACTTGTATCCCTCAACTTCCTATTCTGATGCTCATTAGCAAAGTCAGCCTCCTCAAATCCTAATCTTTTCTTCAGATATAAAGAGCTATAGAAGGGAAACATCTACTGGAAACTCTCATGTTCCATAGAAGTATTTCAGGGGGTAGCTCTCTAGTGTGGATGCTCTTCTGTGGACAACCTGTCCACCCAACTTCAAATGGGCTAAAACACAACTGCCATCATACTTCCCCAACTCTGCTGCAGATTTTGCTCTGTTTCTTAAACAAAAGGGAGTGAGACAAGGCAGGGAAGAGATTTCCCAGGACTCACTTTAACAGAACCTGCTGTTGAACTTCCAGCTTGCAATTAAACTCAAACCAGCTGCAGGCAGGAATCTAAATGATCAGAACTTCTAGCTGTCTTGTGGAAATGAGAAATGCATTGAATCTGACTGGAAATCACTCTGGGAGCAGGGGGAAGGAATTGCATGGTAGAATTCCTGACCAAGTCACATTGGCTTGTAGAGTTCTTAGTTTGTTTCTGCTGATTGCTTGGCTATTGGTGGGGTTGAGGTACATGGTGAAACTTGTAAAAGATACATGAGCATATGAAAGCACTACTGAATTCTCAAATCTGTCTGAAAAGCTCAAGAGGAAACTTATCTTCCAAATATGACTCAATGTTGTTCTCAGATCTAGACTCCCTGTGGCTGCCTACTCTGTATCTCTTGTAAGAGTGCAACATACTTTGGGATTTGATCGTGGAGACTATACATAAGTTGGTTTTCAAAAGCAAAGTCACTTATTTTAAAAACCTCTTTCTTGATGAACTGCTCTAAATTGAGACAGGATTCTGAAATTTGATACAATTCTGAAACTACAGTAGTCTTGCCTCTTACAAGGAGCCAGAGGGCCTTTAGAAAAGGCCCTTTTTGCTCAGCTTATAGTGACTTCTTGGACACTATGTGCAGGAGATGTAAGGAAAAGTCCCTAAACTGCTCTCAACACTGCCATGAGGCTGGTTGAGGACTGCAGAATTCCAAGGAGCATTGAATGAGCAAACATGCTAATCCCTCAGTTTGAACAATGGCACTAGAGCAGGGATTCTCAGACTTTTTTGTACCAGTGATCCTTTTCACACAGCAAGCCTCTGTGTGACTCCTCCCATAAATGAAAAACACTCTATTTAACACCATTATAAATGGTGGAGGCAAAGCAGGGTTTGCAGTGGAGGCTGACAGCTCTCAACCTCCCCATGTAATAACATGGTGACCCCCTGAGGGGTCCCTACCCCCCAGTTTGAGAACCCCAGCACTAGAGCTGCCCCAAGACTCTTATCTGGGCTAGTAAGTAACTTCTCTACTAACTTGTCCCTCTGCTTTTTTTCTATAGATATGGGATACAGCAGGACAGGAACGGTTTCAGTCTCTGGGTGTGGCCTTCTACAGAGGAGCAGACTGCTGTGTGCTGGTATTCGATGTGACGGCTCCAAATACATTTAAAACCTTAGACAGCTGGAGGGACGAGTTTCTCATTCAGGCCAGTCCAAGAGATCCTGAGAACTTCCCTTTTGTTGTGTTGGGAAACAAGATTGACCTAGAAAACAGACAAGTAAGTCAGTGGCCTTTCTCTAAAGCTTTTGAATTGGAGAGCTTGTCAGGACAGTTCTAAGAGGCAGCTTAGTCTTGGCCAGAGCAACAGGGCAGCTTATAAAGAGTCACAGCCAACACTGTTTAACCTGGGTCCTTGAGAAGAGCTACCCATCTGGCCTCTACAGAGGCCTACATTCCCTTGCTGAGAAGGAGCATAACATTAGAGGAAACATGAGGCAGTGGTTCAGAATGTGCAGCACAGATGCTAGTTCAGTCTTATTTAGCAACTCCAAGCCATCTAAAGACTGTCTTACTCCATGCAGTTCCTGGTCACCTCTGGCTTGGAGAAAATGTTGCTGGTCTGTCTTGCATGCTGTGTGGAGGAGAGGGGGTATCCATTGTGACCATAGGGTTTGCAACATAAAGGGGAGGCTTCCTCTCAGGAATCGGGGGGGGGGGGGGTGAACATCCTTCAGAATACCCTCAAGCAAAGATTCAATCTCTGTCCTAAAATCCCAGCTGTTCTCAAACTGACTGGGTCTGCTAAAGCCTTTCTCTTGCACATTGCCCATGCAGTGAAAGTTAGGAAGTCCATTGTAACATCCAGCATATACCTGACCCTTTTGTATTCTTCTCCCCCCTCCCCTCCCAAGGGCTGGGGAGAGTTTAACCATGCAGATGACTCCATAGTTCTTGGAGAACTGATGCCGAAATGCTAGGTAGTGATGTTAAACTAGCTGCATTCTAGACAAAGTATCTAACACTTGCTACAGCTGTAGCAAAATCTTACTGCACTTAAGATTTAAACCATACTATATTGGCCTTCTACCTAAAGCAGCAGCTTTGACTGATCAAACTGGATGCTAGCTTTCTGTCCATAGGTGTGGTAGGTGTTTTCTTAATTAAAAAAATCTCCACTTGGCAACCAACACTAGCACTGAGTGCCCTTTGCATAGATGAAGGTGGTGATTCTTCCCTGTTTCTCATACAGGTTACCACAAAACGAGCACAGGCTTGGTGCTACAGCAAAAATAACATCCCGTACTTCGAAACTAGTGCCAAGGAGGCCATTAATGTGGAACAAGCTTTCCAGACGATTGCACGAAATGCACTTAAACAGGTATGATGTAAAGAAATATCTAATGCCCTCTAGTGGCTGTCCAGTTACAATTCTGCATGCAGAATCTAAGCAATTCATGTTGCATTTAAGCTAATGCCACTAGCAAGAGACATGCTGAATTTGACTTCCCTGCATCAGTATCTGCCCATTCCCAAAGGTGGTGTCAAGTGCTGACTTGGCACACTCAGTCTGAAAGACTTCAGTAGCTGAGAATAAGGAGTAAAATCTATAACTGGTGACTCTCTTCTCTCCTTAGGAAACAGAGGTGGAGCTTTACAACGAATTCCCTGAACCCATCAAACTAGACAAGAATGACCGAGCAAAGGCCACTGCAGAGTCCTGCAGCTGCTGAGATGGAGATGGAGGGGTTGAGCACAGTCCTTCACAAACAGATCACACTTAGGCCTTCAAACACAAAGCCCCTCTTCTATGTAAAAACAAATAAACTCCCATCTCCAGCTGCCAAAATCCTCCCATCTACCATGAGCAACTGTAAGCCCATTCCTCTACACAGAACTCATCCATGTCCCTACATCCTTCCACATCACTTCATGGTAACAGGCCTTTCTCTTAGTTTAAAATGGAAAATCTTATGTATGTTTGGAACGTAAGCTAATTTCAGGTGTCCAATGGAAAGAAACTGTTTACAGGTAATCTGTGTAACAAGTGACATACATTTTTAACTGTCTTGTGTTCCCCTGTGAAGGCTGCAACTGGAAAGGCTGATTACCCATAGTTCATTGCAAGCTCAGCACTCAGTCCAATTAGGTTGAGTTTTGTATGTATCTGTTAATGCTTGTTACTTTTAACTAATCAGATCTTTTTACAGTATCCATGTATTATGTAATGCTTCTTTAGGAAAAATCTTATAGTACATGTTAATATATGCAACCAATTAAAAATGTATAAATTAGTGTAAAATTCTTGAATTACATGTTTAAGTACTGAAACACAGATTTCCTAGAAAGGTGAGGAGGACGCTGAAATGCAGTGTGCTAGCAATGAAGTCCAGATAGAGGCAGTATTCTGTACAGTAGAAGCAAGAATTATGTAAACCTTTTTATTGACTTTGAGAGCTGAAAAAAGCTTCATCTCCTGGAAAATCTGTCTGGCTTCCTTGTAGCTAAATTTTCAGAGGATGATGTGCATACTGGATTATTGGATTCCAAAAATTAAATACAGCTGTCAAATGCTCATCTTGTTTGTTCACCTTCCCTGCCCACTTAACTTTTTTAAATGTTCTGCAAAGAAGAGTCTGAGGTGTTCCAGTGACTTCCCACCTTTGTGGATGGAGCTCTCATCTTTCCCTTTTTCTGGGTTGAGGTAGTCATCCCTTGACAAATGACTTGGATTATAAATCTTTTCTCCCTTCTTGCTGACCACTAATCTGGAATTTTTGGTATGGAAAAACTTGGTTGTCCCCTCCCTTTCCTCCTCTTCCCTAGTCCTTGTTCTTGCATTTGTAGCTTGCTTCAATGGAACACTTCTACCTGTTTTCCAGAGGTCTACATTCTAGTACGTAGGCTGAGCAATTCTGTAAAGACAAACATGATGCCAATAAACTTAATGAGAATGAATTTCTTGGTTTTCCTCCCTGTTTCTGATTATCTTCCCTACTACTAAACTGTCCCTGACTCTCTGTAATGGGAACTCTTGGAACTAAATTAAAGTGAGCCCTTCCTAAATGAAGAGCCTTGTCTACCACCCTTTCTATTAATGGACTTTTCTCTCTAGAAAACAGCAGTGATCTCTGTAGCTTTAAACTCTTGAATAATGGAAATGAGCAAGCTTTTTAACCACTTGATAAAACTCCTAGAAAAGGCTTGTGTGGAGCTGTCTTCTAGAGACTCCCAGCAGATGATGGAACAGGTTATGGGGAAGTTAAGGCTCTAATTGCATCTGCTGTACAAGTGGACAGTCAGCTTCATTGTATGATCCTCTTGGAGCCCTAGGCAGTTCCTGTAAAATCATGTTTACATTAATGTAGACATGATTTGGCTGATGTGCAGTCCCTGCCTGGTGGTCATGCTCTACAGAACAAGTGGTGTCTAACTGCTACACCCAGGCACTCCTGTCTGCAGGAAGAAGTGTTGTACTACACTTCAGTGCTGTGGAATCTCCTTGACACTCCTCTCTCCTGCCATCTTTGTATGGACTGTTAACCACAGTACTAGCCTACTGCTAAAGACAGATGCACCAAGTCAAGGTCTTGGGGGTGGGAGGGAAGGGACGGGCAAACCAACTCTGCTGCCAGCTCCAACTGACTTTTCTCTGCCTCAATATCTACAAGGCCTCAAATTCCAACACTAGCTTTTTACACTAACCCTAGTGGGGGTTCTTATTGGTCAAAGTGAATGTTCTAAGCCCAGGGTAGGCAACTTATGGCATGTGTGCTGGAGGCAGCCTGTGAGTGCCAGTGGCACTAACACTGCCCAGGCTGCCAGTTCAGGGGCCCCTGCATTTTAATTTAGGCTTCTTAAACGCTTTAAAAACCTTATTTACTTTACTTACAATAGTTTAGTTATATATTAGACTTATCAAGAGACCTTGTAAAAACATTAATGTATTACTGCAGTGGTTCTCAAACTTTTTTACTAGTGACCCCTTTCCCATAGCAAGTCTGAGTGCAACCCCTTTAAATATAAAGTGTTATAAATTAAAAACACCATTATAAATGCTAGAGGCAAAGTGGTGTTTAGGGTGAAGGCTGGCAGCTTGTGACCCCCCCGAGGGGTTCTGACCCCCAGTTTGAGAACCCCTGTGTTAATGGCACATGAATTAGAGTGAATAAATGAAGACTCAACACACCACTTCTGAAAGGTTGCCGACCCCTCTAAGCTTTGGCAGCTGGTCATGCTACTTAAGCTGCAGAGGCAAGACCATAGCTTAAGACAGCAAGCAAATGTAGTGGGGTGGAAGAACTCTTCCGGAGAGGGAAGGATATATCCCTTTTCCCCTGCTTTACAGATAAAGTCTAGACTGAGTAAAATTCAGTTTGTGTTGTGGGGGAGGGAGGCCAGTGCCGTGACACTGATTTTTAATCATAAACAGACCAGAGCAGGCCCCTGTCTCCAACATTTTAAAGCAGAGCTCCTGGCTGGAGCTTACTTCTAGTGTAGGAAGCCTCTTACTGCTACAACCAACTCCTCTCCACAGTGAGGAAAGCCTCCAGCACCCCACACACAATTGGAGATTGAGGGACTTCTACAGAACTCGAAGTGTCTGATGGCTCTACAGGCCACTCCACCATTGCTTTTAATCCATTAAAGCAGTACTTAAATCCCTGAGAGGTGGTGCTGGTGCAGTGTGTTCTCTCCTGCTGCTCTTTCCCATAGTGGGGTGTGCTGGTGCAGCACTGTGAGCTCCTTACTTGGTAGAAAAATGAGTCCAGTGGCACCTTAGACTAACATTTATTTAGGCATAAGCTTTCATGGGTAAAAAAAACCCACTTCTTGAGATGCATGGAGTGAATACTACAGATGCAGGTGGAATATATACTGGCACAGCTACCCCTCTGATACTTTACTTGGTCATGTAGACTGCACTGGCTAAATAAAAGGACCATCTGTTCTTTCCCCTACAGCAGGCACTTTTTGTGCTAAAGGCATAACATGGAATGCAAGATGGCTTGCAGAGCCTTCAGGTGGACTTAGACCAAGGTTTCCTGGGCTCAGGATGCAACTTCTTGTTCCATAGCAGAGTCAAAAGGCATAAGAATGAAGCTTGAATCTCTTGTCTCAGCATCTTATGGCCTGGCTGTTGGCAGTAGCCCAGTGTTCCACAACAAAAACACATGTTGCAAAGGCTATAGGCTGGTCTGGTGGCTTTCAAAACACAGGCCCTTCCTGGGCAAGAGCTGCTGCTGTTCATAAGTCAAAGTAACTATTAAATAGTCCTTATGTCTGCTGTCTGCCACATGTTCCTTTCTAAAATCTTCCCTAGTCTCAGGCACATTCTGCTTCTAGGCCCAGCCTTCCTGCATCTCTCCAAATCCCACTTCAAACCATCTCTTAATTTCTTTCCTCTCAGTACCACCTTTGCTTTATTTTAGTGTCTCATCTTTACACTGCTTTGCATAATCTAGACTCACAGTGGGTGCTAGGTAAATCAGCTCCTGTCTAGGCTAATTAATTTCTCTGCCCCAAAAAAGCAAGACTTTTTGCCCCATGAGTGGGAGTGTAACAATGATGTGCTCAGTAAGTTATGTAGCCCAGCAAATAAAATGTTTTTGAATACTCATGGGGCTGCTGGCTGCCTGCAATACAGTGTTAGAGACTTACCTAGTCCATCGAAATGCAATTGCTGATCAGCAAAGGGAAGGTCACGTGCAGCCGTTCATGCACACCAGTAGCAGAATTGCTGTTGGGCCATGACCTCCAACTCTGGGCTGGGCCTGGAGAAAAGGGCTCCTTTGCTGTTTCAAATTTAAAATAACTAGGATGCAAGTGGTAAGGCTTGCTTGGAATGAGCAGCAGCATGTCCTTTCAGTTACTAATAGATTACACTGAAGTTAAAACTATCTCCATCAAGTTATTTTTCAAATAACTCAGGAGCCCTCTTATGTGAGTCTCTCCTTAGTCTCAAATTATATTCTATTGTCGCATTTAAATGCCAAGGGAATTTCAACCTCCCTGAACCTCATTGTACACTGTGGTTGGTCATAGATTGTAAGTCCAGAAGGCACTAAAGAGAGCTTTCAATAATGCTTCCCTGTTTGATGTATTATCTGTATTGTAACAGCATCTGCCAGCCTCTTAGGATCAGGGTTTCATTGTGCAAGGTGCTGTACAAATATAGGAAGACTTAATCCCTGTCCTGAGCAGCATGGGAGCAAGCTCATTCAGCCCCTCTCATGCACTTGAATAGTATTTTGATATTGCTTCTAGTCTAAAGAAACAAGCCTCTTCTGCAGTTCAGCTAGTGTGGAGAAAAGGGCAGCAACTGGCATACCAAAACCACCATCTTCCTCCTCTATTCTGTTTCCTGATGCCTCAGTCCTTAGTAAACCAAGTTCAGGTGTGCACTCAGGACACCTATTTCACCATGTGCAGTTTAACGTTTGATTTAGTACCATGTTGTTTGGATGGGGATGCACTCTCAAATGTTGGATCATGGGTGGGGGAGCTGGTCAATAGCCAGACCTCCCAGGGCTGCTTCATTTGTGAGCAACTGGCACAACAGTGACATACGTTAGGTGAAGTGAATGACTTATAGATCTGCAGCAAAAAAATCTCTATTTGCCCAACGCTGCCGTGATTTGCTGTTGGCCTTGAGTTAGAAACCAACACCGAAAAGAATCAGACTATGTGGAAAGCTCCAACATCCAACAAATATATGAGAGAATTTCTAGGGCTCATCACCCATGTGTCGGCCTAGAAGGAAGGGATGCTTCTGAGTTTGGGGAGTGGGGCAAGTTTGGTTTGAGTACAGGTACAAGTAATTAGGTTTTCTGAAGAAGAGGATTGGTGAGGAGGAAAATGATTCTGATCTCAGCTCTAATATGAGGGACAAAGTTACTAACTCTCCATGAAGCTGCTGTCCACACTAGGGTTGTGTCTGTGCTAGCCCCAATGTTTTGTAAGAACAGCTGTTAGCAGCCATCTAGCACTGTTTCTGTAGTATAGCTGTGTTATGCTTTAACCACCATTCAGGACCACAAAGGTTAGTGAAGCTGTGCCAGCTAACTGTTACTAAGAGATTTTCAGCTCTAGTGTGAATCCTAAAGTGCCAATCTACAAACGGCCAATGAAATAGGATGTGGAACTGACTAGCAATACAGTTTTAATCCACAAAAACAACAAGGAGTCCGGTGGCACCTTAAAGACTAACAGATTTATTTGGGAATAAGCTTTTGTGGGTAAAAAAACCCACTTCTTCAGATTCTTCTCTTTGTTGTTTTTGTGGATACAGACTAACACGGCTACCCCCTGATACTTGACACCATGCAAGGCACTGAGTTTTAATCCAGTTTGGCTGGCTGCTGAGGACAGGGCCTGTAGGGGTATGTTTACACTGCAGCTGGAAGTGAGCCTCCCAGCCCATGTCAACAGGCTTGAGTTAGCACACTAATAATAGCAGTGTGTGGACATTGTAGCTCCAGCAGAGACTTGGGTTAGTCACCTGAGCTTCAGCCGACAGGGTCAGGCGGGCCAGCAAGCCTGAGCTGCTTCCTTAATCACAATATCCATCCTGCTATTTCTAGTGTGATAACTCGAGCTGAGCTAGTGCAAGTCTCTGTACCTAGGCTGGGAGGCTCACTTCCCACTGCAGTGTAGGCCTAGCCTGAAGGTTTGTGTATGCCAGACTTTGTACTATTCACTGCCCAGGAGTATGCCAGCTGGAGAATGTGACCAGCTGATGGGCTGAATGAGCTGCATTTGGTCCCTAACTCTCTGAGCATCCTTTGCTTATAAAAGAGCAACTCTGTAAATCTGACTGTGTTGGTGTTTGCTGCCGGGGCTGCCATTCTTGTGATTTTCACAAAAGTCTTGCAATAGAGATTTTCTTAAAGCCTTAGGTCCAGAGTGATGCAGTTAATGTGAGAGTCTCTTACACTGAAATACCATGTTTCTAACCCTCGTGGTTGTGAGGGCAAGCCTGGAAATGTGGCTCAAGTGTATCCCAGTGGCTGGGTGAGCTGGCTATGGGGGTAGGCATTCCTGCCCTTTCAGCACCCTCAGCCCACTGTGGTGAGCATCGTGCCCGTGGGAGTGCCAGTGTGTTTGCCGCACTGGTGTTGAGGGAGGTTTTCAGTAGAGTTAAGCTAGCTCAGTTGAGCTAACTCTATTGGAAAACAAAAACACACAATTTTTCCCCTAGGCCAGACAGGGCTGTAGAAGGTGGTCATTAAACTGAGCTGGATAACAGGATCTAGCACCACACCTTTAAATCTGTGTGTGTGGCTCGGCAGTGGTGGCCCTTCACTATCGCATTGTGGTGTCCCCCAAGGTGGCTGAACACGCCCTGTCCTAGCCCTCTAAAGACACAAACATTGAGTCAGCTCTGGGGGAGGGAACTGGAGTTGCTGTTCCTGGGCCCGCAAGGGAAGGGGCGGCAGGAATTGAAGCTTGATCCTTTAACTATAAAACTCCACTCCACCCCCCAGGTGAATTCGCTCCCCTAAGGGGATGAGGGCAGGGCTCTGGGCCAGAGCCAGAACAAGGAATTTTTGCGCCCGAGACAAGGGCCGGCTCCAGGCTCTTCGGCGACAATTCTGCAGCGGGTCCCTTAGTCGCTGTTGGAGGGAAGGACCTGCCACCGAATTGCTGCTGCCACTTCATTCATTCTTCAGCAGCAAGTCGGCAGCGGGTCCCTGAGTCCCTCACAGAGAAGCGCCGCCAATCACGGTAGAGCTGTGCCCCTCCGCTTTGCGTGCCCAAGGCAAGTGCTCGCCCTTGTTATGGCACTGCTTCGGGCTGCTCTGGAGATAGGTGGGTGACCCGATGCCGGATCGTAGTCCTGGCATGGGCCCTATCTGCCCTTCGCAGCTCCAGAGAAGAGTCTCTCCAGCTTCCCACTGCTCCCTCCCTGAGCCAGCGGGGTCCTGGCGTGGTGGAGGAGCGGGGTGCTCTGGCACCATGGGGTAGGCATTCCTGCCCTTTATGCACCCTCAGCCCACGGTGGTGACCTGACACGTTCCCATCCCCGCTGCTGCCGCCGCTCCCCTCCGTTCTCTGCGCTGAGGCTTCCCAGCTCCCGCACCGCCTCATGCATAGTCACGAGTAACGTGTTCTACCTCCATGGAGACGGTGACGTCACAATGCCTGGAGCCCCAGGTGGCCAATGCGCAACATTCCAGCCTCGTCAGTGTCAGCGGAGGGGCACGGGAACCCCCTGATGGTTCTGGGCGCAGCCACAGGGCTATTCCCCAGCTCAGCACGGAGTGACTGACTCAGAGCAGCTCAGCAACTGGGTATCTGGAGAAGGGAGTGGTTAGGCTCTCCCAGGGCGGAAGGGAGAATCCCGCCAGAGAGGAATAGCTGTTGCCGGTTATGTTAATCTGTAGGGCGAGCACCTCTTCCTCTGGGTGCTACCGTTTGATACTGTGGGTGGGTGAATCCCAAGAAGTTCACAGTGAACTCAACTCTCAACCTGCATCACAACATCCGTGGTGCAGGGATTGGACACTAGTGCTCCTGAACTCCATCACCTGAGTAGCTGCTGCACTCTTTGGCTTGAAGTGGGTTGAGTCATATACAGGGTTTACAGGTTGACATGGTTTCTATCATACACAGGGTTTACAGTTTGGTTCAATGGCTCTCAGGACCCCCACTGTACACATTGTTCCAGCACCCTTGGTCTCGCACCACACAAAGTGGCAGGGGGAGGAGGATCATCCTTATAACTTTTATCTCAGTGATTAGGGTACTCACATGTGATGTGGGAAACCCTCAGTTCAGATCCCGCTGATGAGAATGGATCTCCCTCCTCTCAGGTGAGTGCACTGGACTATGGAGGGATTCTCATACTTTCTCTGGTGCAATTAATATTTAATTATTCAATTAATTTAATTAGCGTGGAACAACTGCAATGGTAGAGATAGAGGGAGACAAACATCAGGCTATATTCCATAGCCCAGGGCACTCACCTGAAATCTGGCATAGCCCCCATTCAAATCTCTTCTCATCTGGCAGAGTGGGACTTGAACTAGGGGCTCTTTTACAAACTGGGCGAGTTCCCAAACCACTGGTGCAGAAGTTATATGGGAGGTCATGGCCTTGTCTCCCCACACACATGGCTGTGTGGATGAGGTGGCCTCTTAGCATGCCTACTGGTGGCTCAGGCCCCACAGGCAAGCTAGGTGCACCTCTGACAGTCTTCCCCCATTTGTGGGCCTAAGGTAGGAGGAGCTAGGGATCCAGAGCCCTAGAGGGAGGTAGCAGTGCACAGCCCCAGATGCAGCAAGATACATGCCGAGAGAACATTCGGTACCTCTAGGGGTAGGTGTCGGCCATGTGGGGGTTTGTGGAGTGCAATCATGTCTAAAATGGGGACTTAAGCACCTATGTCCCTTTGTGGATCTGGACCTAAGTAACTTACATTCAGCAGGTCGGTGGCAGAGTCAGGAACTGAACCTGGATCTGAGTCACAGTCTAAAGCCTTAACTGCAAAACCATCATTCTTCTCTTGAGGCCATTGATTATTTATTACTGTTGATACAACATGGACAGAGTAAGTGAAGTTCTGCTAATTTCAGTTCTGGCTCCCATCTCAGGTTACTAGTGCCCATACAGAATGGCTGCTTAGCAAAACACAGCCGTACTGGATTGTTTCCCCCCTTTTCTTCTCTGTCCCTACTGCTACTGCCATGAACAGTGGGCAGTGTTAGTAGAGACCAGCTTCTGGCATTTTTACTTCCATGTCCTCTAACTGGCACAGGGTATAGCTAGATGGGATGATAAATGCTGTTCAGCCAAGCCATGTGGCCCACGGGTGCCTGGGGCTGTCTCTTCACTTGGATAACCCCATAATTAAGGACAAATCTAAATCGACTTGCTAAGATTCCCCATAGTCAATTCCATTCTTATTGAGAGTCTGTGCTCACTGCTGTTTGGGAGCATTGAAGTGGGAGCTGGATTTACTGACTAATAAAGCATTTCTTTCCCATGTTCTAGCTGGGATCAAAGGGTAGTTGAGGGGACTGGTGTGGTGTGGCGTGGTAGAGAGGTCTGAGTGTGTATACAGGATACAGCTGTGCTGCCTTCAGCTGATAATTGTGGTTTTGGCACATGCCCATTTTTAAGTGTCTCCATCACTGCTGTGCTGTGGTGGAGGAGAGCTTATTAAATGTGCAGTTTCACCTTACATGAAATAAACGGATTGACAGCTCAGGAGGTTGAGTCAGCGATAGCACTAGAATTTAGAAAGGGAAATTGCAGGATCTTGGTACTTCACGACCCATTTTCCTGGCCCCTCTGAAATAAGTGATCTTCATACATGCAAGGCATGGAGCCAGCGATGCTGTTCGCTGTAGAACCCTGGTTTCTGCCACAGTCACAGATAATGCACCCAATCCTGCAAGATGCAGAGCCCATTTACTTCAATGCAGGCAGGACTGGGGGACGGTGACTAATAAGAGCTGAGTGCTTTCACACAGGATGAGGGTGAAAATAGCCATGTCAAATGTCGGCTGTGACCTCCCCGTGGATTGTCAGGAGTTGAAGGTTGGGTCCTAGATCACAGGAAATGTCATTTCTCCCAGATTTGCAGTGAGGTCTGAGATTTGCTCTGTGATTGCAATGTCACAACATTCTGACAAGCTATGTTAGTTATTGGAGCTGAGTTATGAATAATGCTTTTCTTTTCTTTAGTGGCCCCCTGACTAGAAACTGTCAAAGTACGTCACGGACATGTAATAATAATACTATTTAATGCCTACATAGCAGTTTTCAAGTGTAGAGCTCCAAGTGCTTTACATCCTTATCCCTCTTTTACAGATAGGGCAATTAAGGCAAAAGGAGGTGAAATGGCTTGACCATGGTCACCCAACAAACCAGTGGCAGAGGTGTTCTGAAGCCCAGCCCCATGTGCTAGCCACGCTGCCTCCCGTGTATGTATGACTTTAACCACCAATGAACTATTTGTAATCGCTAGTGTACAAATGGGGAAACCAAGGCATGGAGGGTAAGGCTTAGATTTTCAGAGCCAGTGAGCACCACAGCTCCAAATGGAGTCAATAGGAGCTGCAGCTTCTTAGAGGCAAGTTGAGTACCTAGAAATCAAGGCACTCAAAGGCTGCTTTAAAATGTTGGCCTGTATGTGTTGCCCCTGTACTTTTCAGAGGGCTATGACTCAGCTAGATAAACTCTGTCAGGGATGGAACTTGATATGCAAGAGCTTTATTGATGCTCACCAGTTCCCAGGGGTGCTACCAGGCTTCATTCATTAGTGTTTGTAAGGGAAGAGCTCCTGCACTGATTGGCTAGAGCATGTATTGAGCATTATTAGCCCAGCAACAGCTATCCTAGGGACATTTCCCACTAGCTTACTTTTGCCTTTTCTTCCCTGTATTTCTTCAGCCATAGCTGAGAAGGGGGGGGGGGGGCCTAAGAAGACGTGGTGCCAAGGGGCACAGGCTGGGATGTGGCCCTTCTCTAATGCCCCGCCCAGCAGGCATACACATCTCCGACATGGGGAGAAAGGGACCTCAGCTCTAAGTCACAGGCTGCCCCCCACGAGCTCTGTCAGATTAAGCACAACTCCATTTACTCCTAAAGTGTTATGGGATGCAGGGCTCAACAGAACTTTGATTTATCCGGAGAAAAGTAAAGGGGAGGAGGGAGGGCGGCCAGCAGGGTCTGGTGCTGGGTCTGGCTGCTCGCCTGCTTCACTTTGGGACAGTACCAGTCTGTGTATGATGGGGCATCATCTGAGCCCTGATGCATCATACAGTAGTGTGCTACATTCAGTCACAGCGAGAACAAAGACAGGATGGCAGCACCTACAGCAGCCCAAGCCCTGAGATAGCTGAGTCCATCAGAGAATTTGAATTTGCTATGGAAAGAGAGCAAGAGAAAGCGCAACGGGAACTACAGGAAAGAAGGGTGGGTGTAAAGGAAAAGATTGGGGGGGGGGGTGTTTCTGTGTGGAGAGGGGAGTGGAGCAGAGGTGAGGCAGGTGGTGGGTGGCTGGCCCCTGACAGCAGCGAAGGGAGCAGAGATCAGTCGTGGGGCAGATGGGGAAGCAGGGGAAGTGTGTGGGGGGCAGCTGGGAAGGTGGTAGAAGGGAGTAGGGAAGGCAGTGGGGCAGATGGGAATGGTTGTGGGGGAGCAAACATGAGGGAGGTATAAGGGAGTGGGAGAGGCAGTGTGAGGAGCTGACAGTAAGGGGGAGGTTAAAAGGAAGAGGATGTGGGGCAGAGGGGAAGGGGCAAGGGAGTGGAGGAGGTAGTGGCGCAGATGGTAAGGGAGGTGATGTGGGGGCAGAGAGGAAGAGAATGAGGGAGGCAGTGGGGCAGCTGGGAAGTGGGGTGGTGGGGCAGACAGGAAGTAGGACTGGAGGGAGAGGGGAAGCAGGGTGACCAGATAGCAAATGTGAAAAATCGGGAGAGGGGTGGGGGGTAATAGGAGCCTATATAAGAAAAAGACCCAAAAATTGATACTGTCCCTATGAAATCGGGACATCTGGTCACCCTGAGGGGGAAGGGGCAGACAGCAAGAGGGAATGGGACATGGGGGAGGCGGTGGGGCAAACAGGAAGGGCGCGGAAGGGAGGCAGTACAGGGGATAGACGGGAAGGGAGTGGGGCGGGGGTGTGGGGGACAGACGGGACGGGAGTGGGGCGAGGGGCTGCAGGGATTCTCAGTGTTTGTTCCGCCGCCGGAGTGAATGGCGGGCTTTGGGGGCCGGGACGCTGCTCCCGCTCCTCTCATGTGCAGGGGATCTGGGGGGGGGGGCGCTGAGGAGCGAGGGAAGCAGGTGTCCCTTGGCCCCGAAGCGGGGCTGTCAGGACTGGCTTTCCGGCGGGCCCTGCCCCCATTTTGGCGGAGGGGAATCGCCGCTTTCCCCACACTCTGCTCTGTGCCCCTGTAGGGGCGGCGGGCGCAGTTAGCGGTCGGGGACCCCAGCGGCAGCCCCCTTTCCCCCCCCGCGCTCCCCTCGTGGCATCGCTCAGTGTCGCGCTCTGGTCTCTGGTCACCGCCTCGTCCCCTGCCTAGGTGGCTTGGGGGCGGGCTTGTGCGGCGGGGGCAGCCTGCAAAGAGCCGCCCGCCGCGCTGCACACGCGCCCCTTGCTGCGGGGGAGGCGGCGGCCAGTGCCAGTGATGTTCTGCCCTCCCACGGCCCTAGCCCTCTACATCACCCCGGCCCTGCGCCCCTCTCGGCCCCAGGCGGCGGTGCACCAGGGCCTGATCCCCCCCGGCGGGGGACTGGCTCTTGCTGGAGACGCAGGGTCAGTGCCTCGATCCCCAGCGCAGAAGAGGGGGCGTGGCACCCTCCAAGGCAGCAGCGATCTGCAGAGGAGATTTGGACATATTTGGAGGGGGGGCGATCTTTCGTGCAGTATCCCCCTTGCCACTGCAGCGCCATAGGGGAGCCCGCAGACACGCTCTGTGCCGGGAAGGGAGCTGGCGGGGGGGCGGGGGGGAATGTATGTCGCATCTTCCAGTGGACACGGGGCAGCAGTGCACAGACACCCGTGCGAGGGGCACGATGTGTGTATGGGGGGGGGATTAACCCCTCTTTCCAGAGCGACACGCCTGAGAGCGCCTCCTCTTTCCGCACGCCCCAAACGCTACAACCCCCTAGATTCTCTGGGACGCAGCCCGCAGCCATGCACACGCACCCCGCCCTATAGCGATGATCGATGGCTCCTGCCCCCTCCCGAACCCCTGTATTTTAATATAGTTACAAGCAGCGGCTGGGGGGGGGGGTACGGAAATCTAACCACCCCAGACCCAAACTGGGTGACGCCGCTCAACCGTCCGGTGGGGTCCTTCTAGCAGCGGGGTCCCTGCCGCGGAGACCCCGGCTTCTCAGAGCCTCGGCCCCTCCATATCGGGCGGGGACCCCCCTGGAAGCGTCTCGCTTGTTCCGTGCTGCTGCAGCCGACCACGTGAGGGCGTCCAGTGTGTTAGTTACAACAAATTATCCCCAGGACAGCAAAGCCGCCGGGGACCCCCGGCACCCGCAGAGGGGACCCAGCCCAAGCCCCCCCTCTTCGCTACCCGGCCTGTGGGATTGTGCGGCCGGATAAGTCCTCCTGGGAGGCCCAGACCCCCCTATTCGGGGCGCCCCCCTCCTCTGTCTCTCCCCAGCATAGGGTGTGCTCTTTAAATCGCTTCTCTGGGCCCTTTCTCGGGCCCAGAGAGCCCCGGCTGCAGGGCAGCGGGGTCAGGCACCGTCAGGAGCAGGGTTTTGTGAGGCCGCGTCAGCACTGGGGTGTCGGACCTGGGAGCTAGAGCCCCGCAAAGGGGCTCCAAGAAGCACAAGTTGGAGCTGGCCCTGGCTCTGGCTGTTGTTGTTCTCAACGTGGTCCGCTCATTGTGCATATAAAGGGCTGCCTCGGAGCCCGCCCAGACAGGCAGGCGAATTGCATCTCTGAGAGCGGAGCGAGCAGCCCCTGGTGCTTCCCCGCGACGCCGGCGCCAGCGAGCAACCAGCCAGCCCGGGGCAGCCCCGAGTCCGTGCACCGGTTTGCCGCGGCATCGATCGGCCTCTTTCCCCTGCAGTCTGCGCAATCCCGGCCAGCATGTCGGTGGAGTTGGAAGAAGCCGACCTGCCTCTGACGGAGGCGGAGGAAGCGCCCCTAGCCCCGGAGAAGAAAGGTGGCGCCAAAAAAGCTAAGGGTGGGGGCTCGTCCCTGTCGCCCTCCAAAAAGAAGAAAAACAACAAGAAGAAGAACCAGCCGGGCAAGTACAGCCAGCTGGTGGTGGAGACGATCCGGAAGCTGGGCGAGCGCAACGGCTCCTCGCTAGCCAAGATCTACAATGAGGCCAAGAAGGTGTCCTGGTTCGACCAGCAGAACGGGCGGACCTACCTGAAATACTCCATCAAGGCGCTGGTGCAGAACGACACCCTGCTGCAGGTCAAGGGCACCGGCGCCAACGGCTCCTTCAAGCTCAACAGGAAGAAGCTGGAAGGGGGCAGCGAGGGGAGCGCTGGCAGCAGCGCCCCGAAGTCCCACAAGAAGGGGGCAGCCTCCACCTCCCGGCGGGCGGACAAGAAACCGGCCCCCAAGAGCAAGAAGCCCGAGAAGAAATCGCACAAGAAAGGCGCCAGCACCGCAGCCGCCAGGAAGGACAAGGGCAAAGCCAAGAAGGCTACCAAGAAAGCCGCCTCCCCTGGGGGCAAAAAGGTCAAGAAGTCTGCAAAGCCCAAGGCGCTGAAGAGCAGGAAGGCATGAGGGGGGGAGGGGGCAGGGCGCCCCCATCGCCCCACCACGCTGGGGCGGGGAGAGAGACCATTTCCGCACCCTTCACCCCCCTCCAGCTCCCCAGGGCTTTGAGCCCTAAGACAGACTCTGCTCTGAGGACAGACCCAGGTTCTCCGCGTTGTATTTGTATTGCTGGCCTCGCTCTGCAGCCGCCGCCGCGGGCAGGGAAATGGGGGTTAGGGCTGCCCCCGCCTCGCAGCCCATCACTCTTGTTTTCTTACTTGGCAGCCCCCGACCCCCACCCGTGACGGTTTCTGTTCGCCCCCGCCGCAGCCCCATATTTACAGGGCTAGGGCCCGCCCCCGCCTAGTTTCCATAGTAGCTATTTTTCATTAGCCTCTTCGCTTTTATTTTCCTTGCTCCACCCCCCCGGTAGGGGGCGATGCCACGTGGGTCCCACAGGTCCCGGCACTGGTGCACCGTAGCGGGGGCTGGTGTGGGTTTTTTTGGCCTACTTTAGCATTTTTCGAACAGTGGCCACGCCCTCTATTGGGTCTCGCCCTGGCGCCATGGAAACGGCCAGTTAGGCGCCAGTTCGTGCTGATGGCGCCTGGGTACCTCTTAAAGGGCAACCCCCCCCGGTTCGGTGAGCCGCGGCCCGGCATGCGGGCAGTGCCTGGGGCGCTGTGTGCGGGCCCACGCGTCGTGAGCTGCAGCGGGGCTGCCGCAGCCTTGCGAGTCTTGTACCCCTGTTGCGGGGTGACGCTGGTTGCGCGCGTCCTGGGGAGGGTGGGGGCGGCGGCGCTGCCCATTGCGGCCCCCGCCACCCCGAACGCTTGTACCACGTGTTCAGGATTCAGAGTCAATGGCCTTTTTTGTTGTTGTTCAATAAATTGTTTAAACCTTTGACTCGTTTTCTCCGGGTGTGCGGGGGGGGGGGAAATGGGCTCGGGGAGCGGACCGGCGCTTAGCTGCGGGGTGGGGGGGGGAATGGGCTCGGGGAGCGGAGCTGGGGGAGGATGGGGCCGGAGCGGACGCGCGCTTAGCTGGGGGGGGGGGAGAATGGGCCTGGGGAGCAGAGCTTAGCTGGGGGGGGGGGGAGGGGGCGGGGGGAGCGGACGAGAGCTAGCTGGGGAGAATGGGGACCGGTGTTTAGCTGGGGGGGGAAATAGGCTCAGGTTGTGGACCGGCGCTGTGGGGGGCGAGGGGGGAATGGGCTCGGGGGGCGGAGAATACGCGCCGGGAGCGGACCGGCGCTTGGGGACGGGGGTGGATAATGGGCTCGAGGAGCGGACCGGCACTTGGCTGGGCGGGGGGGAAGGGAGGTGGATTATGGGCTCGGGGAGCGGACCGGTGCTTAGCGGGGGGATGGCTCGGGGATATTTGGCGGGGGCGGGTCGCTGCGCTTGGCGCGCCCCAGCGGAGACGGTCGGTGATGGGGTGAGGAGAAAGCGGCTGCGTGTGCGGGGGCAGCAGCCCCGCTCTCGGCGCCAGTCCGTACCCCGAGCAGCCTCTGGCGGGGCGGGCTTTGCGCTCTGCCCCTCCCTATGTTCTGTCCCTGGGGGAAAGCGGGGGCTGGGTCTGTGTGTGTCGCGGCGCAGGTTCGACCTTTCCCCATCTCCTGGGGTGCGAGCTTATTCCCCCTCCCACGGCTCATGCTTGAGTGTCCCGTCCCGGCTAGCTCGAGGCTGGTGGGAACCGGTTTAAAGCTCTGCCGAGCCAGCGTGGCGGGGACTGGCGCATCAAAGCGACAGAGGGGCCATTTCTTCCCCGGCGCCTGGTCCCATCCCCTCCTCTCCCGCCCAGGACCGAGCCACCCATTATGCTAGAAACCGGTGACCCTGCTCTCGCCCCCTGCCGTGTTCAGCTGCCAGGCTGGGAGCTGCTGCCTGGCACCAGGGGCTTTTGGATCCCGGGGGCAGCCCCTTGTCAGAAACCAAGGTGGGCTGTGAGCACCTTGCCCTGGCCCTGGCTGGGGGTTCAGCTTTCCCCCCCCCACACCTGTCAGTTGAGCGGTTTGCTCTCAGGGAGGGTAAGAGCAGGGCCCTGGCTTAGATTATGATCTTCTAATTGTCCAGATGGGAGTAGGGGCAACTTCTGGGAGTGGTGTGAGGCTAGGGCCCGCAGGGAGCCTGCCTTAGCCCTGCTGCATCACCAACAGGGAGCCCCCCCCACGTAAGCACTGTCCAGCCCGGGCCTGCACCCCAATCCCCTGCCCTGAGTCCCCTCCCAGAGCTTGCCCCGCCCCTCCTCCCTCAGGCTCAGCCTAGAGCCCCCTCCCATACTCCAACCTCCTAGGCCCCAGTCCAGAGCCTGCACCTCCTCCCACATCCCTCCCTCAGCCCAGTGAAAGTGAGTGAGGGTGTGGGGAGTGAGTGAGGCAGGGCAAGGGTGTTTGCCAGCTCTCTAAAGCCAACCCTATACCCTCCCCCCCAGGCTTTTCTTTCTGCCCACTCCCAGTACAGTACACCCCCTGCCTGTTCCTCCTCCTCCCTCCCAGCACTTCCTGCACCCAGCTGAACAGCAGTTCCAAGGCCACAGGAGGGAGGGGGAGGAGTTGAGCAGCAGTGCCCGAGCTCCCAGGTATGACTCTCAAACCTCCTAGATTACCCTCAGACTCCAGTTTGAGAGCTGCTGCTATAAAGTCTCTGCCTCGGACCCAGCCATCCTTCTGAGCTGCTCTTCAGCATAGGTGCCTGTACAGCACAGAGGGTTATGCCTTTCTTTGCACCACATCTATGTCAACTACAAGCTATTGAAAAGCTTGGGCCACTAGTTACAAAGAGCGCAAATGCTTCACTCAGGGCTTGGCTACACTTGAAAAGCCATCCACACTGCCCTGCACGTTCCCCCGAGTCATGGTTCTTCTTAGCAGGATGCGATTAATGGCCCTGCAAACTTGCATCAACACGATTCCAACGGTCGACTTTCCCACTCCAAACTGGTTCCCGACCAACCAGTAGCTGTCTGGAGGTGCCAACTTCCAGAGTGCAATAGCCACCCGCTTTTCCACCGTCAGGGCAGCTCTGAATCTTGTGTCCTTGCGCCGCAGGGTGGGGGCGAGCTCAGCACACAGTCCCATGAAAGTGGCTTTTCTCATGCAAAAGTTCTGCAGCCACTGCTCGTCATCCCAGACTTCCATGACGATGTGATCCCACCACTCAGTGCTTGTTTCCCAAGCCCAAAAGCAGCGTTCAACGGTGCTGAGCATTTCCGTGAATGCCACAAGCACTGTAGTGTCACATGCGGCAGGCAACTCGATATCATCATCAGACTCCTCACTGTCACTTTGGAGCTGAAGGAAGAGCTCAACTGCCAAATGTGTTGTGCTGGTGACACTCATCAGCACAGTCCTCAGCAGCTTGGGCTCCATTTCCCACAGAAATCGCCATTCCCAGAGAGAGTAAAACACAGCAAGCGACTCACAATGGCGCCAAACGTGGCCGGAAAAACTGTGACTGCTGGGATTTGAAGCGATGCACCACAGGGCGTTGGGACAGGAAGCGGAATGACCCGCACCCTTCCGTCCCCTTCCCATAACGCCAAAATGGGACGAGGTGCTCTGTGGGATAGCTGCCCACAATGCACCTCTCAATACAGCGCTGGAAATGCTGCAAGTATGGCCACACACCAGCGCTGTCCCTACACGGCTACACGACCAGCGCTAACTCCCAGCGCTGCAATTTTCAAGTGTAGCCAAGCCCTCAGTGTAAAGTAGGATGACACCATTACCTGAAAGGGGATTAGGTCACGTTTAATAACCATTTAGAGTAGTTCTTGCAGCTCTGCTGCCAGGTGGGACAGTGAGGAAGAGAATATCTCCCCCCACCCCATCAGATTCTCCCCCCCACCCCATTAAAACAAAGGCTACTGCAGACTGCTGTTCACATTCACCTTTAATTCAATTAAAGAGAGGTAAAGCCCAAGATGACTTGACTGCTGGAGAATGCAGCAGCCCCACTACTACCATCTTCAGCTTGCTCTACTGAGCATGCTTTCTTGGTGTGGGGTAGTTAGTAAATTGAATGCCCTCACATTCTAAGCACAGCTTTGTATACCTGGAAATAATCTTTAAGAAACTAGGGCTTAGATTCATGCCCATGCTCCCATCCCACAGCAGCATCCTAGCCTGCCTCTGGGCTTAGCAGAGGTCATAGTATCATAACTTATTGTAAAGAGTTCAGCTAGCCATAAGGTAAGGACTGATACCCTTTCCTTGTAAGCAGGATTTTACAATTGGAACAGTAGATTTGTCCTCTACACTACCTTACACATACACGTGCACTGAGCACAGTATTTGCCTACATGGTCCCCATCAAATTGAGTGGAATTGATTGTAGCTCAGCTTCACTCGCTGTAGAGTTTTGTCTTCACAGGCTAGGTTTTAAGCCTTTGCCCATGCATCTTACTCTCAGCACTTTTGCACTTCACTGATTAGTGGTTCAGTGTAACAGACTCATCATTCCTCATAAAACATGAGGAGCATCCATGCAGAGTTTTCCTTAGTTTAGAGCCCAGGAATAACACAGAATGGTTTTTCTATGCATTTTTTTTGGAAGGGTACGAGCAGAATGACATTTAGTCTATGGCTACCCATTTACAGCCAACACCAGTAAGGTTGCTAAAATGTGAAGTTTTCAGAGATATAAGCCAATTGCTTCAACCTCACCCTTCAGGAGCAGAGCCAGAGCACCTAAAAAAGGAAAGCTAGAGCATAAGCAGCAAGCTTTAAGCATCTCCCTTCCTATACTATAACAAGGCAGAAGAATTGATGCACAGAAAGAACTGCACTCATCTCTTGCTATAGCACTCCCTTCTCCTAAGGTTTTTAATCATGGCACTTGGCAAGATTTCATTCCAGCCCTTTTATCCAAGATCCTTTCTGGGAAGGAGTCTACAGAAGCTGTAATAAAATGCAGAAGAAAAAAAAAAGAGTGGGTAGGAGATATCTAGGAAATAGAAAAGATGAGTGCAGGACACCTAGCTCTCAAATCTTATGTCCAACTCTTGTAAGATTTGGGGTTACATGACCTCTGCCACATCAAGAGTAGACTGCAACAAGCAACCACCTTGCGTGCTGCAAGATGGACAGCTGTGGACTATTACAGTAGAATATACTTTTGTATATAAAGTAGGCTCTGGTCAGGACAGACTCATCTAGAAAAGGAATGTGAGAAAGCAAAAATGAAGAGGCCAAGTAGCGTGACTAGCAGAAGGAAAGTCTCTTACCTGTAGCACTTCAAATGGGTATCTATGGTCTCCTGTAAATAAGTGTCTTCCCTGACTATAAGCTCCAGGCAAAAAGGGAGCCAGTAATCATTAGTCAGAGGGGTAGCCGTGTTTGCTGATTTTACAGATCCAGACTAAGAGTCCTGGGACATCTTATAGACTAACAGACGTATTGGAGCATGAGCTTTCATGGGTGAATACCCACTTCGTTGGATGCATGTTGTGGTGCATCCGATGAAGTGGATATTCACCAACACCACATCAACGGCGGTATTTATTCCATGAAAGCTCATGCTCCAATACGTCTGTTAGTCGTCAGTAGTCAGAACTTTTTTGAGAGTAACAAGCTTTCAGGATCTAAGGGTCCTACTAGAATCTGGTTTTGGAAAGACTGTGGGATAAAATCCTCAGAGGCCAGCTCCTGCAGCCAAATGTTCCTGGAAATTAGTAGCACACCCTTCTTTTGCTTCTGAGTGATGAAGGCAAAAATTTTTAATTAGAATTTCATCTCCTTTCTAACCTTGAAGACTATAGTGACCAGAGGCCTAGCAACATTACAAGAGTCAAGAGAACAAGAGGGATTTTTAAGTAGGCGATTGAAAGTTCTGTGATTTGAGTTCGCTTTTTTATTTAAGCCTGTTTAACTCTTATGTTTTCTCCAAAATGTTGATCAAATGTTAAAGATTCAACAACCCTATTCCTGGTCACGTAAGAGGTAGGGAGCTCACGATATCCATCCAAGATATTTTTCCTCAAAACCAGGGGAACCAGATGAGATATTCCTGATATTTAAGGGCTAGTCTACAGGGGAAGCTGCACCAGTTTAAACTTTAAACATTTTCAACCAGTGTAGTTAGGCCAATGCAAACCTCTACATGTTCACTTAGTTTGGTTTGAGTGTAACTTATTGCACTTTAAACTTAACTCTGTTCCCAACAGACTTATTAAAAATCAAAAGAAGCCACTCTTACATCAAAATAAGCTTGGCTACAGAGGAGTCTGCACTGGTTTAAATTCACATATTAGGTTATGCTGCTACAGCTTCCCCATGTACACCTAGAAAACCACACCAAAAAACAAACCAGCAACAATTAAAAAAAAAGCCACCCCAACAGCCCACCTGTTGGGCCTTTCCTATAGAATATATAGAAGCAAAAAGCCAAAGAGGCAATACAAACCCAGTTTAAAAAAAAATTTGATTGATCTTTAAGTGAACTTAGTCATCACTCTTTTCTGCCCTAAAGCCCTAGCAGGCAAGTGTCATAAAAAGGACTGGATGGCTTCCTGACTAGGTGCTCATCTCATCATCACTGCTTTAAATCTAGCCCAGGTTAGTAGTAGTTGTAGAAAAAAAGTCATCTGATAACAGACTGATGAGCCCCTGGAAATAAGCTCAGAGAGTTAGTACTTTCAGTCCAGTTCATAGTTTTATTATTTGCGTTCCTGACTGGAACCCCCCCCCCCCCAAGTTCTAGGTGATGTTAGTGTGCGTGTGCGCACACACCCACCCACCCCTTGCTCCAAAGAACTTCTAATCTAAAAAGACATGAAGATCTGGGCAGCCAACAGAAAAGCAGAGCTCGCTGGACGTACAGCATGATTCCTTTCCAGTTTCTCCTTCACTTAACGACCCTGCCAGTTTCCCTAGTGTCATAATTAATAAGGGCTCCGATTAAATCCATACAGAAATCAGAAACACCCACCCCCAGGCATCAGCAAGCTCTGGGTAAAGCCCTAGGAGCTTACCTCACAAGAGCACTCCCCCCCTCACCTGCAGCAATGGTTCCTGCAGACCAGGGTAGGCCCATTGATAGGACAGCACAGAGAAGATAGTTACTGCAGTTACACATGGAAACCCAAGTCATGGACCAGGACTCCACTGTGCTAGGCCCTGTACCAAGAGAACAAAGAGTTTACTGTATAAAGACAAGAGATGACAGCCGGAGGCAGACAGGGAGCAAAAAGAAACAATACAAGACTCGCACTGTCACTGGCCTTGGTGTATACAATCTGTGGGCAGACAGGACTGCAGTCTACTACACCATCACAGCACAGAGGCCAAGTAAATGACTAGATGAAAATGGTCCTTCCTAACTCAGTGTAGCTACTCCCTTTATGTCAGAGCCCTCTGATTTACTGCCACAACTTGTGCTCCTTTTTGGACAACTATACAGAACGGGGAGTGGGGAGGGGTGAATTCTATTCTATCAACAAAGCCATCAGCTAAGTTCTGATTACAGAATCTTTGTAATTGACATGCAGAAGAACATAGCTTGATTTTCAAATCCCAGGTGGAGTTGCAGGGCTGGGGGATATAGACCTGCAATCGCAGAGAAGTTAAAACTCAAGAGATTTGCTAGGTTAAGTCAGTCACTTCAGTCCATTCTCCTAATGCGATTTTCACTTTTATTACCATCTGCCAAGGTTATGGTGGTGCTATAAAAGCAACACATTTAGAAGCAAATCTGGGGTAGTTTCCTTAGTCACTAGGGCCCAAATTCTCAAAGGATTACAGTGGCAGTTAGGTACCTAGCTCCCATTGTGTTTGGGCACCCAAATACCTTTGAGGATCTCAACCAGGCAGTCAACAGGCCACCAATTATTTGACTATGGTCAAATATGGTCAAGTATTCCAGGAAGAATGCCCTGATGTAGGCAGGAGCCTACCTTTTTGACTGTTTTGCATTTTTCTGAGTTAAAATAACTCAGTTAACTTTCTAGGCTTAACTATTTAAGGATAAGTCTATTGGAGACCATAAAGTCTTACTCTTACTGTTAAGAAATCAGTGCTTTCAAATATTTGACTTGCCCAACCCTAATCTGGGCCCAGATGACACCACACGTTTTTGCAGAATTTAAAGGATGTTATTAATTTGAAATCTAATCAGTTTTAGAAGAGTTAGAAGCAGTTTCAGTTGCCAGACCTGTCCAATTCTCTTCTGATCATTGGGGTTTTTCCTGTTGTTAATGGAACTTTTCTTCTCTCGTGTTGCTATGCAAAATAGCTTCCTGCATGTATTTGTGGGTAACTGTGCATAAAATGCTGCCAAATGCACAAGGCAGACTAAAGGAAATTGAGGAAAACATTTTCTTCCCTCTTTGAGCAATAAAGAAAAATCTCATGGCAGGCTACCAGTTGAAGTCACAATACTATAAAAATCTGACAGTTCAAAAAAAATAGGAGAAGTTTTTAAAGTAGGTTTGGAATCCAAAATTGCACAGTATTGTTATTTGACTAGTGTGGACTGGGATGGAGTGTACATACCTGTGCTAGAGCCAAACCCCAGCTAATAAAAAAAATAAATCACCTGCTTTTATCAACTGTATCTGTTAAGAACACAGCAGCCTGCCTTCCACTGGATGCAGGGCACAAGAGAAACCAAAACGCTTTCCTAAATTGAGAGAGCCAAATAGGTGGCTAGTCAGGCACTTCTGACACTTACCTAGAATTTAACAGGCAGAAGGCCCAGTCGTGTGTACTGTTTTCATTATTACCCTCCTTCCTCCACTGCCAGGTTTCCAACCCCCATTCCTTCAACTAACTAACTAACAATTGTTTGTTTAGTGCCCAGAGCAAAGGGGCCCGATCCTTACTGGTGCTATTGGCATACAAATAATTAAGTTGCTCAATATCTTCTATTTACAGGCTCTTTAAAAGACAACCAGCATTTTTTTTTTCTTTCCAAGCTTGCCTGCATCCTCGCCAGGGGCGCTGGAACAATTTGTACAGTGGGGGTGGTGAGAGCCATTGAACCAAACTGTAAACCCTGGATAGAATGGAAACCACTTCAAGCCAGGGGGTGCAGCACCTATGGTTCTCTCGCCCTGCACCCTTCTCCACCCCACCCCGTTTTCTTTCAATTGCTTCCCAGCCCATGGAAGAGAAAGTCAGGATTACAGTCTTGCCACTCCTGGCTTTGCAGAATGACATCCTAGATGGCTCCTGGCATATATATTGTGAGCTCTCCACCTAAGTACAAGTGGAAAAGGGTATATGAAACTTAAGTCTGCACAGGAGCTGAATTTCTAGTGTAGAGTCTCAAGGTTCTTATCAGTCAACTGAGTAAGTGTTCCAGTCCATCTTTGCTTTTCCTTGCAGGTCACACTTTGAGGGAGATTCAAATTTGCCTCACTGGCTGGGTCATCAAGTGACTCTACATTGCCAGCAGTGTGGAAAAAAATTTGGAGGATGACTATTACGTTTGATCCCCTTCACCTATCTGTGTGAACAAGCTGGGGTGAAAAAGTAAATATACCGCCCATGGCAACTGGGATTGCTGGACTAAATCAGTTAACTCCCCCCATCCCTCCCAGGAAGGCTGTATCCAAATACAAAAGTTATTGACATAAAAATATAAGCCTGTTTCCTCAGATATGACAACTCCAGTGCAAGCAAGAGTTAGGTGATGTGGTGATAACAGACAGCAAGTTTGACATACATTCAATACTGAACCAGTTTAATCAGATTTTGGGTTTGCATTGTTCTTTTTTTCAGTATCACAAGTTCTGCATTTTCTAAGAAATACAAAGCAATCTCCTTTGAGTCGTATAGAATGCTGGTCCTAGAGAAACAAAAGAACACAAGACACTGAGATACAGAGACATTTTAGAGTCTCCATTCTCTAAACAGTGGTTTGTATATAAAGAAAAATTCCTAATTGCCTCCTGCATCCACCCCAGTATGACAATGCTCAGTTTACAGAAGGAAAAACCCAAATGGGTCCCATGCAACAGCAGTAAGATGCAGCTGCCCAGAAACAAGACAGACAGTTTCCCCCAGGCCTGCACTGAGGAGGGGTGAAACCACAGAATTCCCCGTGGCCAGCGCCATATCAAGTTTACTTCTCCATTATTACTAATCAGTACTCTAGTAATATACCTTTTCCACATTCTACAATGGAGTGAAAAACCCCTTCATAAAACCACTTACAGGCATCCAAATTAATCTACTCTAGATAATAATTGAATCAGAGCAAGTTACTTCATCTACAAAATTAAGATCTGATTTGATAAGTAGCATGTGTTCCACCTACAGCACAGACACAGTTGTCCATTGCACTTTAAGAAGATTATGAAGTTCTACTGTCCAACAGCCTGGACACTGCTGCATGCACATGATTCTATCAACCTTCCACATAAACAAGCTGCCCTCACAATAAGGAACAAGGTTGCTCTTTATACCAATTTCTATCAGATCACAGCTACTATGTGTCACAGGGACTGCTAGGCTGACTTCCATGCTCATACATTAGCCAAATAGCCATTTAATAACCACCACATTAACTATATATTTGCTTTATGTAAATTATAGGTTTTTTAAAAAAAGAAACATTAATCCATTAAGGAGGATTACTATTAACAGATGTATAATTAGCACTTCATTTTAAGACCCAGAAGTAGTGATGAACAAAAACACTGCATGTCATTATAAAGTGCAATTAGGGTACAAGTGCTAAATTCTCAATAAAAGTAAGAGGTTCTGCAACATAAGGCTATTAATCGGACCAAAAAAGGAAAGAAACCAATGGCAGCTTCCATTCCCTGCCAATGGTAAACTCATGACCTTGTAATGCTCTTTTAGAGTATTTTCAAGTGCACCCTTTCCCCCAAACCATACAGGACCCACACTAACTAATGAGAAATAACTAAATCCTACTAGTCCACTGAGTGCATGAACTCAGCCAGACAGCTACAGTAAGGGATTCAAAACTTAACAGGAGACTCAAGTTAGGGTTCTTTTACAGTTGATGACATCTTCGCTTATACCACTGGACAAAACAAGACTTGTATCTGTTTCTAGGATGAACTAGTCATTCAGATACCTTCTTTTTCACATTTGGAAAGTCTCCTGGCCTCCCACCCTCCTTGTCCTTACTAAGTCCATTTGTGATCACATTTCTGGGGATGTGCAGCAGCAACAGGTAAAATTATCACCCTCCTGAACTTCCCTACCTCCTGCATGGAGCAAGGTGAGAAAGTAAAGTAGATCATTCGTGCAAAATTTAAGCAATAGGGAGAGATCACCCTCCATGATTCTCCCACCCCCCAAATAATATCCAGGTACAATACAAAGGAAAGGCATGGTATCTTCGGTTACATCCACAAACACAACATAAATAAAAAGAGTATTGACCGAGCCCAGTCTCTTCCTGCTCCAGGCTGGAGTTTTCACTGTGCAAAATATTTTCCCTTACAGTTAGTTACACCCTCCGGAGCGGGAGGGAAAGAGAGAGAACCAACCAATTCTTCCTTCTCCCAAACACTTCTTCCAACCAAATGTGAGCAGGTCCAGAAAAACAAGCCACCAACCCTACAGATGCTGCTCTGAGAACAGAGTTGTTGACTAGCAACCCTGGAAGGATAGCTTTGCAGCCTAACAGTCCAGAAAGCAATCTAGGAGCACCAGGCAGGGTGCTGGCACCCGGGTAAGGGCTTTTTATTAATGATTATTATTTCAAATTCAGACTGCTTGCTTGCTTCCTTACCTCCCCCCTTGCTGGGGGCTGGAGAGGAAGGGAAAGAATTCCAGAATGATGATGAGCCTGTGATAAGAGCTAAAACCTCCCCTGCTGCAGGACTGCAAAGCTAGCACACGGGGGTCAGGAGGGCAGTGCCCCACGGCAGCAATGGAGGGAAGATGGGGGCCGGGGCGGAGAGTGGGCACACGGAGAGGACACGAGGGGAACGCCAATGTTGGCTGCACCGCATCGCGGACCGATTGACCTTCTGGGAATGCGGGTGGCTCGGGGCTCATTTCTTGGAGCTTTGGGTTTTCTTGGGCAGCAGCACGGCCTGGATGTTGGGCAAGACGCCGCCCTGGGCGATGGTCACCCCGCCCAGCAGCTTGTTGAGCTCCTCGTCGTTGCGGATGGCGAGCTGCAGGTGCCGGGGGATGATCCGCGTCTTCTTGTTGTCCCGGGCGGCGTTACCGGCCAGCTCCAGGATTTCCGCCGACAGGTACTCGAGCACGGCGGCCAGGTAGACGGGTGCCCCGGCCCCGACCCGCTCCGCGTAGTTGCCCTTCCTCAGGAGCCGGTGCACGCGGCCCACCGGGAACTGGAGGCCGGCCCGGGAGGAGCGCGACTTGGCTTTGGCTCGCGCTTTGCCGCCGGATTTCCCTCGGCCGGACATGGCGGGGGTGACGCGGCGAGCAGGGGCCGATGCCGGCCGGGAGGAGAGGCGCCGAGCCGGTCCCGGGGCCTAGGAGGGGGACACAACACCGTTATAACGCGCAGCGGGCAGCCGGCCCCGCGGGGCACGACCCGCTCCTAGGGGCTGCACCGGGAGCCGCCCGCCAGGGCTACAACGTGCCCGCGGGCTGCAGCGCCGAGAGGCCCGGCGACCTGCACCCAGCCCAGGCCAGCCCAGCCGGTTACATGCCCCCGCCTGCAGCCTCCAGCGAGCCACACACGAGGCGCCCCACATGCAATTAAAATAAACCCTACAGGGACTAAAACCCCAGGCACAACCCTGGCCCTCACCACCGCACTGAGCCCGACCCGCTCTGCCAGACGCCCGCAGCTGCAATGACAATAATACTCACAGCCGCTAGCGGATATAAATCCAAACCCAGGCCGCCGGCCGCTTCCCATTGGCGGCAGTGCGAGTCGACCAGGCTGCCATTGGCGGGTATTCCGATCCCTGATTTGCATAGGGCTCGCAACGCCCTATGCTCGGCTTCGGATGGAGCTGGAGTGGCAGTCGAGGCGCTGGCTGGGCGGCCTGCAAAGGAGGCTGGTGGTGAAGCATATTAATGTGCAGCAACAGCAGCTGTAAGGAGACGGGATCTTTGGCTGCCTCACAAAGCGATGCACTGGGGAAAGGAGATTTCTTTCCCTGCTTCGGCTATAGTGCTTTAACTAGTCACGCTAGACGACTTTGGCATCTGATCTGCTTCATATCAGACTCGGAGAAAACCCTCCACGCTTGAGTTAACCTTTCAGGCCTGCTATAAACACCAGTTTCTTGCACTGCACTGTGCCCCAGTAACTCTGGGGCTCCTGGCTGAGCCTCTTTTTCTGTGTACAATATTCCCCTCTCTTCTTGCCCATGTATGGGCCAAGTCACTTTAGTATTGGATTGGGGTGGGTGAGAGTGTCGTCACAGGCAAGAAAATATATCCCCCCCCCTATTGTTATGAACAATGTGGGCAGGTAGATTTTGTGCCAGGGCAAATGACTACTGGCCCCGTCTTTCAGAACAAGGCACCCTAGCTGTGTAAGCAGGGAACTAAGGAGGAAGCCTCACTCTAGCCTTTGGCACCACTTTACCTCTCTTGAGTATCAGCTTCCACAGCTTTAAGACGTTCGCCAGGACTGCTATAAAGTATTTATGTACATAAGGACCACATATACATGTGGACCATTTAAATGTGAATAAATGTTTATAAAACATTTGGAAGGGCTGTATCAATGTTAAATGCTCTAGTAGGAATAAACATCAGACAGAAACCTGGCTGTATGAGCCAGACTCTGCCCCTCCCGTTCAACTGTGCTATTTTGACCCATCATGAATTTTGGGTAGCTCCAAACTCCAGGCTTATGCTTATGAGCAATACAAGTGCTAACGTGGGTTGAAGCACACCCAATGGAAGTGGAAGCAACCAGCCATCAGGCTCCTATATTAAAGTAAAAAGAGAATGTGTAGATTATCAGTTTTAACAGCTGTAAGTACCACCACTGGTACCTGTCCTGCTCGTGCTGGGAAGATGGAGAGCTTTTGTCTGCAAAGCAGCAGGACTCTGAAATGAAGAGGTTTTTTTAAAGGTGTGCCAACATAGTGACACTGTAGACCACAAACAGAAGGGCCTACTTGAGAAAGCTGTATTTCCCCTAGGAGAGTGCCACGGAGGAGAAAGCAGTCTCAAATATTCTCAATAAAATCAAGGACAATCAGCAAAATACAGGGGATCCCAGCTCTCTTCTTGTAGATCCCAATTTTGGCAGAGCAGATCCGCTATCCAGTAATCCTTAGGCTAATGTAAACACAGCCTTTTTTCAGCAAATAAATCCCACTGTTTCTAGTACTGGAGTAATTCCATTACTGGGAGCCCTAGTGTACAGCAGCTGCATAATCATATAAATCTACATGACACAGTAGTTAAAACCCTAGTTGCTGCCGCTTCCACCAACTTTTTCTATATTAGGGCTTCCATTTTGCTACCATCAGTGAGAGAGTGTGAAACTTTTCGGAAAAAAGGCTAATGTAGACATGGCCACATTGTCCGTCTTTGATCAAACCAATAATGCCACTAGCTGCCCTTCTAGAAAAAGGCCTATTGTCTCACTGTGCAAACACCTAAAGAAAATCTCATTTAATTTCAGTCCCCTGCTACCTTAACAGGATGGGCTTTTTCCTTTCCCAAAACTAATAAACTTCCCTGGCTAGTGGCAATGGGTTTGCAAGCCCCTGGTTTTAGTGCTAGGTTTTATACTCGCATGTAAAAGACAATTCCTCATTCCTGAGAGATCAACACTAAAAAAAAACAATATATTTGTTTTCTAAGGTTACTGACACAGCTGTTGGCATAACTGGGAGTGGGGGAATTAGGGCCTGCAAAACTGGCATTTGGCTTTCAACAGAAGGGCTTCATTTGAAGCAAGTATATGAGTTTCAGGATGAGATTATGGCACCATGTTCATTTAAAAAAAATTATCAGTTTCTGAATGGAGACACATTTGATTTGGAAATAGATGTAAGTTTAAAGGTGTTATTTAGAAATAACCGTATATAAATATAGTTATTTAGTGATAACACTTCCAGTGCTTTCTACCTGCAAAATGCTCTACACATAATCAACCCTTATGAGTGTTAGGGGGAAGGATTATTTCCCATTTTACAGATGGGAAAATTGAGGCAGAGAGGGATTATGAGTGGCCCAAGGCAATAAAGGAGTGAGTATTAGGAGGAGGATTAGAATTCAGGTATTCCTGATTGCCAGGTCTGTATTCACCCCATGCCTCCCTCCATTAGTAGCAACAGGGAGTTTTAAAACAATTATTAAATGCACGCTTGTGACTTTTTGTAGAGTCTGTTCTGTAATGGTTGCTCTTTACAACCAATGCACTGAAGAAGGGCAGCAAAATCATTCTGTCTAGAGAAGAAATTACTTGGCAGGGGAAGGAATCTATTTCTCACTTTCTGCATGTTGCTTGCTGAAGCACATAGATGGTGTTGAGGCAACAGTTTCAGGGACCACAAATCAAGCCCTCTGATTCTTCCAGTCTGGAATGGGACTGAAATTAGATAATAAATTATTTTGTCTTGAGAGATTAATGATGGAAATGATAGGGAAACAGACTGCAAAACTGTTTCTGGCTAGTTTACGTTAAGCATAGACAAGGGGAAACCCTAAATCCACCCAAACTACTGATCAGCTAGCAGGAGACATTCCCTAGCTCCTCAAAGGTGTCAGAAATGGGGCTCAATGGAGCATTTCCCAATGAATGTAATGTAACAAGTTACCGTAAGATTCTCATATATCTTGGATACAGTTTGATACTTTTAAAATAACTCACTTCCTTGCAGCATGGATGTGGTTCTCCCCCATTTAATGGTATCTCACCACACTCCTGTTCCACACTCCAAGGGCTGCTGCTCAACCACCCATCCCCCAAGACTCTCCACAGCAACTAAGCAGTTCTGAGCGGAGCCATCAATCTGCCTCTTCTGAGAATATTTTAATTTGTAAATAAACTCTTATCTCTTCAGGAACTTTATCCAGCCAAAAGTCTTACAGTTCACTATACTCTATGAAGTCTCTCTTTTCCAAAGAGTGAGGAAGATGCATTATTCACATTGCTTGTGGAGTGGATGATTATGGATTGATAACAAGTACGGAGACACAAACTCACACAAGGACACATCACAACAAGCCAACTGATTGCTTTTTATTTTCTACAAACTACTACTTCAAATACAAATAAGTGATGCTCTCCAGAGAGCTCCCACATGCTAAGGGCTTTGCTCTAACATTTGTCTCTCACTGTTTGTTCAGGTCCCAGACCAAAGACAACAAAATATACTTTAGTACTTTAGTGACAGTTCAGTGATCTACCTTCTCAAAAGAGTGATTGTTCCCTCTCTGGATCAAGAATTCAGAAAATACTCTCTAAATCTTAAAATCCTATTAATAAAAAGATTGCACAAACACTATGGCCAAGACAAGTTTTCCCACAACCCCCCCCAAAAAATAATAAAGCTGAGTTATGGCTGCCACAGGAGACAGATTAAACCCAGTAATTCCCAGGAACCTGCTCTCTAAGGTCATGCCAACGCATTAAAGCTTGTTTTTCAGAGGTACTGAGTACCTGCAGCTTCAATTGACTTCATTTGGAGCTGTGAGCACTCAGCACTTCTGAACATCAGGACTTTTTTCTCTTTAAATTTACCAGTGTTGCTACTGTCAGTGTGACGTCTGGTGTAGACAATATGCTGCCATTTTACCATTGTGTCATCTAACCTTGCTCAGAGCAGGGTTAGACAACACTGGTTAAAATACTGATTCATGCCTACATTATAACTTCCATTGCTACCACCAGTGGTAGCAACAGTGGGAAATTTGAGGGGATACTTCTAGTGGCTTCCATATTATACCACCACTGGGGAATGGTTTTCAAAGCAGCCCTTGACAATAGCACACAGACTCCTTAAAAGCAGGTCAGACTGTCAGAAATGGGACAAACAATGAGCATGGAAAAGGATTTAAAGGTAAGGCCACTTTTTACTTTCACCAGCAAAACTGACTTAACAAGGCATTTCTCTCTTATTCTTACACACACACAAACAAACACACAGCCCTCCCCATTTCCACAGCAGAATGCTTCCTCAGTTTTAAAAGGGACCTGTACCCATGGCACTTGCTTCCAGAATCCTGAACATCCTCCTTTCCACATATGACATCAGGATCCCACTGTTCTGCAACCCGTATGCAGAGGCCCATACATGTTGCTGTGCTGACACAAAGCAAGGCAACGTTAGCCCAGAATGTCCTGGCCTTGGGAAATGGGGCTCTGTCTCTGATTTAAATACCAATTTAACATAGGTTCTTTTGTTCATTTTTCAGCTGCAGAAGTTCTCAAGCATCAAAACATCAAAAGTGTCCAAAATAATCTGTATAGAACAGACACTATATAGGAGAATTAACACAAAGGAGAACCAGCTGAATACCACTGCAGGAAAGAATTCCATGCAGTTTTTCTGTTCCTCATCCAATGGGAAGAGCATGGACTGGGTTTAAGTGCCTCTCACACATGTATCTGATCCATAAATGTTCCCAAGGCAGGTCAGTGCCAACCACTGGGCTACAGTGAAAAAGTTGGTGGGAGGTGAGCATTGCACATTACATCTATATCCCTGCTAATGGAAGACAAAGAAAGTTTTAAAAACCAAACACTGCTCTCCTGAATCAGTAAATCATCAGCACAAGAAGGGCAACAAGCTACACAAATCACATCAGTGCTAGAGATCAGGTTTAAATGCTCAATGCAACAAGGTCACAGGAGTCTCAGTACCAGTCTGCAGGATCTAACAGGCTAACATGCTGCATCTACTTAGGAACACAGAACTGAAAGTCAGTTCATTGAGTTTTGGGCTTCTTTGCACAAGGATCCCCTTCTTCCTTCTTCAGCCACTGGTGCATTAAGCCTGCACTGGTTCTCTTGGGTGCAGCGATTTGGATGAACTGGCTGGACCATCTGGGCAAATCATTTTCCTCTTTCTTGGGAGACTTGTTTTTCACCCAGTCCAACATCATTTTGCTGCTAGTGCTGACTTTGGTTTCCTGGGAGGACAAATTACAATAAGAAAAACAAGAACCACAGAAATAGCTGGTCATATATGCAAGGCACATTGGAAAATGCCCACATGGGTACCAAGTCAATAAGCTGGGTCCGGTTTCAGAATGGGGAAGGTGCAGCAGCAGCATCATCACTCCCTACAGTTACACAGCCTTGCAGAAGGTCCCCCTGGAAGTCCCAGTCAGATTAATCCTAAATGCCATTCAGGAAAGAATATACGGTATTAAGCAGAATGATCCTGACACTTCACAACATGGTTTATTTCTGGAAGAGCAGGAAAAGGAATGGGAATCCACGACGGGCCTTCACTGCAGTGACCCTCTCTCCAACTGGGGATGGATGGCTGCCTTTGGGAACATAAAAACAACCATACTGGGTCAGACCAAAGGTCCATCTAGCCCAGTATCCTGTCTTCCAACAGTGGCCAATGCCAAGTGCCCCGAGGGAATGAACAGAACAGGTAATCACCAAGTGATCCATCCCCTGTCGCCCATTCCCAGCTGCTAACAAACAGAGGCTAGGGGACACCATCCCTATCTATCCTGGCTAATAGCCACTGATGGACCTGTCCTCCATGAACTTATCTAGTTCTTTTTTGAACTCTGTTATAGACTTGGCCTTCACAACATCCTCTGGCAAGGAGTTCCACAGGTTCACTGTGCATTGTGTGAAAAAATACTTCCTTTTTTTGTTCTAAACCTTCTGCCTATTAATTTCATTTGGTGACCCCTAGTTCTTATGTTATGAGAAGGAGTAAATAACGCTCCCTAATTTGGGAGTTTCTCAGAGCCATCCTGAATCAGTTAGAAGGGGTAGCTCAAGAATCTTACATGGCATAATCTACCTGTCATCCTCAGGCGCTGAGTGAGCTGCCGGCCCCTAATGAACAGCTAACAAAACATGTGATTTAGTCTCTTACATTCTATGGTGTGGCCTCCCCCCATTTGTTAAATTTTTGAATACCTTATTTTGTATTGCATTTTTAGCCCATTTCACAACTTGGATGCATGATTTATTCTGTCATATAAGATGATAAATTTGCATGCTAGGATCTGCAATCTGTATTTACATTTTACTTCAAACATTCTATTTTCCCTTTTGCCACTATTAACAAAAACAGCACACACCCCCCGAGCCTGGTGCCCCCTAAGCCCGGCACCCCAGGCGGTCGCCTGAGTCACCTACCCCTAAATCCAGCCCTTCATTTTCTCCTCTGTTAAAGGCCCTTCCAGCCTGGACAATCTATGCATCTATGAAAATGGGTATAAATTATCTACCTCACAGGCAGGATTAATTCATTAATGTTTGGAAAGAGCAGCGGAACCCCCAGTTAGACAGAAGACAAAGTACAATTCTATTATTAAACAGCATTATGGTAGGGAAGTCTGATTTGTGTCAATCACCAGATCTCACCGTCTTTGGTCCCAAACCAATGGGAACGAGGCATTCTGGCGTATTGTTTCTGGAGTTGTTTACTATAGTGGAAACCGGGTGAAAAGCAATGTTCTCTGTGGAGTGGATGAGACTAAGGGCTTCCTGTGTTGATATCTGTGTAAAGTCCAACCATTTCCTGATGGCCTCATCCCCATCCAGGATAGCTGGCATCCTAAACATGGGAGGAGATGCAGAAATTTTAAGACCACATAGAAAGACACAACTTATCCGCCATGTGGGAGGACTGAGTGATTTGGGTGAAAGCCAAACTAAGATCTAGAATTAACATAATCCAGATTCCAGCTATCTGGGGATTAACTGTGTTGGCAATAACTATTATGTTAAGAAATGGCTAGAAGGCATACAGACCTCATTTCTGAAGCCGTGGGGAAAGGACTGAGCAATACAATGTTTTTCTGTGAGGCAAACAGTGTGCTAACTTCACCAAAGCAGCCTGCTTCCCCAGAGGAGGCAAAGGGTCTGTCAATCACTAGGCAGCCCTATGAGCAATTTAATTCTTATTGCTACCAGCAAGGGGCCAAACACAGTGATTTATGGCAAGAGCAAGATTGAGTGACCTGAAACAAGTCAGTAATGTTCTAATGTACTTCTCTAAGGGGATCAGGCAGAAAGAGCATGGAAGAATTTCTGGCCTGTGTGTTCTTGGCCACCAAGGCTGTGTATGTAGGGGAATACAGTCACACTACCTGCTCCACACAGCACAGAGGTAAAGGGAAGGTTTTCTGCCACACACTCCCCACTAATCTCTGCCAGCCACAACTCTACCAGCCACAGCCAGTCATTCTCACTTGCCTGTTATGGATATCACTTAAGCCTTTAGATGCATCTACTGTGATGATGGTGTAGGTGTACAATGCATCCCCTCCATCAGGAGGTTCCCAGCAATCAAAAATCCCAGCCATGGTGAGTAACCTCCAGCCTTTCCACTCTTTATCATCATCATCCTTCCCATCTGCCTGGAAAAGAAAGATGCAGAATGATCACAATCTTTCCTAACGTCCTTCCTATGCTAGGTAATTTCAATACAAAGATATTTAAAAGCTATCTGATACCTCACAGAAAACACTGAAAACCGGTGTAGTTCAGCTACCCATGACTCATTTGCTATTTTAATTACTCTTCTCTATTTCTAGGGATGTTTACACAAAAACTTTATTAGGAGCATCATCTTACATTGATACTTTTCCACCTCTCAAAATCAATATCCTCCACCTGTGCATTGTAATCTGTTATTTTGGAAATTATTGTGAGATCACAGGAGAGGAGAAAGGATAAGCCACAGTAGCAGAGAAGATATTCCATGTAACAGATTATTTATTTTTTCATGGAAATGTAATGAGGGGAGAAAGCACAACAGGCAGAGAAGAGTTTCTGAGATTATTCAGAATTCTGCTCTGTGAAATTTTAGCAAGGGCCATTGACTTCAATGGGAGCACTTTGTGCTCAGCACTTCTCAGGATCAAGCCCTACATTAGAACAGTGATGGGAAGCACACTGTAGATCAAAAGGCCACGCACAGACTGCAGCTTTGGGTGTACCAACACATATTACAGCAACAGTTCCAAACATAAGATAAGTTCATCTTTCTGCATTTCAGGACTTTAATATATAGGAGATGACTACATAACTGCAGGACATCTTCCATCACCACCAAAGTCCTCTTTCCACCTGCCTGGAAGTTAGGCCTCACCACACATTCAAGCTGCACTGTCTCCAATATCCTATGCCTGAACCTCAATCACGAACACAGCTGGAGTGAGCAGGAATTTACAAAATAAATATGTTTTTCTTCAGGATAAGTGATAACTAATTAATATTTCTAAAGCATTTTCAAACCGAAAAGTGCTATACTGCATTGCTGAGTATTAAAACAACATTGTTGCTGGGAATCCAGTACCATTTCTTGCTTGGGCTGCGGGAAGTAAATGAAATAGGGCTGCTTCTTTCCATTGTGCTGCTGCCATTCATAGAATCCATCTGCCAGCACTACACAGCGCCTGCCCTTTATCAGAGGTCCCTTTGGGAAGAGAAGATTTGACCATGTCACAAATCAAAGCAGATGGCAGCTTGGAAGGTATTAAAATAAAAGAAACATGTTTGTGAGGAGGGGAGAACAAGGCCATGGTTGAAGTATAGGGAACACATTTATTTATAACCCTTTTTGTATTTTATAACTGATCCTCAAATGCATAGACATAAAAGCTGTAGGTCCACACTGGGGTTCTGTTCACATAAAACTATGCTCTGCTATCAGGGTTTATGCCACCATTAAAAGCTCTTGAGGAAGTTAGAGCCTTATTATGCAGTTAATTGCTGTATGTGTGTCTTATACATAGTTATCCGGTAGTGTCCCCTAACCACCTAGGAATTAAAATGCATTAATACATGGTGGTGGCAGCATGAGAACTCCACACTAGCACAAGATGGAAATCTAGTCATTCTACTCCATTCAGGAAGTTTGATTTAGTTTAAAATATGTCACTGTAGTAACTGGCACTTTGTCTACTCCCTTTCATTAATATCAATGGGAGATAGGCACTTAAATCCCCACCCCACACCAAAATTAAGTTGGAGGTGTTCTGCAAGTAATACACAGGGTAATTCTGAAAGTCTCTATTTCACTGAAGGTTATGAGCAGCAAGACAAAATAATCCTTCATGTTCTCACCTTCCATCATTTAGAGCATGACAGAACCCCCCTTTTATAGACTCCCACCAAACAGTACACCCACCTTCCAGCTGAGGGGGTAGTATAAGTCTACCTATGGAGCTCTTTGTGCTGCTGCTCAATAGGCTTAGCAGACAAGCTTTTTATTAATTTCAAGTAGTATTTTATTCCCAAAGCTTTCTTTTTATAGAGCCAATGCCTTTGTTTTCTCCAGTCTGAACTGTACTTGAACCAAACAGCGGGTTATCTTAAGGCCACCTGGTCAAATACAGCATGCGAAAAGCTATCACTTGTTGGGTACTTCTATTTCAATGAAACTGAGATGCTAGGTTTTACAATGTGTCATTCAGAAGGATTTATTTTCTGTGCAACAGGGTGGTGGTGGCCAATTCTTGTTAGGAAGAGGTTTAGATCTCTGGTTTACAAGTCATTAGTAGCATTGCTAGGAGCTGATGATTATAAAATCTTCTTTCTCTCAATACTCATTAAATGCAATAATATTGTAAACTTACCTTGTAGGAGAGTTTCTCCATCATGGTATCGCTGCGACAGTTGGACGTTTTATACTGCATTTTGGAAGGGTCATCTTCTCTAAACCAGGCTGGGACTAATCCCCAGCGCATAGCCGCAATGACACGCTCAGAAGAGTCTGCATCCTGTCACACAAAATAGAAAAGCACCTCATGCAAGTACATGCAAGACAGGAGCAGACGCAAATTACAAAGTAATCAGAGCATATCATAGCTCTCTGCCTTCTCCATTATATAGTGGAGACTACAAACAAATCACAGCAAACTCACTCACTACAACTAGTGGCAGAGAGCCTAACAAGAAAAGAGGAGCTTACAGATAACTTATTAAAGTAACATCTTACATTTTAGGACGAAAGGTTACTTTCTGACGAGAAAGAAACTTTTGGTTGCTGTTCTGCTAGTTACTTTTCTTTGCAATTCTATCACTTCTGTTTTGTATGGGTGTGAGAATATACTCTGTGCTGATACGTGACTGCAACCGAAAAATGATTCAAAAGTAATCAGTAATTATTACTCCTCTGAGAAAGTCATTGAAAATATGCAAGGGATTAATTTTCAGACCCAGCAATATGCAATAAGGCTATTTTAAAAAAATATATATATAAACACCACTGGTTATAAGGAACATTCACTATATAATACAATATTTGCATATAATAGTAAATTTGCAATTTTTACTTAACTAATACTATTCAGGGATCTTCCACTCTAAGCATATTATACATTCTGCCCTACTAAAAAAAAGTCCCAGCAACACTGTCATCTTAGGGCCTTCCCCAATGCAGTGAATAATTATAAAAGGATACTGTTAGGTTCCTTGTATTTTTTATTTTAAAAAAAAATTCTTACAAATGTTACAAAAATAACTTTGTTTTAATAATCTGAGCATTTGTAAAGTCTAACTTACTTTCACTGTTCACATTTTTGCATTTTTCTCAGCTTGGACAATGGAAACAGACTGTGGGTTTCACTTCTGCTTCTAGTCAAATTCACTTTCTGATTCTCAGGTGCTAGCCAAAAGCTGCAATGTTTGGGTGGTTAATACCACAGGGAAATGTTTTGTTAAAAAAAGTTCCCAATGAACAAAACTACACAGAAACATTTATATTGGCCTTCAGTTTTGTAAAACCTTTCAGGCCTACAAGCAGAACAGAAAGCAGCAAAGAAAAGCACAAATCCAATTGTTTCTGCTTCAACATTGTAAATAAAGTGTGTCATACTGTCCCCAAATAGTGAATAAGCATGGCAAGTAGTTTAATAAAGATGACTGGATGATCAGATATTTGCCTGTGTTAATAGTTAGGCTGCTGATACGCTTGAGAGCACTACCTATCATACTGACCAATACCATCTCATTGTTTCCTTGTACTCCTCCATCAGTCTGCCTACATCCATCTGTTGTCTCTGGTCTTATACATTGATGGTAAGTTCCTTGAGACAGGGACAATCTTTTTTGTTCTATGTTTCTATAGCGCCTAGTATAATGGGGTCCTGGTCCATAAATGGGGCTCCTAAGCACTACCGTAACACAAATAATAAATAGATTCGTTTCAAGCACCATCTTTTTCTTCTTTGTGATCTCATCAGCTATTGCAGAATTGTGGAATTTTAAGTATAATATTTAAGCAGAAAAGTAAAGGAGGAAGTAGTTTTCAAACGCTGTGTTTTAAAATGCTGTGCAGGTGTAGTGGTTTAGGATGATAAAGTGTTAATATTTTTAAATTTCACCTTTAAACATTTCTGGCTCTACAAATCTACGCAGTTGTAACAAATAACTAATTCCTGACATTTCAGCAGAACTTAAAACACCTTTTTACTGTAGAAGTGGGAACACATACGGAACTATTAATATGGCAAGCATGTGTACTGAAAAGCCTGAAATGTCCATATGAATTCCTGCAAAGCACACACTAGCAGTAGGAGTCTGGAGATACAGAACTAAAACTGAACTACTAAGGCTTGAAGAGTCTGCAAACTGTGATGCTCCAAAATATAAAGATGTTTATATCAAATTGGTCAAGTACAGTTGTGAAATATACAGTTACCCCCCTTCAAATTACTAGTCATTGTATATGATGCACCATAATGCATGCTGAGTAATTTGTTCTGCTTGAAGGTTACCTTCTCAAAGTGTCGTCGGGAAACCAGCACAGGGCTGTTGGACTGGGGACTCTTGTTGTAGGAGGGGCTGTATTTATCAGCATCTCTCCATTCAGGTTGCCTTGTTCTACCATAGTTATCACGGTACACACAGGCCCGGCGGATGCGATCTGCTCCCAGAGCGCAGGCCGTACGCCCACACATTCTTCACAAGTTTCCTAAAGGAAGAAGGCATTATATGCTGTGGAACAATAGCCTAAAAGCTGACTTCAGGTGACAAAGCATGATCATGTTTCTCCTTCACACCAGATACAAAAGGAACAATTTACTACATGCATGTCTTCCCCTACGACTCAGCCTCTTGTCCACTCTACGTCAGGGGTTTATTATTTACAGAGCCCAAAAGTGTGCTGGATATTGTAAAAAAACAAAACAAAACAAAACCCTAAATCTTTAATAATCTAAGGAAGCATACAATGAACAGATGAGAGAACAAGTGGCGAGTGACTGGTGTCATATTTAATGCACACCACATAGTTCCATGGGCTTTTTAATACTTGATTCCCCCAAACCTTCTCCTCCATCTCTGATGTTAACACTTCTTTCAGTGGGATGACTAAGGATTGCAGTTGAGTAACATTCAGGGGAGGCTGGGAGGCCACATGCTCAAAGCTATCTTTAATTGTTACATGGTGCTCAGATAGAAGAAATAGGTGCCTTGGGAAAAAAATAAGATGGATTGGTTTTGCTGCCCACAAATATATCCACTGAAACAGACCTCTGGGACCCCTGCTCAGAGGGAGAAGGTCAGGGGACTGAGAGGGGCTGCTGGTGGGGGGAAGGGGAATTTGTAGGGGTTCCTGGTGGGGAGAAAGGGGCTGGGAGAGCTCCCTGCTGGGGAGAGGGGGGCAGGGCTCCCCACCCAGGGACTGAGGGTGTCTCTGGGGGGAGGGAAGTTCCTGCCCAGGGACTGAGGGGGGGTCTCCGGTGGGTGGCTGGGGGCGGGGTTCCTGCCCAGGGATTGAGGGGGTCTCTGGTGGGGGGGGTAGTTCCTGCCCAGAGATTGAGGGGGTCTCTGGTGGGGGTAGTTCCTGCCCAGGGATTGAGGGGTCTCTGGTGGGGGTAGTTCCTGCCCAGGGATTGAGGGGTCTCTGGTGGGGGTAGTTCCTGCCCAGGGATTGAGGGGTCTCTGGTGGGGGTAGTTCCTGCCCAGGGATTGAGGGGTCTCTGGTGGTGGGGGGTAGTTCCTGCCCAGGGATTGAGGGGTCTCTGGTGGTGGGGGTAGTTCCTGCCCAGGGATTGAGGGGTCTCTGGTGGGGGTAGTTCCTGCCCAGGGATTGAGGGGTCTCTGGTGGGGGTAGTTCCTGCCCAGGGATTGAGGGGTCTCTGGTGGGGGTAGTTCCTGCCCAGGGATTGAGGGGGTCTCTGGTGGGGTAGTTCCTGCCCAGGGATTGAGGGGGTCTCTGGTGGGGGTAGTTCCTGCCCAGGGATTGAGGGGTCTCTGGTGGTGGGGTAGTTCCTGCCCAGGGACTGAGGGGGGTCTCTGGTGGGGGGGTAGTTCCTGCCCAGGGACTGAGGGGGGTCTATGGTGGGGGGGTAGTTCCTGCCCAGGGACTGAGGGGGTCTCTGGTGGGGGTAGTTCCTGCCCAGGGATTGAGGGGGGGTCTCTGGTGGGGGGGATAGTTCCTGCCCAGGGATTGAGGGGGGGTCTCTGGTGGGGGGGATAGTTCCTGCCCAGGGATTGAGGGGGGGTCTCTGGTGGGGGGGGTAGTTCCTGCCCAGGGATTGAGGGGGTCTCTGGTGGGGGGCCTGTCCGGGGGTACGCTGGCCCCACGGTGGGTTTCTATTGGGCTCGCCTCGCCTCGATCTCCCACAGGCCGCTCCACCGCCCAGCCCAGGGTAGGTTCCGCTCCCGCTCCCCCGGCCGTTACCGACACCTCGACCCGCCTGCTGCCGCCGCCGCCGCCAACAGCCCGGCGGGGGCGGGTCCGAGTCCGAGCCGCCGTCTGTGAGTGGGCGGCGGTGGGCACGTGACGGCGATGCTGCCGCGCCCCGCAAGGCTCTGCCCGTGGCACGCGGCCTGCCCCACGGACTGGCGAGGGAGGGGGGCGCGCGCGCGCCTCAGCGGGTGAGCGCGGGGGTAGCCCCTCCCACCCGCGCTGCACCCAGGCTTCTCCCCGCCCCGGTGCGGTGCGCAGCCCCAGCTCACCCGCCCCGGGAGAGCCGGGCTCCACGCGAGGCCCCACGCTGGGCAGGGGGCCCAGACAGCAAATGTGAAAATCTGGACCAGGGGTGGGGGGTAATAGGAGCCTATATAAGAAAAAGACCCAAATAGCAGGACTGTCCCTATAAAATCATAAATCTGGTCACCCTACAGCTGGGCGAAGGGCCACGTTTGGGAGCTGTCCAGGGTCGGGGTGCCTTGACCTGTCTGCTCTCTCTAGAGCTGTAGGGCCCCAGCTTTGCTCCGCTGCAGGGCTCTAGGCACAGCCCGGATGCACCCAACAGCCACGAACCTGCCCCCAGTAGCGCTCTGCACATGCACCCTGTGCAAAGCACCTTGTAACCCCTCAGTCAGGCCTAGATGGTGAGGCCATATAAACCGCATTGGCGCGTGGGGGCCAGCCTGAGCTGGTGGAATGAGTGTTCCTGGCTCCCTGCCCTTCTGTCAGCTACACATCTCTGGCAAAGACCTTCCCAAATCCTCCCTTCTGTGCCCGCAGAATGCAGTCAGCTGCCCGCTCAGCCTTGTGTTTTGCTGTAATTCTCATAGTGCTGCTGCACATGCAGCGAAAGGGGAAATAGGACCACTCTAGTAAGAGGAGACACCGAGTTCATTCTCCTAGCTGATAGACAGCTGCAGAAGCCTCAGGCTAGCACCGGGGGTTGCACAGGTGCATGTGTTTCCCTATAGTGGCCAAAGCCTCAGGACCAGGAGAGACAAGGTTTGCTTTAAAACAAAAAAAAAAAAAAAAAAAAAAAAAGGAAGAAAACTGAAGTGGGAGGCTCATGCAGAAGGTGATGAGTAAGGAGAACTCCTTGAGTATTAGCATGGGATATGGTGAGCACCCCCAGTAGGGTGGTGAGAGAGGTGAACAGACGAGGCAATGACAAAAAACAGGCGCTACCCTGGATAATCCCTCTGTTTAAAGCATGCAAGACAGGCATTGTCTATGACAATATACCAACCAGTCATATATGCCTTGTCAGTCGTGCAGGAATGAGTTGGTGCAATGCCTTTGGCTACACCTTTAGGCCAATAATAAATGATTATGTAAATTCCATCAGAATCTTTTAATACTTTGTTTAATGTTACATTATATGGTGACATTTTGCATAAAAAAAATACAGGCAGAGTAGAACAAAGATCAATTACAGGTGCTAGAAACAGACTTATCTCCTGTTTTCCCCTTATCTGGCATAACTGAAACTCACAAATTAACCAAAATGATGTCTCCAGAGAAGAATGACAACAGCTCTGGTTGATATATTACATGCTGTCTGATATTACACATCACCATATTGCTTCTTTCATACTCAAAAATCTAACTGGTCACTTTTCCTCAGGATACTACACACCAAAAATCACATAATCCTCTACCACTTATACAGTAGGCTTTCAGTGTTGGATCTAACAACGACTGAGAAACCAGTTACTGATAACTAGGGGAATGTGAACAGCCAAACCAATTATACGCAGTGTGTTAATTGATTTGCACTTTACAGAGACTATTTCCTTCTGACAGGGTTGCACAAAGCTAGAGCTAGGCACTTATTTCCCATTCTTTGACTGAATATAATTGCAAGCCAGCCAATCCCAACCTACTATGTTGAGGGATAAGTACCCTGGGAGAAGATCAGCCTGTCATTTTCCATGAAGATAGTAGTGGAAGGCAGCCAAGTTCTATACCTTCAGGAGAGGGAATTTTATAATTTTATTTACCATGTCCTGTTTTTAAGGGTCTTTTAAAGACATAAAAATACTAGCAAAATTAGTGATAATTAAAAGCACACTAATTTCAGATTCCAAGTGACCACTTAATGGGTTTGATAGTGTTACCATAATATGAATGGTTAAATAAGGCTTCATTGGAAACACAGGACTCCCAGACTGCAGAGTTCAGCAACTTGGTATTAAATGGGCTGATTCTTCAGAGGAGTTTATAGATTTAAGTGAAACTGAATGCTTCCTAAAACCTGCTGTCAGGGCATAAAAAACACCACAATTTTATTCAGAAAAACCCAAATAACTGTCCTAGCTTTTACTAATGATAAAAAGCTGCAGTAGTGACTGTGATTCCAATTCAGTGTCCAGAACAGAGGGGAACCAAGAAAACCAAGAACATTCTCCCTTTATGGGCCTTATGTCAGAGTGCAGTCTCAGAAACACAGTTTAGCCAACCGAGGCCATGATTATGTCCACAGGAAGCTCTTCTCCACTGCGGGCTGTGACCTGCATTGTTACAGTATCTGTCAGGACGAGACGAGAACGCACCAAGAGATCGTGGCCACCCCGAAACACACCTAGAACAGCGAGAAGAAGAGGGAAGAGAATAAAGTGCTTGAATGCCACTAGCTCATCTATCAAATTCTAAGGATACTCATGTGGCTGGAGCAAGGTCCACTCTCCAAAAAGCATCAGCTGAACATAGTCCAAAAAAATCCCCAATGCAGCTGGATAGTTATAAACCCCACAGCAGCACATTAAGGTACCCAGCTTAGTTAGTCACTAGTATAAATCTCTCAAAACCCCACGGACACACAAATTAAATTTATATTTTAGACTCAAATGGGGAGAAGATCAAGACATTTCTGATATCACCATCAGTTGCTCATCCAGTTTGCATCTTAGTTTAACATCTAGAATTACATTCAGTTGTTGCTCAAGTCCTCCTTGCATATCCCATAGGATACCTCAGTTCACCTCATTCTGGAAATCCAGGAACTCTCACAAAGGTTGGGATAACAGCTCCCTGAAGATCATGCAGGGCGGTTCTGAACTCAATTCAAACCATCCCAGGGATTGGGCTTGTCCCTAATCCCTATCCCCAAGTAATTCTGATCCCAACATTATCAGCTGCCCTGAATTTGAAGGGATGGGGAGCACAAGAGGAACAGGCCAATGAATGTTATCTGAGGCTGTGAACTAGTTGGGCTAACATCCTGAGCACTACTGTTCAGTCTCAAAACAGTGAGTCGCCAAGAGTGCCACATAAGGTGGGGCAGAGATCCCAACAGAGAATCCCAACATTTTACCTGCCAGGTACAACGTGTGAGAGTTCTTGTTGTCTGGCACTTTGTCGGAACGCTCGCACGGTTGCATCCCCAGGAACTTCACAATATTACTGACTGCCTCTGTTCAAAGAAATAACAGAGGGTCAGTTTCATGGGTTTATTTAACATCATTATTTTAACAGTGTTCAAAGGTACAATAAGGCCCTTCTCCCAATACAGAGAAGAGATGTGGTCTCTGCCCCAAGGGGCTTACAAAGTAGCTCTTCACGGCAGAGAGTGCCTCCATGTGTGTTCGTACAGGGCCCAGCTCAGTGAGGCCCTGATTCTGAGAGAGATCTTTGGACACTAATGCAATACAAATCATAAATAATAATTTTGTACATGACACAGCAAGGGTGCATGGGTAACATGAAGGTGAGCAGGAAGGCAGACATGGACAGCATCGAGATGACTCCACACTAATTCAGCAAGGCTAGTGCACAGCAGTGGTATGACTTCTTTGAGGAGATAACGGTGGATAAAATGAAGATGGAGACAATGAGCTTCTTTCAGGCTTTGCAGGAGACACAGGTCTTCAGGAGGGATTTCAAATAAGAGAGGGTTGTGGCTTTGAGTACTAGCTCAGGGAGGGTATTCCATGCATGAGGTGACATGGAAGACAGCACAGAAATAGCCAAAGAGAAGAGACAAGGGGCAGCAAACTAAGGACTAATCCCCATCAGGCAGTGACTATTAAAGGGAGCAACACCAAACTGCATGATGAGGGCCCAATATAAAAGTACCCTCAGAAGCTGTCACCCCAACAGACTTCAGTGGGCTCTGGAAGAGGCAAAGATAGAATCTTTAAAATTAAAATAAATAAATAAAATAAACTGAGTGTGAGGATGAGAACGAGAACGAGAGGTCATTTCAGGATCCCTCCTCCCCAGCTTCATATTACCTCTATGGTTTACTCCTCCTTCCTACCGTTGGGCCCTAAGACGCAGCCTATCTCCTTCTGTGCAAGGACAGCTAGAGTTAAGGCTGAACCATGTTCCAGCTTCTTGAAAAGGGTGTTGCTCAAGACCATTGCAAGGTGCTCCCTTCCTCACCATACGGCATTCCCAGTCCCCAAAGGCTCAGGATACTCAGAATTTAGGAGGTGCTTCCATCACAATAATGACCAAACCAACATGGTTTCTTTTGAAATTAAAAGTAGCTTTTTGTCATGAAAGGCCAATACTGTGCACAACGGGACAAATCCAATTCTATGAACCTAGGCCAGAGATGAATTTGGCCCGTCACAAGCTTACTCAAAAAGAGGTCTGTACTGGACCTTAGACCTTAACTGAGCCTCCAACAGACCATAGGGAGCCACAGCTCTAAGGGTATATCTACACTGCAGCTGGGAGGTGTGATTCCCTGCTTGGGCAGCCAGACTTTCACTAGCTCAGCTCAAGCTAGTGTGCAAAAAAAATAGCAGTATGGATGTTGCAGCAGTGGCCATGGCGTGAGCTAGCCTCCCAAGCTCAGACCCAGGGGGACAGGTGGGCCTGGACTTGGGCGGCTAGCCCAAGCCACCACTAGTGCTGCAACATCCACGCTGCCAGTTTTAGCTGAGCTAGTGCGAGTCTGTCTACCTGTGCTGGGAATCACACCTCCCTGCTGCAGTGCAGACAGACATACTCGAAAAGGCCAGAGTTCAGACTCTGCCTCTTGCAAGCAGGGAAATGCTAGGAGTTCTGTGGGGGGTCAGAGACTTCCTTACCTTCCAATGTTTTAATGGTGGATAAAGTGAAGGTCTCTTCCTTTTCAAACTCATCACCAACCTCGTCCCAGGCTGCGCCAAAGTTTGGCTTCAGAACCCTCTGGATGTGATCAGCTACCGTTACCTCAATGTCTTCAAGCTGATAGGGAAAGAAAGTTTTACATAAATAAGATAGTTCTTGTTGGGAGAAAGCTATAGACTTGGCTCACTGCAATCAAGTAAAGATGGTGACATTTCCTTTTGATCATGGATTTTCTCAGAATTAGCTTCCTGCCTCCCTTCTGATTTATTTGAGCAATGATATTTTGGTACAATCTGTTTTGATTGGGTATTGGAGTTGGAAGAGCCTTCAGCTCTTCCATGCCCAGGGTTTTATGATGGTATTTCCCATTCCGAGCACAGCTCTCAACCTGCCAAAGATCAAAATGTCTCAGAAAGGTCAAAAGAAGGGACAACACAAAAATAAAATTTAACAAAATAGAGGCAGGGGCTTGAACTAATGCAAGATCTGCATTTCTAGAATACTGAGACACTTCTCTATATTCTACATCCCAGCTCATCATTTCTGAGATCAATAATGTACAGTGCGAACCCCAGGTCCAAGGAGGACTGACAGCGGAGTCCATAATGGAGAAGGGTACATGCCTACATTTGAGATCTTCTCAGGAAGTATCATATCTGATACCATCCACCACTGAATGTTCAGTGAGCTGAGCTGCTGTTGTGGCCACATTGGAGGTGGACCTTGCCTCACTGGATAAGCCCATCTCTCCAGTGCATATGCACCTGGAAACACTCCTCTGTAGGGGCATGATCAAAATCTCCTCACAATTCTAGTTTAATTAATGGATGGACTATGGCTGTGATTTAAAATTGCTCAAGTGCCGTAGCAGAGAGGGATGAGTGTCTCGTATAACCTGGCACAGAGAAGGGTCTAGCTGCGCAGTGTCTTTTGGAAAATCCTCTCTATTCCCTCTGCTTGGACAAAGCTCCACCGGCTCTTACTACAGCTCATGCTGACTTACTGCCAAGTAGTTTCTACAATCAGATACTCATGAGTGCCTGGTGAGAAAGGGGCGGGGAAATACAGGAGCCAACAGAACAAGTTAAGGTTCAGACACATCACATCTTCTACTCCAAAAGGCAAACAAAGCCACCCTGTGTGAAGCGACTAAAGCTATTGGCTAAGCTCAAGGTAACTTTTCGCTCCCAATGAGCAAGAGAGACCTCAGCACGAAGATTGGTTTTGTGCTCAAAAGCTCTGTCTGGATATAGCAATGGGCTCAGACAGAAGCCCTTACACAGAACCCTAATACAGCCCTTGTCTCACTGACAAGAAGAAGGAGCCAAGGTTCCCTTCCAGGCTCAAGGGCCAGCAATGGAATTTTCCTGGTACCAGAGTCAGACTCTGGCCTATAAAGTGAAACTCATTCCGTGCAAGAGCTGGCCTAACAGCCTCCATTCATGAAAGCAGCTACTGTGTTGATGGAGCCCACTGTCCTGTTTTGAGCACCGACAGGTTATTTTTAAAGTAAAAGCACTTTTTCAAGAATAGGAGGAGCTTTATTTACCCTCCAACAGAGAGTTCTAGTTCACAGGAGGGCTGCCCAAGGTGTGGGTAGGAACCATGCCAGCTTTTCCACACAGCTTTGCCAACACCCTTCATTCCTGACGCGTGACAAAGCATGCTAATCCAGGGCAACCCAATCTAAGGGAGACACCACAGCCTCCATAAAGGCAGATGTCCAGTGTAGCCAGGTATGTGCATGAAGAGTACTCATAGGAAGGTACTCCAGGTTAGGTAGAGTAAACCACCTGTCCATGCTGAGATTTTACAGCTTGTGAAGCTCAGAGCTTCATTAAATTTGTGTCTTGGTCCCAACAATCAGAAGAGCAGCTGCAGAGACTGGGGAAACTCAGGACAAGCAACTTCTGTCTCTCCATGGGAGGAACCCCACAACCCTCTTCACAGAAAGTGCCCAAAGCTTCTGTGGCCAGATAACATTTCAGAGGAACAGGCTATTGGTGCACAGAAAATACAAGGGGAAACAAAAGCCTCTGGACCTACTGAAGCTCCAGTTATCAGATCCTTACCACATACTCATCCTCATAGCCCTCATCGTCCGCTTCGCCAGTGTTTAGGTCACAATCCTTGACGGTGAATTTCATCATGCAGCTGAATGTACAGGCCACTGGGGAGAGGGGTGGCAAAGGAAAGGCTCACGTTACCATCTGACATGCATTTCTCTTCAAGGTTGGGAGCGTGGTGCAGTGTTCAAAATAGGGGACTGGAAGAGTCCTGGGTTCTATCCTCAGTTCTGCCACTGACTTGCTGTGTGAACTTGGACAAGTCACTTCCCCTCTCTGTGCTTCAGTCTCCGAAATGTGTACATTCTATTTATTTAGATTTAGTAAATGATTATAGATACAGGGGGTTGTGAGAATTGTTTGTAAAACACTGAGATCCTTAGATTAAGTTATATTATTCTTCACGGGAGGATCTCAAATAATGTTAGGAATGCTCATTAAATAAGCCTCTCTGCCCCTGCGAGATACTCAAGTTATTATCTAGGAGTCACTTCACCTACCACTGAAATGTTATCACCTCTGCATTGCAACACAGCAGCTGACTAATACTTCTTTACAAATCAAGGCAGGCAGTGATGAACCATCCCAGATGAAACAAACTATCCAGTGAACAATAAAAGAGGTATAGCAGTCATCAGTTGTGTAACTACAAAGAAAACCAAATGAGACTGAAGCGTGGAGAAAGGCCATTTCACTTTCTAATTGGTGAGGTAATAAGTGAGCTGGAGACTCAGCTGTACCCATTCTAGCATGCATTCCAACTTCTATCCACCTACTGTAGGTACTTACATGGCTCCCGTTCCCATAGTGACTGAGTGCACTACAAACATCTCATAACATCCCCGGGAGACAGAGCAGTATTATTATCCCAGTTTCACACATGGAGAACTGAAGCACAGAGAGACTAAGTGATATCTGTGGCAGAGCAGGGAACTAAATCCCAGTCTTCTGAGTCCCAGGCTAGTGCCCTCACCACCAGATCATCCTTCTTTTCTTTACAAGTTGCCTGAGCAATCTCAGCTTTCAGTCATAAAATCCATTAAGGGTACTGGTAAGGGCATTTCCAGTGCAACGGGTATCTCAGGCCTATGCTGCAGGGGAGAGACAACTACTTTTAAGAGGTAAGATTAGGCAAGGAAGGAATTTAGGCTCTGGTAGTGTGGGACCCTCCAAATGTAGCTCCCAGGCCCACCCCACAGACCTCGTCAGTAGCCAGCATCACAGTAATTGTTACATTCACGCCAAGCAGTCGTCCTAGCGTCTGAAAAGAAGGGAGACAAAGGGCTGTGCACAGCCTCACTCTGAAATGCTCTGAAGCAAGTTAACCTAGAAGAAGCGGGAAGAATTCTTCCAGGAGGGGAGCCTTGAGAGGTTATACTGCACAGAGTAGTGAAGAGAAACTGTATTCGGTGCTGTTGGATGGCGTGTTCACTTACCAGCTATAGTAAATGGCTTGTACATGGGGCAGAGGGTATAGGGAATACAGTTTGGGTTATCTGAGGGGAATGGCAATCTACGAGGACAAGCTGCTTACCTGCTGTGGGGTCCTCTTCAGGCAGTGCCACCAGCGTGTAGCAGATACCAGGCTGGTTATACAGTAGGCTTTTGGCAGGTATGTAGCCAATGACCTCATACCCCTCTGTCGGCTCCATCTGTACTGTGACGTTCTCCAGGATCTGATCATTCAGTGTATTTGTACAATCAAACTATACAGGGAAGGAAAGGGAAGCAACAGCTTGAAGCCATTAATGATGGACATAATAGGAGATAGTGTTTCAGGCAGAGGACCTGCTCAGTGTGATTTTTAACACTGACTCCCTTTTGCAATATCTGCTACCTAAATACAAACTCTGTTCTACTGGATGTCGACTTGTGTAGTCAAAGGACCTTCCTGTGAAGGTTTAGACAGAAGCTGGCATTTATACTTTTTCAGCTGAGAAGTTAAAAACCCCAATTAATGCAGAGACCTCTGTAAATATTTAATAGGAAAAGAAATTTAAAATAAAGACACAATGGCCCAGTGGCTCGATCTTAGCCTTCTGCCTGACAGGAATCAGAGGGTAGTTGTTCTCTTTCAGTGCAGTATTGTGTCTTAGTGCTTTGTGCAGGGCAGTTTTAAATGTCCCCAGAAAGACAGCTTTCCATCACTTCCCCAGGGAAAGTATTCTAAGATCTTCAATATAAAGAAGGCTAGATTGACACATATATAGCCTCCATTTTCCTTCCTCAATTTCATACAAATGCAGTATCTCAGAGTTGAGTTGGAGGTGGCCCTTCTAATGGCTAGAGCAGAGGAGAGGGAATCAGGACACCTGGCTTCTATTTAGGCTCTGCCACTGACTCATTTATGACCTCAGGCAAGTCACTTCACCTGTGTGTGTGTTCACCTGGGTGTAAAATGGATGTAGATAATGAATGTGCATCTCTGTAAAGAGTTTTAAGAGCCTCTGTAAAAGGAGTTAGGTAAGCATAAAATATTCATACTCTTCATAAACTAACTAGCTGCAAAACTTCTCATGCCCTGGGCCACTTGGAATCTCAGATGCCCAGGTGAAAAGTTGCACATGCATCATAAAGAATGTCTCTTAGACATAGCAGGAGCATGCTGGGGGCATAGCCAAGCAATACAGAGGGAGTATATATATTATTCATGGCTTAAATGAGTATAAGTCTTCTCTCCTCTTGGCCTGTCTTTCTATCGTAACCTTCTCACACTGTCAAATTAAGGAAGCTTCACCCTTTCTTGACCCTGACTCTGAGGCCTCTGGTTGAGGAACCTTTCCGTCCTACCCCATAAACAAAGTAGCCCTCCGCTGCTCACATATACACTATGAATGAGAACAGCACCACCTAGTGACTGTGTACATGCTTTAGATGTACAATATGCACACATGCTTAGGTTAAATTCAAATTACTTGGGCCCAGAGTATGGAAGAAGCGGTCTCAATACCATTCACCTCTGTTACATATTGTGAACTACATAAGACACACCACTGGGAAGAAACAGCCCAGTGGGTGATTAACAATTAGGAGATTATTTTTACAACCCTGTAGCAGCAGCCTACGCACCTGGAACACCATGTGGTTGGCAAATGTGTGCTTGGTGCAACGGATCACATACTCAGTCTCAGATTCTGTAAGAGCCACAGGCTCTGGAGAGGACTTGAAGAGTGGGCCCAGCCCTTGGAACTCTGGGATAGCTGCCAGTTGCTCTAAAACAGAGTTAACAGAAAGAAACGTTTCTTTTTCAGAACTCGCATGTATCAGGTAGCAGGTCTCATTCAGAGGCTCTAAGAAGCACTTGTTAAGTCATCTGAAAGTGTTTTAGCAAAGAGCTACCAGCAACTAAATACATTAATTAGGACATTAAAATCTAGCACCAAATTCTTTCTTTGGACATGCCAGCCATTCACCTAAGCAGGAGCCAGACACGAGTATGCCCTGAAGGTAGAGCTGGGCCCCAAATATCATATGAGTGAAAGTGCCCAGAACAGAGAGAGATTTCAAAGCTCAATTAACTCCTGCTCATCTCTGTAATAAATCACTGATCCAACACTGTGCACAGGGATAGATTCAGGGTGAGGGTGACCACACTGACAGGAGCAGTGAAGGGCTCCAAACCTGGTCCCAGGGTGTGCATGAGCAGGGGGGACATGAAAGAAAGCGAAACACCACACACATACAGGAATTAGGGGCTTAGATCAGCCAATCTCCTGGGCCTGGTATTGATCGGTTATTGAGTGCACACATTCACCATTCCTGCTGCATTTATAACCTGCAAAATCAAAAGCATTGTTGGCCCTTCAAGTTTGGAATCCCCTCCAGATAAGGAACATAGGAATTGCCATATTGGTTATGTCTAGTGGTGCATCTAGTCCCCATATTCTATCAGTGGCTAGTATCAGAAACTTCAGCAGATAGGCAAGAAACACTGCTGTGGGCACTTGTGAGATAACCTGCCCCCACGAGAAGATCCCCTAACCATTACTTCACTAGTTAGAAGTTGGCTTGAAGCACAACGGTCTATTTCCCTTTCATGAGGGTCAACTCAGATGGTGAAAGACTACAGGATTTAGGCAGGCCCAACAAATCACATGACCGCTACATCCGCACCTCTTCTACCTACACAGGGTTAATGAGAGATGCCCCACATTCTGCTTACCTTGGAATATTTCTTGCCTTGTTGCTGCCACTTTCTCTGGCTGTTTGACCACAGTGATAGGAATACTTTCTGCAGGGACAGAGAAATTAATTGAGAAGCTCACTAGCTCACATACATAAAACATCTTGACAGGGACTCCTTCAGAATATGAAGGAAGCCCATTTTTTGTCTTGCTACAAACTCCATTACTCTCACCCCAAGTAATGCATCCTATTGTACTCAAAATCCACACCTTTACTTCCAAAATAGCTTTGGAACAACAGTAGCTTCAGTAGAAGCAGCAAAGAATCCTGTGGCACCTTATAGACTAACAGACGTTTTGCAGCATGAGCTTTCGTGGGTGAATACATCCGAAGAAGTGGGTATTCACCCACGAAAGCTCATGCTGCAAAACGTCTGTTAGTCTATAAGGTGCCACAGGATTCTTTGCTGCTTCTACAGAACCAGACTAACACGGCTACCCCTCTGATACTTGACACCATGCAAGTAGCTTCAGTGAGGATTATGAGCAATTACTATTATAAACAGGAAGATTACAACAGAATCCTAATCTGGGAGCAACTGAATTTACCAGCACGGACTTTACAGAAAATAAACACCCCAAAATTCAAACAAGATGGATCCTAACAATTCATAGCATCACACAAGCTGGAGATAAAGAAGCCCATGAGGTCCCATCCAGTCCATCTCCTGAGGGGATGTTGAAAGCAATCAGCTTTAATACTGGAGAGGCGTGCCCCCTGTTATTCCATGGGTACCTGTTCTTTGTTCTGTGATGGGAGCAGTTGCTAAAGGAACAGATTTCAGGTCAAAGGGTTTCTCAGAGGGTTCCAGAGTATACTGATGCAGCGCCCTCTCCAGGCCAGGGATGGACACTGTCAAGCCTGAGGAAAGAAGGGAGATCACTGAAGACACAGCAAACATCAACTCTGTGAGCCACTGAGTCAGAGTCCAACTAAAATCTCCATCTCTGCTCTTCTTAATTGGCTAGTGTCATAAACAGATAGTTAAGGGTTAATGTCTCTTTTACCTGTAAAGGGTTAAGAAGCTCAGGTAACCTAGCTGACACCTGACCAGAGGACCAATAAGGGGACAAGATACTTTCAAATCTTGGTGGAGGGAAGTCTTTGTTTTGTGCTCTTTGTTTTGGGGGTTGTTCGTTCTCGGGACTGAGAGGGACCAGACATCAATCCAGGCTCTCCAAATCTTTATGAATCAGTCTTTCATGTTTCAAACTTGTAAGTAGCACAGGCAAGGCATGTTAGTCTTATGTTTGTTTTCTCAACCTGTAAATGTTTCTTTTTGCTGGAAGGATTTTTACCTCTGTTTGCTGTAACTTTGAACCTGAGGCTAGAGGGGCTTTCCTCTGGGCTATATGAATCTAAGTACCCTGTAAGCATTCTCCATCCTGATTTTACAGAGATAATTTTTACCTTCTCTTCCTTTAATTAAAAAGCTTTCTTTTTTAAGAACCTGATTAATTTCTCCTTGTTTTAAGATCCAAGGGGATTGGGTCTGAACTCACCAGGGATTGGTGAGGGGGGATGGTTAATTTCTCCTTGTTTTAAGATCCAAGGGGTTTGGATCTGTGCTCCCCAGGGAAGGTTTTGGGGGGACAGAAAGCGTGCCAGACACTGATTTCTGGTTGGTGGCAGTGTTACCAGATCTAAGCTAGTAATTAAGCTTAGAAGGGTCCATGCAGGTCCCATCTGTACCCTAAAGTTCAGAGTGGGGGAGGAAACCTTGACAGCTAGTGTAGTAGAAAGCATATGTACCCAGTGTTCATGCATTGGACACACTGAATCCAGTATTTCTGAAAATACTGTGAGGACATTTATGCAAATGATTATCATCCCCAGAGCAAACCTGTAAGCTGCAAACATCTGGAATGCATTTGACAATTGTAACCACATTCCTCAGGGCCTGAATCTGGGTTTCTGATGCACAGCCATCACTGCACTGCAGCCTGAGAAGTCAGCCACGCTACTGCATACATATGAGCAGATTTGGAAAGGATAGCAGAAATGCATGTGTCCTTCACATCAAGAGGTAACCTACCAAATGTCTTTACCTGCCCTTACCATTCATGCAATTACAGGCCAATTGACATATTTATGACAGTCTGAAGAATGTTCAAGGAACCAGTCTGTTCCCTAGGGACATTGGGTAAAAAAAATGCAGCTTTATTCTGAAAAGCCTCCACATTACCATTCAGGATGTAGCCAGCATTGAGAGCTTTCTGCTTCTGCTCCAGAACATTTAGGTAGAACGTGGCTCTGTCTCTCACTTCATTATCATCATCCATCACACACCTGAAGGCAAGACAAAACCCATCTGTGAACATTGTGAATGTATGCAGATGACTGATCTATCTTGGTGGTGGCCTAAAGAAACTGAAAATATGCGTTGTAGAATAGGGTGAGTTGTGGCACTGGTGATCATACTAATACGGCAATAAATAAATCAATAGTTTGCCTCCTTCTGACAGCCATTCTGGGCAAAAAAACTTCAAAAACAGACTTCAATGAGAAACTGCAGAATTGGAATTAATTTGCAAACTGGACACCATTAAATTAGGCTTGAATAAAGACTGAGTAATGACCCATCCACTCTCAAAGTAAAAACTATTTCCCCATGCTAATTTTTCCCCCTACAGTTACTCACACCTTCTTGTCAACTGTTGGAAATGGGCCATCCTGATTATCACTACAAAAGTTTTTTTTCCTCCTGCTGATAATAGCCCATCTTAATTGATTATTCTCGTTATAGTTAGTATGGCAATACCCATTTTTTCATGTTCTCTGTGTGTATGTGTGTGTGTATATATATCTTCCTACTGTATTCTCCACTGCATGTATCCGATGAAGTGGGCTTTAGCTCACGAAACCCCAGATCTACTCTACTGAATTTGAATGAGGAGTACTTGTGGCAATTTAGAGACTAACAACTTTATTTGAGCATAAGCTTTCATGGGCTAAAACAGCCCACGGAAGCTTATGCTCAAATAAATTTGTTAGTTTCTAAAGTGCCACAAGGCCTCCTCGTTCTTTTTGCTGATACAGACTAACACGGCTACCACTCTGAAACCAGCAATATTAGAATCTGTCATGGGAGGCAGTGTTCTATATACACCTCTACCCCGATAGAACGTGACCCGATATAACAGGAATTCGGATATAACGTGGTAAAGCAGTGCTCCGGAGGGGCGGGGCTGCGCACTCCGGTGGCTCAAAGTAAGTTCGATATAACGCGGTTTCACCTATAATGCGGTAAGATTTTTTGGCTCCCGAGGACAGCATTATATTGAGGTAGAGGTGTACCCAATAGTGGCTCTAGGACTGTCATAAACATACAGCTAAGGGTAGCATCAAATCCCTCCTTTCCCTGTTAGGGGTTAAGAAGCTCAAATAACCTGGTTGGCACCTGACCAAAAGGACCAATAAGAAAAGAAGATACTTTCAAATCTCGGGGGGAGGTTTTGTTTGTTCTCTCTTGGGACAAAGAGAGAGACCAAGCAGGTAATCCAGTTCCTACTGAAATGATGCATCTAAAATTACAGAAATTGTAAGTAATAGCAAGGAAATGCGTTAGATTATCTTTTGTTTTAGCTTGTGAATTTTCCCTATGCTAAGAGGGAGGTTTATTCCTGTTTTGTAACTTTGAAGTTGAGCCTAGAGGAGAATTCTCGGTGTTTTAAATCTTTTTATTACTCTGTAAAATTACCTTCTATCCTGATTTTACAGAGGTGCTTCTTTTACTTTTTTCTTTATTATAAAGTTATTCTTTTAAGTGTCCTAAAAACCCAAGGGTCTGGTCTGTGCTCACCTTGTTAACCTATTGGTTGGTATATTATTCTCAAGCTTCCCCAGGAAAGGGGGTGAAGGGGCTTGGGGGATATTTTGGGGGAGATAAGGCTCCAAGTGGCCCCTCCCTGAATGTTTGTTTAAATCACTTGGTGGTGGCAGCAATACCGTCCAAGGACAAGGAAAGGAATTTGTGCCTTGGGGAAGTTTTTAACCTAAACTGGTGGAATATAAGATTAGGGGGTCTTTCATGAGGGTCCCCACATCTGTACCCCAGAGTTCAGAGTGGGGAGGGAACCCTGACAAGGACTCTGCACCCAAAAGACTGTGCAAGTCCAGAGGTCTCATTATATTCTACCAAGTGGGTCAGGAGCTCCAATATGTCAAGAAAATCCCAGGTGTGCCAAACATTTAAAGTTCTTAGGAAGAATCTCTGAAATGTCTGCTGGGACAGAGGGCAGATTATGTAGCTCACCTCTTCAGTAACACTAAGATGCTGGGTAACACATCCTCGTTCTGGGCTCCAAATTTAGCCAGAGCACTTACTGCACCTGTAGCAACAGCAGGAAAACAGGATCAGCTGGCAAAGTTAGCAACTGGAAGTTCCCTCTGTTTTGTGATCTTACTTTAATGCAACAGTTTTAGAGCCAAAAGACAAAACTAACAGCAAATTTTTTTTTAAAGTTAATCAGCAGCAGGAAGCCTGCCACTCAGACAATACAAATTACTCACATTAGTTAAATCCAAAGCAGACCGTGAAGAGTTACAAAGGGATCTCACAAAACTAGGTGAGGGCAACAAAATGGCAGATGAAATTTGATGGTGATAAATGCAAAGTAATGCACATTGGAAATCATAATACCAACTATACATACAAAATTATGGGATCTAAATTAGCTGTTATCACTCAGGAAAGATCTTGGAGTCATCATGGATAGTTCTCTGGAAACATCTGCTCAGTGTGTAGCAGCCGTCAAAAAAGCTAATGTTATTATCTATCCCTTTCCTAATGGCTCATAAGAGAGAAAATATCATAATGCCACTATAAAAATCCATGCTACGTCCACACTTTGAATACTGCGTGCAGTACTGGTCTATACATCTAGAAAAAGATACATTAGAATTGGAAAAAGTATAGAGAAGGGCAACAAAAATGACTCTGAGGAGAGATCAAAAAGACTGTTCAGCTTGTAAAAGAGATGACTGAGGAGGGACATGACAGAGGTCTATAAAATCATGAACGGTGTGGAGAAAGTGAATAGGGAAGTGTTATTTACCCCTTCATGTAACACAAGAACCAGTGGTCACCCAGTGAAATTAACATGCAGCAGGTTTAACACACACAAGGAAGTACTTCGTCACACAATGCACAAACAGGGGATGTTGTATAAGACAAAAGTATAACAGAGTTAAAAAAAGAATTAGATAAGTTCATGGAGAATAGGTCTATCAATGATTATCCAAGGATGCTCAGGGATGCAACCCCATGCTCTGGGTGTCCCTAAGCCCCTAACTACTAGAAGCTGGGACTGGGATGGATTACTCGATAAACTGCCCTGTTCTATTCACTGAAGCATCTGGCACCAGCCACTGTCGGAAGACAGGATACTGGGCTAGATGGACCAGTGGTCTGACCCACTGCGTCCATTCTTATGTAGAACACAGAGCCAGCAAAGTGCTGGCAAATCTTCCTCCAGCCATCTCAACCAAAACATCAAAACCTGCCCACTGTGTATTCCTCTACATGGAGACCAGCACTCCTGCTAAGGGATGTTGGAGTTTTCTTACTATGGACAAAGGGTTGTTAGGGACTAAGCCGAGTGCCAAATCGTATTTGAACTCATTCTACAGAAGGTAAAAAGCAAGTGGATTAGCCCACTGAGAAACCCTTTACTTGAAGTTCAGTCACAGAAATTTACTCAACTTTGAAGGACATGCATCTTTCTAGGCCTGCACCTTACCTGCACGGACCTCCTCATGCTCCAAGACGACCCTGTTGTAGATGAAGCGAATGTATTTTGAAGGGTTGTTGGTCTTGGGCCCTTCCTGCCCCAGCAGATGGAGGATACGGGTGGCCAGAACAGTGAACTCGCAGTCCTCAATGAACTCACACAGGTGAGACAGGCCAGTCTCTTTGCTCTCAGAGTTTTCCTCAATGATGCTGATGATGCAGTCCACGATGGCTCGCTTGTATTCAAAGCCACCCTATGCGGCAAAGGCCAGTGAGAAAATTCAAAGGAGGCCAGAAGTTCTAACTAGGAATGTTAACCAGCCAGGAAGGGATTTAGTTAAGAGAGAGATCCGCAACTGCTGACTTTTAACCTGTGTTTGGGTAGCAACACTGCCCCACTCTGTCAGGTCTGCTCAGCTACCTCCATATGTGTTCTGCACCTCAAAAAAATTGCACTGACAGAACCATACTGGGTCAAGCTCTTATAAACATGACAGGAATTGGAAGCACATCGCAACCCTTAGTTTTTCAGTGGGACTTTGGAGTTACTTCTGTGCTTGCTTAGGAACTGCTAATATTCAAGGTCTCTGTACAGCTCACTCCAAACAGAGAACAATTACAAACACACCAATTAAAAAGCAAGCCTTAAAGAAGGGGCTGCAGCTGAAGGGTTTACATCTCTTTTAAGAAAGCCCCCATTTTGAGCCACTCTGCTGGTAGAAACATTACATAAAACAACCATATCAGGGGGAAATAATCCCTCTTCCCACACCAGACATCCAAGTATGAATCACAAAAGCAATACATTAGGTATCAAATCAACCACTGCAGGGCCAATCAAATACAATACATTAGAGTGGGAAGATGAAAGATCAGTAGCTCCCCTGGCATACCCTGCAACTGGCTACTAAATACACATAAAATTACCTTCAGATGTTACTTACTCATGTTCATTCGAACAATGGGGGATTAAACAGAGTGATGTCTTCTTATAATTTACGTGCACAATTTTGGGTGCTCTGAATATATTAGGAGCTACATTGGATGAAAGAACCATAAAATTGAGTGGTCTGAACTCTGAAACCATATTTCAAAATTACACCGGCCACCCAGGCAGAATCTGCGAAAATGGAATATTCTATTTTCAAAGTACAAGATAAGAAGTCTTGGTATGATCCAAAATGGGAAGTTTTAATAGGCAGAACATGATGTCATAACTGACAATGTTAATGCCAGCTGGGTAGCAGGCATATGTGGAGTCCTGAGTGCTATAGGAGATTATTTAGAAAGGGTTTCAGAAAATCTCTGACAGTGCCTTTATGAAATTCTGTATCTGAAGGCACACAGAGAATAGCTTCAGGTATGATCCCTCATTGCAACAGCAGGGGGAGCAGAACTAAAATAGTTTTAGGTCACCTGATAATGGATTTTTGATACAAGACAAGGCTTCTTAGAATTTAATATCAAAATACGATGGGCAGCAACAGAAGCTGGTTCAATGTTATGCAGACATGTATTGCCAGTGGATCTCCTGTTACGTGCATTTGCTTTGAAAGTTAATAAAGCCCAGCACCAGAATCCCACTCATGCTGCAAATCAGATCACGGAAACACATTGATAAATAGTTTTTGATGTCACTTTGCAGACAGTTGTCACATATCAAGCTTGTCATTTCTACTAGCCATGCTTACATTGGGACTGCAAGCTTTTCACCTGCCACATAGCACTTGCTATACAGCACTTAACACTACAGGCCTCATTCTGACTGGGGCCTGTAGGTGCTACAAATAAATAATAATAATACAAAGTAGCTGACTAGTAGCCTTACCTCTTCCCGGAGCATAGTGAAGAGGAAATTCATGAGGACTGCATGCTTACGTGGGTACTTCTGACACAAGGCACTGATAGCCTGCACCACCACGACCTGACCGGGTTTAGAAACAGGGCATTTAACAAGGAGAATTCTGCCTTATTTCAATTTGTTTTTTTCTCCCCTCCTCATGAATTTTAAGCTGGACTGAGAAGCCCAGGAGACCATAGCTCTCCCTTCATCTACAAGATGGGTAGCATGCACTGGAGAAGCCGCCATAGGGATGAGAGGGGACTCCTCTCTCCATGCACTAGTTAGTCCCTGGAGAAGGCTGGTAATGGGGTCCATTAGAATACGGATTTCATTACTATGGGTAGTCTCCAGAACAGAGCCTACGAATGGTGGCAAGTTATAGAGACTGTGGGATACTTTGGGGATAGGTCAATACCATTATCCCCTTGCACTCATGTCTCCAGCAGATCTGAAGTCCAGTCTCTGGAAGTGAAAGAGTGGTGTAACCTGACCGAGACTTCAGAAGGCAAGTGTAAACAGAGAAAGACAAAGGCCCAGTACAGTTCTCACCAGGGGACACCTTCCATACCTTGAACTCATCTGAGATTTCCGACATGAAGGAGGAGATCTGCTTCATGAGCCGGTCAATGCTGCTCTCACTGCCAGTTTTCAGCAGTGTGGTGATAGCCAGCGTAGCGATGCTGCGGTTGGAATCCGTCACTAGGTTCTCCAGGTCCAGGTTACAGGCAGTCACAGCAGATGGGTGCTTCATGGCAACCTAGTGAGGAGAAACAACGGAATTCACTGAATACATGGAAAGTGTCCAGCTGACAGAACCAAATGCTATACAGACCCTACACAGCACTCAAGACTGTCTACCAAACCAAATATAACAGGTTCTAAGAGGCCATCCCAGATAACTTTACCCTCAGGTGAGTTATCAGCTTTGTTCTCCCAAAGAAATATACCCCCTGCTGAAAGACAGGCATTGGTAACATGGCCTTTAAATGCTGTGTGTCCATTTTCTCGCCCTCCATTTATAAAGTCTCAGACCCTATCCATTGCCACACAGGAAGCCAGAAGTCCCTGCAGGGCGTCTGAACTTCAGTTCTCCATGGACCTCAGCTCTGCAGTGTCTTTGGAGCCAGGCTCAGACCAGCCACTACACAGACGCTATAGCTCTTCCTTTGGGAATTGAAGGCAGCAAAGTAAAGGCTATGAAAGGCTGCTCCACCCCTTGCACTAGAGCAAAAGTTGCTATGGGGATAGGGTGAGGAGGAGTATAAGGATTTGGTCCCAGTCGCTTAACAAGGAGCTGCTTCATCATAAGAAGAGACTTGGAGGCGTCGAGGGAAATGCAGTACTGCACAACACCTGAGATTCGCTGTCACTAGAGACCACTAGTCAGTGTGATTTTCTGATGTGTTCCTGGATGTTCTTATTTTGCACAGAAAGCAATGAAATAGAAACTCTGGTTTCCTAATTTCTAAATACTTGGGAACCATGTGTAGGACAGGGAGAGAGGAGGGTAAGAGTGATAGAAATCAAATCTTTACATAGCCTGGCCCCCTTTTTCTTCTCTGGACCTGAGGGGATCTGGACCTCACCATCCAGGGGAGGTGAAAGCTATTCAAACTCCTAGAACTGTCTTACCTTGTTGAGGGTGCGGACAGCTGCATATCTAAGAGCTGCTTTCGGGGAGCTGCAGAACAACTGTAACACTGAAACAGCATCAAATGCAGACATTTAGAAATCGATGAACCAGGAGTGCCAAACACCCCACACAAAAGATTCTGATTCACTGTAAGAGCACCAGTGAGCAGGGAATAATTGGAAGCTCTCTGGATTTACACTCTCAGAATCATAGGGACCCATGGAAGGTTAGCTAGTCCAGTGGTTTTCAACAAGTGGTCCGCAGACACCTGGGGGCCCATAGACAATGCCTAAGGGATCTGCGAAAGGTTGTCGTTACCATAGAACAGTGGTTTTCAACATGCGGTCCATGAACTATATTTAAGATTTCCAAAGGGGACCACATTTCCATTTGAAATTGAAAACCACTGAGCGAGTCCATCTCCCTCCTTTCCCTAACATCACTAAAAGGTGCTCATCAAGCCATGATTCGGAAATTTCTATCTCCATCCCCTAGTTGATCTTCCCAATGAACCTTTATTTTGACTGCCACTTGAACCCATTTTTTCTTGTTACAATTTAAATCCCATTCTATTCCATGTGTTGTTGGCCAACAGAGAGCATTGTTATTGCAGATGGAGGTCTCTTACACACACCTTCCCCAGAGCTCAAATGCAACACCTCAGTGAGCATCTGAACTCCATGGGGCTGGGAAGCTAGAGCCCCCTGGTTGCTTCAGAATCCAGGTCTCTCTCAGAGCTGCTGGCAGGTCACAAGGCAAAAGGATTTTTGTTGTTGTTGCTAATTAAAATGAGACTGCATTGTAGACACTGACCCTAGAACAATCCACACTGAATAAAGCAGGGAAATACCTTCTAGCATCAGCAAAGACATATATAGGCAATAATGACATCTGAACAAGCTTGAGTACCGATAAGGGCCTTACATCGCAGGGTAGTCAGCAAATGCAATTGTCATAGGCCCACAATCCCCCAGTTACACCCTTAAATAACACTAGACGTACCAGACACGGCAGGTGCCAGCTCTTTGGCAGTGCAGCTAGGCAGGTTAACAATGGCAGAAGCAGCTTCATAGACCACCATCTCGTGTTTGTTTCTTAAGCAGTTCTCAATGAAATCAAACAAGGGGCTGTCATGGCTAGGAGACAAAAATCAAGAAATTAAAAGGAGCCTTAGGCACCAGTAGGACAGACTGGGCTGGCAGAGAAGGAATGGCACTCAGAGCTACTGGAAGCTGCATTTTATGAAAAAGAAATATGATTGTAATCAGTGTGTGTTCAGTTAAGGCTTTGTGGTTGTCACTATGCTGCACTAATTTGCATTGCAGGGATAGAACTGAGACCCTCCTACCCCAAAAGCATAGACCTCTCCCTGATGAACTAAAGGGGAATTTCCATTAGCTGTTAGACACATAGGGCTCATGACAATCAACAGTGCAGTTCTGGTGCTATCCAGCAGAGCGCAATGATACATATACACTATCCACTTAATTACAATAGGATATGGAAAATCAAATGAAAGATTTCAATGAAGTGTGAGAACCGTACACAAGGGGACAGCATAAACATGGAAGCAAAGTGCCAGATCACCAAACACCTGGATTAGACTCACACAGATTGTCCAGTTACAAAATAAAAGTGACAGGGAATCACCTCCCACTCCCTTTTCTGTGCTATGTTTTAACTATTAATAAAAGGAAAGGGGCTGCATCATGTTGCATGTTATTTCTTAAAGGTTTAAACAAAACCAGGTAACAGGACAAGCCTGTAAGAGGAGATTCCTCAGATCCTACTTTGTAAGTCTTCCAATGTGGCAAAACAACTTCCTCACCTTCCAGCCTCTTCCTCCAGCAATTTGCTGGCCACTCGGATCATCATGCAGTAGGCAAAGGGCGACTTCAGGCCATGACGCATGAACTTGCTGAGCATCTTGTTGACTGCCAGACGGTCATTCTTACGCACATGGTAGAGTAAGCCGAGGGCATGATACTGCACAGATTAGCAAAGGAGAAAAGAAAGGGATTCACAAACCACATGCTAGGTTATTTATGCATTTACTCATCTATGGCCCAGAGATGTACAACTGAGCTTGGAGAATACCAAAACCCCTGCTCTGCTCTTTGATCTGCTGCATACGCCTGAGGGTTTCTTACCTGCACCATGATATTGTCACTGGAAGCTGCCTCCTGCGCTTCGTTCACCCAGCGTTTTACGACGTCAAAGCTGGTCTTCAGCAAGTGCTGTGGGCACAGAATAACTCATAAGAAAAGAGCCCATCAAGGTCCAGGATAAACTAATATAAAACAGCAACAACCCCCATCTTCTCCAACTTAGGTCTATATCATTCTCTCCAGAACCCATCTCATAGAGGTGTTGTGAGCACTGTTAATCAACATTAGTACACGGAGGACAAAGGGAGAATCTGGATTTATATTCCAGTAATTCCCTGAGGCCCCAATCAGGATTGAAGCCTCACTGTGCTGGGTGACCAACACCCCTCTCCCACCAAACACACACACACAAAGCCTCAGTCCCTGCCCAGAAGAGCTTGCCATCTAATTCCAACATTGTCTCAGTTAAGCAATTTCAAATCTACTTTTACAGACACACAAATCACCAGACCAGAAGGGATTTCTGCTTTCCCCTGGCTCCAGTCTCACAGCTCTCACTAATGAGAGGAAGAATTATACACACCACAATGGAGGAGAGGCCCTGTGTCTGATCTCATGACACCTCCACAAAGCACCATGTACGCTTCCTGCCAGAGTGACCACAAATAGGAGATTTCCTGGCAGCCAGGCTGTTCCCACACAAATGCTATTTCTCATCGGGTTCTGATCCAAGTCCAGTTTTAAATCCAAGACCAAATTCTGCAGACTGACATTCAGGGTAAATGCTGTCCATAGGAGATGTGAGCATTACAAAGGAACATGGGTCAAAAAGCTAGTCCAGCACGAGTAAGTCCTGTAAGCTTCCTCCTCCTATCATGCCTATTTCCCAAATGGACCAATGCAGGCCCACAGAGGATGTGACTCAGTGTTGTCAAGTGTGTCCTAGTCAATCATACTTCATATTTAAAGAAAAAAATTTCTCTACTGAAGAGACGGCTCATATTTTAACATGTGAAAATACTGGAGAACGTGCTGCTCAGCTCCCACCACAGATATTTGTTTCCTGGTTTAACTGGCCCTCACACAAATCCCTGCAGGTGCATACGTACCAATGATGACACCAGGGCAGAGCTGGACACACTGGGCACCTTGTCCACAATCGCCTGCTTCATGTAGCGCTCAATGGCCTGCAGCATGGTACTCTGCAGAGAGGGAAAATGAGAACCAACTCCTTTGAGGAGTTACAAAGAAAGCTGACAAGACTGCAAGGGGGATGGGAGCGTGGCGGGGAGGAGGGGAGCAAAGCCAGATATGGGATGCAAGGGCAGGGTTGGGAGGACCAATTGCCTGAGCAGCAGGTGGCACTTACATCAGTGATTTGGCAGAGTGCTCTCACAGCAGGGCCTCGGTAATTGTCATCCTTCCCAGTCATGTCTTTGGTTAAACTGTAAAAACATGAAGGAAGTTTTTTAGTATTGCGTATTTTACCCACTAGTGCTATAAAAAGCACACAAACAGCGTTGCACATACCAACACGTGGGCACTGGATTTCACAGCCAAAATCCACAATAGGTGGGTAAGAGGATACAACAATGCTGCCTTCAGCCTAGTCCTGCTCCAATAGGGAAAGTTTGGTCACAAGAGGAATGACAGGAGCCCTTATGCCATTCAGTTCACCTCAAGAGACCAAAATACCAATGCAGCTACTTAGAGTTAAAGGATAGAGTAATGTCTGGATTCCTTCCCTGAAAATCCTGCCCTTGCCCAAGGCAACGGACTGTGTTTGATGCAAAACTACATGTGGGGAAGGGGACTGACAGTCCCTATACATGGGGGCTGATTTCTAAATGCTGCATGGGCCCAAGTAGTGGGGTATGTTAAGCAGCACCCAATGAGGTTAGAACAATAGAAGTCACATGGCCAAATCCCTGCCTACCTATTTGGCAATGTATCCCCCAGAGAACGCTTCAAGACCTGGAGAAACGTTGAAGTGCTCAGACAGAAAAGCCAGAGTTAAAAAATAGCCCTTTACAAAAGAAGGTGGTCAGATACCATGGTGTGGGCACAGCATGGGAACCCAGAGAGACAAACCAAACACACAAAGGCCTGGCATATGGTATTTGCTGCACCATCAGTTCACATATATTGTTGGGATTTCAGTGCCTATATTTCAATGGCCCCCTGTAAACAAGAGCATTTCCTCAGCTTCATACCTCCCTGCAGGGATCACAGCTATCTCTAGATGGCCGGAGAAGACTTGCTGGAAGGAACATGCAAACAGTGGTGAAAGGAAGCGGGCACCCCAGCAAGGACTCACCTACTGGTCACAATGATGACATCCTCAGAGATGGAGGACATCTCTTTGATGGTCAGGTAACACATCCTGCGAAGAGTCGGCTGGCAGGGAAAACAGGCAACACAAGCATTAGCTGGCAGCACACCAACCCTGGCAGGGTGGGCAGAGTTGCCAACTCTCATGATTTTATTGAAAATCTGATATTTGTCATTTTCCTTTAAACCCCAGCTCCTGGAGCCAAGTGACTATGTGAGAATCTCAGCTTTCATTTAAAAAATAAAAATAAAAGGAAGGGTGAAAACCTGCCCCCACTGAAGTCAATGGAAATTTTGACGTTGACATCAATGGGGACAGGATTTCACTCTGTGCTTTGTGGTGCTCATGGTTACAGAGAAAAGCTTGAAAGTGTGAACTGAGGGAACTCTCAAGGCTCAGACACCAGAAGGCCAATAACAAGAACCGGAATTTTTTTTTTCCCTTTTTTTTTTTTAACTCATCAGATTTTTAAGTCAATTTTAAGCCATAATGAGCAACTCCGCTGCTCATTATACCCTGTAGGGAGGCACCAACAGAGTGTTTGCTGCTGGACTGCTCGGAACTGCAGCACCACGTGTCTAGTTGGCTACTGGTGTGGTGCTAGTTCTTTGCCTCCTTCAGGTACTGCTATGGGCAGGGAGGAAGGTCACTTTATCATGGGGCACACAGCAAGGCAGCCCATCATCTATTACATATTTGTACAGTGCTTAGAACAATGGGGCCCAAGCTGGTCGCAACTTTTAAGGACTCCCACAGTATAAATGTTAAATAATAAAGGCACTTAAGACGGAAGAGCCCAGATGGATGGTGAAGCCTGATGAGTGTGTCTTATCAGATGGTTTGGTTATGCAGACAGCACAGATTTGGAAGAGCTGGGAATGAAGGGATGGTGATGAAAGCCATTTGCACATGGTGACTCTCTGAATACTTTATGTGATAGCACTAGCCATTAAAAAGTTCAGTTGTTTTTTATTTTTGAATGGGAAGGTTCCCAGCCAGGAAATGGAGTCACCCTTTCCCTTCAATATATTTGTCTGTAGGTTGTATTAGCATTAGCTAAAGTGCTATCTACCTTGATATGCAGCTTCAGAACCTTTGTGCAGGTTCTCGCCCTCTGTAGGAATCTCCCAAAGAAGCGCTTCTCTACACACAGACTTTGTGGAAATCAAAGCACGCTATGGAACTTTTAATGTGCAGTAGCAGGGTCCACAGGGCAGTGAGCGTGTGGCAAGCTAGTGTGCTCTAGATTCACACCCCCTTTTTCCGCATACAAAGTCTTCATGTAGACAAGCCCCAAAGAGAAACGGGGAAAATGAGGCACTACTAAGATGTCAGTAACTAGAAACAGATGCACCTCATAATAATCATGTGCATGTGGGGGGCATGGATCAAGTGATTCTACCCAGGGGAGATCAGCTTGTCACATAAAGAGATAGCTCAAGGCTGAATGTGAGGCTCTCACCAGCATCACATCCTGCTAGACAGATGTATGCACAAAATGCATAAATATAGGACTTACATCATTGGACTGGAACAGCTTGGTCATGGCAAAGAAGGATTCCGTAGCTTCCATCACACCTAGGTGCTCCCCCTGGAATGGGCAAAACAGGGACAGAAATTCTTATTTACGAAAAAGCAGTTTTTGTACAGGTTAAAGGTTCCAGGACAACAGACTATTCATCCAAAGAACAGGTACAGCTTGAGTCATGACAAGGTGAGTTCCCCCCAGTTTGCCTCAACACTGGCAGGGAAGAACCACCTTCAATGCCCATCGATAGGGCCCTACCAAATTCACAGCCGTGAAGAATGCGCCGTGGACCATGAAATCTGGTCTTTTGTGTGCTTTTACCCTAAAATATACAGATTTCATGGGGGAAACCAGCATTTCTCAAACTGGGGTCCCAATCCAAAAAAGGATGGGGGGGTCACACAGTTATTATGGGGAGTCGCGGTATTGCCACCCTTCCTTTTGCGCTGCCTTCAGAGCTGGATGGCTGGAGAGCAGTGGCTGCTGGCCAGGCGCTCAGCTCTGAAGGCGGCGCCCCACCAGTAGCAGCACAGCATTACCATACCATGCCATCCTTATGCGCTGCTGCCTTCAGAGTTGGGTCAGAACCCCTACAGTTACAACGCCGTGAACTTTCAGATTTAAATATCTGAAATCATGACATGTACGATTTAAAAAAATCCTATGACCCTGAAATTGGCCAAAATGGACCGTGAATTTGGTAGGGCCCTATCCTTCGACACTAGAAATTGGCCTGCGTGGCCCCCTGATGTGGCGCTGAAAGTGGTTTAACTGCTGGCGTAGGTGGAAGAAAACCTTACTCAGCACTGTTCCAGAAGCATGACAACAACTGTCAGCGACAAGCCAATGTCCTGAAGGATGAGAGAGGAGTTCAGACTACATAGCCCATTCAATACTCCATCTCAGCTGAGATGGCTAATAAGGGGCCAGTTCGGTCCAGATTTTTAAAATTGGTTAGGTACCTAAAGATGCACATAAGACACTGAGTGGGATTTACAAAATCCCACTAGGCACCTACCTGCTTCTTTAGGTGCCTAAATACCTTTATAAGTCTGGCTCTTAGTAACCACTGCTACGTGAATACCTGACCACTAGGAATTGGATTTAGAACCAAAGTGGTCAGCAAACAGCTGTAAGATAATAACTTCCAGTTGCTACCAATCTGTGCATTTTGTTTTTTAAATTGCCCATTCTATCACTCCAGAACTCTTTGGGCCTGGAGAAAGTGGTAACTTACTGGAACAGCTTTCTAAGTAACATTTCATAAGGCACTAGCTAAAATTAGAAGACCAGACTAGTTTACAAAAGAAAAAACATTTAAAATCTAAAGAACTCCTAGCTCACGTTCTCTCCATTACCTGGTTTATGAGGTACAGAATCTTGGTGAGGATGTGAGCACATTTCCGAGGGTTTATTGGCGTCTCATTAAACACCCGAGCCTAGAAACAAACAAAAGCATGAAGAAGAGCCCAGAAGACCGTCTCTGTGGTTTATCTAACACATTGTGTGAACTGAGCCACTGATGCAAGTTACAGACTGGATATTTTAGGATTCTCTCAGTGACTTCAGATCAGACTTGCTCAGTTTGAGACAAAAGAAATACCCACACCTTCCCAACAACCATCTCTATTAACTCACCATGGGATCTGAAAGCCAAACTGTGATAAAGGTTCTATAGGCCATATTTCAATCTCAGCTACACTCATGCAACCCCACTGTAAGAGGAACAATTCTGGTGACGATGCACAAACCAGAATAGAATCCAGCTCCCTCTCTCAGAGCGGAGCTGTTTCTGCAGGGCTAACAAGAGCAAACAGTACTAAAAATGTTATATCTGTTCACTTCAGTGACAGAAATAACTCTGAATTTCAAGGAGCAGGTCTGCGGACCAAAAAAAAAAAAAAAGCCTTTTTTTTAAAAAAAAGTAATTTTTCAGAGCAGAACCACCCTTTAAAGGCAAAGATTGTCCAACAGCCAACCACATCTTATTTTTCAATTTCCCTGTCCTACTAGAATTTTAGGGCACCCAAGGTAGATTCCCCCCTAGTAAGAAGAGTTGGGAAAAACTGGGAAAATCTATTCTTACTACAGACAAAAATACATCCATTTACTCACATTTATAGTTTACTAACTCTTTTCATTGTTATACAAACAGGATCCAAAAAAAAATCAATGGGAACTTCCCCTTTGCTATTTATTTAAATGCCAGCAGGACTAGGACCAAAGTGTAGTTAATTTCTAAAGATCTCTAACTTCCTACCCCAGAGAGGAGACTATGCCACTGAGGATGTCCATAAAAGACACAGGATTTTTACAATTTACCTCTTGCAACACTGCACTCTTCTCCAGGTGCTGGAATGGATTGGAACCTCCACCTGTAAAATAAGATAATTAACAACGGTGATCCCAGGAATTGTGCTGTGTGAAAAGACACTAGAAAGCCTCCCTTTTGATCATCCCTTTTACACCTACATCTTAAAAAGGTTAAACATGACTCACTTTTCACTTTTCCAAAAACATCAAGTGATTGTTGATGTTTTTCTTGGCATTACTAATTAGTCAACCTTATCCCCTCCTCATTGAGGGCATCCAATAGATTCTCCCCGCCTTGCAGCAATTATCCATCAGTTAAGGAAAACTGTACCAGATTTTCTTCAGAGCTAATCAATGTTACTCCTAGATGGGCCAGAGGAGGTTGCTGAATATAAAGAGCTCCCACTTTCAGTTTCCAGGTCTGAGAGCAAATGATCAGGCCCAGAAATTAAACCCAGTGTAGCAACTGCCATAGAAAACACTAAACACAAGACTGTGCGACTCTGGACTACTTTATACTTTGCATTATAAAACAATCAGAGAATTCATCAGTAAACTATATTTTTGGATATACAGCTAATTAGAAAAAAACAAGACAGTGGACTGGAGAGCCTGAAAAAGGTTCATTTAATCATTCCACTTAGTATACTGCATGCTACTTTCTGATGAAAAACAGGAAAAAATGGGCCCGGAATGATCAGAAGGCAAGAACTACAGTTATGAATTTTTTTTTTAAAAAGTCCTCATTAAGTGTTTACTAGTGAGCTGCAACCTTTCATAAGCTGATAGCTCTTGATAAGCAAATTTAATTAGTGTCTAACCTCAGTGTGGCCCATAGGCTATATACAGCCCCTGGAACTCCACATTGCAGCCTATGGCCGGGTCATGTTTAATACAGAAATGCTGCCTGGAAAGAGTAGAGCTACTGACATGCAATGATCTGGACTTGAAACAGCACATGCTGGGCTCAGTAGTCTTTGTAAGAATCATCCCTAAAGACAAGGTTAGGTTCCTGTGGTGTTTGCCTGCAGCAGGGGCTCCAAAATGCTCTAAGTAACATAAAATGTATTAGTATAGGGATGATTCTTACAAAGACTGCTGGTGCCAGTTTGTGATGCTTCAAGTTCAGATCATAATGGAGCATTGCATTCTGCTGATTCTTATGCAAGTAAGATACAACCATTAGGCTCCAAATAAGTTACAAAGACAGTACCTGGCTGGGCAAAGCTTGGACGCTTACAAGTTGGAGTGGGAAAAGAAGAATGAGAAGTGATTAGGTTAGCATAAAATCCCAGTGTGTGCATATGCACACGTTCCAAAGAGGGATTTGAAAAAGCACTCCTAGTAATTTTATTGGCAACTACATACAACTAACTCTGCATCCTGACAGCCACTCTGAGCTCCATTTGTGATTCTGAAATCTCCCATTAACAGCAACAATCCCCATCAATTACTTCACCCTTCTCTAGCACCTTTCATCTAAGCATCCCAAAGCACTTTGCATATTTTGATCTAAACAATTATCCCTATTTTATAGATGGCGAAAACTGAGGCACAGAGAAGTTAAGGGCTACGCTTTCAAACATGGTCTGATTTTCAGATGTGCCCTCAATTGACTTCAATTTGTGTTGGGGTGCTCAGAACCATTACATGTCTGAAGTTGGGCCCCCAAAATTAGAGTCCACTTTTGAAAATATGTCCTTAAGTCACTTGACCCAGACCACATAAGAAGGCTGCTTTATAAACTTGCAATTGGACTATCAGAATATCAGCCATATATTTTTAAAAGCTATCCACACATATGCCAGCTGGGCCGGTGACTGATTTGGGGGACAAAGAGCCAGGAGACAGGGCAGGGAGAGAAGAGGAGGCAGAGCATGAGGGGATGGGGTAGTTAGGGTTTCTCTAGGTGTCATTTCAGGTGCATCCTCCTTAATCACCTGCCCCTCACTGTGCAGCTGGCTCTGGGACATCACTGAGGTGCAATGGGTAAATAAGGACTTTATAAATCAGTGGGGCGCGAGGTGAGGTGAGCAGCCCAGAAAATAAAGGACCCCACAACGTCAAGTGCCTGGGTCTGCACAGTTCGCATGGGCAGCCAGAGCCCCGGGGAGTGTTGTGGGCAGAGTTAAGGAGAACGCCTGGAAAGGTCACTCGCCGGGGGCACCTCACAAGCCGAGCCCGGGGCAAAGGGCTGAACGGACGCTGACAGGCAGCGCCCACCCTTGGAGCCGCGAGGGGGGGTCCCACGGCGGCACATTCCCCCGGGACGGGCCCGTCACACACTCACCGGCCTCCTCATCCTTCTTATCAAACTTCTTCAGCATCCTGCCCCGAGCTGGGGGCGCGCGGGGCCTGGGGGCGCGGGGCGGGGGGCGGGTGTCTAGCTCAGCACCTCCACTTCCGGCTGCGGTGCCGCTTCCTGCCAGCCTGTCACTGGGACAGCTCAGCCCGACAGCGCCGCGCACGCGCATTCGGGCCTGGAGGCTGGTCGGGCTGACGTGGCTGCCTGGCCCGACAAGGGGAGGAGGCGTTGGCGCTGTGCGGGGGCGGGGCAGTGACTCGGGGGGGGACCCAGAGCCTGGGGGCAGTGATGGGGGGTCGGGGCAGTGACTCGGGGGGGGGACCCAGAGCCTGGGGGCAGTGATGGGGGGGGGCAGAGCCTGGGGGCAGTGACTGGGGGGCAGGGCAGTGACTGGGGGAGGCCCAGAGCCTGGGGGCAGTGACTGAAGGGGGCACATAGCCTATGGGGCAATGACCTGAGTAATTAAAAGTTTCTCTGGACCTAGGTTATTTCAGATGCTGTATTTGTTAATCTCCTGCCCCTCTGCAGCGGGTTTAGGACACAGGAATACTATTTCCTGGGGAAGCTCAGTGCTATTAGAGGGAGAATAACTCCTGCCAGATGTGGGACCTGGCAACAGATAATTGATAGGGGTGGGCCAAGGCATCGCCTTTACCTACTGCACAGTGGTCCTGCCCCACCAGTTTCCTGGGGCCTTCCATTGGCAGCAGGGCTCAAAAGTGGGTGACATTTCCAGACTATAGTGAAGGATGCGAGAGACCTTTAAGGTTTATATTGAACCTAGGATTTGGCTTAACATTTCACAAAAGCCTTTTCTGCCCATATCTAGAGGGGTCTGTTGGAGGAGAGTATTAAAGATCACAGGATGTTCTTTGAGAATCTGATGGTATTATTGAAGGGGTCTTGGCTCACGGTCCCTTCTGCAATAATACACTTGCTGCCACATGTGAGCTATCACTAAGGACAGGGTGGCTGCTGGGGTCATTTCTGCAGTCCCATTGTGGCCAGTTCCTATTTTCGTTCTATATAGGCCATTGGGACACCCTGAGTGCTCTTTACAATCATACACTGTTCTGTTATTCTAGGCTTAAAAGCCAGCTGCTGATTTCACATGGTTATATTTAAAGGCATCCTTTCAGGGGGTGCAGTTCCCCTCTAGAGCTTGCATTCCCAGGCAAAGCTTAAAAGGAGGAAAAATAAATGTTTCCCCCTATTGATGTGTAGTTTTTAAATAATGAATCCCTTCCCTCATGTTGAAAGTTGTAGTCCAGTGCATGAGCCACACCAAAGCAGTAAAGCGTTCCTGTCCCACAGAGCTCACAGTAACTATAAGTGAGGATAATATAGAAAAATAGAATACTCAGCTAAGACAGAAGGTGGTGCTCATAGCTAGACACTCCAAACTCGAAATAAAGTGCAAATTTTTAAAAGCGGGAGTAATTAACTATTGAAAGAATGTATCAGGAGATGTGGTGGATTCTCCATCATTTGAAATCTTTTAATCAGAACTGGATGTCTTTCTAAAAACTAGGCTCTAGTTCAACCCCAACTAAAAGCTTTTCCATTCCTGCCTTGCCCCCAGAAATACCACTGCTGTTCCCTGGCATCATGAACCCATCTACTGCCCACCCCCCAAAATAGCAGTAATGCATCCCACAGATGACTTTGCTCCTCTTACCTACCTCTTGAATAGCTCTAACAGTCTTCTGGATTGTGTCAGGATTGTTTCAGGCAAGCAAGGAATAACTAGTAATATCTCACAGTTCGTTTATATTGCTCCTTTCCCCCAAAACAGATACTAGGTTACGTACTGGGATTCTCTCATCCAGCACTAGGGTGCAACATGACGGCTGTTGAGAGCACCGTAACACTAAACAATTTAGGAATATGAGAAAACATACTATATCCTATGTAAACTACAGGGGAAATTAAGGAAAGCAGAATAGAATTAATCAAGTCCAATTTGGCCAAGACACTGGAGTTAGGAGACTGGCTCTTGTAAAAAAAGAACACCATGGGAGTGCTAATGACCAAATGAAATTATGACAAATTTTACATCTCATTCTAACATGGCACCTCCAGCCACACAGCACAGCACCCCCTATCATCATGATGGCATATTTGTTCAGTACTGACTCAGGGGGAAGGACATTAGTTACCGAACCACTGAAACTCTACATTACCTTTTACAGGTGAGCCATCAAGGACTAGTTCTGATCCAGCCCAGCCCTACTTAACTTGTGAGAGTCAAGATTTGAGATGGCTGTAAGTCAGACAGTGCTGGGTGGGATCATTTAGCCCTTTTAACAAATGGGCTGGTCAGCCACCCCGTACTGACACTGAGCTGTGGATTGCTTTGTCATCTTCTGCAGTTATCCCAATTTGGATTCAAAGTGCTTGCAAAAAGAAACCTGGTATGTTATGAATCTACCCACAGATCTTATTATTGTCAAAGTTAGTGGTGTTTTACCTAAAGTTGCCTGCCAATGGCATACTGTTTTGTTCACCTGCCTGATCCCCTAAATCAAGAAGTGCATAGGAGGTCTGTTCAAGGGCATGTAGCCTGACCCTGTAGCTCTGCTTTAATGCCTGCTGGGAAAATATGTAATAAGAAATGTACTTACTGTAGAGTAAGTGGTCCTCAGAGAACATGGTAATGTCTGGGATAAACTCCAGCTAGTTTGAGGACGGCTTCTCATTCTGGTCTGTCCTTCACTTGTTCTGTGTAAATGGCCCGTGTACTTTGTACCAGTGTGTCAGCCCCAGCTCTCGGCTGTTATCTCAAAACCTCACTGAAGGAGTTGGAGTCAGGGTCCATTCCTGACACTTCACACTTACACACAATTGCATTCATGACTTGTAAAAGCCAGCAATTCTGCTAGATCTCTTGCTGGTGAGGGGATCCAGACAAGATACCAGAGGCAGGGAGTCAGATCCATTGCTGATGAAAACTGGTGTAACTTCATTTCTTTCAATGGACCAGTATTTAGTGGTCTCATTTTTTAGATGATCCCTCTCTTTTAATTACCCTGCCTTTCATTTTTATTTCCCTACACTGACCCCTGAATCTGGTCAAGGAAGGTTGGGCACAGCTGCTTCTAGAGCCCATCAGTGCTGGGCCTGGGTCAGCCAGAGAGCTGTGGTTCAAGGCCGCCGCTTAGTTGCTAAGTACCCCATGAAAACAAACTCCATGGGGTACTTAGCAACTCCTACCCCTCTTCCTCTCTCATCTCACCCCTGGTCCATCACTAAAACACCAAGGCCCATTTCCCTCTCCAGTTGGTTGATTTCAGGGGTGAGCTTGGGGCAACTTCATTTTCTTAGGGTCCTGTACATGGTAAGGAGTTCTGTGTTTGTAGGATTTGACTTGCTTGTACTGACTATAGAAATGCATGACCCCTTGGGGTGTAAGGGTCTTCCAGCCTATTAAATCTGTAGTGGGATACAGAGTGACAGGATAGTCCAAAATGATGTAAAAGAAATCAGATCGGATTTGAAAATGCCACTTTTTATTTTACATGTCACATGTCTTTCTGTACATTCTCTGCAGAATTGTTAAGGGTGGTAAATAAAGCTTTATTTAAAGAAAAAAAATTGTCTTTAACAGAGACACAAATAAGAGAGGGAAATACATTCAAGAAGTTTCATTTCAAATTTCTAGAAGATGTTATCTTTAAAACTTATCAGGAGTTTGCTGTATTGTCTGGAAAAGCCCAGATGTAGTTGAATCACATGAAACTACGCTACACCTGCAGCTTAAGGGTTCACTGTAAAGAGAAAAAAGTGATGGGCCTGTTTCTGATACAACACTGATGTAAATCAAGAGTGACTCCTCTGAAGTTAATGGCGACACACACCGATATAAAAACAAGAGAAAAATCAGGCTCCATCTATTTAAAAACAAACACTTTCCTCCCCGCCCCCGCTCCCAATAACACCAAAGATTATTAAAACAAATAATTCCATTGTTTCTGTTCACTAACTTCAGATTGGCACAGTAAAACTCACCTGGGCAGTTTCACTTTCTGCTTCTCCAAACTCCTGCACTAGCCTGGATGGCTTGAGTTTGTGTTTCCAAAACTACAGGGGAGAATGTTTAAATACAAAAATAACTTGTTCTCATTGAAATGAAGAGATCAGGAAATTTCTGTGTATACTTGGTTGTGTGAAATTCATAATTTTTTTGCTAGGGGGACCAAACTACCTGCCAGTGATCTTTTTCATAACTCATGAAACTATAGTTATGTTGACTACAAGGGACAGAGGGGTGCTATTTATTTCATGTTACCTCTTTGCCTGTACGGCATCATCCAGTAACACTGATGCATCCCACGTGTGTCATGTTCTGACAGAAGCCAAGATAATCACACAGAAGAAACACCTGCAGGTGGTCTTGGATTTGAAAAATGCTCCGTAAAAACACTAACAGCAGCTACTCCAGTTCTGCACTTTTTTATTTCTAGCTTTTTCTTAGGCCTCCATCATTGTAGTATCTGAGCACATCAAATATTAATAATATCCTCACAACACCCCTGTGAGGTAGGGAAGTATTATTATTGAAATTGAGACACAAACGGATTAAGGGTCTTTTCCAAGGTTGCTATGGAGGGAGTCTGTGGAACAGCTGGGAATAGATGCGAGGTCTCCTGAATTCCAGTGCAGAGCCTCAATAACCAGACCATTCTTCCTCTGGATACAGATAACTTCGATGCCAACTCGCTCAGCTCAACAAAATGCCATCACTACATTAATAACAAATACATCAAATTCTGAGACTCTTACACAGTTTTTACTGGGTTTTCCTGAACAAGGACTGAACAAAAACCTCAGTATTTTGCACATTAATAATACACAATTACAAACTGGGTTTCATCCATAAAAGTGGGTCAGCATCATTATCCCCATATTACAGATGTGGAACTGAGGCAGAGAGGGACGTGACTTGACCAATGTCACAGTGAATTAATGGCAATTACTTGCATGGACAAGTAAAATTAGGAAAGTATTTATGTATTTTTAAGAGTCCTGCTTGCGGCTTCAGTTCTTGAAAGTGACTCCCATTTCCTTGCATCTTCCTCCTCCTCCTCTTATATAGTAGTGGCTGCTAGTAGAGGTAACTAAGCTGTGCAACAAAGAGCCTGAATATCTGTAGAAGCGGCTGAACAGAAAGAGGTGGAACTGGCTCCATATGGATAGGCAGCTTTCTGTGGACCACAGACCACAACTGGAGAATCCATGTGCTAGACCACATCTGTGCTACAGAGCTTTCCGAATTCAGCTGAATCTTATGGATGTAGCTTTTCTGAATTGGAATGAGATTTATTTTCTGCGTCCAATTTGTGCCATGAGTTCTGCGTTGGCTGCTGCCTTGGCCCGCATCTGCTTAGCTTTGGCCAGGTCTATCAGGATTTTCAGGATATGGGTGGGGACATCAAGTGATAGGGAGAACTTGGTCCCAGGGCTGCTCTTTTTGACGATCATGGCTTTCTTGTGGCTGAGCGAAGGCAGCAAGGAAAGCGTCCTATTGGCTGACTCCTCCAGCAATGCCCAACGTGTTTCATTGTGGCTAGACCCAGCCTCGTCATCAGTACTATGGCGACTTCCATTTGCTGCTGAGAGGCCCTTAGCAGCTAGCAGGTTCAGGCTCTTGTTGTTTTCCACGGTTTCTCTGCTCACTGGGTTTCCCTTCTCAGGGCCGGTTTGGTGAAAGTTTGCTTTAGCATCATAGATATTCTGAAACATCTCACTCCCCATTTTCTTAGAGGTTCTTGCTGGAGCCCAGGACAGAATCAGGAAGCTCAGTAACAATAAGATTCTGCGGCAGGGCATCTTCTAGGAAATCTGCAAATGAACATGCAATGCACTTTCAGTAATGAGCAGGGGCCATTGCATGGAAAATCAACAGGCTATGTACAGAAAGAAAGGGTCTTTACACATGTTATAGCCACAAATCCTTGTCCTGTATCAGCCACATAACATTCTGCAAAAGGAGGATTTTCTTTTAACTGCCATTAACTTGTGTTGCTGCCAGCTGCACCCAAGATGTTTAGCAGCAGAGCAACCACATTCTGTCTGCATGCAAGTGGCAGGTGCCTACTGTCTGGATGTGCCTCACAAATGCCTACTTGGTGGTGGTGAGTGAAGTGATTTGTGTATGTTTTGTATATCGCTTTGTAAAGTGCATTGGGACCTCAGGAATAAAGGCACTAGAGCCAAGGCCGGTTCTAGGCACTAGCAAACCAGGCATGTGCTTGGGGCAGCACAACTTCCGGACACCTATTTTTTTGTTTTTGTTTTTGCTGTTAGTTGCGCTCCCGGAGGGTTTGGGGGTCTTTTTTGCTTGGGGTGGCAAAAAAACCTAGAACCAGCCCTGACTAGAGCAATGTAAAATACCATCCAGGTGAGTAAGATATAGAGAGCCAAGGACGTGGTCGAGACAAGCCCCCTGCACCACCTCTACACGTGAGGATTCCTCTCTGTTATAGGGGAAATCTTGGGGGAAGGGGCTCCTCAAGGCAGCTTTATGGCTATTTTGTGTTGCTTCACCAGTGCAAAGCAGCTGGAGCCAAGGATCTGGCCCATTACCAACAAATTACATTGCTTCTCCTAAGGAGAAAGGGGCGAAAAGCACCTTAGACATATAGAGGGCCAGAAAATCATGTTTTGGGAATGACAAAGCCCAACCTATGAGCCCTTAGAGCCAGTGAGAAGTGCTGGGCACCCTGCGTCAATGGGTGCCAAATCCTCAGAGTTTGAGGGACGCCTTTGGGTAAGTGGCTGGGGTTTTAAAAATATATTATTTCAAGTCTTTCTTGAAAATAAAGATTTGCCGTTTTTGAGCCAAGATGTTTGATTGAGTTCATCTCTGCCGAAAGCTTGGCTAGCATTTCAAGGGAGTTTGGGGGACACTGATGGGGTGGAGGCAAATCCCTTTCAGTTTGCTGCCAGCTAGGAGGCAGGAATTAGCCTGTCTGTTTAATGTATGTCACTGGGAATGCACTGATCTTCCTTTCCAGGTGGGAATGCTAGCAATGCCTAGGTCTGTCTGCATGGGAGTTGCTCACCACTGTTCTAGGTACATCCAGGCAAAATGCCCCTGCTTTGCTGCCAGACATGATAGGTGCGTCCCAGGTAGAACACACGTACTGTCCTGCCCAGTGTACCAGGAAAATCCAAGTAAAACACTTCTGCTGTGCTGGCAAACATACCAGGTACGCTCACATCTGGGATTTAGTCGGTTCGTGGCCTAGGCCAAAAGTGACATAATCTGGGACTATCCCCTTAAACACAAATCTTATGGGGAGACTAGTCCATCACCTCCCCCAGCTCCAAAGGACAAGCATTTTGCCCATTTAACTCTTATTTTACAACTTTTATTTTCACCACAATCTTTTTAAAGGTTAATGGAGGAGACAGTTCCCTATTGTTTTTGCATATGTTGTTTAGGCAGTTAGTTCCTTTGCCCATTACTGATGCTGCCTCTTCTGACAAAACCCAAAAAGCAGAGAACACCCCCGTCCCCTAAACAGCCCTTTGGAAAGTCTTTTTTCTATGCAGCCTCATAGAATTTGCCTGAAGTTATTTGCAATGATTTATTTCTAGGGGGAAAGGCAGAGAAATCCCTCCCCACTTCCAAACTGCCACCTCATTCTAAATGCTCTGTACCCACCCCGCCTTCCCCCCAGCCAGGGAACATCCTCTCCCCTTCCCCCACAGTTGACATTTTAATTTGTAATTATCTTACAAGGTGCTACTTAGCTCAGTCAGCCTCCAGCCCTCTGTGACCTCCTCCCAACAGCAACTTCACAGAGACCGTCCTGGGTGTTTCTTGCCAAAAAGGGTTAGAAGCTTGATTTTTTTGGTGACATTAGAGAGGGGAGAATTGGAAGGTTCGTTGGGGAGATGTAGGCCACAACTTTACCTTTGGGCCCTAAATTCTGAGGAATGTAGTTAGTCTGGGCAGGACTTCTGGGATGACTGGGTTTGGGAGGTAATGGATAGTAAGGTAACATGTCAATGGATTGGGACATTCCAGTTACCTTCACTTTTCTTTGTGGTGTTGGTAGCTGATCTTCTTGGTACTTTTGCATTTTTCCCCCTGATTAAAATGTTAATTTCCTCTTCATCTCATGCCCTTTATCTATTCCATTACCCAAGGAAATAAGCTCGAAAAACCTTTTCAGATTGGATCATGTCAATTTAGGGAATTTATCTCAGGATGGCAAAATAACAAGCTGAATGACCTATTAGATATTTCCCATGACTAAAACTTATGAGCTTTCCTTTGAACATTAAATTGGAGATTAAAAATGTAAATCTAAAGGTTTTTTTAGGCTCCCTTTTTGTCCTGCAATCTATTCTTTGATACCCATTTCCCTATGACGCAAGAACATTTTACTTTAGTTGAATCTATATTTTCTGCGGCACAAGCTAACAGACTGGTAAACTAAGGCAACAAGAGATTAAGTTATTTATGTAAAATCACACAAGTCAGTGGCAGGAATAGAACTCTTCTAGGCACCTGCTATAACCACTAAATCACAGTGTTTTGTATAGCCAAGTATCGAACCTGTGTCTTGATACCCAGTCTCTTCTGCTCGAAACACCAGTCCCCACTGCATACAGGTTAGTCACTTGGGGCCTCACAAGAAGGAGCTTAACTTGATCCTCCACAAACGTAGCTACCCTCACCTTGAGCTTCTCTCATCATTGGCCCAGAACTTCAGGTGCCACACATCCCCAAACTCATGTATCAGTCCCTCAAGTTTGAAAAAGAATTGAAGAGACCTTGTGCTATGGACACAGCCATGGCCACACATATCATTGCATAAGTGGTGGGATCAGGAAAGATTCCAAAAAAGGTGATTGCCTTATAAGCCCCTCATGGGGGAAAGATCTCCTATCAGACTGGCCTTCCCAACAAGACCTTTCCCTAATATCCAGGTTGTATTCGTTCTTCTTTTAACTCTAGTTCCTTATTCTTCATTTTAGCACTGGGGCCAGTGGGATTAAATCTCCATGGTGCTAGATTGTCATCCTGCAGGCATTTCTGTAGCTTTAATTCTGTCACATTTTGCATTATTGGTTGCACAGAGTGAGTTCCCTCAATGTATCCTGCTCAGTCAGACACTCAAGCCCCAGCACTGTTTTACTGAAGCTAGATGACCTCCTCGACTGTTAAGAATTCCTAGATCCCCAGGACAGGTTCGAAGAAGTGGTTAGATTTCAGATTTCCATTTTCTGTATGGTCGCACGGGTACATTTGCCCAAGATCCAGGGGAAGAAGCTAAAAATCACATTTGCTGATTGTGTAAAACCAACTTCTTATAATCTCTCTCTCTCTCAATTCAATCTTAAGCATTTTAAATACATGGCAGGAACCAGGTGCCAGAGACACAAATGAAAAGCATATGTTCTTTCCCAGAGGATCATAATCTATCACTTAAATTAGACCCTTAATTTATGGTAAAGTTTGAAATCTCACCTTTCCCAGTAGAACCTTCTGCCAGCCGTGTCCCCTTCAAATACAACTTTGTACAACTTCAACAAACTAGTCACACTCCACTGAAGTTAGCAGAGAGACTAGCTGAGTTAGGAGCCTCTTGCAACTGCTGCCTCTGAGTAAGGGCAGCACGCTGTCTTCATTCAGCGCCTTATTGTCACCCCAGTGCTGTCTCCTCCTCCTCCTCCTGCCCTGAGGCTGGGTATGACACGGGTGAAGAGGGTGTTAATGAGATTTTTGCCTCAGTACAGATGAGATCATCTCAGAGGGGTGGGGGGGGGAATGCTTGCCCCCTTCCCTGGCTCCCCAGCAGCACAATGAGCGTTTCAGGATATTCTGTGAATGTGATGCAGCAGAGTATTCATTATTTCATGTTTGACTATCAAGATGATTTTTCCATTTAATTGAGCACTCCTGCCTGTCATCCTTGTTTAATCATCTGAAGAGGGGGGAAAAAAAAACACATGCCAAAGCCTCAGGGAAGTATCAGTGACACTTCTGGATGAGTGACATTCTCAGACATCAAATATATCATGCTGTAAAAGGTTTTCTGACTTTTAAATGTGCTGCTTTGGAGCCAGCAGCCTGGATCCTCCTGGTTGGGGTGATGTTACTGTAATATGCTGGCAAGTGGTACATATCACATCACTGGGTGCTTATCCCTTGTAAGTAACAGTACTGCCCATGGCTATAGCCCCTTCCATTACAGCATCTCAAAGCACTTTACAAACATTAATCAATTTCACCACACAACATGGGTATCCTCTTCATTTGCTGATGGGGAAACCGAGGCCCAGAGAGGTGACATGGCTTGCTGAGTGGGGCATAAGGACTCAGGAGTCATAGTCCCCAGTTCCCTGGTCTAATAATTAAGTCAAATTATTACTGCACTGGGCAGAAGATGGACTGGATAACCCAACAGGACTTTCTAGCTCTTCTCTGGTTATTTGCACATTTCTAAGACACCTATCACCATTATGTACATTTAGAACAACAACAGGGCCTCCAAGGAGGGCATTCAGAGTCCTGTCCCCGGATCACAGATTGCACCTACTGGCTCCTGAGCCATTCAGTTGGCATAGTTAATTGCAGCAGTAGTGTTGCTCGGGCCCTTCCACAGCTTAGTTGGCGGGCTGAAGTCTTCTGAAAGAGATGAGTCTGTGAAGGTTGTAAGACTCATGCGTAGCTTGATTATTGGTGACACAGTGTTTCACAGATAAGGGCCTCTACCAAAAATGGCAAGCTCCCATGAGGTGAGACTTGCGTGTGGTCAGCCACATATCATCCCCAGAGACCAATGCTGTCACAGTTGGGTATGTAGGGAGAGGTGGTCTCTGAGTCAAGGTACAGCCCATCAGGGCTTCAGCGAGAAGGGCCAGGAGCAGACACAAAATTGACTTGGAAGCCATCATAGAGTTTGGGCATGATGTGCCCTCATCTAGTCCTTATGCCTAGTGGGGAGGAGGCTGCGTGCTGAAGCCCTGGCATTTCCTAGACAGCCTTCTGGGTCAGCCCAAATTCAAGGTGAGTCCTTTAGCCCCCTAAGAAATGCTCTCTTTGGCAGCTTTAGTGAGGAGGCAGGCTCAGACCAGCCTCTTTCACTGATGAACTATGGAGGGGGGCGGGGGAAGAAACGAACAACTGGGATCCTCCCTGCCAGTCACCGTATGAGCTTTAGCAAGGCACTTTACAAACAATACCACCACAGACTGACAATGATAGAAAGTGGCTGGATGCCAGCCTGTGGCTTCTTATGTGAAATGAGCTGGTGGGGCTTCAGCCTAGCGTGGACTGGTGTTGCAGAACCACCACCATCAAGTTGGCATTAACTGGAATCTCGGTTAGGCTCAGCCACCATCTGACCCCAAAGAGCCAGTGTGACTGATCTCCCCTCTCACCACTAGAGGGGGCCCTGTCGAGGTTCAGGCTGAGACACACAGACAGTGGTGGGGTAGACGAGGGAAGCTTGCCCTGCTGCTGCCCAAGCACGTAAGCTGTTCTTCTGATATTGGGAATGAGTCTCACCATCAAGCCAGCACCGTCCACTCCACCAGCAGAAATTCACATCTCCTCCCCACATCCCCCAACCTGTTTCAGCCTGCAGCTCTGCCTCTGCTGAGGTCAGCCAGTGAACATCAGGAGCCCACCAGAGGGTGAATCCAGCTCCAGGGCATCAATTTGGGGTAGGGCCCTACCAAATTCACGCTCCATTTTGGCCAATTTCAGGGTCATAGGATTTTAAAAATAATAAATTTCATGATTTCAGATATTTAAATCTGAAAGTTCACGGCGTTGTAACTGTGGGGGTCCTGACCCAACTCTGAAGGCAGCAGCGCATAAGGATGGCATGGTATGGTAATGCTGTGCTGCTACTGGTGAGGCACCGCCTTCAGAGCTGAGTACCTGGCCAGCGGCCACTGCTCTCCGGCCACCCAGCTCTGAAGACAGCACAGAAGGAAGGGTGGCAATACCATGACTCCCCACAATAGCTGTGTTAACCCCCCCGCCCATTCCTTTTTGGGGTCAGGACTCGTTTGAGAAATGCTGGTCTCCTCCATGAAATCCGTATAGTATGGGGTAAAAGCACACAAAAGACCAGATTTCACGGTCCATGATGCATTTTTCACGGCTGTGAATTTGGTAGGGCCCTAATTATGGGATGAGGCTGGTGACAGCAGTCACAGTCACACTCACGCACAATGGGAGAAAGCCAGTTGTGAGTGAATAGATCTGCTTTGCCTGGCCAGTTACTCCTGCCACACGCACACTGGGGGTCTTTGTCTGATGCTATTAATAACCGTGTTCTGCGGCTTAGGCCTGGAAGGCTTCAGGCTATGTTAGGGGACCACTGAACGGCCCCCGGGGCTCCCCACTCAGAGGCTGACTGGAAGTTGAGTTGATGTGGTTGCAATGACACATGTGTTGGGATACCCCTTGTTGTGCCAGCTCTTGCTCAGGCCAGGCTGGAAGTGTGCCGGGCTCAGATTTCCAGCAGCCAGAGTCACGCACTAGGCCACACTGGGCAGAGATGGGTTATTTTTAGACATTTTTGGTTTAGCTTGTGTTTTGTTGAGTGGGGGCTGTGCCTGGCCCAGGAGCGGAGTAGGAAGATGGCAGCTGCTCAAATGAGTTGAGGCTGCATAGGACAGGCAGGTCCTTTGGTACAGTGGGTGCTAAAGCAGCAGGATCTGAGCCTCAGGTCCTGTGGAGTCTCCCTTTACTGGTGAACAAGTGCAAAGTGCTCTGAGCACAGGACAGGGAGCAAGAGACTCCTGTGTTATACTGTCAGCTCTGATACTGCCTCCTTCTGTGGCTCTGGGCAAGTCACTTTCCCTTTCTATGCCTCGGTTTCCTCTTCTATAACAAGAGACAGCAGATACCTGGGGATGCCTCACAGTCGGGTGTTAGGGGCCATTTGTTCATGTCTGTAAAGTGCTCTGAAGATTACGTCTACTATAGACTCAGCCATTTGAGTACAGAGTAAGCACTGCACAGAGGCCAAGGAGTGGCTGGACTGGGGGACCTGTAGGGTCAGAGAACAGAACCTCACTCTGCTCCCATATGGGTTAAAGACTCTGCTGGAAGCACAGGGCCGGGGTGGATTCTTCCTTGGCGTGTCCAGGAACTGTTAGGGACCCTCCTTCATCCTTTGCTCAGAAGGAGCTGAGTGCACAGTCTGCCTGTCTTGCATCCAATGAAGTGGGTATTGACCCATGAAAGCTCATGCTCTAAAACGTCTGTTAATCTATAAGGTGCCACAGGATTCTTTGCTGCTTAGTCTGCCTTCCAGCTCTCCTCCCATTCTCAGTGCTGAGCTCAACACAGAAACGTGCCTTCTTGATGCCTCTCATCTTTGCAGGTAATAGAGAATCTTGTGTTGTTGCTTATAGGGTCTGTCACAGTCTGAGGGCTTCCATTGTTGGCCTTCAGCGAGGGCTGGGTTCATTTATGTACCAACAGCCTGTCCTGCTTTGCTAGCTGAAGCCATGAAGAGGGCAGGAGAAAGAGAATGCAGGGAACAGAGGCCTTCCTTATTGAGTGAAATCTGCCTGCCAGCTCATCAGAGCAGCTGAAATTAGACTGAAGGCGCGGATTCATCTAAAGCATCGGAAATATTATACAGAGCCACAGTCGCAGTGACACAGTGTGTGCTGAACACATAAGCATTGGAGCTCTCATGCCCTAGCCCTTGCTGATGACTAAGTTGCTGACGTGGGCAGAGTGTCACCCAAGAAGTCACACGCTTGGTCATGTGACTGAGGTGTGCAGCACCGCTGAGTGGAGCCACAGCAGAATATTAAACTTAGTGGGCTAGTTTCTGTAATTCGCTGGCTGCAACTGTAAAGACACACCAAACGGGCAGGAATGACCACATCCACTTGACAGTTTGCTGGGTGAATTTCAGTTGGCAGGGCACCCGCTCTGGGTTCCTCAGCAATAAACCCCAGATGACAAGGGTCATGTCCTCACAGCCTTGGGGCCAACGTGTGGGCACCAGGGAGGCGGTTACCAAGTGCAGCCTTCTTGGAGCGGCAGGGAAAGACCCTGCTTTTGCTCAGAAGATAAAACTGCACAAGTCTCAATACTGACTGCACCTGGGCACCACCAGAAAATGAGAGGGGGTTGTTATTGTAGGGTTGCTCCCAGATGCTAGACTGCATGTACTGGTTAGTTATTGAAGGGCAAATTGCCAAGAGTTGGATCATCTTAGTAGAGCTGCATGTGAGCACCAGGCACTCATGTTGGTTTGCTATCCCCAGGTCACCCGTGAGTCATGGCTTTTCATATGACAAGGAAAAAACAAATGCAAGTTTGTGTTTTTCAAAGAAATAAAAACAGAGCAACAAAGATTTAGATGGGCTTTGTAAACCGACTTAAGAACAAAAAGATTAGGCATATTTCGGGCAACAAAACTTCAATAGTTACCCTTTCAAAAATAATTATTTCAGCCTTGTTGAAAGGCCTTGAAAGAAAGCAGATCCTCTCCCATTTAGTTAACTTAAAATGGGGATCTCACCAGCAAAAGGGACAATTGATTCTGGTGCTGTAATGCCCAGTCCCCACGGGGCCTGGGTATACTCCATTGAACTCTGAGGGATGACAGGCTAAGTCAGTCATTTCACAGCAGCTGACTGATGACAAGTGTATATTCCTGACCCAGACAGGTGGCTTTCGCTACTTTTCAGCCAGTCGCAGTAGCAAGTTCAGGCTTGTGCATCAAATTGGGAACAACCCTCATACACTCTCCATGGGGCTCTTTAATGGCAGCTGTGAGTCTTGGCACCAACTTGCTCCTCTCTATTACAGGCCAAAAAGCAAAAGGGCTGGATAAAGTGATGGAGAGAGACACACATTTCTAAAGGCCCCCAAATTCCAGCAAGTGAAGAGTGTAGAAACACTGTGAGGCAGCGATGAGCAAGAGGTTCTGTGGTGAGCAGGGAGAGGCACAGCATTAGACAGACAGACTGGTAAGCCCAACAGAAATGAGGTATCACAAACTTTTATTTGCCAGATTTTGAGTTTTTGCACCATATGACATGAAAGGCACTTGACAGAAAAAACAACCACAACCACCCAGCATGACTTGCATCTAGATTCTGCGGGAGCAGTTCAACATCAGGAGCAGTAACAAGCCTTGTACAGTGTGTACCTGAGCAACTGGAGTGACACAAAGTAACACGCTCTGGATGGTGCTGTGAGCTGCCTGCTTTGCTTCCATGGCAAGCAGATCGAGCAGCTACAAAAAGCAACAGAGGCTGGGAGGCTGGGATCGTAGTCACCCTTCTCTGAATCTATCCAGACAAATCTTCCTAAAGTCACTGCCAGGCAGGGTGGTATTTTGCCTCTTTCACAGCTGTTGCCAGGCGACACTGTAGTGAAACTCACCACTGGATGCTGACAAACACTTCCCCCAAAAAGATGCAGGGAATATGCTGATAAGTTAAGTTTATTAATGATCTACAGCAAGGTCACATGGGCCCAGATGTAAGGAGGACGGTGGTTCTCAATTTCCAGGGGACCTTTATGGAAAAAGCTGAAAGATTGTTTCCATTGTCATTCCTGCACATCGCACAGTGCTGGATCCCTGTGAAAGCACTGGGCACTGACCCAGGCATCCCATGGGAGTGGCCAATCCATGCAGGCTGGGAGAAGGTCTGTCCTCAACTGAGTCAGATGTTTTAGTGCCCATTACTGTAACAAGGGGCTTCTCACTCACACCCATTCTTCGAAGATCTAAGCCTGACAAATTCAGAGGAGGTTGCTGAAAGCATCGCAGCACAATTCCGGCCAGCTGGGCAGGTGACATGACACATCAGCAATTCTAAGATACTGCTGGTTACTTAGGACTGTGTCAGGAGCCAAGACCTCAGAATTGGGCCATTACCAGAAAACACAGTAGTAGTAGTAGTAGTAGTCATCTTTAATAAGGATCTGAACTGTAATCAAAATGGAGATCCACAGTAAATGCACTGAGATCACAACAGTGCTGCATACGCATGTCTTCCCAGGCATAGTTCTTACTCTGTACCGTTGAGCCAGGCAGTCTTTCAATAGCAAGACTGCCCCACCACTCGAAGCCAGGCACTTTGTACCTAGACTCGAAACACCAGTCACATTTCCCTCAACTACACCTGTTTCAAGCCACTCCACAGGAACATGATCTGATGACTACAGAAACAATCTTTTCGAGTCACACTGCGGTTCCCCAGTGAAATCTGTCTGTGCCTGTATTTTAGCCCAGGGTGTTCCCTCGTTAGCGATCATTACAATAACTGCATCAGATTCCAATTACTGCAGCTTTAAATGACACCTCCCTTGCATTCAGACACACAGACACATGTTGTATACATATATACACACACAGTGCAGCAATATATAGATATCATATATACACCCACCCACTGGAATGGTTTCAGATCTGACGGTTACCCTTGTTTCCCTTTTCAGAACAGCTGTGTAAAGATGGGAGGTTTGTATTGACACTTTACATAACTGAAAGAGAGTGCGAGACTGTCCAACCGGGGGCACAGCGTTTTGGGTGGGGAAAAGGGTGATGGTATAAAACCAGGATTGCAAACAGTCTTTACAAAGCTTTTAAAAATGCCGTACGATGGCAGGAACTTACAATAGCATAGCACCATCCTCAGTGTTTCCCTGATTATTCTCATAACATGGTTCAGCACCACTAGGTTAAATAAAAGCATCGTTAAAATGGCTGTGGATCAATGTGCATCATACAGACAAATCCACACACGCACACACACGTACACAAACACGCTTTGGCCTTTGTTTGGGTTTCTTCCAATACTGTCACTCTTGCTTGAGAATGTTGGTTACTGTTCAGGATTAAGGTGAAACTTCTTCAAATGAAATTTATTTTGGAGAAGGTGGGGAATGTTTCCTTTGACAGATTTGTTGCTTTTTCATAGCTGTCTATGCCTCCCCCAGTGGCATAAGAAGCACAGATGTTATAGCCTTAACCCCTGTGAAGCCCCTGCCTGGAACCTGAGAGGTTAATTCAATTAGTAATTGAATAAAAATCATGATTTTCCAAATCCCAAGTCTCTACATGGTGTGAAATTTGCAAATGGTCCTGACTAGAGTTTATCTGGAATCCAGAATTAATGTTTACAACATCCTGATTTCTTTTCTTTAAATCAGAAGTCTTGGATATTCCCAGTAACCTCTGTAAAATCACCTTTGCCTGGGCACAAAATTGCACCGGAGGTCCAGCCAGGTGTGAATTGAATTTCCCAGCAGCTGTTTTATCCCAACTGAATGTTTGCAGACATCAAGCAGCACACAGTGCAGGGGAGCAGCACACAGGAGATGTAGCTAACATCCAGGATTTGGTGGAGGCCAGCAGGAAAGTGCCTTTAACAAGCCCTACTCACCACCCTTAGTTATTATAAAATGGTTTGAAAAAAAAAAGGCAGAGATGATGGCGAATGGAGTGTGCAAACAGTCTGGTCCTACTGGAGCATGGAGATTTGAGACACCAACCAGGTCCTTTCCTCCTTTGGCAAATCCTGTTCTGGAGCAGAACAGATTTCTTGGGGATCTAGAGGGAAATGCTGTTTTGGAGCAGAACAAATTTCTTGGGGATCCAGAGGAAAATGCCCAGACCATGAGAGAGAGAGGCTGATCTCCACTGCCAAGCAGTAAACCATATTTTGCTATTTGCAACGTGCTTGTCTGCGAGGGCTTCTGAGCATGGAGCTAAGAGAAGAGTTGGGCTGAGAATGGTGGAATTGCCTATAGAGAAAGTCCCTGGCTCTGGCTCTTGCTGGGGGCCTGAGGAGAACTGACACCTAGTCAGTCTCTCCCAAGCCATGAGATCGCATCTCTAAGATTCAAGGGCTGCCCAACTGAGTTGTGTTTCCTCCTCTCCGATACAGTCCAAATGCCTGGGATATGCCAGGAGAGGAAGGCATCCTGTATGTTCTATTCCTTTGGGTGGAATTGCCAACAGCCCAACGAGTCCCCGCAAAAGACAAACAGCAAGAGAAAAGAAAGCACAGAGTTACAAGCCACAAAGGAGCATTTCCAGTGCCTGGGGAGTGGAGTGGGGCAGCTTCCACGCAGAAACCAAGAAGATTTTACCCTTTGGAGAATTAACATCATGCGAACTTTGGCACTGAATCCAGGGGCTTTGTGCATTTATGCTGCCATTCACAGCTCTGCTCATTGAGTGAGTGGTTCGCCAATTCCACAGGAGCAGTTTGGCTAGGAGACATTCAAGCTGGCTAGTCCATTTCACAAGCAGGGGCCCACAGGCCTTTGAACCAGAAATAAAGCAGGTGGCAATATGAACAGGTTTGGACCAACTAACGCATTCTGTTCTTAACCAGCACCAAATAAGTTAAAAAAGCTCTAATTCAGAACGGTTGGGTTTTTAAAGAGGTTATAGATCTTTTTTTTCCATTTGATAAAAATTTCACCTTAATTTAAAAATAATAATAAAAAGTAAAACCAAGAGCAGCACAAACACTCATTACGAAATAGCACCAAGTCTCTGCTCCAGCAAGCTGGCATGTGGGGCAGCGCTGCAGGGAGCAGAGATGGCAACAAGGAGCGTCTCAGACCAAACACACCATGTGTGTCTGGGACCTGGGGGAGGCCCAGGGTAGGTTCCTCTGTAGGAGCCTGTAAGAGTCTTTCACTCAGAGGGCAGGTGGGGTCTTCTCTCCCTTTGGTCAGTTCCCCCTTGGACAGGGAAACCCCACTAAAATAGGGTAGTTTACGCATTCCTCTTCCCATCTGATGTGTTGTCAGCAGCAATTTGGGCATCTGCAGAGAAAGAGGAAAGAGCAGTAAAACAGACGACTAGGAGTCAGGACCCCTACACCCCAGCACCTAAACACACTGGTATTACAGCCTCCCTATTTTCACCTACATTCTTGGCTGAATCAGCACAAAGGGACATTTACTGTCCTAGATCTATTGGCAATGGAGAGGAGCGGCACTGCTGGTCCCCTACCTGAATCTGCCTGGTGCCTGCATTGGAGATCACAGTCCTCCTTGGTGTAGAAACGGTTGAGGTTCCCCCTGCAGCCGCTGTAGACGAAAGGCCGGCACTCTGCCACTTTTTGGTTATAATACCACCTGAGTGTGAATCTGCTGCAGTCTCCCTCGTCCAGGGGCAAGCTGCAGAGGTCAGCTGGGAGGAAAAAAAAGTGAACAGAGTTGCTGGTTAGGTTCCCTGGGTCTGAGAGAGATAAGAAATTGATGCTTAAAAATCTGCTCTGACATAATACCTAGCAAATCATCATCAGAAGACATTAGGATGCCTCTTGCCCTTCAGAACCCAAGGCAACCCCCCAGTAAGGTACAGCTAGAGAGAAACGGAGAGGAGCCAGATGGGGTTGGCAGTTTATATGTGAACGGAAGGCACTTAAACATTTTGCATTGGTCATACTTCTGTGGAAAGGAAAACTGAGGCATGCCACCTCATTGATTTAAAGGCTGAATGCCAAACTGATTTAACTCTGGAAAGCATTGATATCTGTAGTGCGTTCACACCAGCTGAAAGGGAAGATGTGTCTGTGCTGCAAAACCACAACATATTTTCTAAACAAGCCAGGGCAGACACACTTGGCTGACTCAAAATCATTAAAGAAAGACCACAGCCACCTTCCAGCAGATCTACAGGCCTACTGGCAAGGTGCAGGAACAAATTTGTACAGAAATACAAAGCATGTTAGACCCAGGAGTAATTAAAGAGTCTGACACCTTTTGGGCACCACCTGTGGTCTTGGTCCCTAAGAAAGATATCACTGTAAGGTTTTGTGTTGATTACAGATAACTCAATGTGGTTACAGTACCAGATGCTTATCCTATGTCTAAAATAGAGGATATGCTGGATATCGTAAGCAAAGCTAAATATCTCAGCTTTTTTGATTTGGTAGAGGTTATTGAAAGATTCCCTTAGATGAGGCTGCACAGATGGACACCGCTTTTATCACCGACATGGCTCTGAGTTCACAATGTTACCATTTGGGTTAATTAATGCAGGGGACACCTTTCAGAGGCTGGTCAGCCAAGTGTTGAATGGTTCACAGAGGTTTGCAAGGGCCTATGTCAATGACATTGCAATGTTTGGCAACATTTGTGCTGCTCACAAAAAACTCTTACAAACGGTGCTGTCAAAGCTCAAAAAGGGAGGCCTACCCATAAAAGCCACTTAAGTGTCAAATTGGAGCAGCCAGAGTTCCTCTTTTGGGACACTGGGTAGGGAGAGGTCAAATATCCCCATAACCCTTGAAAGTTGAAAGCACAGTAAATTGGTCTATACTCCAAACCAAAAAATAGGTTCAATCTTTCATAGGTCTGGTAAACTATTACAGAAGGTTTGTGTATCTGCAATCACAGGTCTATGTAAAAAGACAAAGCCTAATGAAGTTGTATGGACAAAGGCATGATAAGAGAGTTTTGATAAGCTAAAGAAAGTTTTGTCCAAAAAAGCCTCTTCTAGCTGGTCCAGATTTTGATAAAATGTTTGAACTGTGCACAGATGCATCAGACCCTGGGTTAAGAGCTACCCTGATGCAGACAGGGGAAAACAACAAGAAACACCCTATTGCTTTATTAAGCAAGAAATTGACGCCCATTGAACAAAATTATTCTGTCATAAAGAATGTTATGCAATTGTGTGGACAGTCAAGCAGTTTAGGCCCTATCTTTTTAACAGGAAGTTCAGAGTTTTAAGGAATCATTATCCATTGATCTGGTTAAGCAAAATTAAGGCTCAAATTCTAAACTTCTGCACTGGAGATTTATACTACAAGAACTTGATATGGAGATTGTGCATACCAAGGGAGAAGAAAACATGGTGGCAGATGCCCTGTCCGGGAAAGAGGACCCTTACCTGCTACCTCCAGGTCAGCCAGTGGCTAACCCTACTGCAGCTTTGTAAGGATGGCGGTCTGATGGAATACACCCCTGTATTCACACCCTAGGCACTATTGTAATAATCTTTGTATAAAGTATGCCTTGTAAAGTATCATTTCAAAACTCAATTTGCTGGTCAGTACTATCCAGATAAAATATGCGTGGCAACACTGTATGTGAAGTTGTAAGTGTGGCACTACACCCCATATTTGTCATAATAATATTATTATGATATGATTATGGCATAATTATGATGCATTTTGTACAAGATGGGTCATGAAAGGTGTCATTGGAAAAGTTATAATTTACTGGATAGGAGTATCCTATTTGTATGCATGTATCATTTTTGTATCTGAAGTGATGAATATTGATTATGGATCTGTATTTCAAATGCGCTTACTCTGGAAAACACCCATAGCCAGCCTTTCAGGTACAACAATGAAGAAACCTGACAGTTAATGGTTCACCATCAAAGACAATGGGCTGTGGAATAGCTAAGCCTTCCTGTGAACGTTTCAGCCAGCCTGTAAGTAATGGCTTCTATGACTCTGCAAGGGCATGTGACCAGACCACATTTCTCTGGACTCCATTTTGGGTTCCTGTATTTTTCCACAAACTGGGCTGGGAACTGTTTTCGGCACATGGGAAAGCTATATGAGGCAGGGAGTGACATCATCTGTTGTTCTTCACTCCCGCACAACTCAACACCTGAGAGACGCTCCGAAAGAAAAGGACTTGGAACGGGGGTGGGGATCCCAAGCTGCAAAGCAAATGCAGCCTGTGCCTTGAGAATCTGCAGGCCTGCTTGTATCATCAGCCAGGGTGAGAAATTATTAATTCAAATCCTATCCTTCTAGTATGTTAAGCTTAGTTTGTGTTTTTGTTAATTTACTAGACAATCTGCTTTGCTCTGTTTGCTATCACTTATAATCTATCTTTTTGTAGTTAATAATCTTGTTTTATATTTTAACCTAAACCAGGGTGCCTTCAGGTATCTGGGGAAAACTCTCAGTTTAGTTACCAGAAGTTGGCATATTCCTCTCCATATTGAGGGAGAGGCGAACTGAGTAATAAATTCATACTGGTCAGGATTTTGATCTGGGCAGGATGGTACAGCTCCTTGGTTCTAGGCTGGGATTAATCTCGGCTGTAGCCTTTCTATTGTAGGTTCATGCAATGGCTGGTCAAAGCCTGCATGTAACTGCAGCTTGGCGTGTCCCTGGCTGGGTAAATGCTGGTGGAAGTGTAAGACCGGGAGTGGCCTAGAGCTTGTCACAGTGTGAGAGGGAGCTCAGGCTGGTCAGTCAGAGGGCTCAGGGGTACCCCAGTTCCAGGTGGCACTCCGGTGGGAACCCATCACAATAAGGTCCCCCTGTATCATGTTAAGAGTGCATGTTCAAGACCTATGTAGCACCAAACAGGTCTGTTTGGAACAAAGAAGTGTATGTTTGCCTTAATTTGCAGTTAAGCAGTAAACAGAGTCATCAAGCCGGAAGGGAAAACAAAGGAAGTTCAAACATGTAGGAAAAACAGCAGGGAACATCCTGCCACACAGACTCTGTCTCCTACTTCTCAGCTGGAAAGTGTTTTTCAAGACAGGAACAAACTATAAAAAGAAGGGGAAAACACCCCAGGATACCCCCCCTCTTTCTCTCCCCCTCTGTCTCTAGCATTGCACCTAAAATGACAAAGAAAAACAGGTGCTGGACTCTGGGGGTGGGGCACGTTAACATTGCTGGAAGCATGTGGTGAGACATTTTGCTTGAATTTAATATAGTTTGTTAAGTTAGGCACTAGTAGGCGTTTTATCTTTATTTCTCTGGTAACCATTTCTGACTTTTATGACTCACTACTTGTACTCACTTAAAATCTATCCCTTTGTAGTTTATAATCTTGATTTCCTGTTTTATCTAATCCAGTGTGTTTAAACTGAAGTGTCTGGGTAACTCTATTTAAGGTAATAAGCCGATATATTATTCCCTTAAAGGAATAACGGACTTAAAATATTTGTACAGTCCAGGAGAGGGCTGGGCAGTACAGGACATATATTGATGGGGGGAAATCCAGGACTGAGGGCAAGTTGGGGTCACTCTGCAGTAGAACCAAAGCTGGTGAGAGCCAGAGTGTAACTGGCAAGGTGTGGCTTGCATGCTGTTTGTGAGCACCTCAGGTGGGAGCTACTTCAGCAAGGCATTGTAAGGCACGCAAGGTTGCAGGACAAGGGTGACAGGCCCCCACTGGTCTGAATTGTATCCCTGTATGTCACAATACCGTCTCACCCAACCCTGAAGGTCAGTACCTGGATCCTATGCTGGCACTATGTCAGCACTTTAGATAGCGTTGTCAGTCCTGAACCCTGATACTAAGATTTAAATCTGCTGGATAAACCATCCGCTCTTGAAAGCCTATCTGCTCCATCCATGTGCTTCAAACCTTGTACTGGATTGGTGGCTGAAGCATTGTCAGAGAACCAAATGCAACCAGTGATCACCCTCACCTTTACTGTGGCTCTAACACAGGGGCGGGCAAACTTTTTGGCCCGAGGGCCACATCTGGATATGGAAATTGTATGGCAGGCCATGAATGCTCAAGAAATTGGGGGCTGCGGTGTGGGAGGGCGTGAGGACTCTAGCTGGGGGTGCAGACTCTGGGGTGGGGCCAGAAATGAGGAGTTCAGGGTGCAGGAGGGGGCTCTGGGCTGGGGCACACGGCTGAGGTGTGGGTGAGGGGGTGAAGGCACCGGCTGGGGGTGCAGGCTCTGGGGTACAGGAGGGTGGGACTGGGGGTGTTGGAGGGTGGGACGGGGATCATGGCTGGAGTGCGGGAGGGGTCAGGGATGCAGGCTCTGGGCGGCTTACCTCAAGCAGCTCCCGGAAGCAGCAGCATGTCTCCTCTCTGGCTCCTACGCGGCAGCGCGGCCAGGCGGCTCTGCACACTGCCCCATCCGCAGGCGCTGCCCCTGCAGCTCCCATTGGCTGTGGTTGCCGGCCAATGGGTGCTGCAGGGGCAGTGTGCAGAGCCCCCTGGCTGCCCCTACGCGTATGAGCCGGAGGAAGGACATGCCGCTGCTTCTGGGAGCTGCGCGGAGCCATGGCACATGTGGAGTGGGGCAAGCCCTGGACCCCGCTTACCAGCTAAGGAGTTTGAGGGCCAGATTAAAACGTCTGAAGGGCTGGATGTGGCCTCCGGGACGTAGTTTGCCCACGTCTGCTCTAACAGATGCCACAATGCAGTGCTGTGATCTGGATACTTGAAGCGTTGCCGTTTGGGACCTGTAGTCTTTCCCTGAGTGGCTGCTATCTGCTCCATTTCATGCAAATTAGCAAGAAACATTGCTCTTAGCAAAGTGCCAATATTATCTCTGCTGTATTGGATGCTCAGTATTCAGGGCATTGCTGTTTCTTGGAGGGGTAAGAATCCTCTATAGAATCCTCTATAACATGGCAGGGCACAGAGACTACAAGAGGAGGATCTTTGTTTTCCACCCAAAGGTTTCCTTTTTCTTCCTTCCTTCTGCACAGTACAAAAGAGTTTTTATTTATTCAGCTTAACAGCTGGGAGACCGGCACCACCTCCTCCCTGCAAGCAAATCCCAGATCTCTACCATACTACTCAGGGGTCACTGTCAGCACAGACCACTGAGCTTATCAGTCCCTTTACTGGGAGCTGGGAGAAGAAATTGGGTCTAACAGTTTCAAAAGAGGGTGGACGAGGAAAGTGGTGGCTCCACCTTTGACAGGAGAGTTATCAGGCAGGTCTGCTTCTTATCTTCCTCAGAGGTCTCTCTCCTCTGCTGGCCCTGCTCAGGAGCTGCCCTGGGGGTGATCACTTTTACAAACAGGGAGTAAAGTACCTGTTTAGGAAGTCACTGTTTGCCAGAGGAGAAGCTTCCTAAACCTGACTTCCCATATGTGGGGAAGAAGTGGAAAGGCTAATGGATGGACTACGGGTTCAGGAAAACCTCTGGGTTTATTTCACAGAGGCAGTGCAAGACAGGAGGATGGGTGGGTCATATTCTAGATCTGGCTTGCCCACAAGTATCAGGATTGAAAGGTGGAAGATGCTGGCTTCCCTGAACTGTAACAAAGCCCTCTCTCTGACCACACCATGCACAGGTCACTTGCCCTTTCAGCTCAAGATCAGAAGTCATAAAAATGGCGTCCCAACTTGCATGGGGAGAAATGGCAACACAAAAGTAGCAGAGTCACTTGAAAATCCTTCAGAACTTAACTGTTGTACATCATTGCTATGCTATCTCCTCTCCTGGTGGCAACCTTGTGGTCCTCCTTTTTGCTAGAGCTTTCTGTTGGGATCTACTTTTTATGAGACAGGAAAGGCCAGCAATGTCCTGGAACCCTTGTGAAATACCTCCAGGGACCACTGGTTCCAAATTTTCACACCCAAATAGCCTTATAGAAAATCAGCAGCTTTAGACCTTAGAGAGAAGTCTTCTCTCCTGATTATCCAACACCATTCAGTGAGGTCTCCATAAATGTCAATTTCAAAGTCATCATGCTTCCCATTGGATGTGACATCTACTGTCCGTGCCAACATTATGGCTAAGTCCTGGGCTCATCTACAGGGATCTAGGCAACTAGCTCTTAAATCATGTCTCAAAGCAGAGCATAAAAGCTTCCTTTCTACCTCTTTAAGGTTACAAGGACTTATTTTCTGCCCCATTGATACTGGAGGTGTCCACCTTGCTGCTGCATTACAAGAGTTGATTTTACTAAATAGCAATTACAATGCACATGGTTTTTGAATTTTAAATGCAGGCTACCTAAGCTGAGGTTTCACATAAAATACTACCACTGAGCATATTTAACAGGAGGATCCCGCCTTTTTTCCTGGAGAGGCCACTTTCGTTGTGCCTGAGAAGGAGTTCAGACTCCATGGCCCAACGAGTCCTTGGCTTCTCTGTCACAAGTGAGATCAAGTAGGGAAATGTTTGCCAGCTATGCTGTGATTTTGTTTTGTGGGTGCTTGTCCACTAAGAACTGGAGACCCACCCACTTGTTTCACATAGGCCACCAACCAGCCTTCAGATGGTAACAACTTCCACTGGGCCAGGCTGGTACAGTGACTGAGAGGTGAAAGGCGCTGTATCCTGTTCCCATCTCACATGCTAGACAGCCTCACTGCAGGAAGCAGTCAAGCACATTGACTTTACCAACTCCTAATGACTAGGTTAGAAAGGCAGAGGACCACATAAAACCAAGGCTGCTTCTTTTTCTCTGCCCTCCCCCCCTCGAGAGTCTCATGGCAGGTCTCATTTTCCTCAGAGCTGTTGGAAGGTTAAGGAAACTCACCATCGCTCAGCATGGTGCTCTCTGTCCCATCAGCTTCCAGGCCCTCTTCGTAGTACTCCATTGCGTAGACATGCTCATACTCAGGGTCATCTGTGTTCACAACACGCACCTCGTGCCCTGGAAAATAACACCGGCCATATGAGAAGGGCCATGGGACAGCGAAGTGCAGGGTCGGAAGGGCAGGTGGATGAGGTCACTGGGCTTGTTGGACGAGGCATGTGGGAATTCATCCCCCATCATTCCTAGGATGATGACAATTGGCCTTCAGCTTTGATTCTGGGAGCAGCTAATGAAAATGGCAGATTCAGTAACAAGCCTGGTCAACATGCCACGGAGTTGCCCGGCTGGTGCACTGGCTTGTCTGCACAAAGGTAGCCAGGGGAGGCTGCACTGCCCAGTGACTAGCTGTACCACAGGGGTCACTTGCCTGAAGGTGCAGCACAGGGAACTGTGTGGCTACAGCTACACTAGAAAATGCTATGCTCATTTTACTGGAATGGTCGCTATGTTGGGAAAATGGATAGAAAATGTTCTAGAGCAGACAAGGGGTGTGTGGGGGCAGGGCACAGGAGAAGCAAAGGTTGTCACCAAAAATGCTAACAGTTAAATAAATGGGGAATGAACACACTCCCTGGAGACTTATCTCTGCAAATCTCTGTGCCCTACCTCAATGGGACAACAGAGAAGCTGGAAAAGGAGCTAGAGCAGGGGTGGCCAACCTGAGCCTGAGAAGGAGCCAGAATTTATCAATGTTCATTGCCAAAGAGCCACAGTAATACATCAGCAGCCCCTCCCCTCAGCTCCCCCGTACGCTCCCAGTGCCTCCCGCCCACTGGCAGCCCCGCCGATCGGTGCCTCCCCCTCCCTCCCCGCACCTCCCGAACAGCAGCTCCTTCATGGCGTGCAGGAGGCTCGGGAGCGGGGGGGAAGGGGACAGGAAGGGGTGGAGTGGGGGCAGGGCCTGTGGCAGAGCCAGGGGTTGAGCAGTGAGCACCCCCTGGCACATTGGAAAGTTGGCGCCTGTAGCTCCAGCCCCGGAGTCGGTGCCTATACAAGGAGCCACATATTAACTTCTGAAGAGCCGCGTGTGGCTCCGGAGTCAGAGGTTGGCCACCCCTGAGCTAGAGGGAGGATTTGTGCCACCTTCACTTACTACTGGATGCAATTCAGGTTTAGATGTTTATCCACCAACCTATGCTGCTTTACAGTTCACTTTCAACCAGCTGTGCTGTAGCATCCAGCCAATCAATCCTTCCAGTCATTCTACACATTTGCCTTCATGTTCCCATCATTCTTCCCATACCTTTCACCCCCTCAACCTATGAACCCATCCACTCATCCACTCTCCATCCATAGTCACTCATCCACACCCCGGTCATCCACACATCCATTACATCACATACCCCTCAATAAACCATGTGACCATCCTGCAGTATCTATCCAAGTGATACTCCTCTCCTCTCTCTACTCAGTCTTTTATCTTTTCCATGACTCACTCCATCATCCTGAGCACCTCCAGCTCCAGCTGTTGACAAATAACACACTCCTTTTCTGCTCTCACTCACACTCCTGTGTCCCTCTGATCAGTTGATCCAAAGACGGTTGGGGTTTGACAACATAGCAAAGACATCCCTCTATGTTCTGTGTCACTGCGAGAAGGCAGATGCCTTTCATTAAGTCATAATACAATGGCCCATACCTAGGTGCATCTTAGCATTAAGGTAGTAACAAATAGCTAGAACTCTACTTTTAAATGGCCTGCAGCTGCCTTAGGTTCTCTGAGTTACTGTTACAGAAGGCGGGTATTGCAATCACTTGGTACCTGCAAGTGAAGGACACTGTAATAGCAAAGCTTCTATGCACGACTCACAAAGACAGCACCGGAGAACGAGTATTATGACAGGGCACAAAGAGACGAGACTCACCCTCCTCTTCTTCAGCGTGTGACAACTTAAGCACAGGGACTAGATGAGCATTAACAGACGGGAGTGGTTGGGTGGATGGATAGTTGGGGAGAAGACCTAAGAGAGGCAAGGACACAGCACAGACATCAAACAGGACATGAAAAAGACTGACATGGCTCCCCTCCCCCCGATAAACCATGGGCCAATGCTCAAGAGCAGCATCAGCGCTGTCCACTTCCAGGGCTGCTAACAGCCAGCCAGACATGGTGCAAAACTAGCATTGCGTTGGAGACCTATGGGAGGAAATAGCCATTACGGAGAGAAGCACCATCGTTTACTGGAATTTACAGGTCTGGACCACCTCTTGCAGCTTCCATTGGACACTGAACAACAGCACTTTGTCTGCATCAGCCCTGGCTTGTGGCATAATCATTGTAGTTGTATCCTCCTGCCTCTGATGGGACAGGACCTCTGGGACACGGGCTATACAGAAAAATTCATCCTACCTACTCCACTGCAAGGTGATGGCAATATAGATACTGGAAATACCAGCAGAAAGAGACCTGCAGGCAGGGTGCTTGCACAAAGGGCAATATATTCTCTTCAGATTCCCTTCATCCACCCCATCACCTCAGTAGAACTGGGCTTCCTGAAGCCGGCAGACATGCTCTTGAACACAGTCCTTGGTGGGTTAGAGTTTGAACGATATACAAAAACAACGAGGCAACTGCTAGTCAAACACCAATGGAGGACAAGACAAGACACAGACGAGCACAGTACAGGTCTTCCCAGATATGAAGCAGGCTCATTCATGGCTCTGGATGAGGCATGTGGTCACAGATTCTACACACAAATAGGAAGGTACTACAGGAATGCTGAGAAGCCTCTGAACACTGTGCCCTGTACGAATGACGCCTCTGATTCTAAACTCAGCCTTTTCCCAGCTTGGTACAGCCTGCTGGGTCTGGCTGGAAACAGTGTGGAATTATCTACTAGAAGATAATCTCTCTCACTCTCTCTAGCCATTCAAGGATGGAGTCTGCTTGGCTCTGCTCTGGGTGGGTTTGGCACGGGTGGTTTAGAAAGATGCTCTGCTTTCTCAATCACCTGTTCTGCCGTGATCCTGATTTCCTCTGGTATTTCTTCTTCCTCTCCTGGAAGATTTTTGTCTGTTCCTTGCATGTGTCCCCCATCCTCCTTTGAGAACAATCAGGCAAATAATTCATGTCACGTTTGCCCAAACATTACCTACCTCTGCGTCGTAGCTCCTCCTTGCCATGCTTACGCTGCTGGCTGCTCCGCTGGCCTCCTCTTCAGCTGTTCTTTTACCGTTTCTGGGAACCTGCTATGAAACCCTCCTTCCTTCTTCCCCTTTGCTTTCCTCACCAGCCCTCTCTTTCCTTCCCTTCCCCCACTCACCTCTTTCTTCCTCCCCTGATCCATACCAGACTTAGCCCTTGTGCAGGAACGGATCTCACCCTGGATGAGTCTGTCAATGTCCTTGTGACATCTTATTCTCCTTACTCTAGTGTATTGGCTACAGTGATTTCTCAGTCCTGGCTTTTACAATAATTGTTCTTTTACAAGCTTGTTACCATATATTTGGTGCCTTGGTATCACAAGTATTGGCTTCTCCAGGCACAACTACCCATAAGTAACTCTGCCCACTGGCAGTCTGTCCAAAGTGAGTGGGAGAGAGCCGCATTGGACCCTGGGTCAGAGAAGGGATGGCTGCTGTGATGCTCTGTTCGCTATCTTGGTGTAGCATGTCAGATGCTGTCTCAGGTTGGGGATGCCCAGTGCAGCACTCTCCTTTTGCTGTCAGATGCCTGGCCATGCATTCCTGTCCGGCCTCTGGAGCTCTGCTGAGACTGCCCTATTGGCAGTTCTAGGCTTGGCGTCTACTGAGTGCTCCTTGCCTATAGGGATTCTCTCCCTGATGCTACCCCCTCAGAATCCCCACTGCACTCACTGACACCCCGAGTGCTGCCAGACTTGAGACCTTACTGAGGAATGTTTCAAACTGCACCATGTCACTCATCACCTCTTCTGCCCTTGCCGCTCTAGCTTCCATTATCATCTCCTGCTCCTGGCTTAGCCAGTCACCCTCAGTGACAGCTCCCCTACCAACCCAGCCACTCTTGCCAAGTCTCCAAGGGCTCATTGCCAAGCCAGCATCTCCACAGGGCTGCCTCTTCTGTTGGCAATCAGTGCTACAGGGCTAAGCTAGCTGCATGTGACCTTCCAGCAGAGGCTATGCCCCTTTCATGAAACCTGCTACATATCTGGGAGAATGGACCTGCTCGTCAATGACAGGGCTGCTGCTGCTCAGCACTGCAAATTGGGATTACAGGGTGCACAAGGGGGTTACAAGAAATCAGTGCTCACGTGGTTCAGAAGAGGAGAGCTGCCCTCCGCAAGCTGTGTGGAGAGAAAGAGAGAAAAGAGGAGCTTAATCCATGGGGAAAGCCTTCTCCAGCATCCTGGCACTTGGCACAGGCCTGCCTCACCACCAGGTACCAGGAAAGGGACAGAGAGCCAGACTAGACTGATAGGCCCCTAATGCTCACATGCGGCTGGCACATTGTACTCTGAACACCTCCAGATGTGGGAGTCATGGCACATGCAACGTCACCGAAAGAAGGGGAGAGGAAGGGGCAAAGGGACAGAGGGCGGAGAAGGAGACAGCGAAGGGGACGATTCTGTAGTGATACGCGATCGGAGCCGTGGTGCTGCTGAGAAGTCAGTCAGCCCCAAGTGGAAGGTGAAGCCTCACTTACCGCAGTGCTGACTCATTTCCTGCCTGACAAATGCGCGGATCTCTTGTTCCTGCAGAGAAAACCAAGGGAATGAAGAGAGAGGGAAGAGATGCCTTCCGGCCCCCCAGCCCACCATGAGCCTGCCTCAGCTGCTCTGGGGATCACTGGGAAAAGAGCAGTCTCCCCCCACTCCAGCAATCCAACACTTGAGCCAGACCTGGAGGGAAACTGTAAAGGGGAAAAGCCTCGAGCCTGCCATGCAGGAAGGCATGACAAGGGCCAGTCCCAGCCCCTGGGAGAGGGAAGTATCCCACTGCTCTGACTGACTGCGCAGTAGCACTGATGTGTTGTCATTGCGGGTCAGGGCTTTGCTCCAAGACCTCAGGGAGCTCTCTTCTCACCGTCATGCCAGGGTCCCCCTTCTCTCCTCTCGAGCCTTCGAGTCCCGGATTCCCCTGAAAACAAGCCAAACAGGAAATCAAGAGACATGCTACACAGTCAGCAACCCCCTGAGCCAGGAGACACCCACCCTCTGCAGAACCCTGGCAGCCCCCTAGGAAGCTCTCCTCTTTGCCTGATGGAGGTGGGGTTCAAGGTACAGCGAATATGTCCAAACAGAGCCAAGCATTCAACCAGGCAATGCACAACCAACGGGTCAGAAACATGCTTACAAACCTGATCTCCTCTCTCTCCTGGAATCCCAGGGACGCCTCGGGTCCCTACAGTCGACTCCCCTGGAGGGCCTCTTTCACCCTGCAGCAGGAACATACACACTGAGACACTGGCCGGCAAGGGGAGTTCTAGGATTGGGCCACCCAGAGAAGGGCAGTATCCCAGAACCGGATCTACCATCCTCCCCACGCCCCAGAGCTCCCTCTTGTAGGGAAAGGGGCTGTTCCCTAGATGCAGCTCTAAATGAGCTGGTACGCCTGACAGTCTCACTTATTTCGAGAGAGATTTCTCAGCCGCTTCCAAAACATTAGACTCTTCTGCTTTCATCTCCCTATCCCCAGTGAGAAGTCCTCAAACGCAGGTCCCCCGTGCCCTTGTAGGTGAGAACTGTCCCCTACAGGAGCAATCCAATCTGACCAAAAATGCAGCACTGGGGGGAAGACACCACGCACCATGTCCTCGGGCTGGGTTCAGGGCAACCCTGAAGCGGATCTTGTGGGTGAATGGGATGTCATGAAATAGCAGTGCTCCAGAACACAGAACACACTGCACCCCTGCAGGGTGCCTTCCAGTGCAAGGTCGGAGGCATGCTGCAGCATTCATTAATGAAGGCCACTGCCCCTTTAGGGCGAGGAAATCATCCCAGAGATATAGAGAGAGGCTATGAGACTGACCCGAGTCAAAGCGTGAGCCAGTGACAGAGCTGAGAATACACCTCAGGAGTCTGATGTCCAGCTCCCTGCTCTAACCAGTGAGAAACACTGCCTGTCACTCCAACAGCCTCTGCACATCACTCGCATGGCACCGTTCATAGATTTAGAAGGTGGATGGAGCCGATCCTGCTTAAACAGAGTCTAACTACCACCTCCTCGCTGCCTGCTAACTGCAGCCAGGTCTGGGGCTCTCCTCACTGCCCTGGGATGGGGATATGACCAGGCAGAACTGAAACAGATGGGACGGGAAGGTAAACTGTTTTCTCCACCCTGCGCCTGCCAAGGAACTCCTGCAAGCTCTCTCTCCCCCTTCAGGGGGTCTCTTGCTCCTGAATGTTGCACAGAAAAGGCTGCTGCTCCCCCTCAGACACTGGTCCCTTTGTTGCCAGGGCTGGGAGAGCACTGAGGTTTGGGGTCCAGTTTTTGTTTCCTTGTGGAGTTCCAGAGGCAGCAGGAGACAGGAGCTCGCCACCTGCTGGCCATTCAGAGGGCAACACTGCCCTGGTCGGGAGGGGTAGGTAGAAGCTGTAGGGAAATGGCCATGCACAGGGAAGAGGTTCTTACCTTCTGCCCTTGAATCCCCTCAGGGCCCTTAGGGCCAACGCTACCTGGTGGGCCGGGTGGGCCAGGTGCTCCATCATTGCCCCTAGGGCCTGGGGAGCCAATGATGCCTGGAGTACCCTGAGAAAAGAGGCAGGGGTTAGGAAGAGCACGACCCACACAGGGCAGTACAAACTGGGAGTGTGACAGACTGGCACCTTGGCCCACACCGAGTCAGTCAATCTCCCGCAGCACTGACCTGCTCTGTACCATTGGAGATAGGCGTCGTCTATTGACAGACGTGTGGCCGACTCTCACAATTTCATCACAAGATCCAGCACATCTGAGGGTTTTCTTAGAACCCCAGCTCCTCAAATTCTGTGATGACGTGAGAATTTCAACTTGCATTTTTAAAAGAGCGAGCGTCTCGCCCTCCTGGTTGCCGAGAGAAGCTGAAAAATGTGTCCCGAGTGCACCCTTAAGGCCCCCAAACCACAAGGTAAAGAACCCAACATTTAGTTGTTTTAAAAAAAAAAAGTCAAATTTTCAGCCAATCTTGGGATTTTTTTAGGGCTTGATTCCTGATTTTTTAACACTTGGGGCTGGCAATATGGCATAGATGCTCTACCCCCCCATTACCCCCACCCCCAAGCTGCAGGACAGCAGTGGATCTGTGGGGAGATGCCAGACGGTACCAGTTGTCAGTGAAAGAATCACAGATATTCTCCATCAGGCCTGCAGGGCTGTGACTGCTCTCACCACCTGGGAGTTCTAACAGTGAACTGACCCTGCTCCAGCCCCACTTTTGCCACAGCCTGACGCACTGGCTCTGCCGTGCCAGAATCCTCTGGAAGGGAGGATGCTGAGGAATTTCAAGTCAGTGCTGGGACCCTTGTCTTGGTTAGAAAATTATGGTTCTCCAGTTGGTCAGGCATATCCTTACACCCAACAGGACACATCAGTGTCCGGTTCTGGTTAACAGGCAACAAGCTACCGATGGTCAGTGTCTGAAAACTGTCCAGCAATTAGCAAGTCGGGGCACCAGAGCTCTGCCTTAGCAGCAGGAGAAGGCTCCTGTGGGGAAGTTACCAAACTCCTAAGAACTTAGGGATAAGCTCTGATCCCACTAACACGAGCTTCAAGGGCACTGGAGTCTGGCCCTTAGTGAAGCAGAACTCACCCGGTCTCCTTTCTCTCCCTGGTCTCCTTTGGCTCCCTGCTGACCATCAAATCCCCTGTCACCCTGGGAAGGCAAAGAACAAGGTGGTTTTTCTAGGGAGATTTGGGGTAGGGACACTGGCAGATTACAGTTTTGTGGAGCCAGAGCAGGCCACCTCTTCTGCCTGCAGTCCCTGCCCCGCCCCAGCGCTCTTGCCAGGGAACAGGCTTGGGGCACAGGGGCTTTCCCCGCTCTGCCAGCCCGATGCTCCAGCCAGGGAGTGGATCAGGGCTCAGGGACTTGCCCCACTCCACCAGCCTGGCACCCCAGCCAGGGAGTGCTGTCAGGGTGCAGGGGCTTGCCCCACTCCTCAGGAGCGCCGGGCGGGAGGAGCGGGTCAGGGCACGGGGTCGCCCATTTTCCAGGGCCCCCCAATTGGCCAGGGTCCCTGGGAACAGGCCCCGTTGGCCCAGTAGCTAATCCACGACTGGGTAGAGGTGCCATTGTCAGGTGAGCTTGGGCCCCACATTTCAGGTTTGTACAGAGTCTAACAGCAGTTAGATCAGAAACATCATGTCCCAGCATCTAATGACTTCCCCACGCTCAGGTCTGAGTGCACTGGAAAGGTCTGTAGCGTCATCTTAATGAGGAGCCTCTGGCAGCTTTGGTGCCTCTATTAGCAGCACTGGAGAAATCCCACTGTCTGCACATAACGTGGGCACGTGCCATGGCGTGCGCTATTAACCAACAGTCAGCGAGGCAGCTGCGGCCAAGGAAGGCCAGGATCTGAAGAGGGCGATCACCAAGCCTCTCAGCAACCCCTCATCCACAGACCTTGCTCCACTCCCCAAACATTATTGCTCCTTAATCCTTACCTTGGGTCCCATGAGACCTTCTTTCCCCGGGATTCCTGGGGTTCCAGGCATGCCCAGCTCTCCCTAGGAAAACAAACCAGATGTTCATTCTGGCCAGTCCAGGTGTGCTCATGTCACATTGCTCTTGGAGCCAGCTGGGTGCGCTTACCAGCTCGCCCTTCCTTCCTGGAAGTCCCATTCGGCCTGGAATCCCCGGCTCGCCCTAGAGCAGGCAGGAGGCGACACGGGTCAGAGGAGACAGCAGGGTGATGGGGAACCAGCCCGGACAGTGCCCTGGCCCCTCCATGCTGGGCTCATGCCTAGAGCACAGACTGCTTCACCGATGGAGTTTATATTAGCCCATGGCTTCCTCCTCCACTCCAAGGGAAGCCAGTCCACTGAGCAGTGCTCAGGGCGATGCCACACAGCTCCGCCTGCCTATGGACTCACCCCTCCTGGGTTGGGGGTTGCTGCGGCGTACAACACTAGGGCTCCAAAGGGGTGGGGTTGAGGGTCCCCTCCGCTTTCCTCAATCTCCTCAGTAGCCTCCACAGCATCCCTGGGGCCCCAGTGCTGCAGGGCTGATACTTCGGGCTTCTCAAAGGCCCCTCCCTCGTCCGCCACACAGACCTCGCTGGTGGCTCAGAGGGCCAGTGCTGGCCTAATGGAGCTTAGTTCCATAGCACCCCAGCCAAGTGACATGACCAGGCTGCCCTGGGGGTGAGACTGGGCCCAGAGTTAGCTCCACTGGGTTCTACCAGATGGGGATTGATCTATCCCCACTTCCCATAAGCCTCTTGGCCCCTAGGGCAGCCTTTATTCCCTTAGAAGCCCTTAAGCATCAGTCATTTCCCCAGGGACCCATTCAGCTCTGCGAGGAGCACAGGGCGGCTTCACTGGCACATCCCAACGCACTGCAGTCCCACCTTCCTTTAGCGTGGTGGCTCTGCCGCCTCTGGATCCAAGTGTCCCCACCTCTGCTGACTGGGTGGAGAAGGGGGGGTCAACTGTGCGCACTCATGAACACTCACCTTCTCCCCCTTATCTCCATCCTGGCCACAGGCACCTTTCGTTCCCCGATCCCCCTGCAGTGAAGAGAGAAGTCACGACACAGCTCTGTGACCTGCTGCGCCACTCATCCCTGGGGCAGGGGGCTGGCTTTGCAGGCAGGGTCTATGCTGGGTATCAGTTATCAAGGGGGAGAAATTCGGGCTATCAAGGCCACCAATGTCTTGCAGCTGATGCCACCGAACACATTCCTAGGAGGGTGCACTGCGTCCAAGCCCATTCCCAGGGGCCAGTTGGTGGTCTGGGGGTTTCCTGACACTGATCCTGAATGCACACGGCGGGGGGGGGGGTTCCTCTCTCCCCAAGGTGCTTGGCCCCAAGACACTGGCGTGAGTGGGCTCAGCTTCCCTCTGGTCTGCCCTAGGGCTACGTCTGGCCCAGGCAGGCAGGCAGGCTCTCTCAGGGTCACAGGAGGACAGACAGACAGACAAAGGAAATGCCCACCTTAGGGCCTCGCATTCCCAGTGGCCCTGTGTCCCCTTTCTCCCCTCTTGCTCCTGGGATTCCATCCTTTCCTGGCAGGCCCTGGAGAAAGAAGAAACGTAGAGTGACTCTCGGGCTTTGCTCCTGGGCAATGGGTGAGAAACAGCAGCACAGGAAAGTTCCTCACCGACTCTCCGGGGTCTCCCGATTTGCCAACTTCACCCTGGAAAGGAAAAGACACTGGGTCAGGGCCAGAGGGGCTGGGTGCCGGAGTGACGCCCGCAGGTACGTGCCAGGATTGGGACAGCAGATGGTCTAGCAGGGCTGTGTGCACACGCACCTGCAGGGACACCTACATCTGAGCACGAGTGGCATGTGCAGGGCTGGGCACACCTGTGGCTATTCTTACCTTCTGCCCCCCAGGGCCGCGTGCTCCTGGGAAGCCTGTGGAGCCCTTCTCCCCTTGCTCGCCCCTTCCTCCCTGCGGGTGAAAGCACACATCAGTGCACAGCCTGAGGAAAGCGCCCCCTGCTCCCACCAGGCAGCTGGAGGGACAGAACCAGCCTCTGAAATTATATTTGGTTCTAACAAAAGGTCCCCAAATGAGAGAAACAAAATGTCCCTGGTTTGCTTCCCCACGGCAGTGACTCAGTAGCCAACTCCCCTCCACGTCAGACTGATGCACCTCCGGGAAAGGAGGTGTCCAGGGGCCACTCTCTGCTGAGCACCCCTACCACTGCCAGTGGCATAGGGGGGCTGGCGCTGGCCAGGACGGGGTGCCCCGGAGCCATCAGCAGAGTATAACGCAGGCTGGAACTGAGCCTGTTCCATCACATCTGAGCCTGTTCCCCATCAGTGTCCAGTGACCCGCCCCTCTCTCGTCCTCCTCCTTGCCGGTCTCTGTTCCATAACCGGGCCCTGCAGCTCCCACTGACGTCAGCCTAAGGCCCCTCCTCTCTCGATGGCTGCACTCACAGCAAGCAAAGGGCACAAAGCATCCAGCTCCTAGGTCCTTGGGCTGGCTGTGCTCCACAGTGCCCAGTCATCACAGCACCTGCTCTCAGTCCTGCCAAGACTCCAGTGCTCTGTGGCTTCTCCCAAGCCTCTGGGACAGCTTTCAGACAGGCATGCTCCCCTACCCACCTGCCTGTCCTCCAGCTGCTCACTCACGTACCTTCTCTCCTGGGAGGCCTGGGTCACCCTTGTCGCCTTTCTCCCCTTCCATCCCCTTCAGGCCGCGGTCTCCCTGGGCAGGGGAAAGAGCAGAGGGTGCCGGGTGTCAGTCCCCTGACAGCGCAAGGAGGATGACCCAGGGGCTGGGATTCAGAGAAGAGAAAGGCACGAATTGGGACTGGAGGGGAGATCCCTGGGGTGGAGTCTGGTCTGTCTGGCTAAAGGGACGTGGGGACAGGGGTGAGGGGATACAGAGGAGAAGTATCTGATGAGATCTAGGGTGTGAACCCCAAGGCAAGAGGGGGTCGTGGGTGGGGCGGGGTGGACCTAGCAGCTACAGGATCAATAGCAGGAAACACCTCCAGGCTGATAAATCTCAAAGCATCCTGGGAGCAGCCCACTCTGGCCCCTGGGCAACGGGCCCTTGAAGCAGTTTTCAAAAACTTTCTGAGCTGAGCCCCACCCCGCCCCATTTTGAGTTATAATTTTTGGTTGCACCGCACCAACCCAGAGAAAAATAGACACAATACATGTCCCTCCCTACTAGGGTTTTCAGGGTGGGGGAAGGCACGTGTGATGCTCTCTGGAGGCGGAGCCATCACTGGGCACAGAGGCTGCTGGGAACAGAAATCAGTGCAGCCACGGTGGATGTTGACACTGACCTGCAGGCTGGGTGAACCGCTGAGGTGAGTCAGTGGGTGGAGATGGTGTGGGGCTGGCTTGAGCCCCACCGTGCAGGGCTGGCCCAAGCCACCTGGTGTCGATGCTCACCCTCTCAAACGTTCCCCACAGCCCCCTAGGGAGTGCACCCCACAGTTTGAAAACCTCTGCTCTATGGGGTAGGGCTCTTACCGGCTCCCCCTTGCTCCCCCGGACTCCAGCCGGCCCCTCCACAATGACAGTTTCACCCTGCACAGGGGGGGGGGAAAAAACCACACAGCAGCCAATGAGAGCTCAGAATAAACCACTGACCCATGCTGCAGTTTGCAATCCAATGGGTTTAAACAGGGTCATGTGCCCAAGGACCATCTGCTGGCCATCAAGCCAGTCAAGAGTCCAGCTTCCCACACTGCCGGGGGCCTCACCGCAGCAAGGGCAGGTCCAAGGACTATACAGCCCAGTGGCAAGAACCCTGGGGGCTGCCGCCCAGGGACACAGGCAGAGGTTACTGGAGCAGCCCCAGGGCTAAGGAGTGTCCGGTCGGGGCATAGCCAAAGCTGGCCACTAGCCCTGGAAAGGTTCACGTGGGGTAGACATGCTGTGGCAGCATTTGGCGAAGTTGCAATTGGGCACGAGTGCCTGGTGTGCAGGTGGCAGATGGAAACGCCTTGTGCCAGGGCAGAATTACTTCCCCACTTCCCTTTGGGGACTGTGGCCCAGACACTCCCAGGTCTGAAGGCAAATGGGCCTTTCTGGTGTGGCAGTTGGGGCTAGTGATCAGCCAATGAGCCCTTAGCAGCGGGTAAATGGGGAACTCACCTTGTCTCCTTTGGGCCCCATAGCTCCAATGTCTCCCTAGAAGGGAAGGGAGCGTGGGTGAGAAACTTGTCTCGCACAGGGGCACGTGGAGCTCACGACTGTCAGGCCCCATTCCCACTACAGCCCATCAGGCCACTACCAAACCCGAGGGCCTCCCTCAGAGCAGCAAAGAGACCCGCCAGAACCGTGACACTCAGAGGGGAGGAGAGTGGTTGGAAGGAGCCCCAAGAGCCTAGGGGACCCCAAACCTAGGGAAGTTCATGGGGTCCTGAGAGGCATGAGTAGGAGGCTCAGGATCAGAGGGAAACAGGTTCACACCTGACTTTATTAGAACTGGGAGAAATGAGAGCAAGAGGGAGAACAAGCCATGAGCTCCCCTGGAGAGGAGACAGCCCTGGCCAGCCAGCAGCCCAAGCAGGCTGGGCAATACCCTGACCCAACCCCATCAGAGTGGGAGGGTACCCCATGGACAGGTGCTTGTACTTCAATAGTGGCCGGATGGAGGGGTGGGTGGGAGAAGACTCCCCTCCCCCAGCTCCACCGCCCCCCACCAGTAGGTTGCTTACTTTGTCGCCACGCTCCCCTCGGTTTCCGGGAGGCCCCTGAAGGGAAAAGAGAAGGGGAGTCACTGGCGAGTGGGAGCCAATCCCAGCCCCTGGTTAAAGGGCAAGGCAAGGGGAGGAGGAAGGTATTTACCGCAGGCCCACGATCTCCCTCCAGCCCCGGGCGCCCATCTTCACCCTGCCAAGGAGGAAAAGGACAGTGAGACAGAGCACAGGGCCAGGGCCAGGGCCAGGGCCAGGAGAGCTGGGTCCCGGGGGCACAGTGGGTCAATTCCATATCCTGCCATTCTGATCCATGATGAAGGGGGCGAGAGGCAAAGCCCCAGGGCAGAGACGTCGGCCTTGGGGAGGGTCCTGAGCACGGGATGCCTCCAGGGTACCCACTTGTGGGCTTTCCTCAGCCCCAGCCAGGGTGTGTGCCAAGAAGAGGCTCTCCTCAGGGAGATGGGCTCAAAAGGTCCAAAATGTGTCGTCTTCATCTCTAATCTCCAAGACTGGTCCACATACCCCCTGCCCATGCAAAGCCGTGCCAGTATCCCAAAGCCACAAGGCCTGGTGGAGTCCCCAGTGCCGCAAGGGGGCACATGCCATGCTCCCCAACGCTGAACTGCAGGCTGGAAAGCCTTTCTGGCCCTGCGGGATCGATGTGCTGTGCTGTGCTGGGGAGAGGGGTGGGTTAGCAGGGTCTGCACTCACAGCTGGGAGAGGCAATAGGGTAGATACGTACCCGTGGCCCTAGGTCTCCTCGCTCGCCTCTAGGGCCCGGCTGTCCTACTCCCACGTTCCCCTACAGAGCAGAGAGACAGAGTGTTAGTGACCCTGTAGCTAATGGCAGCATTCTCTGAATGAGCCGAGGTAAGTGGCAATCCTGCACATCTTCCCAAGCTGCCTGAGTCGGGCACTACCCGGGCCCTACTGGATCCAGCCACTGGCTGCCCCTTTCCATGCCCTCTGCCTGCTCACTTTGTCCCAGCTCCGGAAATCTCTAGCATCATGCTCCATGGGACACAGCCCTGCACCAGGGCTGCCAACTCTCCGGGATTGGCCTGAAGTCTCCAGGAATTAAAGATTAATCTTTAATGAAAGATTATGTCATGTGATAAAACCTCCAGGAATACATCCAGCCAAAATTGGCAACCCTACCCTGCACATACAAGAGATTGCATGGCTTGACAATCATACATGTGGCAAAGCCGGAAAGCCATGGCCTCTCCTTGCTGCTCAGAGGTTTCCATGTAGGCGGCAGGATCCTCGTGCCACCTGCGCCCCCAGGGGTGCTGCTGTCTGTTGGCTGCCTGGCTCTGCGTGGACATGCCCTCAAACTGGGAAGTCGGGTCATGCAACAGGGCAGGAGCTCACTTGCTCCTCGGTACCTGTACGGTAACAGCATTGCCAGCCCCAGAATCAACCTATGGGGCCTGGCTCCACCATCACTCCCCACAACAGGCTTCTTCGGAGACAAGCCACTGCACCAGAGGCAAGAGGAAGGGAGAAGAGCAGCCTTTGCAAATGGGTCAGAGATGCCCTTGACCCCAAGGGCTCCATCTGTAGGTAGCTCTGAGATGTCCCTGTACCTCTGTCTATCAACATCACTAGCCCCGAAGCCGCACCGGGGGAGAAAAGTCTGGGTTCCTCCAGTGACCCATCCCCCAAAGGGGAGAGGTGTTATTTGAAGGCAACAGGGAACATCCACCAAGCAAGAAAAAAACCCCTCTAGCTGGGGCCCTTGGAGAATACATGCCCTCCTCCCCCACTCCAGGAGCCGCAGGAGGCTGGTGCAGGGCCGGTGCAACCATTTAGGCGACCTAGGCGGTCGCCTAGGGCACTAGGATTTGGGGGGTGGCATTTTCTTCGGCAGTGACCGCAGCAACCGGATCTTCGGCTGCCCCGGTCACCGCCGGCATTTAGGCGGAGGGAGCTGGGGTAGAGGAGCGTGGGGAGGGCCGCCTGCAGCAAGTAAGGAGGGGGCACGCAGGGGAACTCCCCGCCCCAGCTCACCCCTGCCCCGCCTCCTCCCCGAGCATGCCGTGGCGCCTCAGGGCAGGGGCTCGGGGACGGGTGCAAGGTGGAAGTTTCGCCTAGGGCGTGAAACATCCTTGCACCGTCCCTGGGCTGGTGCAATAAGGGTAAAACCAGAGCCTACCTTGTCACCCTTCAGTCCTGGGACGCCTTGTGCCCCCTGAAACAAGAGAGACAGATCAGTGTACCAGGCCCAGCCTGGGGGCCTCTGAAGCAATCCCCGGGGGGTTACTATATCACAGGATACAGAGATCAGTGCTGCCCTGGTCCAGGTGCCAACTACAATTACACCAGGGAGAGGAGTCAGACCTCAGCCATGTCACTCGTACTACTCACCTCGCTTCCCTTTCATTTATCTGGCCCTGGGCAGCACTAGTGGCAACAGAGGGTTAACACAAGCGAACAAGCAGGCAGAGGGAGTTTTAGTTGGAGAAATGCAGATATTCATCTGTCCAGCCATCCCTCTCTGACCCCAACCCACTCAAGGGAATAGTTCAATGATACTCATGTAAGCCTGTCGCCCAGCTCTGAATCTGGATGCAAAGCTGCTCTGGCTCCAGTCCACAGGGAGACCCCTATGGGTGCCTGCACTGGGATAAGCAAGAGATTTTTCTGTCACCCAGAGGTGAACCCCATGCTTGGGGGTGAGGGCTAGAAGATCTCACACAATCCTTGGGACTGTGTGTGCAAGTGACGAGCAAGAGTCACAGCTGTGTGTGCAAGCAGACAACGTGCCTCTCCTGTGGCAATGGCCCAAGTGCGTTAGACACCCAGCCCGCCTGCTTTTGGGCACTTGACCTTTTAAATCCCTCCCTTTGGAGCTGTGCAAAGTGGCATTGGCTTGGGTTTTAATGGCCTCTTTCCTGTTCCAGGGCAGCTGCCTGTCACCCCCTGCACTGTTCGTTTGCTCCCCAGAGAGCTTGGCCGTTTGACTTCTCTTGTCAGGGCAGCAGGCTCTTTCCAGCACCCTGCCCAGTTCTCCCTCCCCGACCCTGTGCAGGGCACCTACTGAGAGCCACAGGGAGATGCTGACTTAGGGGGAGCAATAGCTGCACCCCCTTAAAACCATCTTCCTCCTCCTGGCTACACACCCAGCACTCTTGGCCCCGGATTCCCAACACTCACCGCTGCCCCTGGGGGCCCCGGCGGCCCTGGTGATCCAGAGGTGCCATCTCTTCCAGGGAAGCCAATCAAACCCTAGCAGGAAAAATACATCAATCAAGAGAGGCCTTGGCCACGGTGAGGCCCCACTTCACACCTAGCAAAGGCCCCGGAGTGGCCTTGGCTGTAAAGGGAGCACAGTTAAGGCCTCTCCAGGGCAGAGGCCAAGCCCCATGGCCCTGGGGCATCTCTCCTCACCGAGCTCCCCCAGGGCAGAGCTCACACTCAGGGCACCAGGCAGAGGCAAGTGCAAGTGTTCTCATGGGAGGGGGACTGTGCAGCTCGGGGTGAACTCCTGGGTCCTGCCAGGAAGGAGAGCCCTGTTCAGTGCAGGCAGGCACCACCACACGTGACCAGGGAGGAGGAGGAGTGAGTGGAGAAAGGACATTTAACCCTTCAAGAGGGCACTGCAGACTCTCTGCACGTCGCAGGAGGGAGCTGATAGAAGCTGCTTTGCTGGAGCACACTTCACATTGGGTTGGGGAAAGCGCTGCAGGGAAAAGTCTGGTCTGGGGGCAGCCATGGTCTTTTCCCTTGCTTCTCTCATCGACCCCTTGCACTCCCGCAGTAGGAGGCCCTGCCTGCCGGCACCAAGGAGTCCATGGACAGGAAGCCTCAGGGCTCTGGAATGTCTCATGGCCTCACCCAGTGGCCTCCCTTTGTAATCTGGCTCCCCTGCAAGCACCTCCAGGGCCAGGCACAGGGCTGGAGCTGGGGGAGCTGGGCAGTCGTGCTGGTGAACTGGCCCTTGGTGCTGAGCAGTACGGGCGGTTGGGGTGTGTGATCCAAGTGGCTGTGCTTTAGCAGGGGTGAGATGGGCCAGAGCGCAGGGCCGGATGGTAACTGCACCTCTTACCCTCTCTCCTGGAGGTCCTGGTGGGCCTGGCTGTCCATTTTCTGCCCTCAGACCTGGCTGGCCGGGGGTCCCTGCGATGCCTGGCAAGCCCGGGGATCCTGGTGGGCCAGGTAAGCCAGTGTCACCCTGGAGGGGAGACAGAAGGAGACAGTGCTGCTGAGCAAGGACTCCCCTGATGCCAGACTGCTGAGAGAGGAGCAGTGGGGTGGGGCTGCACACTCCTCAGGGGACTTCAGTTTCAGTCTGGAGGGGAATGCTGTACTCCAGCAGGGCAGAGCACTCAGCCCCGGGGGAGGAGTGAAATGGAGGTGAGCTCAGCCAAACACCCACACGCTGAGGGTGGGCAGAAGCAGGGCAAAGGATCTCAGGCCTGTACAAGTAGGCAGCCAAGAAGAGAGGGGGTCAGGCCTGTATATGGAAGATGGCTGGCATTGGAGTGGAGATATCCTGATCCCAGCACTTGCCCGCTCTGCGGTAACACTGGGGTAGGTAGCTTTCCCTGGGTGTGCCTGGCGGAGGGAGAGGGAGGTAATTCGCATTGGTAACTGGGCACTGAAAATCTCTGCTGCAGGATTGGTTTGGAACCAGGAGTAGAGTGACTCAGCTCTTCAGGGCCTCCAGCAGGAGCTGTCCAGCAACAGTGGTGCTGATTCCACATGAGCTCTGTAAGCACAAGTCTCTCTCAGCCTCAAAGCTGTGAGGGGCAGGGTAGGCAGGGTGTTGGGGGCGAGGGGGCATCCAGCCCTTCCTGTCCTGCTTCTAGAGTGGCTCCTGCCACCTCCCCATCTAGGACTGTCCTGTGACTCACTCAAAGGGCCTCAAGAATCTACCAAATAACCAATTTACCATGAAGGGGGAAGATTATGGGCGTCTTGCTTGTGTTGTAAAAATTCACAGTATTTCCTGGCTTGGCAGAAAGTCTGCAGGCTGGACAGGTCACGTACAGCAGGAGACAGCAATGTAGGAGGGAGCGGTGCCAAGGCCAGTACGTGGCGTTTCACTCCATGTTTTAAGCTGATAATAATAATATGCATCTTCCAAGCAGGTGTTTAACAAGAGGGCAAGTGTCATTAACCCCATTATACAAACAGAGAGACAGGCACAGAGCCAGGGAAGAGGCTTGGCCCAAGTCACTCAGCAAGCCAGAGGCAGAGGCAGGAAGAGAACCCAGGAGTTCTGATTCCCAGACTCCCCGTATGACTAAGCAGAGGTTCTCTGTGCTAACAAAGTCTTAGGAGATGTTACCTTCAAACCTTGAGGCCCATCTTGTCCAGGGGGTCCCTGCAGACCAATGCCAACCGAACCCTGAATGGTGCAGATGGAATAGAAATGGTAAGTCATGCCACATGGAGGGGCAGACGCCTGGATACATAGGGACATACAGGGGTTAGAAGTGGATGGGAATGGGACAGACTCATCCTCCAGTAAGCTATGCCCCAGCTGGCGACTGAGCGCGGTTGCAATCTATGGCTGGCCTCAGTCAGTCCCTAGTGGGAAAGCCGCCGCATCACAAGAACCTCACCAGCACGCCCTGTCAGTCACAGAACGGGGTGCATTCAGCTGGCCCTGCTTGTGGACCCTGGAGAATAAACTCCCCTCTCAGCCTCGGGGGGGGTCCCGCCAGGGCAGGAATGAGGCACAGACACTGTGACAGCCATTTCCACAGCCATGAACATCACAGTCACTGTTAAACAATGCAAGAAGGGCCCTGATTAGCCCATTCACATCAGCCTTTTACCCAGCCAAACACCAATCAGAGCAGGCGAGTAACCCTGAACACACAGCTGGGGGCTCCCAAGGGCTCTCTCTGTCTCGTGCTGACTCAGACACCTTCCCTTCTCTGCTGCCACGATCCTCCCGGCTCCTCAGCCACCCAGCACATGACAATCAAACTGCAAGCGAGATACCTCAGGGACATGAGCCCGAGTGCAAGATGGAAGGTCACAGGTGGGTGTTTGAGCCACCAAGTGCTGCAAACTGCATCCTGTTCTGTGATTGACAGGGCGTGTCGGTGAGGTTCTAGGCTCAGTACACTGGAGCCCAAGTACCGGGGCTGCTACGTACCTTTTCCCCTTTGACTCCAGGGGATCCTTTGGCTCCCTGTTAAAATACAAGCACAGGAAACAATGAGGAAAAACCATGTTGTGCACACTCGCTGCACATGTACACATCTGAGGGCATGCACACGAGCTGGTTACCATTTTACAGAACTAGATTACTATGCACCAAGGTAGCCTTCCCCCTGGAGCCAGATCTCAGACACGCTAGAGCTGCCCATGCTCAGATGTTTACTATGGCAAAGGCCAGGGCTTCCCATTCAGGTGGGGCAATGAAACAAATCAAAACCGCTCACATACTCCAGCGCTGGGCCCTGGACAAGAACCTGAATGGGGGGGTTGAGCAGGGGAGAGCCTCCCCCAGCCTCTGGACTCAGCATTCCTACAGTGGGGATCCAAGCCATTCCCAGCACCCCATCTACATGGTACTTACATCTTCCCCAGGGTCTCCAGGCTCCCCCTGTCTTCCAGGATCCCCCTGGCAGGAAGAAAGAGAGTGAGACTCACCAATGGGGAGTGAATTGGGTCAGGTCCCAAAGGCACCAGGAGCCATCACAGGGAGGTGACTAAGAGCAGAGAGTGGAAGCCCCTCCCTGCAATGGGGTGTGGGGAAGTTCCTCACCTTCTCTCCCCTGGGGCCCGGTAAGCCTCGCTCGCCCTTGGCACCCTGCAGGTAGAGAGCAGAGTTAGTGCTTGGCTTTGGGCACAGAGTCTGAGATATAACAGTGGGGAGGGACGTGAAAGGCCAACTTACCGGTTCACCCAGCAGGTTCCCTTCAATCCCTCCGAGTTCGCCCTAGACAGCAACACACAAAGGCTCAGCACGTCAGGCAACCCTCCTGTGCCCCCTGCATCCCCACAAAGCGAGCACCAGGCCTCCCCACCCCCTTCCCACCCTGAGCTGACATCTGGGCTCCCTTCTTCCACTGATCCTGGTCACCACAAACCATCACTCCTGGTGCAGCCTGGGACCCCTGTGCTCCTGCTCAGATGCTGGAGTGGCTGAAGAGACACTGGGGAAGCTGGCACTGGGCAAGCCAGAGCAGATGCAGCTCATGGCATCAGAGCAGACACAGGTGCATGGGCAGTGTGGCACTGAGAAAGCCCTGCTCCAAAGTGCTGGTCACTCACTCCAGGCTGTTCCAGCACCACCCTCTCCCTCTCTGGCTTTTACTGGGCTCTAACAGCATTATTATTAATACAATTTCTGGGCCAGAGTTGGAAAAAGAACCCAGGAGTCCCCACACTCCCCCTCTGAAGCTTTCTGTGCAGATTTCTGAGCTAACCCCCAAGCCTCTTACCTTCTCGCCTTTCATCCCAGGAGGACCGACAATCGCCTAGAGATAGGCAGGGGGAAATATGGACATTTAACAGATGAGTGACACAAGGGACAGAGGGAGGTTTCTCACTTCAAGGGCCAGGGTAGGAAGTGAGTGAATCACACGAAGGAGGACAGCAAGAGAGCACAATGTAAGCACCGCTGCTTGGTCCATGGCTTAGGCAGTGGGATACTAACTCCTACCCCTGCGTGGAAGGGCTGTCCAGCCCAGCTGAACCCCGGCTACTGTCACCATTTCCTCACCATCCCCGTATGGGACCTGCATTCAGAATTCCTGCTGCAGGGAATGCTGGGCTGGTGGTGGGGAGAGGATGTAATGACCCCCCTCCAACCCACACAGGTCAATCTTAGGTCACCCCACACACCCTGAGATGGGAGGAGAGCAACTTTACAGTGCAGGCTGAAGGGTCCCACCTCCATCAGAGCTCGGCCCGGGTGGCAGGGAGAGAGAGTTATTACCCAGAGGCAGGGGCCATGAGGGAGACACTCACTCCACAGCCCAGGAGAGGGGCCAGCTCAGCCCACCCCACCCAGCAGGGCTGGGCTTTGGATGAGTTACTCCCACCTTCAGAAGGAAAATCCACCGAAGGGAGCTAATAACCTACCATAGCTGGCTCAGAAAATGAGCCAAGGGAGATAGGAGAATGTCATACACACCTGTCCTGGGAGCCCGGCGTCCCCTGGTGCTCCTTTAGGTCCGGCAGGGCCTGCAGGTCCTGGCACACCCTGTCATACAATCAACACAACTGTTAGCCTTGGCCTGAGATGGACGTGATGGGTGCAGCTGTGCCCCCATTCCATGCTCCCATCCAGGCACCCTTGGCTGCTCTGCCACCACCAGCTCCCTCTCAGGAGGTGGGGCCACCCCGGAGGCAACCTGGCCAATCATACACGGCTCCTGACTTAGCTCTCTTGCATACCACACTCCCAGTGGTTGAATTCAACGTACTCTTCCACACACCACGCTGCCATGGAAAATCTAAACCCCTCTGAATTCAAAGCCAAGCTTTCAGTGCCGATTAGAGGTGCCACATCCCCTGGAATTTGTGGTTTGATGAGACCTCCTGGGTCATCCAAACTGGGCTAGAGTCACAGGGGCAGCCAGCTGCACAGATAGATGTAGAACAACTCCTGATCCACATGGTCTCCAGTACCAGACACATAATGGGAGGGAAGGCCGGAGAGGCTCAGTGCAGCAGGACTGTGGCATTTCTAACTCCTCCATCACCCGAGTACCTGGAGAATGCTGCCATTCCCCTTCCTGCTGGAGCTCACTGTAGCAGAGGCACATGCCCTGCCAGCACCTGTGAGGGACATACCATTTTCCCAGGCAGCCCTGGTTCTCCCTCCTTCCCCGGCACTCCATCTCTCCCCGGCACGCCAGGCTTTCCAGTCTCACCCTAGAAAACGGGAATGGAGCAGCTGGAATTATCAGAGGGAGGGAGAAGTAGACAGTACTGCTGACAATCCACAGCTAGCATCTCCATCGGACGCCTCCGGCCACTTCCAGGCCTTGGAGAAGGGAAACGAGCATCAGCTGCGCAATGGGCCACCTGGATCCTGCTCTCTCAGCCAAGGAAGGCCCAGCTTTGCCAGATGGACACGTACACAAAGGCAAAGGTTGCCAAGAGAAGAAATGCCAGTGGCAGGACATTGGAAGGGCCATCAGCAAAGCCAGGCCAGTTGGGAATTTGGTAATTCATACCCCCCATAGCAGCAAGGGGGCTATCGGGAACGGTGCACTAGCAATGCTTACCACTGGTCCTGGCAATCCTGGGGCACCCTGTGGTCCCTGGTAGAAAACAAACACAGTCAGGAATCAAAGGCAACCAAGGAGGAACCGCTAATCTCCCACCCTGGGCAGCAGCACAGAGACCATTCAAACGCTGCTCCTTGATGGCACCCAAATGAGCGAAAAATCACACCAACTACCTACCACAAGGCCGGGGGGGCCTGAGGGGCCTGGGAGGCCGACACTTCCCTGGGGCCCAGGCAAGCCCTGCAACGGAACAAAGAGGCATGTGTTAGAGAGCAGGGGGAAGCTTCTCCCTAGGATAGTGGGTCCCACACTGACAGCATCTCCCCCCAGGCAGAGTCACTCTGCAGGCTCCCAGGCCTTGCCCTGTCACAGAATCAGGACACACCAGCAGTCCCCGAAGGAAAGGGCCCAGCACCCCCTTTAGGGCAGGTGTGAACCCACTGGGTAAGGTCCCGCAGGGGCCTAAGTTCAGGCCAGAGCCAGCCTGAGTAGGGACGGGGCACAGATGGCAGGGCATGGCAGAGCTACTCACCCGAATGCTGGAGCCAGGCTCACCCGAATCTCCCTGCAATAAGAGAGTCTGTTACAACCCCCCACCGGGCAGGTACAACAATCCCAGATCCAGCTGCTGGTGTCCATGAGGCCTCAAGCTGGCCTCTCCAGACATTATCAGGAACCAGACCACCTGCTCAGATGGTCACACCAACCCGTGGCAACTCAGGAGCCTACACAGGACTTCAGCAGAGACAGGACGCCCAATACCAGCTTCTACAGCGACTGACCACAGCAAATACTCATGGGCCTCTCGAGATTGTGTGCCAGGGATTGTTCCTGCCAGACAGGGGCCAGGGCATGGGTCTGGTGACAGACCAAGGAATGCCAACCAGATCTGGCTCAGGCCTGTTCAGTTAACCCTTTGCGGCTCAGTGTTCTCACCTAAAGTTCTGGCTGCCTGGCTATGGAGGAAGGAAGGGTGAATTTGGGAGCTGTGCATGAGAGAGTTCAACGTGGTATTTGTGCAGTTCTCTCTCCCTCAATTCCTGTTTCAGCCCTGGGAGCTCCAGCTCTTCAGACCTGCAGGAGGGATCCAGCAGCCACACAAGGGGGATTCCAGCTGCAACTGGGAACTGAGCTAACCCAAGTTCCCAGGAGATGCCAGAGCTTCACTCTCGGGGCTCTGACACCACCAGCTCCACATGGGGTCTGTTACTGCAGTGAGTGCTCCCCTACTCATCCCACTCAGCAGCTCACTCCCTGGAACAACATTTCCAGGAAACTAACCAAAGCAGAGACCACAATGGTAGGAGCTCGTCAGGCCTCCTACAGCTAACGCAGCTGGAGGATGCTTGGCAGAGGAGGGCCAGCCTGGGTCCTGCATGTGCACTGGCGTGTGGTTAAGTGAGGCAGAGCAGGGTAGATGTCCACCCACTGATGGGGACAGGTACCCCCCCGAGTGCTCTCTGCAAAGACACTCAGTGTCTCCCAGCCTTGGGTTGCTGCTCTTTCCCCTCCATGGACTTTGTCCTCGCCACTCCTTTCCTACACTCAGCCCTGGGCTCACTGCGCTGACGTGTCCCGGGGTGAATTTGGTCCATTACTGTGACTCACGCTCCCCTCACCTACTTGGCTGGAGAAGTGGAGCCTCCCCTGCTGTCACCCCCTCCCGGTTTCCCCTGTGCTATGGGGTGCCCAAAGGCTCCAGCCAGTCTCACTCTTTCCATAGTATGGGACAACACCATGTGGGCCTTCCAAACAGGTGACACCCTTTTAAGGGAACAGCCTGCATCTCACACAAACTGTGACCACAGGGGCCAGGGTAGCCCATAGGTGTGCAGTACTTGACCTGGAATCAGACCCTTGCAATCCTGGGTCTAAGCGGGGCAGCAAAGCCCTCCAGCTAGCACAGGGTTCTGCATGCTCTGCAGCTCCACACCTTCTGGCTTGCTCAGGGATGTGCCTATCACCCAAGCCTCATGCATGGCCCTCTCAGCCCACATGCGGCTCTGCCTGGAGCCTGGTGCTCCCGGGAGCTGGAGGCCTTCCCCAGTGGATGCATGAGCCATGCCTGTGGGTTCTGTATCAACTCATTGATCTGCAGTGCTTCCTCCAGCTAACGCAACCTCCTGGAGACCCTAAGCCCAGCAAAGGCAGTAGGACTCCAGCTTCCTCTAGCCAAAGGTTCCAGCCTCCAGCGGGTTGGAAGAAGCTGATGTCTGGGACGCACCTTTATTCCGGGTGGGCCCTGAGCACCTGGTGGTCCAACAAGCCCCTGCAAGGAAAGAGGAGACAGTTATCCCCAGCTACAGCTAGAGCCCAGCAGTGCAATGGAGCTGGTTCTGGAGTACAGCATGGACAGCGCCGATGTGCTTCTTGTTTGGTTTGCTGTCTTGGAATCTGCCGCACACATAAAAGCTCTGCATCGCCCTGGCCCTGCTAATAACACAGAGGGCTATGCCTCCAGCTCTGCAGGACATCATTTCTTGCAGGCCCCATGGGGAGGGCTGGCAGGGAGGTGACTGCTGAACGGAAATGCTTTGTGTGCCTCTGGCAGCGACAATGGATGTCATTTTCTGTTCCCCTTTCCCAGTATAAGCTCTGTGCTGGGCTGACGTCTCATGTCAGCAGGTTTTAGCCACCAGGAACCATCTGGACACTACTGTGAATGTTGGGGTTCAGGCAGTAGCAGATTCCCCCATGCCACCGGAGATGTGGCTCTGATACATGCACAGCCATGGACAACAGAAGGTACAGGAGGCTGGTGTTACTTACAGCTGAGCCTGGTGGCCCTGGATCTCCCTGGTTGCCCTGCAGGACAGGAGAGAGATTGTCAGTGCTGGATGGGGGCTCTGGGAGACTGATCACCTCTTGCCACTGCAGAGGTCAGATGGGCCGACTGGCTTTTGGGTTTAACTGAGTTTTGGTTGGAAAAGGGTTGAGCTCTGGACTCTGAGTTATCCTCATTTGAAGTGTCCCTGCCACCATACCATAGCCCCCTCTCATGGCCCTGCAGAGGGAGGGAAGCCGCACTCAATGGGCGACAGGGTTGCACCCATACTCTCCACACGCTGTTGTGCATGTCACACTGTGTCTGGGATAATAGGGGCAGCAGTGCAAATCCAGCCTGCTTTACGGGATTTACAACAGGGGCCAGGCACAGACAGACAGGATTTTAATCCTCTCACTTTATGTGCTGTCAGAACTTCTTAACCAGCTGTGCACTACAGTCAGTCATTGTGGGCCTTGCTCTAGCACCGTTATCCAAGGATCTCTGAGCTCTTTACACCTGTGAGAAGCCTCAGAGTCACTAGCCCCATTTTACAGATGGGGAAACTGAGGGCCAGGAGAGAGTAAGTGACCTGTCCAAAGTTGTGAGTCAGAACCAGGACTAGAACACATATCTCTGGAATCCTGGTCCCTGCTCTAACCTCCAGATGCGTGATCTCTGCCTCCCTGTGAAAAGTTTACAATGCAGACTGCTCCTGAAAGCAGAAACGCCCCAGACTCTGCAGGAGAAGGATGTACTTGCTACATGCAGAAGGGGCGCAAGACAGGAGGGGAAGGCAATCACCTACCGGTCGGCCTAGAACTCCGGGAAAGCCTGGCATACCCTGCAAAGAGGCAATTCAAAGCTGCAGAATTAGCGAAACCACAGCAGCCCCTGAAGCAGCCCCAGTTCAGGCCTGGCCTCCTATACAATATGATGCCAAGACAGAGCTGCTGCACAGGATAGAGAGAAAGCTGGGGAAGCCAACCTCAGCCAGGGCCCAGAACCAAGGCCTACCACGAAGGGTTACTTACAGCTGGGCCGGGAGGCCCTCTAAAGCCCTGTGGGCCCTGGATGGAAGGGAAGGACACAAAATGACAACATGTGAGCTGGCAGCACAACGTCGCAGTGGGGAATGCTGCTCACAGGGGTGTGAAAGGGCTGGAACAGCGATGCTGGCACCTTGTGCGGGAGGGTTTCCTGCACAGCTAGTGTCTCCCGCTGGTTAATGAAGACGGACGTGTTCCCAAGAAGAAACGGGGGCTGTCTGGGGATCCCCCACCAGCTCGATGACAGTCAGCACTGGGGACCTGTTCCAAACCCTCCCAGCACCGAGAGCACAAAGAGAGTCTGCTCGACAAACAGAACAAAGGCAGCTGGTTTGGGGGCCCTAGTCTCTCCTCCCTGCCTGACTCACACCCTGTCCCCCTGTGCTGGGGGCACCTCACCTGCCTGCATGTGGGCCAGAGATGGTCTCAGTCATGCCCACTCAGTGTCCTGAATCCCTGCCAGCCCTGGGAATTGTCCCACAAACACTCCAGAGAGCCCAGCGGCGGTACTGGGGAACAGGCAGTGTACTGGGTGCTGGCATGTCTCCCGGGAGCTGGCCTGTCTCTGCAGCTGGGAATGACAACCTCAGCTAAACCCCCTGACACAGAGACTCTGGCTCCTGAGAAAACCCCAAGTGACCAACTCACTCCTCTCCGAGCAGCCTCCAAGCCAGCCTGTCACACTCTCCTCCGGCCACCCCACTTCCATGCGCCCCCTCCCACACCCTGCACTCCCAGGCTGATGCTTCCCACCTTTACTCACCGGTTTCCCTTCCAGCCCAGCAAGGCCTCTTTCTCCTGGGAGGCCCTAACGCAAACAAGGCAAGGAACAGACAGTAAAAAACAGACACCAAAGGGTTAACGACTCTTTGAAGCACCGAGGCCCCAACTCTGCTGAAGCACCTCACTCTAGCCCTTGCTGGTCCAGCCTTGACCCCCACCCCAGCCCTGCCAATACACGTTAACACTCCCCAGTGCTAGCCCAGTCTCACCCCCCCAGCTCTGCCAACACCCCCCTCCTCCGTCAGTGCATCCTCACTTCCCCAGCTCTGCCAACCCACCCCAGCCCCCGTCAGTGCATCCTCACCCCCCAGCTCTGCCAATCCACCCCAGCCCCCGTCAGTGCATCCTCACCCCCCAGCTCTGCCAACCCACCCCCTCCCCCGTCAGTGCATCCTCACCCCCCAGCTCTGCCAACCCACCCCTCCCCGTCAGTGCATCCTCACCCCCAGCTCTGCCAACCCACCCCTCCCCGTCAGTGCATCCTCACCCCCAGCACTGCCAACCCACCCCAGCCCCCGTCAGTGCATCCTCACCCCCCAGCTCTGCCAACCCACCCCCTCCCCCGTCAGTGCATCCTCACCCCCCAGCTCTGCCAACCCACCCCAGCCCCGTCAGTGCATCCTCACCCCCAGCTCTGCCAACCCACCCCAGCCCCGTCAGTGCATCCTCACCCCCAGCTCTGCCAACCCACCCTCCCCGTCAGTGCATCCTCACCCCAGCTCTGCCAACCCACCCCAGACCCCGTCAGTGCATCCTCACCCCCAGCTCTGCCAACCCACCCCAGCCCCGTCAGTGCATCCTCACCCCAGCTCTGCCAACACACCCCAGCCCCATCAGTGCATCCTCACTTCCCCAGCTCTGCCAACCTACCCCATTCCCCATCAGTGCATCCTCACCCCAGCTCTGCCAACCCACCCCAGCCCCGTCAGTGCATCCTCACCCCCAGCTCTGCCAACCCACCCCAGCCCCGTCAGTGCATCCTCACTTCCCCAGCTCTGCCAACCCACCCCAGCCCCCGTCAGTGCCTCCTCGCCCCCCACCTCTGCCAACCCACCCCAACCCCTGTCAGTGCATCCTTGCCCCCCAGCTCTGCCAGTGAACCTCAGTCCCAACCCACATCCTGCTGCTGTTCCAGCAGTTCTGGTCCCACTAGCAGTACTCACCGGGCTGCCATCCCTGCCTTTCTCGCCAGCTTCGCCTCTCTCCCCCTTCTGCCCAGGTTCACCCTGCAATTGGGACATGCAGCACGTCACAAACACCAGCAGGAAATCACCATGACCCACCCAACCCGAGACCCTCTCCTGTCCGGGCAGAGAGAGGCTCACCCGCTGGGATATTGATCTGTTTGCTCCCTGAGGGGAGGCCAGAGTCCCGTCCCCGCCCCATCTCCCTAGTGCTGCCCAGCTCTTTGGGGAGGGAGACATCACATAAGGTCTCAGCACAGCCCAGCCTTGGGCGTTGATTGGAAATTGGCAGAAGAATTGGCTCCCATGGCTGCACAGGGAGCAGGGCTTATGCCATAGTAAAGTGCAGGGAGCGGGTGCGCTCATGCTGCTGTTTTTAGATGTAGGGCCTACAGTATAATGTGGACTTTTCCTTCTTTTTTAAAGATCCAATCCAGAGTGATTGTATGCGGAAGCTGCTGGCTTGACAGCCCTGGGGCTGAGGTCTCCTGTTTATAAGCCAAAGAGGCAGTGGCCAGGCCAGCTTCCCCCGCACACCATCACCTGCTGACATGCTTTACACTTGCCCTGGAGGGCTCCCCTTGGGGGATGCAAGTTCTCTCTCCATGGACCACTCAGACTTAGCCTGAGGAGCTGCCATTGCCAGGAAAGAGCCATTCCAATGTGCCTTGGCAGGGCACCTGAGCCTGGATTCCAACACAGGAGGGCCAGACCCATAGACCTAGGCCTGCTGAGCAGCGGTGCAGCCAGACAGAAGGATAGAGAGAGAGAGGCTGAGGGATCAAAGACAGAGTCAAGTGCCCCAGGCAGAGGAGATCCCCCGATGTGAGCGAGACAGAGTCAGAGAGGAAGCTGGTGAAGCGCAGGTGCCAGAAGACTTACTACACTCAGACCTTATCTCCTTTGGGTCCTCTCTCGCCATCCACAGCGGGCTCTCCCTGCACAGGAGGGAGAAGAAAATGGTAGTGTCAGAAAGCCCTGGCTCAAACCACAGCCAGATAGTCACCCTGCTCTAACCGTCGGGGACACGCCCTCGTAGAGCAGGGAATAGAACCCAGGAGTCCTGGCTATAACAACCTCCAGACCACTCTCTCCCTACATCTCTCCTGAGTGGCAGCTGCCACCACCACCTTCCCCAATCCCAGAGTAGACAGCATTGTTGCCTCTGCTCCAAGCCCCACCATTGGTCCCACTTAGTGTTTCATTCAGTCTCCTGCTGCTTTGTCCCCTTGAAAGTACATTGATTGTTGTGGCAACAATGATGTCACCAGAGTGGGCTGAGCTCACAGTACCACAGTGTCAGTTTCCAGACTGGGCTGAAGGAAGACCCTGGTTTAGGAAATAAGGAGCTTACAGGGTGATTCCTATAACATTACAAGCAGGAATCATTTTACCACCACTGAAATGCAGCCACCTCCGGGCTGGGGGGCTGCTGAAGATCATACAGCACATTAACAAGAGTCTATGAAGGAGACTCTCTTAGCCAACTGGAAGTACAGGAGGAATCTAGGGACGTCCTGCTCCACACAGGAATCTGACCAGGACACAACGATTAAAACCCAGGCTTGTGTGGTAAGCGCCATTAGCTCTCTGATGACCACAAAGGACCTCGAACATCCCATCTGAAACACAGCAACTGCAGCAGCACAGCACCTCTTAGCACCAAGTTGGGGCATTGGGCCAAATTCAGGGAGAGGAAAGTTACCCGCTCCATTTCCTGCAGCACCCTGGGAGATCTGGTGAGATGGGTTTAATGTGCGGTGCTGGGTGGAGTTGGTGGTGGTGACAGACAGGAGGTCAGATTATGCTCTCATGGTCCCTTTGGGCCTTAAACTCTGACTGAGACATGGGGTACAGACAGGGCTTCTCTCTCCTCCTCCGCACTAACCTTGGCTCCCTTGGGTCCTGTGGGTCCACGCTCCCCCGGAAGACCCGAGAGGCTCCCTTCGATCACATCTGCCTGGAGATACAAAAGCGCAGTGAGAGGCAGCAGCCCAGGGCCAGCAACTCTGCTGCCAACAGCACTGGGAACCCTCCATGGGAATCTGGTCTCCTACAGGGCACCTGCCGACCGCTCTGCCCACATGCCCTGGGTAAGATTCCTGTTTGTCCCCTGGAGCCATAGAAACTGCCAGACCAGATCTGATAGATGGGTCCATCTTGCCCATGGGCCAATGGCCAGACCCAGCTGCTTCAGAGGAAGGTAGAAGAAACCCCATAATGGGCATCTCTGGAAGAACCTACCCAGCCTCTTCCAGCCCTGGGCATAGAGTGGCTGGCTGACGCTGTGAAGCAGCAGGGCTCGTACCTCCTCTATGTTCCGTACTAGATCGAATGAAGCTGGGTGTCCCTTGGGCCCACTGGGTCTGGAACGTCCCTTTCGGGGCCCCACCCAGAGTTCAGAGCTGAGTGTCACTGGTGGTCTCCCTTGGGACCCAAGCAGAGCTGTGCTGATCCTGCTAGACAGGCTGAGGGGGACTAACCCTGCCAGGCCTCAGGGGACTTCCCATGGCACCTGCTAGTTAGAAGGACAGGCCCTGGAGCAACTTGCCCCAGCTGCTGTCTCCTAGTTCGACTGGGGCTGCACAATGGTCAGGCCCCTGTAAACAGAGTGATGTTAGTCACCTGGCTGCCGCCTGCAGTGGCTTCCCAACACCTGTGTCTGAGCTGCCTGAAGAGCAGGACCCCATGATAACACTGGACAATAGGGACTCAAAGGCTCAAGGCCTGGGGAAGGTGGGGGCGTATAGGATCTGCCCTGTGTCAGGCTGGCTCTCTCTTAGTCCTGGCCAAAGAGCGATGGACAAGGCTGTCTAGACCCGAGCAGCTCCCAGAGGTGGGAGGCTGTGGGGACGCATGGGGCATGCCCTTCCCCGACAGCTCAGCACATGGCCTTCACAGCTATCCCGTCTCTGTCATCCCAAGGAGCAGGGGAGTGAGGTCCTTTGCAAACACCCTCTGGTCCCAGTGGGCAGACCTGGACAACATTGCCGGGTGGGGACTCACTCACCTTGGGTCCTGGGGGCCCTGGAGGACCCTGCACACCGTCTCTGCCCTGAGACAAGACAAACGGGACATGGATCAAAGACCCAGATGATCCCTCAGAGGGCAGAGCAGAAGCCATCCCCAGGGGAAGACAGCCCCACACCCACAGCCCCAGGGGGAGACAGCCCCTGTACACTGACCCTGCGGCAACACCCCAAGGGGGCAGGGGTGAGAGAAGGTGAAGGACTGTCCTTTATGCACTTCCTGGCCCGTTCTCCCCACCCAAGTTTGGGCCCCAGATCCCAGGGACCTTCCATTCTGTGCCCCACAGTCAGTGCTCCCTTCAGGGCTGTGGGCACTGTCTCTGATCCCAGCCCTTCAAGGCTCCATCTGCTAGCCCAGAACACAACACAGGTGGCCGATGATACTGCAGCACTGTCAAAAACCTTCCCCCGCTGGTGCATGTGCCAGCCAGCTGGGGGCTTCTCCGTGTGCCCTGGGATTCCTGCTGGATTTAAAGTAGGGCTACATGAGGAGTCACTGGACTTTGAATCATCAGTGACATGCCTGGGAGGCACAGAAGACAGCACCCCTGCCCCGGTATTTGGAATCTAGCCCCATGGCCACAGGCAACCGATGGCCCCGGCACCCCCATGGAATAATCCTGAGCCCCCTAAATCAGAGGGTCAGTTTCCCCTACTGGCAATCTCGGATGCACGTGCAGACACGGGCAGTAATAGCTGCCTCTGATCCCACGGAGATACAGATCATGGCACGTTTGCCAGTTATGGAGAGTGCATGATATGGAAAGGTGCAGCAGGCTGCCTGCCTGGTGGGTCCAGGCCTCACTCACCGGCTCTCCCCGATCGCCCTTCTCGCCCCGATCGCCCTGCAAAGCAAAGGGGGGGGCCAGGTCAGCAGAGCTGTCTCAGGGGTTTGGTTCTGCTCCCTCCTCCCCTCCAAAGCAAGGGTCAGTAAATGCCAGGAGAGCCCCAGCTGACAGCTTTCGGAGCAGTCTCACCAGGCGCCTGAGACAGGGCTTGGGGCCTTCAAGCAGCTTGCCTGGGAACCAAGAGTCTGGTCACTGTGTAGTACAGAGTCCTCCCGAAAGGATCGTTTCCCCCCTGCACAACCTCCTCAAAAAGGCCCCTAAATCCATGGGCTGCTCCCACCCATACAGGCACCCGTCGCGCCTGAGAGAACAGCCATGGCAGACAGGCATCACCACATCCTAGGGTCGGGGGGGGGAAGGAAAGCCCCCTTCATCCCTGTCCCATCCACTAGCAGCTTCACGCACTGGGCCAGCTGCACAACTGGCCACCACTGACCTTCCAATCCTTGTTCCCTCTTCCCCAGGTCTCACTCACCTTCTCGCCAGGCCTGCCAGCCTCTCCGAGCTCCCCGGCCCGGCCTGGCACCCCTGGGATTCCAGGCTTGCCAGGTTCCCCTGCCTGGCCAGGCAGCCCCTCTGGACCTCGCTCTCCGATAGCACGTCCCATGGGGCCTTGGGGGCCAGTGGGGCCTTGGTCGCCTTTGTCGCCCTTGGGCCCTTTCTCTCCAGGAAAGCCTGTCACACCCTGCAAGAAACACACCACAACTCAGCTAGTCCCAGGGCTGGCACCAGCAGGTGAGGTGACATGATGGGGAAGCTCATGCTTTGGGGCTGGATGGACAGCACTGGAGACAGAGTGCTGCTAGTGGATGGGCAGGCTTCCTTCATGTGTTGCCCCGGTCAATGGGTTTCAGCCCTGACTTGGAGGGAGCCCTTTGGGGCCAGTGGGGAGTTCAGTCTCTAGCCAGCGAGAGACCAAGTCAGGGCTGGCTGCCTGTGGAGCACTGGGCACAGGAGGCAGGTAAGTCTCGCTCGGCCTTGGGCAGCACCAACAGGGTAGGTCTTCACTTGCTAACGGAGTGTGATGGCAGGACTGTGCATGGGGAGAGAAGGGTTAACCAGCAGGGCCCAGAAGCAGCTGGAGTCCACTGCTTTCCCAGGAAAGAAGCATGGAGCAGATCTATGAATTGGCAGGAGCTGGACAGCCCTAGTGAGGGAGGCAGCTTCCCAGAGGAGATGCTGCTGAGATTCATTGCATCTCTGAGGTGTGAGGCAGAGAGAACCAGGGAGCCATTTGGATTTCCCCCGCTCATCTTCCCCTGGAGACAGGGGACTCCAAAGCCGTGTGTGTGAGAGTCCTGAGGAGAAGGGGATGGGGACTCAACACGCCTCCTCTTCTGAAGAAAGGAAGAACCTGGGGAGCTGTTTGCTTGGCCGTGAGCACCGAGGGACTCAGAGAGGGTTGATTTAACCCAGGCCTGAAGTGGGGCCCATTGGGACCAGGTTCAGAGCAACCCCTAAGACAGGCAGTGTTTTATTCCCCTGGGTGTTGGCTGAAGGACCCCTCACCCACAAGGGGCAGCAGAGAGGCCCCAGAGGAACTCACCCCTCCCGTCTGTACCTGCCCCAACCCTGTTGGTGGCTTCACCTCACCTCTTTGCCTGGAGGTCCCCTCTCCCCTGAGTCTCCCCTATCACCCTTTGGGCCTCTCCGGCGGTCAGGGTAGGGCAGGAATGGATCAGTGCTGCCGTCATAGGCTCCAGTGATCTCTCTGAGCGAGGCAATCTGAGAGAGACAGAGCGCAGTCATCACAACAGCGGGGAAAGGAGGGAAGTCCTAGATCCTGGATTGGGGGAGGGATCATCTATCCAGGACCTGAGCCCCCTGACAAAGGGACAACCGGGAGAGTCCATACATCCCTGAGCAAATGCTTCTCAATCCCACCACTGCACAAGAACAGGGTCTCCTGATGAATGCAGGCAAACATGCTGGGATCCCATGATTTGCTGGGGGAAGGTCAGTGGCAGGGACAGAGAATGGTAGGTCTGACCTTCATACTCAGATGACTTCTCCCCCTGGCACACATGGGAACGAGCCCATCGTAACACCCTGCAGTCATGGCCTACCACTGCCAAAAGCTTGCCAGCAACAGAGCTGCTGGGATACCAGGCAGATGCCGGCTAGAGCCCCTGGCCTCCCCCACCATTACCCATGGTCCAGTGGCTAGGGACTCCAGGCCTTCACTCCCTTACCAGGTGCACCAGCCAGTATCCCAACCTTCTCCATACCACATGCTCAATGGCTCTGGCTTCCCTCTCGGTTGTGCACTCACCAGGCCCTGGTCTCCTACACCCAAGATCCTATTAGTCAGGGCTCTGGCATCCTCCCTACATCTCAGTCTCCCCTTAGAATCATAGAATATCAGGGTTGGAAGGGACCTCAGGAGGTCATCTAGTCCAACCCCCTGCTCAAAGCAGGACCAATTCCCAACTAAATCATCCCAGCCAGGACTTTGTCAAGCCTGACCTTAAAAACCTCTAAGGAAGGAGATTCCACCACCTCCCTAGGTAACCCATTTCAGTGCTTCACCCTCCTAGTGAAATAGTGTTTCCTAATATCCAACCTAGACCTCACCCACTGCAACTTGAGACCATTACTCCTTGTTCTGTCATCAGGTACCACTGAGAACAGTCTAGATCCATCCTCTTTGGAACTCCCTTTCAGGTAGTTGAAAGCAGCTATCAAATCCCCCCTCATCCTTCTCTTCTGCAGACTAAACAATCCCAGTTCCCTCAGCCTCTCCTCATAAGTCATGTGCTCCAGCCCCCTAACCATTTTTGTTGCCCTCCGCTGGAGTCTTTCCAATTTTTCCACATCCTTCTTGTAGTGTGGGGACCAATACTGGACACAGTATTCCAAATGAGGCCTCACCAATGTCGAATAGAGGGGAATGATCACATCCCTCGATCTGCTGGCAATACCCCTACTTATACAGCCCAAAATGCCATTAGCCTTCTTGGCAACAAGGGCACACTGTTGACTCATATCCAGCTTCTCGTCCACTGTAATCCCCAGATCCTTTTCTGCAGAACTGCTTCCTAGCCATTCGGTCCCTAGTATGTAACAGTCCCCTTGTTCCTCACCCACCATTACCAGCGTCAGGCCTTCCCTCCTGCTGGTTTCCCAATGGCCAGGGACAGTATCCCCACCCCAAGTCCCGTGTTTCCCCTCCCTCTTTACAGATGGCCCATGAGCAGAGCTGGCTGTTGCTTTGCTTCGTACCTTAATCCCATAGGCTTCCAGGGCACGTTCAACATTCTACGAACAGCAAGGGAAAGACAATGAGAACAAAAACAGGGGCAGTCCCCAACCAGGGTTGCCGAGGCATAACCCCATCCTCTATCATTGCCAGCTTTGAGACCCCAGGGCCTTAGCCCTCCCCGCATCTGCCAGGGCTGAACTGGTTGCACCAGCAGATGCCCAGGTTATTTTGCGGGTGTAAGTAGGTTGCCCACTCTGAGATGGATGGGACTGGCCCCACACACAGTGACTTACCGAGACCGTCCCAGGCTCACCACGTTGTCCAGGATCCCCAGGTCTGCCCTAGTCACCATGAGAAGAAGCAGAATGACACCAGATTAGAACAGTTCTGCTCACTGCCCACCTGGCCATGTCACATGGAAACCCCTGGGAAGGACGCAGCAGGATCTTGGGTGGGGAGGGGGGGGAAGCTGACCTGGTGAATATGGGGGAGAGAGAATCCTCCCCATCTGGGAGGACGGGGCTGAGACCTCACCCATCAGTTAGTGCGATGACGCTGCTCACAAGTCACCACTGCGCTCTCCCTGGGACTGCAGGTCTCACACGGGCCCCGGTCGTAGCCAGTCACTTGCATTAATTCTTCATATCTTGCAGTAAGCAGGACCTACCTGCTGCAGCTGGAGTCTGCTAATTCTGCAGCAGTGTCCCTTACGCTCAGAAAGCGAGCGCTTGCCTGAACTACCCAGGGGACTGGATTAGCCAATCAGCCAGAGGAAAGGCGCAGCAGTGACGTCTACCCCAGGGACACATGGGAGCTCACAGCACATTGGGTTAGCTATTTGGATATCAAAGTCCATTTTACACTGCCCCCATTGTCACTGGGCTGCAGGCATTTTAATTAATGCAGAACCACCTAAGCGAAGCCGTGGGAGAAGTTGGAGGTTGGGACAGCTGGGGCGGTTAGCACCATAGGAGGTGGTTTGGAATTGTGAAATAGCAAGAGCTTCAGATGGGTTTTGCTGCTAAAATGATCAGCAGGGAAAGAGTTCCTATGTTGCTATTAAATTGGCCTCATTAGGTTGCAGAGTTAACACAGGATTGAGATGAGTGGGGCATAGTTCTTTCAGGCTGGCATTGCTGCATCGGCTACGCTCGGGTCACACTCCCAAGCATTTCTTCACAGTCACCAGGGCTAGGAGGGGGCTCCCTTGGCAATGAGAACGAGCATTGCAGGGCACTGTTCTGCTGCAGGGGTGGACTCAGCAGGCCTAGAATCACCCTGTTCTTCCTGCTCCCAAGTGGCAGTGACTGGCAAGGGTCTGTTTATCTCAGCTGATGGAGCTGCTCCAGAGCCCCAGGAGCTGCATTCAGAGGGGATACAGTGGGGCTGACCAAGCTCTGGGTTTCCCCACCCCAACCCCAAAGGGCACTGCACTGGGGGGAGGGGAGGACTCAGCGCTGGCGGATTGCCCCAGGCGGTGCTGGGTACGCACCTGTTCTCCTTTGGATCCAGCCTCTCCTCGGTCACCCTGAAACAGAGCAAGAGGAGTCAGGATCCCCTCCGGCCCAGCGATTGGAGAGTAAAGCCCCGGAGGAAGAGTTCAGCCTCACCTCCTCTGGAGAGCCCCTGCTTACGCCTAGGCTGAAGTGATACAGTGTGGGGGAGGGCCCTGGGGAGGAACAGTGCCAAGGTGCTGAGGGAAGGGCAGATACTCAAGTTTCTCCCCAGGCAGGCAGGCGAACGCATGAACCAGTGCTCCACCCCCAGCTAGCCCAGCACATGGGCTCTGCAGCCTCGGAGAACTTCTACCTGGAACCAAGTCTGGGCCAGACCCTCTGGGAACCCCCACTGGCCTATTGCAAAGCCTATGACACCCCAGAGAATGTGGGCAGAGCTCACCTGGGCCCCATTGCTCTCCACGCAGGCCCCCCAGGAAGCACCTTAGTGCCTCCTAGCCCCCAGCTCCTCCAAAGATGACACAGGAGGACACTAAGTCACACCCACCAGCTGGGCACAGTGGGGAGCAGGGCTCAGGGAACTCACAGGATTAACCCCCGAGGGCCCAGGGGTCTGTGCTCTGGCACAGCAAGCCAGCCGCTCTCTGAGTGGGGTCTGACAGGAGAGGCTGTTCTGCTCTGTTCGTTTTCCAGTGGCCTGATGGGGGCTGGGAAAACACTCACCTTTTGTCCGGCAGCCCCAGCGAGGCCTGGAGCACCCTGGAAGGTATAGAAGGAATGTGAGCAGACCCTGGACCTGCGAGCAAGGGGAGAGAGCAGCTTCACTGCCAATGGGTGGGGTCCCCAGGCACTCCCAGGGCTGGGGAGAGGAGACCACGCAGCTTGGGGTGTCTGTGAGCACTGAGACTGGGAGGAGGAGCCCACTCAAGCTGGGGTACTTCCCCTGCCCTGGGGTCTGCCCCCTGAGGCAGGGAGCAGGCTGTATGGTCCAAGTGGTCCTGCAGGGCTGGAAGGAGCTTGTAGCTGCAGCTGGAGAGGAACAGGATTTCCCCAGGGAATCAGAGAAGGACCCGGGGTATCCATGCCATGGCACAATGGGCCTTTTCTCTGCTGTCCATTACTCTGCTGTCCAGACCCTGGTGGCTGGTGGCTCTGGACTTGGCCAGGTCTGTCCTCCTACCTCAGCCATGGGCATGTCATCTAGTGGCTAGAGCAGGGTCTGGGAGACTGGAGTCCCAGGCTCCGAGTTCAGCGTGATCTTGGGCCAGTCTCCTCTTCTCTCTCTATCTCTCCCAGCTGTAAACAGCACTAGTGCTCTTCCCGCCCCCAGCTCTCATGCAGGCTATAGGGCTCCATTCTCAAGTGGCCGTGGGCACGGCGAGCCGTGCCAAGCAGCTGGTATTAGAAGTATTATTCTGGAGGTTACGCACCTGGCCTGGGGGTCCAACCTGCCCAGGTACACCGGGGACACCAGGAGGTCCCAAGGGGCCTGGCGCCCCACGGTCTCCTCGCTCGCCCTTGGGGCCTTCTTGACCCTGCCAAAGAAGAATAGATGCATCGCCATCTGGTGCTGTTCCCCTTGGCATCACCCCCCCAAACCCTCTTACCCTCACCTCTTACCAGCTGGGAGGGCCTACAGACAGGTACTACAGCCAGATGACTGCTGAAAGGCCTGTCACTGTCAAAGAGTGCTAGCACCCTGGGGTGTCCGCGGAAGCCATGAACCTCCCCCTGGCACTATCACCACTTGCTGTGGGTGGGAGCACCAACTGGGAGCAGACCAGCATCTTTTAGTGACGCTTTAATGGAGGTGCCAAAAAGGGAGCCCAAGAAACAACTAGGGCCTGTAAGCAATGAAGTCACTGAGGCCCCAGTCTCACCCCGATCCACTCCCACCCATCAGCATCTCATTAGCCAGAGCTGGGCCCTCCTCTGCCCTTTCCAGCTAAGCAGAACCTGCCATCTAAACCCAAGCCTCTATGAGCCAGGAAGCACAGACCAGAGGGCGCAGCTCCCCTCATACAGTGTGTGGTGTGGGGAGGCCTCAGGACGCCGCCTGCACTCCCCTCCCCTGCCGGAGGGTAAAGGTCCCGATGCACTGGAGAGCGATGATGCACTGGATCACTACTGACCACCCCTGCCTGCCTATGGGCAGCAAGCTGGGGAGACCCATCAGACTCACCCCCAGGTTTGCTAAGTGTGGTCTCTGCCACTGGCACCACCCAGACGGTGCAGCCCCCAGTGTGATGGATTATTGGAGCAGAGAGCGGGGGCCTTAGTGACTGTGTAGGCAGCACATGGAAGAGTCACATGTGGAGCCACCAAACACAGAGACTCTGTGCCGAGCCCCTAGGCTGGGGGGCAATTTGTGACTGAGGTAAATCCAGGGCAGGTGGAGGAAAAGAGGGGTGGGAGGGAATCACAGGTACTTACGTCTCTGCCAGGGGCTCCAGCTTCTCCTTTGTCCCCCTAATTGGGAAAAGCCAAGACAAAATGGCTACCTTACAGCCTCATTCCATTTTCAAATGAGACAGCCAAGGGGACTCAGGCAGGGCCCAGTCACTGCGGCTGCCTGCCCCACCCCCACTGGGGCAGGAACCCTCACCCAGAGCCTGAGTCTGTCTTCCCAGTGGCCCCTCTCCTGTAGCCAGCAAGGTCTAGGACTGCTACTTAGTGGGGAGAAAGTAACATCAGGCCTGACCTCACCCACCCCTCCTGCTGGGTAAACAAAGCTGGAGCAGATCAGAGCTGCATGCTGGCACCAGGGGGCAGCTGCTGCTCCCATAGGAAGTACATGGTGAGAGGTGCCTGGCAGAGACAATGGAGCAGCAGGGGAGTCTGTCCTGCAGGGGAACCCCACCTGCTAGGCTGCTCACAGGCCTGGCTATCAAAGGGGGCTGCTAGTCCAGGGGAGAGGGGCCCTTTAGCTCATTACCTTTCTCCCATCTTCTCCTGGAGTCCCATCTTCTCCCTAGGAGGATAGAAACCACTAGTCAAAGCCCTGTTCCACATAGGCCCTGCACACTATGGGGCTGGGCCCTGGACAGGTGGGGGGAAGAGGTCCCAGATCAGACTGTCACCTCCACACTGGGGAGCACAATACATCCCCTTGGGTCCCCCAGGCCTCCTGACATCTGCCACACAGCCCTTAGACGAGCCAGGCTCCCTCAGGGCTAGTGGAGCTGAGGAATGGCACTGGCCCTCGTGGTTACCTATGGCACACTGGGTGCCCCACATGGGGGAGCCCACACTCTTGGCTTGAGAAGCCCTTTGCTATGCCCCTTTGACAACCCATCAGTGGAAGGTCCTGGCAAGCTGAGGGCCTGTTACAGGGGTTGCCAATATTTGGTCTGTCAGGTGGGGGCAGGCACCAGTCTGGTAAGGGAAACCACCCCCTTCCCTGCCCCATGCTCAGGGAGCCCTCTGCCTGCATTCAGTAGAGTCTCAGGGTCCCTGTAGCTTTACAGGCAGCTGTCTCTTCCTCTGACCCCACCCCATTGCCAGGGCAGCTCCCTCTCGCCCGGGCAGGTCCTTGCACATCAGGCCTAGAGACCCTGCCTGCCACCGCCAGGAGCTGCCCTTCTCCAGCAGACGCTGGCTCCCTTACTCACGTTCTTCCCATTCAGGCCGGGTTTGCCGTCGTCTCCGGGTTTGCCCTGGAAGGAAGCGCAGGCTGTTAGCAGAGTGAGGGGCCTTCCACGTGATTGAGACAGCAGCAGGGCCCTCCACAGGCCCCTCTGGGCTCACCCCGACCGGCAGGGTGGCTGGAGTCCAATACTGCAGCTCCTACCTAGGGGAGGTTGGGTCAGGCTGTGAACCCTGCCCAGAGTGATTACCGGGGGCATGACAGCCAACAGGAGCAGGCAGCTGACTGGAGAGACCAGACCCAGGGTAACAGCATGGGCCGAGCTGGCAGAGCAACAAGCCAAACAGAGCTGCTGGGAGCTAAGGGCTGCCCCAAACCTGCCTGACAGATCAGGAAGTTCTGGGCAAGCAGCCCCAGGCCCGAGCAGGCCTCACATCAGACTTGGGTTAGGCTGCTCAGGGCAAAAGGATGGCCCAAGAGGGCAGCATGAATCCTGGGAACAGGCCTCCCAGAGCATGTGGGACATGGTGTGAGGTAAGGTCACACCCCACAGGGCAAGCGCATAAGGGTGAGTGGAGACCATGGATGAGAGGCAGCCGGAGAGCAGGAGTGACCTCATAAGGGGGTTCCAAAGAGGATGGATCTAGACTGTTCTCAGTGGTAGCAGATGACAGAACAAGGAGTAATGGTCTCAAGTTGCAGTGGGGGTGGTCTAGGTTGGATATTAGGAAAAACTTTTTCACTAAGAAAGTGGTGAAGCACTGGAATGGGTTACCTGGAGGGGTGATGGAATTTCCTTCCTTAGAGGTTTTTAAGGTCAGGCTTGACAAAGTCTTGGCTGGGATGATTTAGTTGGGGATCGGTCCTGCTTTGAGCAGGGGGTTGGACTAGATGACCTCCTGAGGTCCCTTCCAACCCTGATATTCTATGATTCTAAGGAAACCCCTGGTAGGGAGGCAAGGCAGGGGGAGGGTTATCTGGGGCTCTGCCAGTGCAGGGCAATGCCAGAGGAGGTGCAGGGAACAGCCAGCAGGGATGGCCCACAACAGCCAACCAAACTACTTACAGCTAAGCCTGGTGGTCCTGTGGGGCCGATGGCTCCTGGGGGACCTTGCTCCCCTCGCTGGCCTGGCAGCCCCTGCAACAATAGAAGATCAGGTGAGAGGCAGATCCCAGCTGGGTCACAGGCAGACACGAGGGGCAGCAGCTCAGCACCAAAGGGAGAGAAAGACTGGTGACTGCAGGGGTAAGTAGTGCCCTCGGGCCAGGGACTCTGCAGGGTCAGATGGCCCCCAGAACAGCTCCACCATGCTCAGGATTTCAACACAGCTCCAGGCCTTGGGCTCTCAGGGTAAAGCATCAGTTGCTGATCAGAGGAAGGATACTGGAATGGATGGACCCCTGTGACAGGGAGGTGGGGCACAGAGTAAGCTGAACCAGTGCTTTGCTCTGGTGATGCCTGGGCCCATTGCTGCAGTGTTATTCAGATACTGGCCTTGTGCATGAGACTTTTGGGTGTCCCAGGGAAAAGGGGGAGTGGATAAGCCCCCTGCCTCATGTGACCCGCCACCCCTCAGAATCAGGAGCTCTGTACTTACATCTCGGCCGGGGTCACCCTGCTTGCCTGGATCACCCTAGAAAAACAAGAGAACATAGCTGTGATCATTGGGGCTGGGCTCAGGCCTGACTCTAGGGCCTGGCCACCCCATGTCAGGGTGCTGCTGGGGGCTCCAGAGAGGCCTGGCTCACATCACGGCATGAAAGCAGGAGAGGTCACCACCACACAGGCACCGCTGCTAACAGGGCCCCTAGACTCACTGGAAGGGAGCAGCCGCCACCCAGGGAAAGCCAGCAGCACCCCTGAGCTAGCCCGGCAGCAGGCACTCAGGGGGCACGGACTCAAATGAGCACAGGGCATTGCACGGCTCAGGGACACAGAGCCTCCCTCTAGGCACCGACTCAAATCCAGCTCAGGCTCCATGGGCTCTGTGGCTGAAGTGAACGAGCTGATGGTCTCTGTCCATCCTCAAGGACAGGTTCCTGCACTACTGAGCCACCATTACAGCTGGCACTATCTGGTGCCCTTGTTGGCATCTCAGCAGAGAGGCCAAGGATTGGGTGGGTCACCCTAGAGACTGCACATCCCTCCCACCCTGGGGTGTTACTCCAGTGTGCACTGGCACAGCTGAGGCAGCTGTCGGCCTGTATGCGGAGAGCCCCACACGGCCCTGCTAGGCAACGCCTTCACCTGCCTTCCTACCGTAACCCTCAATATTGAGGCAGCTCCTTCAGCTACAGCTGGGGGCCTGGAGAAGGGGTCTCCCGGGTACCTGCACACCCTGCTGTCGGGTGGCGGTGCTATCCGGGGCAGGTCACGCTGCCGGGCATACGTTACATGGCTAGCAGGACCTGGCGATATGCCGATACTCCGGTTAGTGGCTCTCCTTGCAGGGAGCAGAGCCTCTCCTAGGCCCCTCCAAGGGGCAGCCTCACTCAAGGGGGATGGGATTCCCCCAGCCAGGCCACACTTACCCTTTGCCCCGCGGGGCCCGTTTGCCCAGGTTTGCCATCCAACCCGTTCCGGCCATCCAGCCCCGGAGGGCCTCGGTCTCCCTGAAAGAGAGCCAGGCAGTGACGGCTTCGCACCAAGGCTCCCCTATTCCGACCTCCCCCGAGAGCACAGGCCAAGCAGCAGGGATGCATCCCCCCTCTCCCACGAACAAGGCAAAGAGGCCCTGCCAGCTGCGCGTCCTGCTGAGAGCTCCACTTATAGACATGGTATGGCCCAATGGGGCCCCTCCAACGCACCCCAGCTACACCCTCCCGCCCACCCCATGCTGGGCCCAGGCAGACCTGGCATGTTATATGAAAGGGAGGCTCTTACCTTGTCTCCTGATTGGCCTCGGTCTCCAGGGTCACCCTGTAGGGTAGGAAACAGAAGAGAACACAGCTGGTCACAAGGTGAGGGGCAGAGCCAGCCAACACTCCCCAGTACCTGGGTGGGGAGCAGGAAGTGCTGCATCTCCCCAGAGCAGCAGAGAGGACAGGGAACAGGGACTCACCCGAGTTCCAGGGGGGCCTCTGGGGCCTTCGATCCCCTGCAAGAGGAAGGAGATGGTTCTGCTCCAGGAGTGTCAAGAGGAGATGGCTGGGGCTCACTTTCCCCCATATACTCATCACCCTGCCCCGCACCACATGAATACCTGAGAGATGAACCAGTTCCCTGTGCAGGCTCTCCCCACATGCACATGCTCCCCAGAGGTACCAGCCCCCAGCATGCTCCATTCTTATGTGCACCTATGCCCCAAACCCAGTGCTACAGACTCCCCAACCCCTGCAATACACCCCCCTCAATGCAGCCTCCCCACACTCACTGCTCCCCTGGCAGGCACGTCCCTCCCCCTGCAATATGAGCATCCCTTCCCTGTGAGACAGCGCCCTTATGTGCTCCCAGGAGCTACACCCAGCCCCCCCCCTCCCTCTGCCATGCCCCCCGTCCCTCCCTTAGAGCTCGGCTTGCAGAGGCTTTCAATCCAAGGGCATTTCAGTTCCAAGTGGCACCTCCTGAGACAGATACTCCCAGGCACTGGCACCTACCCTCTCTCCAGGCAGGCCAGGTACCCCGGCCTCGCCCTTCGCACCCTTCATCCCATCCTCTCCAGGGTCCCCTGGCTCCCCCTGAAATGGAAACAGAGAATCAGAACAGATTAGACACGGGACCACAGATGTTCAGTGTTTTCAGGCAGGTGGACCAGCTCTGTCACTCCCCTGGAACCAGATTGTCCTGTATCCTCCTCCAGGTGCACCCCCAGAGCCACGCCCAGGTGAGCCATGCCCCTGCCAGGCAGGCAGGGAGCGGTTCCACTCCAGGACAGTCTCTCTGCAGGGCAGGTGTGGTCCATACTGCAGAGTCCTGAGTGGTACCAGAACACACAGAGCTCTAGGCTACAGCCTGGGGCCCTCAGCTGGGCTGTCCCACTCCTGCAGAGAGAGGGCAGCTCCACAGATCCCATCCCACGGCAGCCTCCAGGAGGTAGTAGCAGCCTTACCTTCTCGCCTCTCTCTCCAGTTCCTCCTCCAGGTCCCGAATCAACCTGTGGGGCAGAGAGAGGGGTCACATGCTATGGGGCCCAGGACAAAAACCCAACACAACCAGGGCAGGGGCAAAGAAATGTTGAGCTTACAATTCGTCCTGGGGGTCCAGCCGGCCCCTGCAGAGAAGGAGAGAGAGCCCAGCATTAATGGAGGCCTCCAAGACATCTGCACAGACACAGCCCAAGACACAGCAGCACCCCATGGGCGCGGGGGAAGGCTCTGCAGGGCTCCAAACCACCTTAGACATACCAGAGCAGAACAAGAGCTTTGGGGGCCCCCACCCGGCACAGAGCCCGAATGGAGCCCGAGCTCCACACCTTGCCCTGAGTCAAGAAGCTGCACTGGGGGGTTCCCATGGCCAGGGCAGCTGCTCAGGGATGGCCACTGGTGCAAGCCTCTCCACGCTGCCCCTTTGCCCTAACCTGGCCCATCTCCGGGGACCAGCTCGCCTTTGGGTACTCTGCTGAGATTGCCAACTAGAGCCTGAGCAAAACATCAGGCTTAGCACATCGGCTTAGCTGCCAGCACTGCTAGCCTGGGCTGGCTCAAAACCAGAGACCTGGAAGGGAAAGATCATCATCCCAAGCTCAGGCAATGGCAGCTGAGTTTACTTGTGCAGGGTCTGGGCGAGCATGAGAGAGGATACATGCAGGCCTGGGCGCACCACATGGGCCAGGGCAAATCAGCAAGTGTACAAGTAAGCCTGTGTCTATGTGGGGTGAGAGTGCAACAGGAGCAGAGGTGTGTGCACAGAGCATGCAATGGACACCCTGAGCCTGCAGCGGCTCCTCTCAGAGGATGGCGATCCCCCTACATGCCTGGATTTCCATCGTGTGTGGGTCATGGTGGTGCCCCTGTGCCCTGTCTGCAGCCCTCTAGGCATGACACTGGGGGTCCCAGCCTCACTCTACTGCAATGCGCCAAGGAGAAGGGTCTGTGTGGGGGCAGAGCACCCCCAGGCTGGGCACTAAACGCTTCATTCCAAGCATGGCCGAAGGGGGTGCAGCTACTCACCGGTTCCCCGCGGTCGCCCTTGGCCCCTGGTACTCCAGGACTGCCCTGCAAGGAGAGACGGGGCACAGTGAGGGGAGGGGAGAGTCAGGCCGCTGGCTGCTGGGGAAGGAAGGGGTGGGCTGCAAGTTGGGAACTTACATTTTTGCCATCATCGCCGGAGTCTCCCTGGTCACCCTTCTCCCCGGGGAGGCCACGGTTTCCTGGTAGGCCCTGGTGGAGAGAAAGCAGGTGAGACAGCGGATCCACAGCACCATGGTGACCCCCACGCTGGAGTGAGAGGCTGGGGAGCCCAGACCCAAGGAACGGGGCTGGGGAGGAGCAGGGGCCAGGCAGAGGCCCCTCCAAGAGGCCATGCTGCTGCTGCCCCTACAGAGGCTGGAATTCACCAGGCCCCCCAAGCGTGGAGGGTACCCAGCTGCCGGGGTGGGGAAAAGGGACAGTCGCCTTTCCAAACCCCACTGTAACATCATTCTGCCAGGCTCCGCCTTCTGGAGCTCACCCCAGTCAGTATCTCAGCTGCTGTCTCACCCCCAGGCAGCACACAGGGCACAGCTGGGCCCGTTCTGCAGCTCCCCACTCACATGAGCTCAGGGAGCCTGACAGCATGGAGTCCCATGGAGGGGCAGCACTTTGTCCATCCCCATGTCCCCACTTGGTCCCAGCAACTCTGGCCCCCTGTGCATCCCACATGCAGCCCTCTCATGATCTCCTCCCCCCCTGCCACCCCACGGCATACACTCCTCACTTACCCGGGGGCCCCGGTCGCCAGGTTTGCCAGGCTGACCCGGCTCTCCCTGAGAGGGAAAGAGAGGGAAGTAAGAGAATGGCGGGAAAAGCCAAGTGTGGTCAAGCGGGGGAGGGGCACTGCCACAAAGCGACAGACTGATCACTTACTGGGGTCCCCTCGTCACCCTTCTCACCACGTTCACCCTGCAGCACACACGAGAGAAAAAAAAAAGTCACCAGTAATCTTCCCTGACCAACAAAACATAGAGCCACCCACTCAGTGCACCCTGTGTGCAAACTCAGCACCCTAAATACCTCCATATCCGCAAGTCCCCCATCTCCTTGGAACATATCTCCACTCCACACAGTCCCCACCATCACCCAGAACACACCTCCCCTCGATACACCCCCAGGAACATGCCTCCACTCCATGCAGCCCCCGACCATCGCCCTGAACACAGCTCCACTCAACACACCCCCAGGAACACACCTCCACTCCACACAGCCTCCTCCCCAGGCATATGCCTGCACATGACCCCACCCTCACCAGCCCCTCAAACGAACCTCCACCGGATACACCTCCACTCCACACAGCCCCCTCAAATACCTCCTGGATCCCCTGTTAAAAATAGCCTGTTGATGTTGTCATAACAATCTGGCACAGGGTCTCCATGGAAACTCCAGGATGTTGTATAATCACTGTGGCCAGAAACAGGCTTTCCACCAGCAGGGACTGTCTGAGGCAACAGTCAGAACTGTAGGCCCAAGAGCCCCATCTGCCTGCTCGTGGGCACCCTGGCATGCACCAGGTCATGCCCTCCTTATCCAGAGCACCTCTGCATTACCTCCTTCCCTCGCAGGCCCGTCTGCCCCGGAGCTCCTGGTCTCCCCAGCTCCCCCTTCTCCCCGGGTTCCCCTGGGTCACCCTAGACAAGAGAAAAATCACAGCACAGAGAGGAGAGGCCAGTTGGTTACAACCCAGCACCCAGCTAAGAGAGCCCCAACCCACAGCACCCATGTGAACAGTGTAGAACAAGGAGCCCCCCAACACAGCCCACAGCAGCCAGTGAGCCCCCTCCCCTCAAACATAAACAGTGAATGCCCAGAGGCACCGTCCCTCCCCCTCACATAACACAGCACCCACACGTGCAAGGTAGGGAGAGCTCCCCCCGCCCCAACAGAGCATCCATGCAAATGGCATAAGAAGAAAGGAACCCCTCCCCACACAGGACAGCACCAGTGCGCACACACAACCCAGCCCCCAGGACAGCCAGGCAGAGGAGCCCTCCCCACACACCCCTCACCCCACGGAGCCATTACCTTTGGGCCACTCTTGCCAGTGAGGCCGACAATCCCCTGGTTGTCCGGAAAGAGAGAGGCTGTTATTGGTGACCTTGCTCCCTGCAGAGTCTGTGTGGTCTCAGGGGAGGCTGCGGGACATGGAGCAGCACTCACGGGGCCTTGGCGACTGCTCCTGGGCCTTCCCATAGGCCAGAGTCCTTCTTGCACATGGGTGGTGGGGGTGCAAGTCCCCAAATCCCTCCCCCACCCCAAGTGCAGGAGAGCCAGGGCCCCCCACCTGTGCAGAGATGGGCTCTCACATGTGCTCACATCAGCCACGTTTGGCTCTCTGGCCCTTTACCCACCACTATGAGGGAGAGAGGGGCACAGCCCCAGGCTGATCGATACCACACAATGGGCAGAGACTGAGCAACTCCCTCCTCAGAGACAGCTCTGAGTCAGACATAATCCCAGGGACGGATACGAGTGGGAGCACGGCCTCGTGGCCATGATGGCACCTGGCCCGGGATGCAGGGCGCAGCCAGCTGGGGGATGCCAGCCACAAGGCAGGCAAGCAAGACTCACCCTGTCGCCCTGTTCTCCTTTGGGGCCAGGTGGGCCAGTGTCACTGAATCCAGGGAGGCCCTGCAACAAAAAGAAAAGCAGGTCAGAGCAAGGCGGGCAGGACAAGCCCTTTCCAGGCTCCTCACCTGGCCAAGCTGCGGTTCTCACTGCCTCCCCCCAGCGATGTTACACCCGGACAAGATGGTGGATCCTGGCCTGCCCTCGGGGAGGGATGGATTCCAACTCCCAGAGCAGGGAGCTACACAGGCGTGTCGGGGAGCCCCAAGCACAGGCCCAGATTTCAGACTCACTCCTGAAGAGCCCCTAAGCCACGGTGCACTGAGGAGCCACCTTGCAGGATGCAGCACCGGAGGCAGAGACCCTCTTTCCTACCCAGCTACCAGAGCTGTATGCCCCTGTCCCAGAGTGATCACCCTCTCCAGCACCAAGAGCTACTCCGGTCTCCACTCCCAGCAGCGTCCCTGCCCCTCCTGAGCAGGCTGCTGGCTGCAGGACTTGGGATCCTGCCCACTAAGCGGGGAGCTGAGCCCCAAACTCACTTCAGCGAGCTGGCCCTGGGCCCGGGTCTCAGAGGGGACAGGAGAGATGGCTTTATCCCCTGGGCCCCCACTGAGCTGCCTGCCTCTGCCAGAGCTTCTGGCTGTGCTGGGCGCTGGAGCGATGCCTCTGACGGCCCAAATGATACTCACGCGGTCTCCTTTATCTCCTGCATCTCCCCTGGGACCCGGGGCCCCCTCTGCTCCTGCAGGTCCTCTGTCACCCTGGAACGGAGGAAACAGCAACATCAGCCACACTGAGCTGATCCCCTCTGTACCCCAACATTGGCCCTTCCACCAACAGGTGAGACCGAGCCGTTCACTTGCTTCCCAAGGCAACGGGGGCAGGCTGGGCTCAGGATAGGATGACACTGAAAGGAGCCGGCTGGACTGACCACAGGTGACATGGAGCCAGGAGTGGCAGGGGGTGGAAGGAATGTGCATGGAATGCTGGAGCGAGCAGCGCCAAAGCTGCCTCTGTGCAGGTGATGTTTCCACGCTGCCCCCAGCGAAGGCAAAGCCGCCCTGCCCCCAAGCATGGGGACTCCAGTCTGCTTGGCCTCAGCTTTCAATTCATTACAAGAAATAGGTTTCCAGCCCTCCCAGCTGCAGAGAGCCTTCCAGTCAGGAGCTGAGCATAGCCACTGCAGTGCTGGCTGCCTGTGTCTGCAGAGAGCCTGATGCAACGACCCAGTGGGGTGAGTGCCCCTGCCAATCCGACTGGAGCAACAACTCTCAAACCCAATGACCTCACGTGAGTGTCAACTTTAACTCTTTCACTGCTGATGATTTGAACAGACAGAAGGGGATGGGAGTAGGAGTGACACCCTCGAGTCCTGAGAGTTGCTGCAGGAAAGGCAAGGCAGTGGGAAGAAGAGAGACACAGAACAGAGTGGCTGAAAGAGGGGAACACAGGGCAGGAATATGGCAGCCTAAAGGAGGTGGGTTCTCGAGTCTCACCCAGGGCTGACCGCAGCAATAAGGCACTGAGCAGATAACGGACCAACCCTAAGCTACTACATAGAGACTGGCCTCTCCCCTCAACCTCTGGGGGCATCTCCTGGGTGCTGTGGGAGTGTGCCATCCTAACCAGAAACCCTGGCCCATGGTGCAGAATCAACATGCAGTTGAGCTCACCAGCCCTGCTGGGTAACTGCCCCCTTCCTGGGTCACATCAACCATCACTACACTGCAGGCCCAAGCCCATGGCTGCACTCTGCCCTAAAACACAGTGCCAGCTGGGAGTGCATCTTACAAACTGTACATTTGCAAAAGAACTAAGAGAGGCCCCTCCCATGCCAGCGTCCCACTTCTGGGGACAGGATCATTTTCAGTTACCTTCTCTCCTTTGATCCCAGAGACGCTGGAAGCCTGGAGGAGAAACACAAGGAGAGAAACTGCTGAAATCCATGCACTGCTCCGTGCTGGCAAGGACACCTGGAGAGAGCCCTGCCTGCCCTTCATGGGAATTGCTACCTCTCACAGCCACCAGGGGGAGCACTTCTCCTTGGCCGGGTATCCACAGAAGCAGCCTTCTTCCCATCCCCTGACAGGTCAGCACTCAGGAGAAGAGTGATGTGGCTGCAATAAGACCCCATAGACAATGTCCCACTCCCAGCAGTGAGTTCTCTCTGCACCGACCTTCCCACCAGCACCAACGCTGGGGGCCACTGTCCCAGCAGAACGCGGTCCTGTGGTGCCCCTCCTGCCCCTTTGAGGGTCAGTTCCCACCCTGGGTGCTGGAAGCCTGGTAACACCCTTCCCAGCCCTCGAGTATGCAGTTCCTGCCTGGCAGAGAGGAGGCCACTTACCGGCTTTCCAGGTTCCCCAGGAGCACCTTGATCCCCCTAAGGGAGAGAATGACAAAGGCCAGGGGTCAGCACCCCACCCAGGGGGCAGAGCCTTCCCAAGGGGTAGCAGCCCACCCTGCCCTGGGAGCGTGAGGAAGCCATCAGAGAGCCCCACGTGCCGAGAGTCTCAGGACTAGTTCAATTTCCTTTGAGAGCCACGGGCCTTCAGCTTATCTGCCAGCGTGGCTCACTCCTTCTGCACCTGGCTGAGCGCTGCAGGCCAAGGTCCCCATCAGACAGCAAGGTACCCAGCTGCCCTTCCTTGGGCGTTACTTATCGACAAGGAGATTCCCGCGGGGCTTGGTGCCAGACTGGAGGATTGCGTTATTGATCTCGCAATTCCCCCACACCACAGACTTCAAACACACAGATCCAAAGAGCGCAACGATTCCCCTTCCCCTGCACCGCTGGGAACCCAAGCCCAAGGGCACTGGGGCTAGTGCCAGAGACCCGGACAGTGACTCCGGCCAGCAGAGTGCTATTGCCCCAGCTGAGTGACAGAGCATCAGTGGTCCCATTCTCTGTGCCCAGTGAGCACAGATGGCACAAGTCACACAGGGAGGACACCTGCTTTCTGCCCTACCAGCACCCCAGCTGGAGATGACAGGCTGGCATTGATGTGACAAACCAAACAGACTGCACGCAACGCTACCTCCCTCTGCAGGGCAATCCCAACACAGGGGAGATACCTCCTCTCTAGAAAGAGCCACCTGGGGAATTTTATTTCTTCTAAGAGCTTCTCCAAGATCCAACAGCCCTGCCCACATGTCTTGCCTATCAAAGGGGATTCTCAGCACCTCTCTCGCTAGAGACCTAGAGCCCTGCCCTTCCTACCTGGACTCCTCCTCCACTCCTCACTTAGTCTCCAGGCACCCACCAAATGTCAGTGATGAATGCAAAGGGGCAGCAGTGTGGCAGCTGACCCCTTGTCTGTTGCATTAAGGACAGTCTGAGTATTTTCTGCACTTAGGCCCAGGGTTCCTGGCCCCTGAGGCCCAGACCTGTGAGAGGGACATTGACGAAGGCAACACTAGGGGCCTGCAGGCTCAGAGAAGACACGCGGAGGAAGAGAACTCTGGCATGCACCAGGTCATTGGAGCAATGTTAGGAGCAATGTCGGGGACACGGGTGGAAAATCAGCGCAGCTCAGGGATGGGCGCTGTCATCTCTCACTTCATGGATGCCTCACAAATGCTCTGCTCACCCCAAGAGCTGGCTGAGGGGCCCAGCAAGCAGAACGGACACAGGCCATTCCGAAGGGTCCCTACCTTTTCCCCTCGGGGGCCGGACGGTCCTGGCAATCCCTGTTCCAGAGATTAGAGAGACAAGAGAAGCCCATGAGAGAACTGGCGGTACATTCGTTTGTCCATGCAGGGAATATCAGCCGCCCCAGAGACTCACACCCCAGGCCAGAGCCAGACCGCCCAAGAACCATGGATGGAGACTCCAGCCCAATTTGTGCTGGGGCCCATTGCTTAGAAGCTGGAGGGAGGATCCCTGCCCGCCGAACTCTCCCACTGACTCAGCGTACTAAGCCAAGGCCTAGGCAGGGCAGTTACAGGAGGTTCCAATAGTCATTTCTGCTCCTCCTCTGTCCCTTCCAGGCATCCCCTGGGCCTGTCAAGCTCAGCGGAGGGGTAGGGGAGAGGAAAAAAAAAAAAAAAACCCCATGGTGCCAGATCAGCAGGGGGCGCCGCAGCAGACACATCTCAGCACAGGAGCATTCCTGCCCAGGCTGTGCAACACTGTGGGGCTGGCACTGCCACGTTCCACCTAGGCTAGCAGGGGTCTCTCACACTCACCTCTCTGCCTGCTGGGCCCAGGCGGCCTGGAGCTCCCAGCTCCCCCTGAAACAGGAGAGAAGGCGTGAGTGGAAGCAGGACAGGTTCTGTGCACACTCGGCATTTAGAAGTGAGGAAGGACCGTCAGAGCCAGCAGGAGCCAACCTGCACCCAGAGCCCCCCCCTTGCTCAGCCTCCCCAGCTCACCCAGTTCTCTGCTCCTCCCTCAACCATTCCCTAGCTGGGATCACACAGCACTGCTTGATCTAAGCCTCTGGCCAGCGCTCCTGCTCTCCTGAGCTGCAGGACGTGGGTGGGTTTGGGGGAAGGGGATCCTTTTGGTGGTGCAGATGCTCCCGGAGTCATGAAGGAAGCACAGAGAGCAGGCGCACTGACCCGCTGCATTGGCACGATAGAAGAGCCACTCTCCCCAACCAGCTACTGTCCCTCATGTGCTGATCAGGGCCACAGAGGGGGCCACAAGGCTGAACAGAATGAGCCAGGGCCAGGGACGTGGCTGACCCAGCTTCCTTGGCAAGAGCCGTCCTGCCTACTACCCACCCCCAGAGATCACAGGCCCTTGGCTGTGAAAGGTTAACCCAGAGCGAACCTACCTTCTTCCCTTCCGGCCCAGGGGGTCCGCGATCACCCTGCAGAGGAAATGGAAAGAGAAAGGGAATTTCAGCCAGGCTCATACTCACCGGGGCCCCTCTGATAGCCTTGCCCCCTGCAGCAGCTCCCTAGCAGCCAGCAGGCACCCTCTTCGGAGACCCAGTCGAAACAGACTAGGGCAGAGCATCCATCTTCTAGTCAGAGTCTCCTGCAGGGGTTCCGAGATACACGGCCATAGCACGGAGCATGAGCCTGCCCATCCGGGGGCCCAGAAATCCACATCCAGTTTGTCCACGTCTCTAGCACACCTGCAGACTGTGAGCCAGTCTGTCACTGGGGAGACTGCCGGCAGACAGGGATGGTCACAGGGAAATCCCAGCCTCTCCCCTCTTCAAGGCTCCTGTGTTCTCCATCACTTCTGGGGCAGAACTTTGGTTTGGAGCAGCGCTAACAGGCAGGGGGCGGAAAGTCCCAGGGGTGTAAACTGCAGACCCCTGTTCCCTGTGCAAAGGGAGCACCCTCGGGAGGTGGGAGCAGCAGCCAACAGCACTCGGCCTCAGATCAGGAGCCCTGAGTGTGGTGCCTGCTCCAATAGTGACTGGTCACCTGCTTGGTCCCAAACTCTCCTCCTGGTTGGACAGGATGTCGTGACTCACAGCACTGTCCCAAGGGCAGAGGTGAGCCAGTGCCCGATACCCCCGGTCCCCACAGCATAACCCTGTGCTCCAGCAAACTCTCACCTTCTCCCCTGCTTCTCCGAGTTCTCCCGGCTGCCCGCGGTCTCCCTGTCACAAAAGAGACAAGTGCGTCAGTGCTGGAGGGCACAGGGACCACGCCCGTGGATAGGACCTAGCTGGGAGGAGGCCCCTGGGGCAGCAGAGGAGGCCTTCGGCCCATTTCATCCTGCAGAGTTTCCAAGAGGCAGGCACCACTGGGCGAGTGGCCAGCAGATGTCTCCTGGGGGGATCCCATGAGCAGAGTGGACTGTAGCAACACCCCATCTGTGTGGCCCTGCCTTCGCACCCCGGCACAGGAACACAAAACAGGCTCGTGGCTCCCGCTGACTTTCCCCACTTGAGGCTGCAGTGCTCTGTCTCAGACTGTCCCTTGGCCATCACAGGCAGAAGGTTTCTGGCCAGGAGCCCATGCACCAAAGAGCAGGGTCTGGGGGCGGTGCCCCATCACACCCAGTTTCCCCAGAAGGAGTCCAGTGGGGAAAGGCTCAGACAGGCATCCCTGTTACAGGGCAGTGACCCAGTACGGCAGGCAGACCACCTGCGTAATAACAATTCACACTGAGCACCTCCTTCCGGGGATCTCAAGGCATGTTATCCCCACGGCCCCAGGGACACAGGACAGCCTCCCCCCATTTACAGATGAGGAAACAGGTGCAGAAGGGAGGAGAAGGGGCCGTCCCAAGGTCGCAGAGCACAGGACTGGCAGAACTGGGTACACCACCCACAAATCCCAACTCCCTGTCTCCAACTGGAACACCCTGCCAGCAGGGAGGTCTCCCAAGACCCACCTTGCTTCCTTGTTCACCTGGAGGTCCTCTCGGGCCCTAGGAAAGCAAAGCAAGAACATTACATCTCTCCACCAGGGAGTCCCTGGCAAAACCTGCTGAGGTGTGTTTTCAGGGAAGCCTGGACCTATCTCCCCACTTGATCAGAGCGAGATGTGAGCTGGGTTGTCCAGGGGGAAGCCTGGTGGGTCAGTGGCTGAGGAGGTTGGAACCCATTCCTGCAGGCTCAGCCTCCGACTTCCTCAGGATACCTGTGAACACAGGGCTATTTCTTGCCCCTGCTCGGGCCCCACTGCCTGTGGTCTGAGCCAGGGCGTGAGCAGCCCCCGCAACACCGTGCCTGCTCTGTGCACACTCCAGTTGGAAGGCTGCTTTACCAGAGCTGAGAGTGGAGAGGCTCCTGGCTGAGGTGGCTTTTAGGACTGCCATCCGGCTGCCCCAAGAGCAGCCAGCCAAGTACATGAGCTCCTCCACCCCTGGGGCAGGGCTTGCCAAGCTGCCATCCAGCCGGGGAGAGGCAGGGCTGGCTCTAGGGAGACAGCCAGCAGAGCACTGGCCCAGTGGGTCTCATGCAGCCTCTGATCCGGAGGCTCTCTCCTGCCCTGCTTGGGGCATGGACTCTCGGGTCTAATAGGCCTTTCCCAGCTCTGACCACAGAGCCCTACTGCTGTTTGCTGTTCCCCACTCAGGGGCCTGCTGTTCGAGGCTCCACAGGCCTGCAGGGGGCTCCATGCCAGCGGGGTTCATTCCGCCAGGGCATGGCTTACCTCCTCTTATGGGACTCACCCGATCTCCTGGGTCCCCTGGGCGACCCGGCGGCCCTGGAAAACCTTCTTCCCCATCACCCTGGGGACAAAGAGCAAAGGAAGTGCCCAGAAAAGACAAAGACATCATAGCCCAGGGAACTCGAGGGGACAGGAGCCAGCGAGGACGGCTCTTTGAGCCCCTGCTTCTCCAGGTTAGCGGGGTGGGATCCAGGGAAACGAGGCCACTCCAAGCCACAGCAAAGCCTCCTATCATGCGTGCATTGCCCCGGTCATGGCATCAAGTGCCTTTGTGCAGAAGGGAGACTAGAGCACAATCCCACAGTGGATTGGGGGGTGAGGGACGGCAGCAGATCCTGCACTAGCACAGCCTGGGCTCTCTTGTGGCCCCTGCCTCTCACCACAGCCCCTCCTCTTACCTTGTCTCCTTTCTGTCCTGGGGGCCCAGCAGGTCCCCGGGGCCCAGGATCGCCAGGCAAGCCCTGAGGAACAAGAGAGAAAGAAAGAGCTGAGCCCAACCTGAGCAGCACAGAGACCAGCCCTGAGTGACACGGGGGCAGCAGCCTCCTCAGCCCAGGCATCGCGTTGATGGGAAGGCAGCCTCGGCGCAAGGTTAACACTGCCCACATCTAGCAAAGGGGGATTTCCCTTTCTATGGAGCCTTATTCTGCCCCTTCCCTAACTCATACCCCTCCACCCAACTTCCCCCCGCCCAGAGTCACCCTCACCCCATCCCCACCTGCCATGCATCTCCACTCCTGGCCCTGGCAAGGCAGGGGGAGGTACTCACCGGGATGCCTGGCTCTCCTCTGGGAGGAACCCCATCAATCAGCCCGGGGGGCCCCTAGGGAGACAATCACAGGGAGCTCAGATATCACGTCACACTCTTCCTACCCCTCTCACCCGGCTATGACCTGACGGCCCCACGAGCTCGCTCTGCGCCCAAACACAGCCCACCCACCCAGGGGAGCACGTCTTGGCTCAGCCCTGTGGCTAACTGGCTGCAGCTCCGACAGGCCAGCTCCACGACGCAGGGAGCAGAGGCCACTCCTGTCCTGTCACAGCATTGCGGGACCCCACCCACTGATGTAAAGGAGCAAGCGCTGCTGAGTGTCACAGCCCGTCAGCCCCTCCCAGGCCAGAGCGCAGCACTCAGGGGAAGAGCCAGGTCACTTACCCGCTCCCCTCGCTCGCCTTTTGCCCCCTGCAAGAGGAAATACACAGGGTTAAAGGGAGGGCTCCCTGCACCTGGCATCCTAGCACCCCCTGGGCAGCCCTGGGCACGCAATGCTCAGTGGGTTTGGTGCACTCACAGCCCAAGGCACCTGGCGGGGAAACCAGAAACAAAGATACAGCTCAGCATGATGCCCACCCGCCAGAAGCAGCTCATGTGTGCACACCTGGCCAGGGGCCATGGTGGGGCTACGTGTGCCTAGGTGAGAGATCCACGGGAACACACAGCGTGCACACATGTGGGGGGGGGGATATGATGCACATACAGAAGGAGGCAGCAGAATCAGGGGGGCAATGGGGACTAATTTCCATTGTGGGGGCTGATCTGTTTCCACCCCTATAGCCAGCGAGGGTGCGAGATGGAGCAGCCTGAGGAGAGGGAACGCCTGGAGGCGGGGGCTGGAGCCAAGCTGGGAGGGGAAAGGACGGCTGGGCAGAGTCAGATCATTTAGGGGACAGAGAAGGGCTGTTTCCCTTCCAGGACAGGACCCCCCAGCAGTTGCATAAGAGCAGCAGCCAGGAAGGGGAGGAAGGAGCCACGCGGGTGGCTGCTCTGGGCACCCGGGGCAGGGGAGCAGGGATTCCATGCCACCGTCCGCAGCTGCCTTAACCGTACTGCTTCCTCAGCCTGCCATGTGCCTCCGACGCCGAGGTGAGGGCCTGCCCCACCACCTTTCCCCACCCCCGCTGCTGCCCGAGCCCCAGGCACTGCCTGAGCTTCTTCTGCAGCCCAGGCTCCTTGGTGCACCCCGCAACCCAAAACCCCAGTCCAGTCAGGCCAGGCGAGCTTCTCACAGGCAGGGCCTGGCTGTGTGGAAGGTGCTGGTGCAGGCTGCTCTATGCACAGGGTGGGGGGGAGCTGCATGCCTGGGGAGGCAAGGCATGGCAGGAGCATGTGTGCATGGAAGGAGCTATGGAGGAGTTGCACGGGGGCTGCCGTGCGGGTGCACAGTGTTGTGGAGGAGGCTGTTTGCGTGCACGGACAGGGGAGGGGGCACAATGTGACTCTTCATCTAGCTGCCTGGGGCAGGGCCTCTGAACAGTTCCTGCCAAACGAGAGGGGGAACGCACCTTGACAAACTCTCCGGCAGGTCCTGATGGCCCTGGAGCTCCAATGGGCCCAGGAGGTCCTGGATCACCGACTGCTCCTCTAGGCCCAGGGTTCCCAGGGGGGCCAGGATTTCCCTAGAGAATCAGAGAGGCTCCATCAATGCTCTGTGCTGTGCAAGGGCACCATGGACAGAGGACCCTGGATTTTGAGATGAGCCCCTGCAGCCAGCCATGCAGGTCTGCAGCGCAGCCGTCAAACCTAAGTGTGTGTCCAGCCAGTGCTCAGGGTGCTCATATGCTGCCCATACTGCCCAGCAGGTCTGTTTGCAGGCTCGGCTGTAGCCTGGCACAGCTTCACCCTAGACGCAGGGCCCTCAGTCTCTGTGGCACAGGGTTATGGCAGAAGGCCTCCTCACTCCATGTGCTGGCAGCAAGGAGTCTAAGAACCTCAGTGTGAGGCCTAGAGGGTGACAGACCCAGGCAAGGTTGCTGAGAGGACTGGATTCCTGCTCATCTGGCACTGGACAAGCCTGCGAGTCCCTCAAACCTCCAGCCACAGGGCAGGGACAGCACAGACAAGCACAGGCGTAGTGTAACTTCTATATCTGAGGGGGCAGCTCCAGTCAGGCTAATGGGGCTGCGTGTGCGGGGGCAAATTCCACGCCTGCCTGAGGCTTGCACTTTGGGGGGGCAATGCCCCACCACCCTCCCAAACTACGCCCATGTTGAGGAGGCCTGAGAGGGCAGGGTCCATAGAATAGATCTGTGCTCAACTCTTATTCAGAGCAGAAGTGCCGTGGGGACACCAATCCTCGTGCAATCTGAGATTCACTGGAATGCTCTCGGTGCCACTGAACGGATCCCAGAGGCTCACACCATGGGGCGGAGAGATATAACCCCCCCACAGTCCCACTGCGAGTGCCAGGGCCCTGGGCCACAGGACCTCTCCTTTCGTTCCTGTACCCCAATGACTGCACAGTCCAAACCTGCTTTCTACTACATACCCGACTCCCAGGCTCCCCTTTCCGGCCAGGCAGCCCCCCTCCTCCGTTCACAATCGCTCCTGGATCTCCCTACACAAAACAGAAGGCCAAACCTCAGTGCACCAGCCCAGCCCCATATACAAGTGCCTCAGCTTCTCTGGGAGAAGACATGGCAGCTGCACCACAGTTCAGGACAGGCAGTGAAGAAGGAATCGGGGAAGGGTGCACAGAGTTACCAGAGTTGGACTCTGGCCAGGATGTGGGGGTGAACACCAGACTCTTGGACAATGGGCCAGGGCACCGTTAATGATCACAAGTGGCCAGGAACTCAGTTTTAAGACTTATCCAGCAGCACAGTGTCCCTGGCACCAGGAGGCGGCACCGAGATCAAAGGAAGGCAATCCCTACTGAGTTGTTCACAGCACTCCAGAGCCAGTGGAGTCTCCACTCCAAGCGTTGAGCTGGTTCCACCCCGCTCAGCTCGGGAGTGCTGCTGTGACCCCAGTATGAAGTGTGTGTCATTTACAGGGAGGCATCTAACTGGATCTAAGGTGGAGGGCCTCCCTCTTGCCAATGCCAGAACCTGCTCACAGCAGCACTGCCTCGTAGGGCTGCGGGACACAGAACTTGGAGGGATCAGGGGTTACATAAGGTGGGAGGGGCCTGCCCCCCCCCACCCCACAGCTAGGTGCCAGCAGAGGTTGCTGCAGACAGAACTCACTGAGCCTTTGGATTGCCCTGCTTGGTGGGAAATCCAAGATGGTGGCCACGTTAGGTGGCACTGGACGGGATGCACTTCTACCTACCGGTTCGCCTTTCTCTCCCCGCTGCCCGGGAGGCCCCACTGGGCCCTGCTCCCCCTGGAAGGCAAAGGCAACAGTAAGCAGGGGTGCTCCAGAGCAGACAGCAAGGCTAACGGGGAAGTGGGAGCAATACATACCGGGAGCCCTCGGAGGCCGGGAATGCCTTGTCTACCCTGGAAAAAAAAAATCAAACAAGATGAGGAGCGTCCTCCGGCCAAGGGAGCAGGAGACTGAAGCCGAGAGATCAGGTCTGCACATGGTCTGCACACCATGCACGGAGCAGGACGTGGACACAGATGCAATAGCGCAGGGTAACCGCTATAGTCCATGGCACTCAAGTTACAGTCACCACAGGCAGGAGGCAGGGCCTGGGAGGGGATCGACATGGGAGATGACAGGGGCAATGTGGGTCTTAGAGACCCATTTAATCTGGACTTCTGCAGCCCTCGTTACATGGGATGAAGTCAAGTAATAGCCGGTGCTGCAAAGCATCATGGGAAGGGGGATGCAAATCACCAATGGTAAATATGGCCCAAGAGGAGGAACTAAGAGGAATTACTTACTGGCTGGCCAGGGGAGCCAGAGCTGCCAGGGCGACCAGGGCTTCCTGGGATCCCATCCGCTCCTGGTAATCCCTGGGAATGGAAAAGGGAATAAACCAGCAGGTCCTGGCTCTGCTCTGGCCACTACCCCCACCATTCCCAGGCAGGTTCACACCCCAGAGTGAAAACCCATTTACGTTCAAAGCCATCCCAGAGTGCTGAGCCATGCCAGGGCAGCCACGGGGGCTGCATTTGGGATAGGGCATGTCGATGTAGAGGGTCCCATCAGCTGGGATTTGGCCAAAGCTCTTACTGCAGAGCCCCATTTGGGCTTGCTTTTAGCTCCCTAAGCGATTCCATGGGGATAGGCTCCCTCCTGGGTCCCAGAGCCAGAAAACCCCAGAAGAAAGTGGGTTGTGAAAGACAGTTGCATCCCCAGCACTGCCAATGGCCCTAGGACCTCTTACCCAGCCGTGTCTGTGCCCTGGTACCCAGCACCGCCAATGGCCCTAGTACCTCTTACCCAGCATTGTCTGTGCCCCTGGTACCCAGCACCGCCAATGGCCCTAGTACCTCTTACCCAGCATTGTCTGTGCCCTGGTACCCAGCACCGCCAATAGCCCCGGTACCTCTTACCCAGCATTGTCTGTGCCCTGGTACCCAGCACCGCCAATGGCCCTGGTACCTCTTACCCAGCATTGTCTGTGCCCCTGGTACCCAGCACCGCCAATGGCCCCGGTACCTCTAACCCAGCCTATCTATGCCCCTGGTACCCAGCACCGCCAATGGCCCCGGTACCTCTTACCCAGCATTGTCTGTGCCCTGGTACCCAGCACCGCCAGTGGTCCCGGTACCTCTGACCCAGCCTGTCTATGCCCCTGGTACCCAGCACCGCCAATGGCCCCGGTACCTCTGACCCAGCATTGTCTGTGCCCTGGTACCCAGCACCGCCAATGGTCCCGGTACCTCTGACCTAGCCTGTCTGTGCCCCTGATACTCAGCACAGCCAAAGGGCCTGGTGCTCAGTGCCTTGTGCCCAGCATTATCAGTGCTACTGGCACCCAGCACCGCCAATGGGCCTAGTGCCTTGTACTCAGTGCTGTCCATGCCCCTCATGCCCAGCACTGCCAATGGGTTTCAGGGGCATGCATGCCACCAACAGGGACACCAAGGGGCTCCATAGTGGACATGGGCCTGGGGGATGCACCCAGAGGGACCCCAGGGCACTGGCTCAGAAGGAGATCAGAGTTGAACAAAGTGGATATTCTGCCCCTACAATGCAGCCATCCAGTGCCTGGCTCCTCCCCCACGGCGCGGGGTGTGAAGGGCACTCACTCACTCTTTCCCCCTTCTGGCCTGGCCGCTCGATGATCTCGCCTGGGGCACCCCGTGGCCCCATTGGTCCTGGGGGGCCTGGAAGCCCATTGAGCCCCTAGAAAGAAGAGGAGAGAGAACAGCCATGGAGAAATGACACGGGGTTATTCCATGGGGATGCACCCCCCGTGGTAAGGGCAGGCTCAGGGCCTTGGGAGGCTGTATCGATGCTGGTTCTGGTGGGATCCAACTGACAGTATTAATTTAGGACAAACTGCTTGAAGCAGGGCAGTTACAGCATCTGGGGTTTCTATGCACACCAAGGCAAACCAAATCTTGTCTTAGACACCTTATTTGACCTCCTTTATACCAGATTTGGTGCCACTACAGGACCTCAGTTGCAACAATGATCTATATGGTCCCCGATTATATTAATAACATCACAGAGGCTCCTCTGTGCCCATCACCCTGCAGCGCCTCCTTCTCCTGCTCTCTGCGCCTCTCCAAAGAAGAGGCAGGACGATTAGCTGCCACAAGAAGCTTTCCCAGGGCAGGCCAGTGAGGGCCCCTAAGGAGCTCAGCACAGCAGGAGGCCCAGGGAGGGGTCCCTTGGTCTCCCCCTGCCTGCTTACTGAGTGACACTGGGGATTTGTAATAAGGCCCCCTAAAAGCCCCTGCACTACTCCTCACACGAGCCCTCACTGCACAGAGGCTCTGGGGCTGTGACCCCTCAGCTGAGCTCCCCAGTCCCCAGTCCCAGTCCCAGGCATGCCCTGTGCCTTGGCGAGGCCCTGACACTAACACGGGGTCTGCACTCGACCCACCCTGAGTGCAGAGAGAGCTCAGCACCACAACCCCCACCCCGCAACCCAGGGGCCCACACACAGAGGGGGGGGTGTTACCGGGTCTCCAGGGGGGCCAGGCTGCCCCACACGTCCTTTCTGCCCCTGCACAGAGAGACAAAGACAGGAATGAATGGCTGTTCCTGCTCCCAGGACGCAGGCTGATCAGCAGTCAGAGCTTCTAAATCCATCAGCTAAGCCACTAAACCAAAGCGGCTTCACAGCCCCTGGGAGGGGAGCAGACCCTCCCCGGCCCTGCACCCGGGCACCCCTCCAGCAAATCCCGTAATACTCACAGTCTGGCCGGGCTCCCCCTTCTCACCCTGCAGCAAAACAGCAAAGAGGCCAGTTAGGGGGCAGTGCAGCAACAGGCAGCAGAGCCACCTGTGAGCATCTCCACCTCCTGCACCTAGGCCCAGCCATTCCCCAGGGCAGCTCAGACAGCGATGGGGCTGGCCAGGCTGCACCAGGAGTCAGTGCAGAGCTGGCAGGGAAAAGCCATCACCCAACCCGCCTCTGCCCACCTTCCTGGCCACGGGGCCTCACGCTCTCACCCACCACCGTGGCAGATACACCTGGGAGTGGAGCGCCCTCACCTCCCAAGGGCACCTCGATATCTCCTGACTCCCCACTTTACCAGAGCCTGGAGTCCTCTTGGCCCCGCCTCTCCAGTAAGCTGCCCCAACCCAGCCAGGCCTTACACACAGCCCAGCTCTTCCGCGCTGCCTCCCCTCTCACTGCACTGATCCCCCACAATAACTCCATGCCAGCCCATCCCCCCCAGCTCCAGGAGGGGTCCAGCTATCTGCAGCCCCGGCTTGTGCCGGCTCCCTCGTGGGAGGACGCTGCAGAGGTGCTGACTGGCGTGGGACTCACCTTGGGACACTGAACTGTGCAGGGCTCCAGCTGAGGGGAAAAAGTTCTGCATTAGAGAGAGTGCCCTGGGCAGCCAAGTCAGCTCGACCCCGTGCCAAGCCCCCGGGTCAGGGAGCAGCACCCCCAACCTGCAGGGGGACATTACACACAAGGGCCACAGAGATACTGCATGGGCAGGGGGAGGGGAGAGCTGCCCCCAGCCCCACAGCTTCAGTCACCTGCAGCTCCCTACCCCCCACCCAACAGCAGCTCCAACCTGGCTCTGGGATAGCTCCCGGGCCTGCAGTTGGGGGCAGCCCTGGGGGCAGGGTTGCCAACTGTCTAATCACACAAACCCAAACACCCTTGCCCCGCCCCTTCCCTAAGGCCCCGCCCCTTCTCTGAGGCCATTTCTCACTCATTCCATCCCCCCTCCCTCCATCACTTGCTCTCCCCCACTTTCACTGGGCTGGGGCAGGGGGCTGGGGTGCAGGAGGTGGTGCGGGCTGTGGGCTCGGGAGTGGACTCAGGGCTGGGACAGGGGGTTGCAGTGTGTGTGGGGGGGTGAGGGGTGCAGGCTCAGGGCAGGGGGTTGGGGTGCAGGAGAGGGCTCAGGGCAGGGGGTTGGGGTGCAGGCTACAGCTGGGTGGCGTTTACCTCAGGCAGCTCCCAGTTGGCAGCGCAGTGGGGCTAAGGCAGGTTCTCTGCCTGCCCTGTCCCTGCAGCTCCTGGGGGCGGTGGGCAGGGGGCTCCGCATGCTGCCACTGCCGGCAGGCACCACCCCTGCAGCTCCCATTGGCCACAGTTCCCAGCCAATGAGAGCTGCGGAGTCAATGCTCGGGGCAGGGGACGCACGTGGAGATCCTGCCTTAGCCCTGCTGTGCCACTGGACTTTTAGTGGCCTAAAATCTCCCAGTTTGGCTTCAGTAGCCTCCAGGAGATAGAGACTGATTCTGAGAGACTCTCAGCAAAACCAGGAGGGTTGGCAACCCTACCGGGACAGAAGGCAGCTTCCCCCTGGCAGGCCACTCCCCGCTCTTACCCTGTCCGTGACAGTCACCCTGCAGAGGGTGCTGGCGAGCCTGTCCTCCAGCTCTGACAGGCCGGCCCTCGAATCCTTGGCATAGAAAACATGGTGTGCGTCTTCATTGGTGACAATGCGGCGCAGCTGCTCACGATCTGCCCCGTCCATGCCCACCGCCAGCACCTGGATCCCTGCACAGAGCAGACAGGAGCCTCAGGGGGGCAGCCTGGCACTAACCCCCCTGGACCCACTGCTCAGGGGAGTGAAGCGAAAAGGGTTAGAGGCTCCGGCACTACTGCCCTGAGCAGGGGTTTTGACCAACCCAGCAGTAAAGGGGAGAGGGAGAAGGTGCCCTCACAATCCCCTTCCTTCCTGCTACTCCCCACCTCTCCCCCCCACACCCCTCTCTTCCCACCATTGTCCACTCCTTCCCTACCCTCCTGCCCTCTTCCTCCTTCCTCAGCCCCCCAGCTATTGCCTGATGTGAAAGTGGGAACATTTTGTAATACTTTTATGAGTCTGATTGGTGCCTCGGTTTCCCCTATATGCTGAATTGTTACCTAGTGGGTGGAAAAGGACTGTGCTCTCGGGGCAGGCCTATCTGTCTGGGACTTATGCCCTATATTAATGGAGCATCGGAGAAGACAATGGCAAATCCAATTGCTCAGACATTGGCACTTAGCACCCAGTGACCCAGAGGGAGGCTGAACAGCATTTCCCCAGGGTGAGAACAAAGGACTGGAAAGGGGTGAGGTGGGGGATCAGAGCTAGCTACTGGAAGGAGTCTGGGCTCTCACCTGGAGTCTGATGGAGAAGATCAGACAGAGGGAGGCAGATGTAGCTTGGCTGGGCTCTACTAACCAGAATGGTCTGTGCTTTAACCTTCAGTTCTCTAGACTACCCTAAGGCCTTCCTATGCCCTGCTCCAGTTAGCGAATTAACCCGACTGTGGAAGTGTCACTGCAAACGCACGGCGAGGCGCATTGATCCCCCCCCCAAGTGCGGGCAAGTCTCCCTCGGGGTCTGTCTCAGCTGGACTTGCTGAACAGTGTGAAACAGGAAAGCTGCAGGTACTGAGGACCAGTCAAAGGAGGTGGTGAAGCCGAGCGGCTTACCCTGGAGAAAGCACAAGACCCAGAGGGGGACTGGCATGCTGAAGGGGTTCCAAAGCTGGGGGTGTAGCACCAGTCATGTGGGTCTGTGATACCCATCCCACCCTCTCCGCCTGGCTCAAACGCCACATCCCAGCTCCAGGGATCCGGCTCTCACCTGCTGCCTTGATCTCCCGGGCCGGCCCAATGGCATCGTCACCGGAGGGGCTGTCTGCCAGCACCACCAGCACCCCTGGCACACCAGGCCGGCGCCCTGCACTGGGGCTCAGCATGTAGGTCCTGGCAAAGTTGATGGCAGCTCCTGAAGAGAGAAAGGGTATCACTACAAAGCGGGTTTGATGTCACCCCCATCTCACCCCCAGAGGGCCCCGCCACCTCCGTCCCTTCCCCCATCACCACTCACCCCCACCCCAGGTTAACTCCAGAGCGGGACCTTAGCCAACTGGGAAGGTGTTCCCATGGCCTGGGGGTGCAGAGTCCAACCCACCACTGACAGGATTCTCAGAGTACAGGCCACTTCCCTTCCTGCCCCTCCCCCATACAGTGTTCTGTCCTCATCCCCTGGCACCAAGGCAGCTAAGAAGCACGACATCCAAAGCTGGCATCTCCCCCACCCCACAGCAGGCACTGTGTGGCACCCTGGGGGAGCCCAGGCTGCAGGCACAGTGCCCCTTACCCAGAGCATTGCCGCTGGGCTCCTCGTAGCGCATGGTGCGGATCCGCTCCAGGACAGCGCCCGGGTCACTGGAGCGATTCAGCAGGACCCACGGGACACTGCGGTAGCTGTAGATCACCACGCCCACCTGGGGAAGAAGGCAAGAGGTCAGCCAGGCTACTGAGATCACAGCCATGATGCGGTCCCAGGACGGGGTGGGATAGGGTGACCAGACAACAAATGTGAAAAATCAGGATGGGGGTGGAGGGGTAATAGGAGCCTATATTAGGAAAAGATCCAAAAATCAGGACTGTCCCTATAAAATTGGGACATCTGGTCACCCTAGGGTGGGACCAGCCCTAGGGCAGGGGAAGGGGAGACACAAAATGGCCGAGGCAGCCCTCAGGACAGGTAGAGGAACAAGGGTACGTGTGCAGGGTGCATGTTCCTTCCCCCCCACCCCCCACATCAGTGGGGAGAACCAGAGCCCAGCCCCCAGGCCAGCCCTGCCCCCTAGTACCTGGGTGGCATCGGGGCCCAGCTGGCCCAGCGCGGAGACGGTGTTGGAGAGCAGGGCACGGACGGTCTCGGCGCTGTAGGCACTGTCCCGGGTGCCATGCACTAGGAAGATGATGTCACCGCGAGCGTCCCTGCAAACTGCACAGGAGAAGGTGATGAGGGAGCGCCTGAGGGGTGGTGGGACAGGAAGAAAAGCCCAGCCCAGCTTAGCTCCTGGGGGTGGGCCTGCTCTGGAGGGCCACTCCCCTGTGTGCAGGCCAGGCTCCTGCCCACTGCCCCGCAGTTCAGGATCAGGGGCAGCTGGTGCTGGGGAAGCCTCCATAGCAGAGGTCCCCAACGCGGCGCCCGCAGGGGCATCTAAATGCGCCCGCGTCCTGGCCGGTGGAGGAGCATCCACCGAAATGCCGCCGAATTTCCGCGGCATTTCAGAGGATGCTCCACCACTGCCACAGTCCTTCGTCTGGCACCCGCCAGACGAAAAGGTTGGAGACCACTGCTCCACAGCCATCAGCAGGCAAAGTTCCCCACATGGTGCCCCTCCCAAGCGGTAGCAGAGAGGTCAGGCTCCAGGTGAGGCCTCACTGCTGTGCTGAGCTGCCAGCTGACTAGCGAGAGCCCCTGTCCCAGCAGCAACCAGGCTGAGCCCCAAACCTCTAAGTGCCCCAATGGGGCAAGGCCCCACAGCCCAGTCCCCACCCTTCCCACATCTGAACTGAAGCCAGACTGGCCCTGGGAGCCATCCAGGCTGTCCCTCACCTGTGCGGTCAGTGAGGGTGGACTCCGCGCCCCTGGCGCTCCCGAACAGCGGCCGGATGGTGAAGAGGTATCTGTGCCCCAGCCGCAGCCCTGACACCTGGTGGGAAGTTGCTGACCCGGGCAGTGTACTCTGCGTCTCGCCTCCCTCTAACCCGAACAGAGACAAGGGACCTCAGCACAGACAGGACCCGAGGGAGACGCCCGCTACCCATCTCCTCTCCCCACCGCACCTCTCTGCCCAGCACTGTCTCCCTTTGAAGGGGTATTTGAACTGGGGATGGTCAAGGATCCCACAGCAATGGAAACAGAGACCCTCTTTCCAGAACCCCAGACTGGGCTCAGCTCCACTCCATCCACCCTGCCCCAGAGCGACCCTCCGGCAGGTCCCCAGGCCTGTCTGGAGCAGGCTGCCAGCTTGGGGAGTTGGGCTCCTGCCCATTAACAGGGGGCTGAGCCCCAATCTCACTTCAGTGAGCTAGACCTGAGCCTGGGCCACAGCCTTAGCCAGGACTTCTGCAGAGCTGGCTCTGGGCGAGCGAGGGGGTCCCAGAGCTGGGAGCTAGCTGAGGCCCAGCATGGAAGCGGGGTTCCTATCTCTTCAGGAGGGCCCTTTCTTCAGGCACCCATGGGGCACAGCTCCATGCAGGCTCTAGGGGTCGCTGCTGTAGTTCTGCAGCCCCAGAGGCAGCCCTGCTGGAAAGCTGTTCATTACCTCTGGGCAGCTTCCAGGTGAGGAGGTAGCCGGTGGCTCTGGGAGCCGGAGTCCAGGCCAAGGTCACAGAATTGTCTCGGGTCTCCATCACCCGGAAATTGGTGACTCGGCCCAGAGGTGCTGGAAGGGCAGGAAAGAATAGGGTGTAGAGTGTGCCTCCCACTCCAGCCCAAGGGACTGGTGCCACCCCAACCCCCCACCGACAGGTGGTGAGGGCGCGGGGAGCAAACCCAACCCACCAGGCAAGGGAGGAGGGGTCGGGGAATCACAGTTCTGCATTTCACCACAGGGTGGCCCCCTGGCTCCAGACCCGGCTCAGCCAGACAGGGTGTCTAGGGGGCAGAATTGGGCTCCCCTTAAGAGAGCCGGCTTCAAAGCCTGCTAGGTTAGCTCAGACTCCAGAGAGGGCAAAGACTGTCCCATCCCGCTCCCCAATGACATGCCAGCAAACAGCCATGGTCAGAGGCTCCCTTCCAGGTCCTCAGACCCTGGGCTGGGAAGGACAGAGCCGGCCTGTGGGAGGGTTACCCGTACCAGTGTTGGCAGTGATGCCCACAGTCTCACTCTCCTGGCTGCCCACCAGGCTGGTGATCCGGATCTCATAGCGCTCTCCCGCCTCCAGGCCTTCGATGTCGTAGGAGTTGACGTTGGGGGCGAGCAGCTGGCTCCTCTCCGGCCCCCCTGCATCAGGGGAGAGACGGGGTTAAACAGGGCAGGGCGTGCCAGGAGAGAGGTGGGGGAGGAGGGGAAGGAGCTCACCATCTGCTGGCCTCCAGCTCAGGCGGTACCCGGTGCTGCCCAGCGCCAAGCTCCAGGTGAGGCGAATGCGCTGGTCCGAGGAGTCAATCACCCGCAGGTTCCCCACAGGCTGGGGGGCCACCTCTGCCGCTGGGGGGCAGCAACACAGAGGGATGGGGTCAGGGGAGTAGAGGCCTTGCTGCAGCTGCCAGCCTGGGTGCGCAGAGAGGCTCCCCACTGGGACCTGGGCGCCCTGGCCCACATGGGCAGGCTGGGGAGCACTGGGCTGGGTTCCTCAGCTTCCTGTCAGGGTTCGGAGAGGTCCTGGTGGGGCCGGAGCTGTGCCACGAGGCCTGGGAAGAGCTCTCTGGGCTGCGTGGGTGACTCACTGGGGCAGACTTGCTGCTAATTCCCTGGCACAGGCATCACCACCTCCAGCTCCCACACAGGCACTGCTCACCAGCTCAGGCCACAGATCTTAGAGCAAGGAGCAGATGGGAGTTCCAGTTCCTGCCCACACCCACTGGGAGGGCACCGCCCAGGCTGAGGGCACCCTGGACAATGGCAGTCACCAACTCCACCCACAGCCCAGTCTAGGCCCAGCAGGGATCCAGGCCTCCCACGGCCTGGCATCAGCACCTACGTGTGGTGACGATGATGGAGACAGGGTCACCCTCGCGGTTGCCAATCAGTGCTGTGACCTTCACGGTGTAGCTGACCCCACCCTCCAGGTTGAGAATGTCAAAGGAGCTGGTGTCACCAGAAACCACCTCGCTCGACTCGGAGCCCCCTGCAAAGGAACAGAGGGTTAACATGGCACCCGGAAGGGGCAGAGCTGGCAGGGATGCCAGCCTCATTCCCAGTGCCCGGAGTGTGGGGGGGGACGTAGAGCCAGGCGCTCCACTAGCTGGTGATGGCGAGTGATCCCGTCTCATCACGGGAGGGAGAGATTCATCTCATGATGCTCCCATCTCCAGTCAGATAATGGCAGAGAGGAGACTCCAGGGCTGGAGGCAAAGGCCCTCTGTCCTTCGAGCGCAAGAGTCGTGGAGTGATGGGGTCTGCAGGTCAGGGCAACCACGGGACTCCCGGAGCTCCCGGCACAACCAGGACAGAGTTGGGCAGAGGTTTGGGGATGTGGGCACCACAGACAGTGGGTTGACCTGGCTGGGTACTTTACCGTCTCGCCGGCTCCACACCACCTTGTAGGCTGTCGCCCCAGGCACTCCAACCCAGGTGACTCGGACAACGTTGCTCCTGGACGAGAGGACCTTGAGGCTGGAGACCGTCCCCACCTGCTCCGGAGCTGTGACAGAGGGCAGACAGGACGCCTGGGTTACTAAGAGATCAGTATCGCACAGAGTCACAAGGGGCAGGGAGGAGCTGCACCCTGGGGTCAGGCGAGGCCTCACCTGTTCTAGCCGCGATGGTGACGGGGCTGCCTTCCCTGCTGCCAACCAGGGCCGAGACCCCAATAACATAGACGGCCCCGGCCTGCAGCTCCTCGATGCTGAAGGAGGTCCTGTCGGCAGGCAGGACCCGGGAGATCTCCTGACCTGGGGGAGAGAAGCACAAGCTGCAGGGGTTGGATTTCATAGGCAGGGCAGATCTGGGAAGGCGGAGGTGGGCTAGGCTGCTGCGGGAGGGACACCCCAGGACAAGATGCTGCAACAACCAGGGAGGACCATGGCCAGAATGTCATGGCTGCACCCCATCCAGCAGGGAGGCAATGGCAACAGCAGCTGCCATTTGGATGTGACCCACCAATCTGGGAACAGCAGGGGCCAGGATTCCAGTCTGTGCTCTCCCCAGGGAGCAGCGGGCCGGGGTCTCCTCAAACAATGAATGATGGGTTAGCCAAGCACAGGCCATTGAGCATGGAATGGCCAAACGAAGCCCCACCCTGCCTGCAGCTGGCACTGGTCTGCAAACCTCCGGCAGCAGGAGCTGCTCTGTGAGGCTGCAGCTTATTCCCAGCTAGGGCACAGCCAGCCCAGCTGGCCGTAGAATAGGTTGGGGCAGCAACGTACCCCCGGCCAAAGGCACTGCAAGCTCTGGGCTGCCAGTGAGCAAAGGGGATCCTGTCACTGGCTCTAAGCAAGAAGCCAGGCACAGACACCAGTCCCCTGCAGTAACCACTAGACCATGCTGCAGTTGGGTGCCTCCTAGCAGAGGTAGATGGGTAACAGGGGCATCCCCCAAGGCAAGGAGCCAGTCTGGATAGTCTCACCTCAATGGCCCACCTGAGCACACACGCATTCAGTACACCTACCATCACTCGCCCGCCATGTCAGCTTGTAGCCAGTCGCCCCAGGAAGCCCACTCCATGCGACCCTCAGCTGGTTGGGTCTGATCTCAGCCACCCGCAGGTTGGTGACGCTGCCCACAGACTGGCGATCTGCAGGGCCGGAGACAGCGTCAGCCCGGACCCCAGAGACTCGTCTGTCATGCCCGGTCCCCGCAATCAGCCCAGCCACAGGGCAGGAACAGACGCTGGTGCTAACCAAGGGCTGCATACCCACAGCCTTCCCTGGGAGAGCCGGACGCCCTGCAGTGGTGACACCCAGCCCCGCAGGCTTGCTGGGAGAGCTGGACCGTTCAGCCCGAGTGCTGAGCCAGCTTGCTGCCCCCCCAGGGTTACCCGTGCCCCTGCGCAGGTCCCCACGCAGACGTACCCAGCTGGACAGTGATAGTGGCAGGGTCACTTTCCTGGCTGCCCATCAGGGTTGTCACCTGCACCAGGTATGTGACTCCTTCCTTCAAATCCTGCAGCTCAAAGAAATTCCGGTTGCCGGGGATGCGCCTGGTCTCCTCTGAGCCATCTGCAACAAGGGAGAGCACAGGGGAGTCGGCCTCTGTGCCCCAGCAGGGAGCATGGCTCCCACAGCACGGCTACTGCAGCGTGGGGCGTCTGGGGGAAGGGCTCTCAGACACTTCGACGCTCCCAGGGGAGAAGGCCCTAATGTACTGGTGCATGCCAGGCTCGCCCAGCACAAAAGCCCCTGTCACAGCCACCCGCAGCCATGTCCTGCTCCCCCCGTAACTCCCAACCCCACCGCCCTGCCCAGTCACCACTGCCTACAGGCCCTGCCCTGCCTCCCACAGGCCCTTGCCCCTCCGCCCTGCCCAGTCACAGCTGCCTACAGGCCCTGCCCTGCCTCCCACAGGCCCTTGCCCCTCCGCCCTGTTCAGTCACAGCTGCGCACGAGCCCCACCCTGCACCGCCCCACAGGACCCAGCCCCTCCATCCCACTGCCCCCCATGGGACCCAGCCCCCATCCCCACCACAAGATCCGAGCCCTCCACCCTGTTCCCCCCACAGGACCCAGGCCCTCTGCCCTGCCCCATCACAGCCTCCCATTCTGCCGACCTTTTATCCATGTTCCACTGACATCCCTCCAGGTGCCTCAGCAGACACCCCTGCACGGCAGAGCTCTGCCAGGCAGAGAAGTGGGTACCAACAGGCACGGCCCCCATACCACAGCCTATCCAATGCCCATGCCCACACTCTGCAGGCCAGTTCTTACCCTGCCTGTTGGTGATCACCAGCTTGTACTCAGTGGCCCTGGGTATGGCACTCCACAGAAGTCGCACATGGCCCACACCCACAGGCACCACTTGCAGGTTGGACACGCTGCTCACTGACGGCTCTGCCATAGAAACACAAGGGAACCCCCCAGTCAGACAGAGCGAGCCCAAGGGGGCGCAGGCATGATTGCCCCAGAGGAAAGGTGCAGCGACTAGGCCCCTGGAGTGGGGTTAATACCGGACATAGCACGCGTGGCTCGTAGAGTGGGGCTGGGTGCAGCGTGCAGGGCTCATGAGCACCCCTGGGTGTCTGTTCTAGAGAGACACTGCCAGCTGTGCTGAATGCCAGCTGAGCCTGCTGCTGGGGGAGGGAAAGGAGCTAGGACTGACCTCTGTGTGAACTGACAAGAACCCATCTCCCACCCATGCCCCAGTCAGAGCTCCCGGGGTTGCTGGGAAGAAATCCCATTTGACTGTGCCTGGGACCAGCTCCACGAGAGGAGAACACTCAGTTCAGCCTATCCTCCCTGGGGTTGACGCAGGCCGATCTCAGCTCCCACCCACCCACCGGGGCTAGCTGCCACTCACCAATGCGGACACTGATGGGGACAGCACTGCCCTCACGCCTCCCAATCAGGGCTGACACACGCACTACATAGGTGGTCTCCTCTCTCAGGTCCTCGAGCTCCAGCGTGGTCTGGGTGCCTGGGATCAGCCTGGTCCTGTCACTGCCATCTGCAGGGATGAGAGGAATGAGGAGGCTCAGGGCTCCCTCCAGCTCTGATGTCACAGAGGGACTCTGACATAGCTGATGTGACATCCCTGCTACCCTCAGACCCAGGTACAAAGCACTGCACCCCCACCCACAGGCCAAGCCACGCTGACCCCCAGCTGCCTCCTTGGCCTTTGGGCACAGATCTCTTGGCTGGGGAGCTGACTGGGCTGGAGAGCGGAGGGGGAGCAGGTACCACTCCTTCCCCACCACATGCACATGTCTGGTCTGATGGGCAGAGTGAGTGCACTTCCCTCACAGCCCACTTGCATGGCCTGGGGCGGGGGGGCCTAGAAGCACACATGCTATTCCATATCACCCAGCAGAGGGCAGCCACACTAGCTGGTGCCCAGCAGCCAATGGTGCTCTGGAGGAATTCCAGGCCTGGGGTGGCTAGAGCACCTGGAGCTGGTGGACTGGGAACCCCCCACTACTGAACATGAGTTTGTGAACACGTGCTCCCTGTTCGTGGCATCAGCTCTGTGTCACACAATTCAGCTGTGGCCTGACAAGTGCGAGGCAAACCTTCAGAATGTGTCCCCAGTGTAACAGACACAGCAATGCCTGCCTGAGTCTGCCAGCAACCTGAAACAATATCTCAGAGGTGGGAACTGCTCTAGTCACATGGGCATGAGATGTTGACTCTGGAACCTAATGATCACAGTGTAAATGCTAACTCTTAACTATTTCAGTGCTGCCCATTTTGGCAAGTGTCCAGCTAACAGGCTTATGCCACTAATCCAAGCTGCCTCCTGCAATTCCCCAAAGGCCCCAGCTGGCCCCTACCCAGCTTCCCCATCACAGCTTCAACACCAGGCTGTGCAGCACACAGAAAGCGACAGTGCAGAGTGCGCTGCAGTGAATATCCAAATCACAGCACAAAGGAGAAAGCGGGGCAGCCGGGGGGCACTGCAGTGTGGGCTTTAGTCACTCACAGACTTAATGCCATCAAAACCTGCAGTCTCATATTTAGCATCTACCTCAGAATCTCAGCCAGCTGCTCCCAAGCACTCAGCACAGGGCTAGTGCCAGCCAACTAAACAGTGAACAAGCCCCCACCCGTCCTCTCAGCAGGCTCGGGAGATGGAGGACTGAAGGGCTGCTTCGCAGAAGCACTGATGTGGGGTGGATCTCTAACTGTGTGTTGGCGGGGGTCATTCCCAGGACTGCAGTTAGCCTCCATTGGGTATCTAGACACCATGGTGAGTTCTCCAGGGTTTTGGCCTGTCCCAGTCCCCCCCACCGCCCTCCACCCACTGGGCCTCAGATGCATCAGGGGGCAGGTGGCACTCCAGAGAGTCAGCTCTGGGTGGGTCTGGAGCTCCAGCCTGCAGCCACAACTCTCCTGCGGCCCCCAAGCACTGGCTCCCCGCTGGAGACTCACCCTGGGAGTTGCGCAGCACAATCTTGTACTCGGTGGCACCCGGGACCCCAGTCCAGGCCAGCCGGATCCTCTTCCCCATGGTATCAACGACCCGCAGGTCAGAAATGCTGCCCACAGGGGGCTCCACTCCTGCAAGACAAGATAGTGCTTGGGCCATGGCTCGGAGCTGGGCAGGCAGAGCCTGGGACACCATGCAAACTGGAAGGAGGGGGCGGGGCACCACAGACCTATGGCACAGTCAGAACAGGCCTGGCAGGGCCAGGAGATCCTGCCCTCACCCAGTCCATGGGGTTCCTGGCACCCCCACTGCTGCATGGACAGAGGCTCCAGTGCAGGGGAAAGGGCAGGTTTGATCACTGTTTGCCCAGCACCCAAGTTGCTTCCTTTGAAAACCTACAGTCAAGGAGCTCCAGGGAAGGGGGCGGGTCTGTCAGCCCCACGCAGTCTGGGCCTGGCAGGGGGCCCAGCATTCAGCAATGACCCCACCCATGCTGCCAGGCCAGAGCCTAGCGGGGTGAGCCGGGAGCAGAGCAGGAGCCCTGTGCTGGGGATGTCACTCACTTGGAGGGCCACCCACCCCAAAAAAGGCTGGGAGGATGTCACAGAGCCACTTGCATTGTGCACTGGGCATCTCCAGGCTCTGGGATCCCTCTCCTCTGCCCACTCCACCCATGTGGGCCCCAAGGGCTTTCACTCACCTGTCTGGGAGATGGTTACGGGTGTGGCCACCTCCCTCCCATCGTACAGTGTGTAGAGGGTGATGCGATATTCCGTGGCTGGCTGCAGGCCAGTGAGCTGGTAGCTGTTGATGTTGGTGGGCAAGGACACAGTCTGTGGGGGCTCAGCACCTGTGAACCAGAATGGGGTGGGGAGGGACGAGGCAGTCACTTGCTGCTTCTCAGCCCTGAATCTCAGCACCTCCCCTCCCCTTAGTCCTCCCAGAGACCCCTGCACTGGCAGCTGGATCCCCCTGAACCGCTTGGCCGGTCTGAGAGACAGACCTGCAGCCCAGCTGAGCCTGAGGAGATCTATCACCCTACCCCCACCCAGACACGGCATTTCAGCCTCTCCAGTAGCCTTCCCCGCCCCCTGCCCGGGGGACCTGGCCAGCCTACCTGTTGCTCTTCTCCACTCCAGCCGGTAGCCACGGGCATCGCGGATGACATTCCAAGCCACTTGGATGGATGTCGGGCCCAGAATGACAGTCCTCAGGGACTGGACTGTGCCCGTTTCTAGAGGAAGGACAGACAGACGGCCAGGTTGAGCTCAGCAGCATGAAGGCTCTCGACAGAGCCTGGAGCCCACCGAAGGGAAACACTCAGGCTTCCAAATCCATCTCCCAAGCTGAGCCGATAGCTGGGCTCCCGCCAGAGTAGCGCTCTGGGAAGTGAGGTGGTGGGCCTCAGTCCAGTGCCCACCACCACAGCTGTCGCTAATTACCCCCCAGCTGGGCTGCATACCCTCCCCCAATGGAGGGTCCTCCCCTGGCAGCTCGTCGGGGAAGCCAGCTCTGGCACTGCCTCGGCGGGGCCTGCTCTGGGTAGGGATTCAGTCTGTGGGGCTGGCAAGCCGGGGGCTGCACTGGCGAGAGAGCCACTATGCCAAGAGAAGGGAGGAACAGCAGGGCTGGGGAGTCGGCCACCCCACTCCCTCCCGCCGGCCGCACCGGGGCTGACATCGGCACACGCATGCTGGTGTCCTGTCGGGGTGGGGAGTGGTGACCCTTTGCCCTGGGCTAGCCACCTCCTGCTCTCCCTCCCTCCCCTCATGCTGTGATCTCCCCACTCCTAACATCTCTGCCCCTGGGGTTCTCCACCTCTCTGGGCCTTTCATGAGCTTGAATCAAACAAAAATGGCCTGTATCCAATATCAGTAGTACCCTGGAAAGACCTGGAAAGGCCCAGGAGCCCCAGCAGGGCTCCCGTGAGCCCCCTACAGAGGGCTCCTTCTTCCTCCTGCCTACACCATGGTGGGGCACCAGACAGAGCAGCCCCGGGCCAGGCCTGGAACAACTGACGCTCCCATCCAGAAAAAAGACATGGCAAAATTAACTCCCCATCTCCCTCTGCTTTAGAACGTGTTCAGAAATGTCTGTGCCATGGGGGCACCCCCAGGGCTGAGCCCCCTGCTTACAATAGGGGCCTCCCTCCCCAGGGACCTGTGAGAAAGGAAAGGCTACTGTGCCCTGGCCTGGAGAATGGCATTAACCCCCTGGAGATCCAGCCAAGGGCACCAGGGATGGTACTACTGGGGGCAACCAGCAGGGGTACTATCAGGACTGTTTCTGCAGGAGTAGCCCCAGCCTCCTCCCCACTCGACTGTAGGTGCCACCTCATCCCGCTTCCTGAACATTACAAAGCGCTCTCTCAGCCAGGATCCCTTCAGTACCATATCAAAAAAAAAAACCAACCAGATCAGGATGCAGAGCTGCTGTGGCCCCTGTACATCGCTCTCCCATGAGAGGGATACCAGCCAAGCCTGGGGCCATGTGCATTGCTAGTACTTTGTGCTGCCCCAGCTGCTTGTCCTATCGGCCCTCTGGACATACTCAGAGCGTAAGCTCTTGCGGGCTTGACCTCTCTCTTCATTACATGTGCATGGGTGGTCATCTGTGACACAAGAATCTCTTCTTGCCAACTGGCGAGGAGCACAGAGGAGGTGCACAGGGCTGATTGGGATCTCCTGGATCTGGTACATATGTTCTAGTTCATCAAAGAGTGCCGTGCAAGGTCACAAACAAAAGCCGGTGTCACACTCATCATCAGTATCGGGAAACGCATGTACAGAGGTTTCGTAAGGAGTTATGTACATACACTGAAAATTATGTTTTCTAGGTCAAGCAAAGGTGAAAAACAGGTTTTCTGCCAGTCAAGAAATGTTTCTCTATCTGGCTGCTTACATGGAAATAAAGTATTGTCTGCTTCACAATGGGTCTCCTCTCAGCAGGCTGAATTGAGTGCTAACAAAGTTTTGGAAAAAGTAATAGGAAGAAGCAAACAGTGGGCAGGGAGAACAATACTTGAAGTGCACATCAAAGATTTGCTCGAATATATTTGGGGGCAGAGAAGACACCTTGGCATCCTTCACCTAAGAAGCAAACGGACTATGAGATTACTTCATGAAAGAGGGGTCTCCACCAGGCTTGGCTGAAAACACTGGTAGGCACGTTGGGCGAGATCTGCTTCTTCAGACAGGAGGAGAAGTTGTTAATGAAGTTATCTAGAGAGCTGGTGATGATTTTGTTTTGTATGTAACCATTTATTTCCGATACCTTTACTCACTATCACAGGAATCTCTGTTCTTTAATGATAAACCTATTCTAGTTTTCACTATCAATATAGCTCAGCGCTGTGTGTTAAGCAGAGTACTGGTCCTGAGCTCAATCTGACAAGCTGGTGCATACGGTTCCTTTGGGAATGGCAGGCCTGGTCATTCTAAGAGTGGCTGGTGGATCAGGGGCTGGATGTTGCAATGCATGCTCTGAGGACTCAGGGATTGGCATGCACCAATTGCTACCTGTTCAGAGAGCAAGGCCTGTGGGGATCTGGAAGGCAGTGCTTGGGCTGCCAGGGGCTGCTGGGAGCTGATCCACGGCACGCACAGACGTGACCTCCTCACGCTAAGGACAGGTGGTGGTGGGGTGCCTCGCTCCTAGGGAGTGTCACAATCTATACCAGGCTTGGCACAATGGAGCCCTGACTGGGGCCTCTGGGTGCTACCATAGTACAAATACTACAATTATCCCAAAGAGAGACCAGCTTGGCACAGACCCTGCCTCGCACCCCTCAGCAGTGGAAAGCCTCTCCCATGGCCATGCACACACCTGTTCTTCTCCTAATGGAGGCTGGAGGCCCCTCCACTTGCCCGTAGAGTGAAGTGACCGTCAGCAGGTAATCTGTGTCTGGCTGCAGCCCTGTCAGCAGGTAGGAATTCTTGCTGGCATCCACATCAAATTTCCGAATGTCCTGGCCTGAGATAATCCAGAGCAAAAAGGCTTAAGGCACAATTCCAGGCCGTCTGTTCAAATGAGAGCCCCATGCAACCCCAGGGTCTCCACATCAGACCAGACCAACAGTCCTTCCAGTCTGCTGTCCCACCTCCTGATTGCACAGGGCCAGAGCCACGCTGCTAATCCAGTATCCCCGCCTCCACGACACAGTAGATCAAGTCTAGTCTGGCATCCCCCCATACACCAGGCCACACCCCAGGCCCATCTCATCAGGATTTGGATTCTGGGCTGTCAAAGGCCAGCAAACATCCTGACACCACTCCCACACCCAGCCACACATGGCTTTGTCAGTAAAAACTCTTCATGTTAACAGAGATGCTGGGGGATGATCGAACAAGAAAGCTCTCCCCACCCCATCTCAGACACAGGTGACTAACATACAGGGCCTGATCCTACCCATCCTCCACAAGCAGAACTCCCAGAGTTCTGTGCCCAGAGGTGTGCAGGCCTGGGTCCTGCACCTGTGACCCAGATGTGTGGGCCTTTCTGGAGGGATTCAGCAATGGGCTCTGTACAGACAACGTGGCTAACCCGGCAAACCCCAAAGCGCTTGGAGAGGTCATTTCCAGGAACTCACAGACACCTTTCAGTCTGGTGTGACTGGGCCTGATTCTCCATGTGTCTCAGGGGCGGAAGGAGAAATCCCCAGTACCCCCAGAGCAGGGCCTTGCCTAGTCTTCCAGAGAACAGACAGAGAGCCTGGCGCATGGCCCCTCCCCACCCAGTCCCAGGCTGTTACGCCCCTGGGACTGGCAAAAGGCCCAGCAGGAGAGCAGGTATGGATCTGAATTGCCTTCAGTGTCATAAATTCATTGCCCCGGCCCCTTTTGCTCATTCCATCCCTCCCCGCACAATTTTCTTCCTCTCACCCCCAACTGCTCAAACAGCTCTGCCACCTGCCCTCCTCTTCTCCCCTGTACGTGCTTGTCTGCCACTTCGTTCCCTTCTGTCTTGGGCATCCTGCCCAGCCCCTTGGTCCCCTTCTCCCCTCAGCATGTTGCCTCACTCGCCTGTCCTCCAGCCACTCTGGAAGCTCCAGTCTCTCCACACTTCAGCAGCAGGTGCTCCAGAGAACACAGTTTGGGACCCTCTGCCCCATAATGCACCTGACTACAGAAGAGTCCTGTACCATGGGAGGGGTGCATCTGCTCTGCTGGAAGGCATGCCAGCCCCCCACCCCCACCCCCACCCACCCACTCCTTAGAGCTTGCACCACAGCTTAGCATGATGGGGCCCCCACCATTCAGCCAGGAGATCTGGGGACCTGTGTCCATTGTTCAGTCTACAGCACCCTGCCACTGGTTTTTGGAAAGGGGAGAGAGCTCTAGTGCGTCAGGCAGACCTACCTGAGGGGAGCCCCCAGGAGACCCGGTATCCAGTAGCTCCACTCACACTCCGCCAGGTCACCAGCATGCTCTGCTGGGAGATGTTCTGAACTGACAGCTGCTGCACCCCTTCCAAACGCACTGGAGGGAGAGGGAATCAAACAAAAAACACAACCATGGCACAAATGTGAGACCCAGAAGGAGCAGCCTTCACACAACCCACAAGGCAGCCAAAGGATACTACAGAGTCCAGCCCAGTCCAGCCGCCCTACTGCATTGCCAGCTCACATAAGAGACACTAGAACAATAACCTTAACTCTGCCCCTAAATAAGCACAGTTCCTTCACCAGTAATCTCAAAATATAAATACACCACAAAACTCTTCAGAAAAATATACCCAAGAGTGATGGACATGCACTTCATGGACATGCACAAGTCAGCTTCAAATGCAAGTCCACACACATGCATTATTTTAAAAGTTGATTGTGTCACATAAACCAGATATCCAATACTAGTCTCAAAATATGTCAGAGATACTTTAGCAAAAGATAGATAGATAGATACTCCATTTAAAAATCTCTGGGTCAAAGTGAAGGTTGTTATGCTGCATCTGAGATATGCACTTTTTGTACTTGACATGAGTTAGACATGGCTGAAAAAACATGAGCTAACAATTTCACATTTGAGAGTGGTGTTCATTTCACAGGGTTCAGAGTGGGCCCATTTTCCAGTTTGCCTGACACTTTTCACGCAGCTAGATTGACATTTTTAATCAAAAGCATTTTAGAAATGTTTTGCCTTTTGAAAACCATGTTTCCTTCCTGGAAACCAGGATTTTGGCAAAGAGAAAATGTTGATGCTGATTTTGAGAACTATGTTGATAGAGTTTTTATAAAAATATGGCGAAAAGTCCTATGAAAAACAAATACTTCAATAATCTGACAATTATTTTGCAAAAAAAAGTGTTTTTTTTTTTAAAAAAGAAAAAAAAAAGGTCATTTTGGGCAGGAAGAAAACCCACTCAGATGCCTTCCGTGCAGCCCCAGGCTCTGGCTGTCTGAGCAGATGGTACTTACGGGTTCGGCCGGTTAGCTGGGACGGTGCTGCCGTCTGCCGCTGGGAGATAGGCTGAAGCGTGACCACGTAATCAGTGTTGGGGCGCAGGTTGCTGAGTGTAACGGACACGGCATTGGCTCCCAGGCTCATCTCCTCCGCTTGAGCCTCACCTGTGATGGGCACAGACAGCAACACATGAGTGGAGCCCAGCACCTGGGGAAGGGCAGGGGGGAGACACAGGACTATCCATTGGAAGGCAGGGGGCTCTGCCGCTACAGGACACCACCCCTGGCCTTGGGCAGGCTGCAGAAGGCAGCATGAGCAGACACGCTATGTGCGCTCAGTACGTTCATTCCCAGCAGCAGGGCTCAGCCAGTGCAAGAAGCTAAACAAAGATCAGGGGCTTAAGCCAACCAGGCAGGGCTGGGAAAAGGGTGCAGGCAAGTCCTGGCACCCCCTTGCAGATGCCATGAAAGGAGGGGAAGATGGCAAGGAAAGCTCCACACTCAGTTCTAAGCTGGCCCCCTCAGCCGGGCACTGGGTCTGGGCAGGGCACACGGGTGGTTCTGATGAGCTCAGCGGTGTTTTTGTGCCTTCAGGGCCAGCATTCTCTGCTGGGGAGATGCACTGCCATGGCAGCCGGGCGTGGCAGCATGCAGGGCGAGGCACACTAGGAGTGCTGCCAGGGCCACATGCACTGGGATGGCTGCAGGCTAGGGAGGGGCAGCTCCAGGTGCAGCTTCCTACAGAAAACAGCACGGGCAGGGGGGAGGGGCCTTGAAACCAGCTACACCCCTGCCGGAACCCCAGCATGGACAGAGAGTCTCTGTGTACACACACACACATACACACTGCACCGCTATGTACATACTCCACACATACACCCCCCAGCACATGTCCTGACCTCCTCCCGTACACACAGACCAGTCCTGTACACCCACACAACTGACCCCAAGACACACACCCAACCCCCTTCCAAACCACCCCCCACACATACACGTTGGATATACAGAAGCACCTCGGCCCACACATTCCCCCACAACACGTACAGCTGCAGCAAGAGGAGAGCTGGGGCAGGAACCTGCTCTCACCTACGGGGTGCCTGGGCTTCACTCTGGCACATGAACGCCACACACCGTATCACAGAGATCCTGGTGGCACCGCCCACCCTCTTCGGGCACAGTGGCTTCCCTGCCCTGACCCCAGCACAGCACAGCCTCCCCCAAGGGAACAAGAGGCCATTCAACTGGCTCTGTGTCTGCCTGCCTAGGAGGGAGTCCACACGTCTGTCTGCTTCTGAGGGTTTGTAGCTAATAAAACTGCTGGACAGACCAGGGAGGGGAAGTCATGCAGCCAAAGAACGAAGGGAGCAGAGATCCATGCTAGCTGCTTCTCCTCCAACCCTCCCACCCAGCTGAGTCCTAGGGCAGTGGAGAAAGGCCTGCCCAGGCTTGGATTCCCCTGCCCTCCTGGAATGGATCCAGGCACCACACCCTACACATGAGGGACGAGGGTCTGTAGCCAGGCTGGCTGGCAGTTCTCCTGTGGAAGAGAACACAGCCCAGGGGGACGTTCCCAGACTGCAGAGCCACAGGAGAGGTGGGGCCTCCCCAGCCCAATCGCCTGCACTCCGCCCTCACCTCGGGCCACGTAGGCGATCCGGTAGCCCTGCAAGTTCTCCAGAGCAGCTCCCCAGGCCAGTCTGAGGAAGGACGGCCCAGCCTCCACCACTCGGAAATTCGACACTCCAGACAGGGCCCCTGAAAGAGAATGGGGGCAAGGCCATCACCCTCACACACTCCTGCCCCAGAGAGCACCCAGCCCTGGTGTCTTGGTGCCAGGAGGAAAGCAAGCTGCCCTGGGGCGATGCGGGAGGTGGCAGGAGTGGTCATTAGCCAATCTGGGGCCAAGACCCAGCATGTGGCGGAGCAGCCCTAAGCCCGTCACGTGTCCTGGGGATTCTAAACATTGACTCAAAGACTCCCCATATACTGTTCATCTCTCCCCTGCCAAGCCCACCAATGCCCCAGAGCTAACACTATTGTGGGACCCACCAAAAACCATCAGCACGAGAGCCCAGTGCCTGGCTCGGCAGCGGCACTCACACCCTATCGATCCCAGCACGGTCATCCAGCCACAGAATCCAAGATGGCGGCAATGATGGAGTGAGCACATGGTGGGGCCACAGGGAGTCTCCCATTCCCATGGGAAGCCTGCCACAGTCACAGGCCTGAGGAGTCCCACTCACCCCAAACTGAGCCGGAAGCGGGTCCAGCAGCCCTGTCCCATCCTTGGGTGGGCTCACAGCCAGCCCATTTGCTAGCCACTGCCCTACCCCATCCTCAGACAATGGTGCATGGACATGGTAGCCAAGCTTTCTAGCCCCAGGCTGGATTCCAAGCTCGCCAGGTTCTTCCATCAGGAATCCCCCTGGCTCAGAGGTCACCGGGGAGCCTGGGAGTGCAAGCTGGCTCCTGCGTCTGGGCAGGCGGACAGGGCATGGGGGCAGTGGCAAATGCGCTGCATGGATGGGGAGCTGGGCACATTGCTCACCAGTGCGTCCTTTGCCAGAGACTGACTCGCCGATGCTGTTGGCATACTGGGCGATGACGGTGACCAGATAATCCGTCCCTCCTCTCAGCTGGCTCAGCACGGTGCTCGTCTCCCCGGGGCTCAGGCTGACCTGTTCAAAGGCACCCAAAGCCATTCCCCTCTTCAGCCAGAGAGATCGAACATCCTGCCTGCTTGCCAGCCTCCTCCTGCTGTCCAGATGGCAGGGCCCACTGAGCCAGGCCCCATGGAGCGGGTGGGCTCCAGATGGGATTTTGCAACATTCACTTCCCTAAGGGGTTTGGTGCTGGAGCAGGGATCAGAGCTGCCGCCACGGGAAGCCAACAGGCTCCATTCACCCACAGGGCAGGCTGCATGTACACCCGTCCCAGTGTGCCTCAGCCAGAGAAGCCTCCCTTTCCCAGCAAGGAGGGCAGCTCAGTCCCACTGGCCTCTCTCCTGAGCCTGCCCAGCAGGCGGATCTCCAGACTGTAGCTGGAAAGGGAAGCTCTCACCTCTTGCATTTCTGCTGTCACTTGCTGCCCCAAGCCCGTGAGCGGCACGTACTGGACTTTGTAGCCTGTGACCGGGCCGCCCGCCACAGTCCAGCGGATCCTCAGCATGTCAACCATCTGCTCCACAAAGACCAGGTTGGATGGGCCACTGTACACCCGCGGACCTTAGGGGAAGGGAAGCAGCAGTCAGGCTCCCTGCTGCCACCACCCCTTCCCCAGGGTTGACACGTACAGAGCCGCGGCGCGTACTCTAACTCCCAGCTGCCCAACACAGGGAGCCCGCTCGGGGACGGATGGCCTCTGCCACACCGAAGAATGTTATCAGAAGAGAATCATGAAAACGTTCTCACTCAAACTTCCTGGGTGGAGGGGAATCAGCTGGGCAGGGCAGCACCTGTGGGGCCAAAGCGAAGCGACGCAGTCAGCATCCCATCACCACAAAACAGTGCCTCAGTGTGACACTGGCACTGAGCCCTAGACACCGAGGTGTACTTCCAGGATGGGGCTCATCTCCAGGAACACAGGGAAAGGTGGAATCTAAACCTTCCACTGCAGCACCAGAAACAGCTACAGCAGCCAGTGCCTGAGGCTCAGAAAGAGAAGTATCTTGCCAGGCAGAGCCAAGTGTAGACAGGGCCCAAACTGTCCCAGTGGGGAGATTGCTAAAATCCCTCGGCTGTAATTGTCTCATGGGTTAGACAGGCACTGAAAACCAGAGAGATGTGATCAAACACAGCATTCCAAAGCACGTCCGGGGCTGAGCCATCGCAGCGGGAGGCCGAGAGCGCTAGCTGCAACATGCCCCTTACCCGTCTGCAGGACCCCTCCGGTGCTGGCACACACCCTCTGAGACACCAGCGGCAGCAGGGTGCCCAGGATCTTAAAGTCATTGACATAGAAGAAGTAGTCCTCTGTGGGAGTGGAGGCCACACGCATGAGCTCCGCGCGGTCTGCGTTCTTGATCCCTGTAGGGGGTGGAGAGCCGGTGAGTGGGCACTGAGGTCTCTCTCCTGAGAATAATCCCCAGCTATGCCCTGAGCCATGTCCCCCTCCACCCACCGGCTGGCACAGTGGTACCCCCCATTCTCACTTGCCCTAGTCGGCTGCTACAGCGTCAGACTTTCATGGCTAGCTGCAGCACATTATAGGTGTGCTGGGTTCCCAGGGCCCTTGGCCCGTCCCCTCGGCCTCTCCCACCACCCCTTGCTGGCCACTGCAAGATGTTACAGGGCACTGCAAGTCAGAGCTCCCTAGCTTCACACCCCTGTACCATCCACTTCCCCCCACTCATGCTAGAGGATCAGGTTCATTCCAAGCCCGGCCAGGTGCTTCCAGTCTCATCCAGCAGCTGCACTGGCCAAGATCAGAGGATGGATGCCCGGCTCTGCCTTCCTCCTAGAGCTCCCCTGGACCAAAGGGACACCGTGGTCAGCGGTGGGAGTCCTGAGCAGCCTGGTGAAGTCACTTACCCTGGAGTCACTTACCCACAGAAAAGACCTTAGTGCCCTGAGCCTTCAGCTTCACGGAGGGCTGCTCAGTGTCATCTTGAGACTTGCCATCTGTGATGAGGATGCAGACCTGCCAGGAAGGGGCAACGGCATGTCAGGAGGGGGCTGGCCAACTCCACATCAGCCACCAGACTCAACACGAGCCGGGGGGCCCACCTCAGGCGGGAGGGGCCCCAAGACTAGTGCCCCCAGCTGGCTCAGCCAAAGCATAGCAGATGTGAGACAGGGACCCCCAGATGCTGAGTTTGAAGGGGCCCACGGTGGGAAGAAGGAGCAGAAGTCAGACAGTCCCACTGGGCTGGGGCATGTTGCCTCCCCACGGTCTCCCCTGTTATGGAGAAAGAGTTGGAACTGGACAGATGTTACACAGGGGTTCGAAGGAAAGGGGATGTAGCAACCCACCCGCTCCTGCCAAGCACCCAGCTCTGCTCCCCCTCCAGCATGGAGGGATCCGAGTGACCGGCCTAGCCATCAGCACGCTCTGGCCCCTTTGGAGGAGAGCTGACGGTGTTTTGCTCACATTCCCTGGCCATGGCATAAGCAGGGTCCCTCTCGAGGTACCTTTGGGACCCCGGCCCGGATCTGAGTGGGCCCAAAGAAGTTGTCAGCGATGTACCGGAGGCCGGCGCCTGTACGTGTGTTCCCGCCCTTGTAGCTCAGCTGCTGGATGGCCCTCTTCACCTCCGTCCCGTTGGGATGCCGGGAGAACGTGAACTCGAGCCTGGGGACAAACGCAATCCCAGCGGGATGGGGGGAAACCACAACATAGCCAGCTCCCAGGCTGAGTAGGATTCCTACACAGTAACCACATGGCCCACATGCTTCCTTAGGGGAAGCTACCAGGGCACCCACAGGGTTTCTATAGGGCATGGGTCATTTCCCATGGATCCCTAGGGTGCAGCTCCACAGAAGCGACGCAATGACACTACAGAGGTGGTCAGTGGGTTCTCTGTAATGGGGCTCCATAGAAAGTGTGCTAGGGGGTGCAGGGGCAATAGAGGTAATTAGATATTTTATTCTCACCCTACTCCTGCCCAGCCTGGGACAATTAAGGAGATGCACTGGCTACCACGGGGCACTGAGAACAGCAGCCATGAGCAGAAGCTGGGGCTCCTCTGTCAGTAGCAGGTGTCAGGCACCCGCAGCACTCCCTCCCCAGCAGATAGCTCTGGGGCCACTCCGAGCACCCCGATCTCCCTTGGCGACTGGAACCCTGAGAGCCACCCCCAGGAACACAGAGGTGCCCCCACTGGGGACAGGGCTGCAGGAGCCTCCTGCACCCCATGTGTCTGGCTGGGGGGACAGGACCATCAGGACTCACCTGGGGTCGTCGCTGTACTGCACTGCCCCGAATCGCACCGCGCTCTCACCGACCACATGGACAAAGGGCCTGACCAGGTCCTCCATGAAGGCTCGGATCATGCGGAAGTTGGCCCTCCCGATGCTGGAGGATCCATCCACCAGGAACACGATGTCTGCCGCATAGACATTGATGCACGTCCCTGCAAAGCAACCATCAGCAGCTCAGGGCTGACTCCCTTTGCTCCAGCACGCGAGAGTCAGAGGGAACGGTCCTAGCCCTGCCATGGAGGCTCCCTCCGCTGGCTTAGCCCTTCCAGCCTCATACCTCAGGAGCCGGCGCTCCTCCCACAGAGAGCTCCAAGACAGCCTGAGTCCGTGAGTCAGGGCAAGGAAGCGAGGACCTCAGAGCCACATTCTCCAGCAAGGAGACCAGTTCAGTGCCAGAGACCATGACAGCCTGTCCCTCTAATACAAGGAGTTCCAGGGCTGAGCGGATGTGGAGCAGACAGGGCCATCCAGGCAGGGGCGGGGATATCCCATGAATATGCAGGGGATGAGCACTGCCAGCAGCTAGTGCTTGTGGGCTGACAGCTCCCCCAGGACCCATTGACCAGGAGCCCCCTTAGCAGAGAACACAATGGATTTTCTCAGACTAGTACCACATTCCTCCCTGCCAACCACAGGCCTTGCAAAGGGGCCAGGGACTCACCAGCAAGGCAGCAGCTGCCCCTCCCCTGGGAATCACTCCAGCCCCTCACACATTCCTTCAGGGATAAGTCCCTGCCAAGAGGTGGCTGGGGCTCCAGGTCCTACTTAGGCTGAGAGAGGCAGTTCCATCATCCAGGCCCATGGATCCTTCCTCCTCCTCCCCTCATGCCGCAAGCACAGGTGCTGGAACTAGGGGTGCTGCCGCACCCCCTGGCTTAGAGTGGTTTCCATTCTATCCAGGGTTTACAGTTTGGTTCAATGGCTCTCAGCACCCCCACTGTACAAATTGTTCCAGCGTCCCCGGCCACAAGCCTCCTCTGAGTCTCAGCACAGGGCAACTCCCAACCTACCCCAGGATAAAATCCCTGGGCTCCTTCTTGCCCCAGCCCAGGGGAGGGGGCAATCATCAAGCTGGTGGGGGAAGGGAGAGACAGCAACTCCCAGGCTGAGCCTTAGGGAAGCTCAGTCTACACCCTAGAGCAGAACAAGCCTGCAGGGAGCCCTCTGGCCCATCTCAGGAGCACAGGGGCAGCAGCACGTCAGCAAGGGAGATGCCGCACTCCCCGCACTCGCAGTCCTGAGGGTTACCAACTGTCTAATAATCACACAAACCCAAACACCCCTGTCCTGCCCCTGCCCCACCCCTTCCCCAAGGCCCCAGTGATGACCCGTCCCTTCTTTGAGGCCCTGCCCCCACTCACTCCACACACACCCCGTCGCTCGCTCTCCCCCACCATCACCGGGCTGTGGCAGGGGGTTGGCGTGCAGGAGGGGGTGCAGGTTCTGGGCTGGGGGGTTGGTCCGAGGGATTTGGCGTGTGGGAGGGGGCTCCAGGCTGAGCCTAGGGCAGAGGGTTGAGGGCTCTTGGAGGGAGTTTGGGTGCGGGAGAGGGTCCATGGGCAGGGGGTTGGGATGCATGCAGGAGGGGGTGCGGGGTGCAGGCTCCGTCCGGGCGGTGCTTACCTTGGGCGGCTCCCGGGAAGTGGACAGCATGTCCAGCTCCTAGCTCAGGGGCGGCCCGGCGACTCCATGCGCTGCCCCGTCCCAAGCACTGTGCTTGGGACGGGGGCAGCATGCAGAGACCCCCTGGACGCCCCGTGCCTACGAGCTGGACACGCCATTCACTCCGAGAGCCGCGCAGAGCCATGGCAGGCAGGGAGCCTGCCTTAGCCCCGCTGTGCCGCCAGACTTTTGGCAGCCTAAAATCTCCTGGATTGGCTTCAATAGCCTCTGAGAGATCGAGGGTTGGCAACCCTAGCAGTCCTCGTTTCAGGGACGGGGGCTCTCAGTCTGGGGATCTAACCCTTATCCCCACCCAGGTGGTGCTGAGAGAGGGATTCCAATCTCACCTGCTGGAGGGAGCAAGCAAGAGCCTGACAGCTCACAGGTGGGGCCAGGAGCTGACCACACTGGACAAGCCCCACTTCTCCTTGCACATCAGCAGGCGGCGGGGGGGAGGGGGGGAGAGCTGGGGCTGGGGGCAGGGGAGGGGCCAATAGGGATACCAGAGAGGCATGAGCTGGAGAACTGCAGAGAGCAGCAGATTTGTGACACCTAACTCTACGCAGCAACATGCCATGCTCCAGGCAGACATCCCAACCACAGGCACAGAGGCCAGCCTCGAGGCAGCAGGGGAGCAGAGATCCCCTACCCTGGATCATTTCCCTGCCCCGTCCAGTCCTGTGTCAGGCATGTGGGGTCTTGGGGAACCATCAACCATTCAACAAAGTCTGTGTCCCATCCCCTCCCCCACATACACTCCACCCTCCAGTCCCCATACAATTCAGAGTGGTCACGGCTCAGAACTGCCTGGGCAGCCTGCCAGCGAGTCTGTGCTGGGAAGAGACACCAGGTTTCAGACTACAGGGCACAGGCTGGCTTGAGGGGAGGAGCTGGGACCAGCCTGAATGCACCCACCCAGCTATGTGGGCCAAATGCCCTCATCTTCCCTCCCCCAGCTTTTCTGGGGCCACGCAGTGTTTCCAGCAAACCCAGCGATGGTGCTACGAGTGCACCCAGCCCGCAGCCCTTGCCTCACATACCGCCCCTTACAGAGCTCAGGCAGCACCAACCTTGGTTTCTTTTTTGTGCCGTAACTGGCGCCGGAGCTAGGAGCACAGCGAGAAGCAGGATCCACCTTCTCATCATGGAAGCCTGCAAGACATAACAAGAGGGAGGAGCTGATGCCAGCCAGAGAATACGAAAACCAATGGGGTGGGGGGAGGGGGCAAAGACACAGCTGAGTTTCATGGATAAAGCCCACCGGACCCTCCCAGGCACCTTACCCCACAGCAGGGGTTGTCACATTAGGCCAGTGGCCTGTCTCTGATCAGTGGCCAGATGCAAGAAACCCCCTAGTGGACACTTATGGAACACCTCCCCCAAGGGAAGTGCCTACCTAACCCCAGGTGGTTGGTTCAGGGCCTGAAGCAGGCATTTTTATGCTGTCTGAGTAACCATCAATGCTCTTATTGTCTATATAAAGATCTCATCTGGGTTTGAATTGTGCTGAGTTCTGGGCCCCAACAACCCCTTGTGGCAGCAAGTTCTCCAGGTTCAGTGGGTTGAAAAGTGTTTCCTTTGGTCAGTTCTAAATGAACTGGCGTTCAGTTTCCTTTGGCCGGCCTCATGTTCTTGTGCCAGGAGGCAGGTATACCCCACCTGCCATCTCTAAACCAGTCACTATTTTGCATATATCTAGAGCAATGTTTTTCAACCCATGGGTCATGACCCCCTTGGGGGCAGGGGTGTCACACAGCGCTGCCAATTTCATTACAGTCTGCAGCTCCCCCATTCTGGGCACATCCGGACCCTTCATGGTCAAGTTTTCTCTGGCAGCCTCTGACCACACACACACACTGAGGCAGCTCAGCATTGCTACCTTTGATACATTGGCTACAGAAGTAAGAGTAAGTGATGGAAGGGGATCACCAACAGTTTTTACTTCAGGTATGGGGTCACCGCCTCAGAAGGCTGAAAAACACCAGGGGAGAGCGTCCCTGTTCTCTGAACTACAATGTCCCCGTCATGTCACCTCTCAGTGGGCAGCCTCTCCCCATTGCTGGATCCTTTCTGATGTTACCAGAACTGAAAACAAATTCCAGCTGATGCGTTAGTACTCATTTACAGGGACATCCTAGTCCTTGCAGCATTATTATTATTCAGCATTGTCTCCTAGCCCACTCCTTATGCACCTTACTATTCAGTTTGCTTTTTCTGCTAGACGTCTCAGGGCTGTCCACAGTGACATACATGGTTTTCCCCTGAGCTATCACAGTTCATTTAGAACCCAGCAACAGGTGTGATTCATTCAAATAATTCCCTCCAATGTGCATTAATTCATTCAAGTTGAAGAGCAACAAATTTAACTGCTAATAAATACACTGTTAATCTGTGGAACTTGCTGATGCAGAGTATTACAGAGGAAAGTAGCTTAGGAAGATTCCACTAAGGGTTAGGCATTTATCTGAATAAGAATAGCATCTGCAGTGACACCAGCTGGGACAAAGACTACCCCAAGGGCCATTGATCCTGATGCTTCAGGAAATAGAGTGATCACCAGCTGGAGTAGGTGAGTGAAGAAATCTATATCCCGGGATAATGCTGTGCACTTATGCATGGGCCTGCATGTGTGTGGGACAATTTCTTTTCTTACAAAAGCACCATCCCTATTAGCCTCTAGAGAAGAGCAGGTAATGGTCTAGATCGGGGTAGGCAACCTATGGCATGCGTGCTGAAAGCGGCACGCAAGCTCATTTTCAGTGGCACTCACACTGCCCAGGTCCTGGCCACCAGTCCAGGGGGGGGCTCTGCATTTTAATTTAATTTTAAATGAAGCTTCTTAAACATTTTACAAACCTCATTTACTTTACGTACAACAATAGCTTAGTTATATATTATAGACTTATAGAAAGAGACCTTCTAAAAATGTTAAAATGTATGACTGGCACACGAAACCTTAAATTAGAGTGAATAAATGAAGACTTGGCACAGCACTTCTGAAAGGTTGCCGACCCCTGCTCTAGATGGACCCTGCATCCCTCCTGCAGTCAGACACCAGACATGACGGGCTGTTGGGCCCAGTCTGGTATAACATTCCCCACACCCCTACGGCAACGTAGGAAAGAGCTAGACTACCACAGAATTGGCTTATTTTATGGCCCTTTCACTTATTTCTCTCTGAGCTCTTCTGTGTCACAGCCCGTACCCAAGCGACTCAGTGACTGATTTAGATAAACCGGTGCAGCCCCATGTGGACACACTCCCAGTGGATTAGCCTGTTATTAACTGATGTGAGCCAGATTTAACTCAGACAGCTTGAAAGCCACATCCAAAGCTTCTCCAGTTTAAATTGTCCCACGGTTGGTGAAACGGGTGGGAGTTCAGCCTGAGGACAAGCCCCTGGAAGGCAGCAAGAGCCCAGCCCATCTGAGGAGGAAACTCTCCCCCGCACGTAGTTTCTCTCATTCGCCTTGAGTTCAGAGCTGGCGAACGGCCTGACTGGCAGCCTGGCTGATACTTGGGCCTCACTGCACTTTCGCACTGCTAGCGCTCAAGGGGAGGGTCAGCAGCGTTGTTAGCTCCATTGTACAGAGGGGAAGGACACACAGCGAGTCAATGGCAGTGCTGGGAGTGGAACCCAGGTCTCCCACTGCTCAGGGCTCTACCCATGGGACTGTGCTGCCTCCCCGCAGAGCAGCCAGCAGCGGTGCAAGCTTTACCCAACACTCCCCCCGACCCTGCGCCAGCGAGCCTCAGCCATGTCATGCAGGGATCCGCTTAGGGGGCAGAGGGGAGTTTGTTCTCCACATCACCGCCCTGGGCTCTGGGATCCTTCTCTCTGGAGCAGCTTGGGCTGTCCTGGAGATGCCTGGCAGGGCCCAGCATTGGCCTGCTAAACCCAGGGTTGAGAGTTCAATCCTTGAGGAGGCCACTTAGGGATCTGGGGCAAAAAATTGGTCCTGCTAGTGAAGGCAGGGGGCTGGACTCGATGACCTTTCAAGGTCCCTTCCAGTTCTAGGAGATTGGTATATCTCCAATTATTACCTTTATTACCCGGGCTGCGTATTGCACATTGCAGTGGTTTGGTGAGAAGCCTGGAGTGCTGCACACATGGTGCCAGCCAGAACAGGGAGGACAGGTATTGGCAGAGCCAGCCAAAGAGGAGGGGAAACTCCTCTCAGCCAGACCTGCTAGGGGCTCCCTTCCAACACGGGCTGAACACGTGCCTGGAATCCAGGCCCATCAAAACTCTGCAGCTGGCACAGGCTCACACACATTAACCATGGGGGGCACTGCTCCTCTCACTCCCACAGCTGATGAACACCAGATCCTAGCCCAAGGTCCATGGCTGGGGCAGAAGAGCTGTCAGTGCTGTAGGCCAGGAGTGATGGGAACTTCTCCACAAATCTGCACTGGCAGAAGGTCGATGAATCAAGGGCTCTTGCTCCTCCCTCTAACATGTAGCTGGAGCAGTGCATCCCTGAGACAGCTAAGGAGGCTCATTGCACCCTCCGCAGTGCAGAGTCCTGCTTTCCAGTGGGAACAGAGGCACTGCCAGGGCTGAGGGCCCACACATGCTAGCCATCATCTTCCACCTCTCACTTCAGCAGCACAGGAGCCCCACGCCCACTCTGCTCCTAGGAGACACCAAGCAGGTGCTTCCCCCCATGACTTTGCCACCACAGAACAAGCAGATCCAAGCAGGGTCTACTGACTAGTAGAGCAGATCAAACTAGAGACACTTGGAAGTAAATCTTTTGGGGCACCTACAAACCCTGCCCAGCACAGCCAGGGCAGGAGATCAGATGTCCCCTCCTCACTGAGCTGAGACAATCCCAATGATTCCAAACAGGAGAGAGTCCAGGCTCACTTACAGACCTGGGATCTGTCTCCTTGGTATTCCCATTGACACCAACAGGAGCCGGGGGGGGCAGGGGGGCAAGGAATGCAGGAGAAGAGGGCTGAGAAAGTGAGGGGCAAAGGACAGGTGGCAGGGGTAGAGGCACAGTTCCCTGTTGGAGCTTTTAATCAGCAAAGCCAGCATCCCTGATTCCAGCCCCAGTGAGGAGGGGTCACCTCTCCAGCATGGCACAACTCTGTCCCCCGGGAAGGAGAAAAGCCAAGTTTCAGCAGGACACAGATGCTCCAGCGCCGGGAAGAGGGGTACGGGCAGGGCAGGTTGCCCTGGCAGAGGTGTCACTGAACACACTCACAGGGCCCCAGCTGTCTAACAGCCCCGCTCTGGCCTGCTAACCTCAGGCCTTCCTGCTTCCCAGAAGCAATTCCCAGCAGCAATTCCCAGCTGTCTCCAACCAGGCTGCATACACCCAAGAGTGTAAGTGTGCAGCTGTGAGCATGCGACAGCATGTGCTGTTCTGACCCTCAGCGGATGAGTGGATGGTTGTGGTGGCAATGCAAGTGTGTGACTGTGCATAGCTGAGAGTGCAAGCACGCACAGCGGTGTGATGTGCAGTAGTGAGCTAGCAGTGGGAATACTTGGCCAGGATCCCTTCGGATCTTACTTCTCCCCTTTGCGCCCTGTAGCTGTTTGTTAACGGTTGCCTGGCTGACATCCCTCTCCCCTCGCATGTACGGGCCCCAATAAAAGTCAAGGCAAACCCAGAGCCTGAGGGAGATGCTCCAAAGAGCTCCGTAGCCTGTCCTCTTTCCCCAAAGCCCTGCCAGCTGCAGTGCAGAGTCAGTGCAGCGGTGCCAGGATGCATTGCCCCTTCCTGTCTCCCCATCCCCATCTTTTGGCCCCTGTCCCTCACCAGTCCCTGGTAAGCAGTTCCCCTGACATACCCTGAGACAAGCTTTATACAGGGAGCTCCTGCAGGACGGGGACCTCAGCCCCGGTGCACACTGGCTAAGCCTCCCACTCAGGGCACCTCCCCCCATCTCCCCTCGGAACTGGCCTCTTGCCCGGGGACTCTGTTCGGACCCAAGACCACCCTTCTGCTGGGGGCACCCGAAGAGCTCACAGGGGGCGGGGGAGGGGCAGCAGACCGCAGGAGCAGCGCCTGGGAGGGGAGCTGGAGCTAAGGGGCAGCCGCAGCGGATGAAACTGACCAGACCAGGGGTTTCCCCTGGAAAGTTCCCAGCGCCGGTGCAAAGGGAACCGGGTGTCCAGGGCGCTCCGGGACTGGGCAGGCTCCTGCCGCGGCTGCTCCAGGGGCTCACGAGAGCCCAGCCCGGCTGCACAGAGAGGCCTTGGGATTCCCCGGGGGCCCCCCAGCCACCTGGCTCCCCTCGCAGCCCTGCAGCTGCCGCCCCTGCCCGGCCCCAGGTGCGCGCGGGGCCCGGCTGGGCTCCCCCAGGGAGCGGCGCGGCGCGGCGCGGGGTTACCTGCTGCCCGCCAGCAGACTCCGCAAATCCCGGCTCTCGCGCCCCTGGAAGTCAGGCTGGGACCCGGCGGGAGGGACTCGGCTCCGGCCCCTCAGCGAGATCGCCGCGCTCCGTCCCCGCCGCGCATTGGGGAGGAAACTCCCGAGGCTCCCCGAGCAGCGGGGAGGGAGTCCTGGAGAATCCGCTGCGGGGGGGCTGGTCCCTGCCTCCTTCCGGCTCCCGCCTCTCTCCTCCGTGCCCCCAGAGCCCCTCCACCACTAAGCCGGGGCCCCAGCTTTTGGGCAAAGCGCTGCAGGCTGCACCCCCGGCCCAGCCCCTGCTCCCGCGGCAGCCAATGGCCACCCGGCCCTCCCAGGTGCAAGGGGCTGCTCCCCTGCTCGCGTGTCAGGGCGCTGGGAGTGGAGCTCAGCCGGCCACACCCGGGACGGGAGCCTCCAGCTCCAGCCGGGACACCGGGGGGGCCTTCCCTGCCGAGGAAAACGAGACATCCCCGGGGAGGTGCCTTTGAGGGACAGCGGTGGCCTTCGATCCAGCAGCGCAACTGAGCCGGGGGCGGTGAATGGGGCAGATGGTGGCCACTAGAGGCGGTGTCCTGGCCCACGTGGGCGGAGACCGAAGGCCACTGCCGTGGGGCGAGCTCGTGGGAAGCGAGGATGGGTCTCGGCTCAGACCCCTCTTTGGCCAGCCCAGGAAAGCCAGCCCACAGCTGGGCTCCTTGTGCGTCGGGGGGGCTGCGGAGACTGATCCCACCTCGGGCCCCCAACAGGCAAGGCTGGATCCACATAGAATCAGCGCTCCCCCCCACACACACCCTCCCAAAAGGCTGGTTGACAAAATGAACATTTTCCAGAGAACTTTCCTTTGGCTCGAAATGTTTCGATTTCTCAATGAAAAATCAGCATCCAACTTTTTTAGTCAAACTATCCAGGTTCTGCTAAGGGGGGGGGGGGGTTTCACAGCTGAGCATCTCTTCCCAGAAAGGTTTTTGACAATTGAAAAATGTAGGCATTTGGGTTCAGTTTTTGTTGAAAAATTCACTAGAAATTCTGGGGGGGAAAAGTGATTTTTTGTTCAAATTTCCCACCAAAAGTTGGCATTTGGGGCCAGCTTTATCTAGACAGTTCCCAGGTCAGGGCAAAGGTGCACTGTCCATTCCCCCCCTCCCTTAATCTGGATAGGGTGGGATTCAGAGAATCCTAGTACTCAAGAGGTCATCTAGTCCAGTCCTCTGCACTCATGGCAGGACTAAGTATTATCTAGACCTTCTCTGACAGGTGTTTGTCCAACCTGCTCTTAAAAATCTCCAATGATGGAGATTCCACACCCTCCCCAGGCAATTTATCCCAGTGCTTAAGCAGTACTGGCCCCTCCTCCCTATCCCAGAGCAAAGACCTAGGATAGTCAGTTGGGAGAGTTTTCCAGGTTTTCAAATCCCACTTCACCCCACCACACTGCCAGGTTTACAATGGCAGCAATGGTACCATGGAGCCGGGCCCATGCTCAGAAGGGGCCCAGGCCTGCTCTGCTTGCACAGTGCCCTAAGACACCACCAACCTGCTGGTTCTCTCTCTCTCTCACACACACACACCCCTCCAGCTCCTGGTCCCATTCGTCAGCTTTTCTCTGCCTCCTGGCTGGACCCCAGTGCACCTCCGGCTCTGGGCAGTGTCTGCTTCCCACCACCTGGGGGGCCCCACCTGTCTCCCTGGAGATGAACCGCCTGGAACTGGTGCAGAAGCCTGGCCAGTCTCAGCCAGTTGGGGTGGGGGGGACTGTGTGGGGGGCTTGGCTGAGCCCCTCCAGGCAAGTGGGTTCTAAGGGAGCCTGGCTGATTGTGCCATTCCCAAGGGGCTGGAGCGATTCCCTACCCCGGGACCAGCCCTGACTGCACTGCTGGCTCAGCCTGGCAGACAGGGTCACCTCCCAGCAGGGCCAGCGAGTGCAGCCGGGAGGCAGGGCATTGGGGAGTGGGTCTCTGGAGGGCTAATGTGTGTGTGTGTTTTGGGCTGTGAGGGGGCGGGGAAGATCTCTGTATGTTGGGGCACTAGGGAGTGGGGGTTCTGTGGGGGAGGGCTGTGGGCGGGGGGGCTGGGCAGGTGTGGTGGAGAGCAGGGTGCTGTGCATTTGTGGCACGGAGGTGGGTCCTGGGCACAGCAGGTCTGGGGGGGGGGCCTCCGGCCATAGGAAATTGGGGGGGGAAGTGTTCCAGTGTTGGGCAGGGGGGCTGTGTGGCACGGCATGGGCCCACCCCCACCATATAACCTCATGAAGGATAACCGGGTAGTTCTGTCTGTCCAGAGGAGCCAGCCCATTTGGCCACACAAATGGAGTTAACTGACAGAATCAACACCGGCCACATTTGAAACAAGAGACTGAGAAACCAGAGGCCACTGGCTCCATCAGCTCTGTGCCCTGCCTGGAAGAAGCCAGTAGCTGACGTTCCTGAGGAATGTGTAACCTGCCCATTATGCAGCTGGCTAACTGTGTAATGCTGTACGTGATGTGTGTGGGGAGGGGGGGTCTTCCTGACCCCTGCTATCAGCAGTTTATGTCAGAGCATGAAGATTGATTTTTCTCTCATTTTAGTTACAAATCTTATGTATGGTCATAACATTATCCAGCTGCATTTTCAATAAGAACATAACATAAGAATGGTCGTACCAGGTCAGACCAAAGGTCCATTTAGCCCAGTATCTGTCTACCGACAGTGGCCAAAGCCAGGTGCCCCAGAGGGAGTGAACCTAACAGGCAATGATCAAGTGATCTCTCTCCTGCCATCCATCTCCATCCTCTGATGAACAGAGGCTAGGGACACCATTCCTTACCCATCCTAGCTAATAGCCATTTATGGACTTAGCCACCATGAATTTATCCAAAAAAAAAAAAAAAATAGAATATCAGGGTTGGAAGGGACCTCAGGAGATCATCTAGTCCAACCCACTGCTCAAAACAGGACAAATTCCCAGACTTACTTTTTTATTTTAACCCCAGTTCCCTAAATGGCCCCCTCAGGAATTGAGCTCACAACCCTGGGTTTAGCAGGCCAATGCTCAAACCACTGAGCTATCCCTCTCCCAACCCAGGTACAGGGAAGTCACTCAGTGAGACACAACCAGCAACTTTTCTAAGACAGATCCCAACAAAACAGACTGGATCCATTCTGCTCCTGGTGTAAATCCCTGGCTCTCACGAGCTAACCCAGCCTGGGGCCTCTTGGGCTAATGCTAAAATAAAATGTAATCAAAGTTACCCCACCAGAACAATCCTGTCTCTCTCTCCCATACCCAGTCAGAACAACAGTCTGTCCAGACCAGTGTCTGCTTCACTAGGTACTTCCACGGTGCTCCCATCCCTGCAGTACTTAAGCACTTCAGGTACTCAGAACTAGGAGCATCAAGTATTCTGTACCCCTGGTCATGTTAGATCAGACTGATTAGCCCACCTAGGCCAGTTTTCTGTCTCCAGCAAAAGCCAGTACCAGATGCTTCAGAGGAAGGGGCAAGAATCCATACAATGCCACTATATGTACTATCCTTTCCTATGGAGAGACCAGAAACTGTGGTTAAACAGCTCAGTGGTTTGAGCATTGGCTTGCTAAACCCAGGGTTGTGAGTTCAATCCTTGAGGGGGCCACTTAGGGATCTGGGGCAAAAATTGGTCTTGCTAGTGAAGGCAGGGGGCTGGACTCAATGACCTTTCAAGGTTCCTTCCAGTTCTAGGAGATTAGTATATCTCTTACCTTTAGATGTCTGGGGAATGTACATTATCTGCTTTTAAATCCAGTTCACTTTGCACCCCTGGTGATTTTGCACTGGTTTGTCTGTCCATCACAGTTCCATGTGACCAGTCCTATAAGGAATAAGGCACCTTTCAAAACTATTGCTGTAAGGCATGATTCAACCTAAGACATCCCAACTTCAGTCCATGATAAACCCTGCTAGCTCCCCCACCCGTGGCGCTCCAGGGCAGCAGCACACTCCATGCATGTTGCCCTTTGACTCCAGCACTCCCAGCTTCTGCCTGGTGAACTAGAGGGAAGCTCAGCTGTGGGAGAGGGGACTGACCCACAGACAGGCAGGTTTGAGGCAGGCTAACCAGCAGAGAGCGGCAGGGCTTGCACAGAGACAGGTGTGTGACACCTCACTGCAGCATGAGATGACCAGGTATCATCCTGCTCTCCTCACCAGCAGAAAATTACCAGTTACCTGCCTCTGGGCTCCCAGTCAGTTAGTGCTCCACCTCCCCACCCACCAACCACCACCTAACACGGAGAATTAGCAGACGCCCCAGCCCCTACCGACTGGAGATCAGCCCTCGGATCCAAGCCCACACTGCTGGGCTGGCATTCATTATGTAGAAGCACCTAGAGGCTCTGGCCAAGACTAGGAGCCCATTATGCTACAAGGAACCTGGTCGAGAGGCTATTCCCTGCCCCCCAGGGCTCCTGTAGGGGCTCTGTGTCCAGTTCACAAGAAGGCTAGAAAGACTCCACTTGGTTTCAAAGCAATTCCCAGGGTCCCTTTTCAAGCACCTCTGCCTTGGGAGTTTCCACGAAGACGGCTAAAGGGCCCAGGACCCCACCAGACAGGACAGGCTACTTTGATCACTCCAGCAGCACTGAAGGTTAATTCTCCACTGAACGTTCATTGGACCATTTGACTAACCCCTGACTGCTCCCATTCTGTGGGCACCGATGTAAAGAGAGCACTGCTCCAGAGGGAAGTCTGGGCAGGGCTGAACCAGGCTGCAAGAGGGCATGGAGCCACAGAAGGGCTAGACTTGGTAAGTCTCAACCTCCTGCTCTGGTCCTAGCCCGGCAAAGTCCAGCAGGAGCTAGAGACAACAGCCATACTGGGCTGAGTGGCATTGGCCCAAGTGGCTTTGCTGTTCCCATCCTGTCAAGGGAGTCTGGGGAGTTCTGGGAGCCTCGGCTGCAGCCCCACTCACATGCTCGGATCGGTTCAGCCACTGGAGAGAGTCACCAGAGAAATGTCTTCAACAAACAAACAGCCGGTGGACTGGCTCCAGCATTTAATTAGATTATCCAGAATGACCACCGGAAAGAAAACAAACAGGAGGTGCTGGGGCTCCCAAGCTGCTCAGTTCCCACCGGTGTGGGAAGCCAGGGCCCTCTCTTCCCCGCATCCCTCAACACTGAGACAAAGGGTCACACACCTGATCAAAGGAACAGCTTCTTATGTAACTTGCAGTTAACCCATGGAACTCTCTGCCACAGGATATTACAGACCACCACAGAGTACATTTCAAAACAGGATTAAACACTATCAGAGACAGGCTACCCATGGTTCTGTATGGCAGGGTGGAGAAAGCTAGACTAGATGGTTCCCACATGGCGACTCCTATGGAGAATGGTGCTGGGTTACTCTGCAACCAGCCCTAGACATGCGAGTCCAGGAATCTTAGCTTTTGGAGAGGCCAGGTGTGGAAGGAGACCAATGCTTGAGATTAGCCCATGATGAGGGGCATCGTGGAGCGGTTATGGGGAACATCACTGACCCTGGGACCCCAGAGGGCATGCTCAGTTTTCCTGGCTGTTGGGCTTGTGTTAGTCTCACAGGGAGCCAAACTGAGAGGAGATGGGCTATGGAATTCCCTACTAGGCTGGACTAGTGATCCAGTGAGCACGTATCCTGCCTCCTACAGTGCCAGCACTGTCTGCTCCAGAAACAGGTGCAAGAACCCTGCAGCAGGCCGCTCTGGGATACCCTGCCCACAGGGACGTCTCTTCCCAGCGCCAGGCAGTTAGTGGCTGGGCTGTGCCCTGGGGCAGGAGGGCCTGCATCTCTTCTCTAGCATAACTGGGAAGAACATTCTCATCATCTGATAAATGCCAGTTCCTTTTGGGGATCCTCCTCTAGTCAATCCCCCTCCCCTCACAGTGGGTTTCAGGGCATCCCCAAATGCCAAGTCATGTTCCCAGTCCTGTTACCTCTCCCTCCCCATGGCTTGTCTCTGTCTTAGCTGCTCGTCTCCTCTATCGTGGGTCCCACCCCAGCATGGCAAGAACCCAGTGGCTTCTCCCCACACTACCTCAGGTAGCTGCACCTCAGAAACAGCTGCACTGGTGCCACACCTTCCCAATCCCAGCTGGTACCAAGCCACCTCCCTCCTCCTCCAGGTATTTGGTGTATCTGTGTCCTTGCCTCCTTGCTTGGAGACACAGATCCTGCAGGCTCAGGAGCTCCCCTTTCCACTCCTTCAAGAGCAATAAGCAGGTCCAGGTGCATCTTCCAGCAGGGAGTGGAGGCCCCTTGCCCTGAGCAGCACCACACAACCCCACATCCAAAGCACCTTCAAAGCTGTGTCCACGGAGCGGTGCCACGAACTTGGGGCCTTTTGCCCACGTAGATCCCTCGCAGAGATGCAGGCTGCCCTGGGCTCCTGAAGCACTTTTCCAGACATGCAGTTTCAAAGGCAGGGCAGGGGCTGCCATCTCCCAGCTCCCTCTTAAAGAGACAGCATCAAGAGCATCCCATGCCACCTCATTAGCACGTAGACCTGTGTTCAGTCCCCTCCCCTAGACGGTCAGTAGCTCCAGGGCTGGTGGCCTTTAGCTTCCTTTGTTGACTAAGCTCTTGGTGGGCCTGGCTCTGGGTGTTGAGGTGGCACTGCACATGCCCATACACTGCACCATGCTCTAATCAGGGTGACCCCTGTGCCCTCCTCCCATTTGCCATCCAAATGGGAGCAGCCTCCTGCTCAGCAGCCTGTCTCATGAAGGCAGGGTAGCCTGTCCCAATTAGAAGAGGGGCTTCATTAAACAAGGAGCAGAGGCAGCTGCCAAGAGCTCTGTAGCTGGCCCCAGGCCCAGAGCAGGAGTGGCACATCCTTTGAGAGGAGGATTGCCTGGATGCGATGGCTGAAACAGCTCAGAATTTGACACCCCCCATCGTCAGCATCCATGGGGCAGCCGCAGTAAAGGGTTCAGCGCCTGGCAGCGGTGCACATCTCCACAGCATGGCATTTACCCGTGTCCTTGCGGGCCTGCTTGGAGACACAGATCCTGCAGGCTCAGGAGAAGCACTGCTGGGAAATGTGGCGCCGGGGCTGGGGGAAGGTGTGTGCCAAGAGATGGGCCTCATGCTCTTCTCAGAAGCTGCCCAGAGCCAAGGGCATCCCAGCTCCCTGTGGAAGGGAGCCCTGGCTGAGGGCCTGCTGCTGTGAAAGTGCTGCTCCTGGCTGCTCTGAGAGTCACCCTGGGCTCTGCCAGCTGCCATGGGCACCAAGAAACTGGCTGTCATGGCAAGGCATGGCCAGATGCCCACGAACAGCAGGGGCTTTGCAGAGAGGGAAGAGGCCTCCCAGCATCTGGATGGCATCAGTGCAGAGCGCAGCACAAGCCACACAGCCTAAAAGAGAAGGGGCATGGGCCTGCACGGGTGCTGCATCACGACTGACTCAGACCCCATGCAGAGTGGACAGAGGCCCCCAGCCCAGGACACATCGCCATAGCAGCCCCAGCAGCTGCTCTGTGCCAGTGGCATCCCAGTTTCAGTGCGGGAGCAGCCCAGCAGCCCCTCTAGGCCAGTGTCCTGCAGTGCTAGGACAGACTGGGGCACCATCTCTGCTAGCAGCAGCAGCTGACGACAGAAAGTCAGAAGGGGGATAGCAGGGCTCTGAGCTGTGAGGATCACAGGGCAAACCCCAGAGAGCTGAGTGCCCCCACCCCGTCCAGCCCCATCAGGCCCACAGGAGATGGGGGGGCTGTAGCAGGCAGCCCGTGCTGCTTTCCTAGTCACCAGCTCAGATGCTTCATGCCCCCCCCTGCGGTGCCAGGAAAGGAATCCTGCATGTGGCCTCCAGGCCCAATGGCTCCCTTCTGCAGAGGGAGAGCACCAGATGTGAATGACTCACCAGGCCACCTCCTTCCCCTGCCCCCTCCCATACCTAGCATTCCTCCAACTGCCAAAGCCATGAGGGGAAGGGTATGCGTCATCATCAACCTGCCCCCTCTCTCTCCCCCTTACCCTCCCACAGCCTCCCCTCCTGCCAGGCGTGTCAGTCAAGGCACAGTTGCTCTGGGGCCCGGATACCTCACCGGGAGAGGAACTCGAGGAATCCGCCTGCAGGCAGCTTGCACTCCTCTCTGCTCCACAGGCACTCAGCAATGGGCCCCTCGGAGCAGGGCGACCACTGGGCAGGTGGCACTGGCATCAGACCCTCCCTTCATCAGCCCTCGGAGCTCCCTTGGGTTAGGTCAGCGCCCGCCCCACTATTCTAGCCCTGGGACATCACACAGCTCTGCCAGACCCACTCCCACCCCCAGTTATTCTAGCCCTGGAACCCCACTCAGGTCTGCCAGTGCCCCTCTGTCCACAGCCCTCCCCCCCCCCCCCCCGCCAGCTGTCCTAGCCCTGGGACCCCACACAGCTCTGCCAGTGCCCCTCTGTCCACACCCACAGCATGCCCCCTGGCTATCCCAGCCCCAGTCTTGCCATGCAGCTCTGTCGGTTCTGACCCTCCTATCCCATGCACATGGGGCTGGACGGGGACTGGAGCATGCTCAGGGAATGCTGGTCAAAGTTCTACTGGATGGGGGCAGGAGGGTGAGCTGGACTCCAGGTGCTGTGCCTGTGTCCCAAGGAGCTGAGCATGGCATGTGCTCCCCCCCCCCCCCCCTTGGCGTGTCACTGAGCAGAGCAGGAAAGGGGATGAGCCAGCTGGGCAGTGGCTGAGATGGAAGCTTTCAGCTGTGAGGGACCTGAGGCCACTTGTCCTGTACCGTCTGTGGAAGGAACTCACCCAAGCTACCTCCCACTAGCCCAGGGGTACTGCCTGCAGCACAGGTGTAGCCAGACGGGGCTGAGGGTGGTCTCATCGTGCCCTTTCCCCTGCTAATATCAAGTGGAAGGAAAAGCCCCTGATGTGACCCTGCTCAGACCTCACCTCAAGGGAACAACTTCCCCCGGGCTCCAGTCTACGTTTCCCACATCTGAGCTGGGAAAGGCCTCGGGGCAGGCAGGGCAGCAGCTCCCACAGAGAGCAGCCGTGCAGAGCTCCCAGAGATGCACAGCTAGCTCACCCACAGCACCATCTATTATCCAGAGACACCCCCCCACCCCCATTACAAAGCAGGGGCTCCTGTCTGGCTCAGCAGCTGCCCATAGCCCTCATGAAGAACCAGGAGTAACCCTTGGCTGCAGGACCCTCACACAGGGAGCAGGGGGCTAAGGTGTTCCATGCGGCTGGCTGAGATCGGGGGGGGGGAGGGGGGGAGCACGACTCACATGCTCAGTGTAGTCAGAAAAAGGCCCTTCTCCATCAGTCTGCATCTGCCTGCTCACTTCACCAACCCCAGCCTGGCCCTGCAGTTTCCCTTCAACACCTTGTTTCCGTCTGTTCACCAGGCGGTTCCCCCTGGCAATTGTTCTGTCCATTCCCCTGCCCAGGGGGACAGAGCAAACCCAGGTCTGTGCCCGCAGGGCCACCACCGATGGCTGGGGCCAGGCGGTCCCGCATGGCAGTGGGGCTGCAGCCGCTGTCCTTCCCGCCATGCCTACAGTTAGCTCCCCCCCACTGCAGTCCCTCAAGTACCCCAGTCACCAGTGGGCTAGCAGACAGAATCGAGCCATGCAGGTGCCTATGCCAGGCCTAGGGGGCTGGATCTGCATCACTTCTCTAATTAGAAGGGCAGCACCTGGCACGCCCTGGGCACTGCAAATGCAGGGCTCGGCCTAAGGCCGTACACTCAGACCCTTGGGTACCGCAGTAATGGGCGTGAGGTGAGGGCTGGGCTGGGCGGGGATCCTGAGTGGACTGGTTTCCATGCGGTGCCTGTGGGCCCAGAGCCTTGGGGAAGGGAGGTTTCAGGCAGCCTCTTCTAGGCCAGGGTTAAGGCTTCCTGGCTGGGGGGTGGGCTCAGCTGAGCCACGTTGTACCCTCCAAGCAAGGCTGCAGTTGCTCTGGGAACTACATGGGAGCAGCTCCGGGCAGGGCAGGAGAGACACTAATTCTCTCACACAAGCAATGAGAGGAAGGTGCTACACTGCCAGAGTCAGACACAGGAGGAGGTGGGTGCACAGAATGTGCTGGGTGGACAGGGGCCCACAGCTCAGCTCAGGCCAGTGCCAGAAAGCTTCTGCAGTGGTAATTACTGCAGAGCGAGGAGCAAGGTGAGAAAATTAAAGGGAGCAGCAGAGATGCCACTTCCCTTTCCGCAGGGGCTGCTCACCTAATTGCACCTCTGCTTAGAATCCACAGGCCTCACCCTCCACCATCCCCAGCTCGCCTGGTCCCAACCTGCCCCAGTTTGCAGCACAGCAGCAGACGGGGACCCCTACCATATTCAGGCTGCTGATGGGATCTCTCCATCCTGCAGCAGAGAAGAGGGTAGGCAGTGGTGGCTCCACAGGGCCAGTAAGGCTGGGGGTCCTGCCAACCCTGTTGTGAGTTAAACACATTACCAGCTTTACCCACAGCTGTGAACAGGCTGGGGCTGTCAATTTCAGCTGCTCCCCTTCCCTGCTAACAGCCTCCCGGGTAGGGCAGGAGCCAAAGCTAGGTAGGAAAATCCAGCAGCAACCAGACAGGTACTAAAAAAATAACTACCTACCAGTTACTTTCTGCCGGGCAGGTCTGCTGCCTTCCAACCTGTCTGTAAAACAGCCATTAAAGTCTCAATGAGGGTCTGTATATCTGCTCCAAAGAACTGGTGGTAACAGGCCAGATCATCAAATGTCTGTGCCCCATGTGCCTGAGCAATTACTGTAACTGCACATGCAAATCATGCCCCTGCACTTCCATCTGATTAATTAGACCCATTTGTACACACAGCTGCCTGATTTGGGCACATTATTGCACACATGCTTTTGGAAATCGAGCCTACAGCCCTAGTAATTGCATCTACAAATGGCCATTGAGACATAACTAGTTGCAATTTCTGAGATTGTGTGTGCAATGACATCAACCACATGTGCCCATCAGGCACATGCACACTGATAAGACAAATCAGGCCCACTTCCTGCACGTCTCGCCACCAGTGCTCTTGGAGTTTGGGGGACTGCTCCCCTCCCTGGGGACACTGGAGAGGACAGCACAGAAGAGGACAGAGGGAAAAGCTCCTCTTTCCCCCACCTCTCTATAAGGATAGAGGACTCCTGGTTGAAATGGCAGGGGGGATAATTCCAGGACAAACACCTCCCCACGCTGCCCTTAGGGTGCTTGCAGAACAAAGCCTACGGGGTTAACTCCATGCAATTTACCTAACACTGGCCTTTACAAACAGCACCAGAGGTCGTGTGCAGTCATGCCCAAGCTTTCCAGCACATTCTTCCTGCAGCAGCAGCCAACCCATTCACCCCCCAGAGAAAAGACACCCCCTCCCAGCCAGGGTTGAGCAAAGTCAGGCAAGAGGCCCAATTTTCTACAGGGAAGGTGGCTAGCGACCTACAGCAGAATGGTTCCCAGCGGGGAAGTGGGAGCTTGCTCAGAGCTATAGTGGGGCCAATAGCAGGACATGGGTTTGGTCTGGCCTCAGATACTGGGTTCTTTGCTCCTTCCTCATATCCAGCCTGCAGCAAAACTTTGCCCCTATTTCAGGCAGGCAGATAACAGTCAGCTCAGATCCCCTCACCACCAAAGCACAGAGCTGAGCACATTCCCACTACAGGTCACACAGTGCCCTGCCTCTCTCAGGAGGGCTAAACAGCCCGCCCAGGGACGAGGGGCCACGAAAGAGAGTCCTTATGGCCTGTACCAGAGGGCTCCCTTCTGAGGAGGGGGGACTTTCTAAAGCGCACAGCACTGGCTGATCTCTGCCCTCATTGAAACCTATCGGAGTTTTCCCTCTGCACCCAGAGCACCAGAGAGCGAGCGAGAGAGCCTATCACACGTTTCTGCACCTCAGGCCCAGCTCTCCGTGGGGGAGCAGGGGAGACTCTTGAGGCTGGCTGCTGGGACTCCGGGGTGCAGACTGGCAGGATGCAAAGATGCTGGCCCTACAGCAGCAAGCTGCAATAATGGCATCTGTGCAGCCAGAGGGAAGGGACAGCAGCAATGCTGGGCCCCGGCCTCCTGCTCGCCCCAGCTGAGCTGTGATCTTCAAGTGAGAACATCTGTCTCTGGGTCAAGGAGCTCAGTGGGTAGAGTGGTCACCTTCCACCTCCACCATAGGGTGACCAGATGTCCCGATTTTGGGGTCTTTTTCTTATATAGGCTCCTATTACCCCCCACCCCCATGCCGATTCTTCACACTTGCTGTCTGGTCACCCTGCTCCACGACCAGGGGGCTGTCCAGGTGAGGTGCCCTGTGTGTACAGCACCCAGAGCAATGGCGGCCCAGGCCTAGCTGGGGCAGTTGGGGCCATGGCCAGGCTGGTGGAGATGAATCCTTGCCAGTGAATGTAACGGCATCCTGGGTCCTCGCCCTCCTACTGCTGGCTCAGAGGGGCGGCAGGTTCACCTCAGCAACAGGTACAACCCCAGACACTGGCTTGGTGCGAGCTGAGCTGGTGGGTGGTGTTAACGCTTTGGGCTCTCACCTGCAGCCCAGAGTTCCCCTGTGCTCTTCATTTCCCTTTCCCTGGCCTGGGCATTAGCACTACAAACACTCTTACTGTCCAGCCCCCCATGGCTCCTCTTTGCCTCACTGCCATGGAGCTCTCCCCAGGCCCAGCCCCTTGCTGCCCTTAGCCCAGCCCCCCCCCCCCCAAGCAGCTGCACGCTGACTGCGGGGAAGGCAGCCACCCCCCCTCCAGGGCTCGCGCTGATTCCAAGAGACTCACCAAGGCTGGTATGAGGGAGGCCCAGAGCAGACAGTGACTCACGCCAGGCAGTGGGGATCATGTACGGACGCTGCGCCAGGGCAGCCCTCGGCTTGGGATCCCCACTGTCGGGCAAACGCAGACACAGCTGCTGAGCCCCAGGCGGGGAACAGCCTCGTTAACCCCCAGCAGGGCTCCAAGCCTTGCCAATGGCTGACACTGCACATGGGAGGAACCAAAAGCAGCCACAGAAATAGCTCTGGGCTCCATAGCACCTGGGAAACTATGGCCTGACTGGCACAGGCTGAATGGGAATCAAGCCCCTGGATGCTCTGAGCCACTGCCCAGCCCCATGCTGCAGCTCTGTTATGATACCCAGAGAGCCCTTACTCAGCCCCCAGTGCCATATGCTCTATTACCTTGAGATCCCGTCCCCCAGCTGGCCAGCTGCAGTGAGGGTAGAGACCAGCTGTCAGAGCTGTGGGGAGTGGGAATGCAGGGGGCGGTGCCTCCTTTCCCCTCCCATCACTAGGGTGCCCCTGATGGCAGTAATGCTATGGGACAGAACAAAGCAGGGAGCCCCTGGTGCTCTCCCTGCCTGCCCACCCTTCAGGCAGTCCCCAGCACACTGTGAGGCCGCACACCTGAGACAAAAAGGCCTGGAGCTACCCTGCATGCCAGGTTTGCAGGTGTGGGGGCAGTGGGGCAGAGCCAGCGATCCAGGAACCCCAGCCCTAGCACAGGAGGGTCCTGGACTCCTTGAGCTCCCAGGTGGGGCAGCTCCAGCATTGCCTGGTACAGGGCACAGCAGGGCAGGGCAGAACTTCCCAGCACTGCAGCTTCTCCAGAGCAGGGGGTGGGCAGCCCCTGAACCTTGTCTCATCTGCCTGTTCCAGAAGGATGGTGACCACAATGGGGAGGCTGTGGATGAAAGGGGAAGTGTCTCAGTGCTCCAGCAGGACGTTAGAGATCCTGGGGCAGGTGGGCAAATCCAATAGGGAGGCTATTCCCTGCTCTCTGCGATGCTCTGAAGCAGATGGTATTGGCTCCGACAGGAGACCGGGCTGATGGGACAGTGACCTGCTCTGATACGGCACCTCACATCTTCCGGGCTGGGCTTAGATGCCACTTGGCAGCAGAGTCTATCAGAGGGGAAACAAAGGCCTTGGCTACACTGGGGCTTTACAGCGCTGCAACTTTCTCGCTCAGGGGTGTGAAAAAACACCCCCCTGAGCACAGCAAGTTACAGCGCTGCAAAGCGCCAGCGTAAACACTGCCCCAGCGCTGGGAACGCGGCTCCCAGAGCTGTAAGCTAATCCCAACGGGGAGGTGGAGTACCTGCAGCGCTGGGAGAGCTCTCTCCCAGCGCTGGCGCCGCAACCATACTCGCACTTCAAAGCGCTGTCGCGGGAGAGCTCCTGTGGCAGCGCTGTACAGCTGCAAGTGTAGCCATACCCAGAGTGACCTCGTCAAAGGCCAGTGAGCAGAGGAAGCAGGGAGAGCTCTGTCCGAGAAGGGAGCTGCGGAATCTCTGCTTTGCCTCAGGGGCTGGTTGGGACATGCTCCAGGAATGTCTCTAGAGCGCTTCCCAGCCCCTGGAGCTCCCCCAGCAGGGTTACCTCACCCGCTTGCTCTGCTGAGAGCAGGCCCCGCAGGAGAGTCACATCCTCCCAGAATGAAGGATTCACTCCAGCTGGAGCCAGCTTGGAATGGGAGGGAGGGGAGCCACTCCAGAAAAGACCCTGGATTCACAAACCGGCTGCTCCCCAAGGCAGTCTGCAGTACGCTGGGGGAGAGCGAGCGAATGCAAGTCATGTGCCCAGGGCCTGGCAGTGAGGGCACAGGCTGTGGGCCCAAAGGCTCGGAGCTGCGCTCAGTGGGAAGGAAAGAATCCCTTAGACATCCGTAAGGGTCGCTCCTTGCACTGCGCTGTAGGACAAAGCAAAGGGCCTGCAACTAGCCTCGGGGTCATAGCTCTTCCCTGCTCCATTGGTAAAGCTCCCACGCTAAGAACTGCCAGCTAAGCCGAGTGCCCCGCATGCAGAACACTCTCCTATCCCTGAAGCATGGCGGGGAGACTGCATGGCTGCTGTGTGTCACTCCCCAGCAGTGTGCCTCAGCCCAGCTGGAGCACAGGCAAGCTCCTCTCCGGCCGTAAGTGCATCATGATCTAAGCCAGGGGTCGGCAACCTTTAAGAAGTGCTGTGCCGAATCTTCATTTATTCACTGTAATTTAAGGTTTCGCGGGCCAGTCATACATTTTAACGTTTTTAGAAGGTCTTTTTCTATAAGTCTATAATCTATAACTAAACTATTGTTGTATGTAAAGTAAATAAGGTTTTCAAAATGTTTAAGAAGCTTCATTTAAAATTAAATTAAAATGCAGAGCCCCCCCCAGACCGGTGGCCAGGACCTGGGCAGTGTGAGTGCCACTGAAAATCTGCTTGTGTGCCGCCTTCGGCACACGTGTCATAGGTTGCCTACCCCTGATCTAAGCCAAGGAAAGAGACATCCCATAATGCAATAGAGGCTACTGCCAGGAAGCAGCCACAGAGGGTGCATTCTAGCACATGGCACACCGTCCCTTGGAAGTGACGCACCTGGCACTGTCAGTAGCCTGTTGCCAAGCACCTGGGAGTCTGAACTGGCATTTTCCCACTCACCTTCTCCCAAGAAGCCTGTCTGGTCTATTTCAGCTACTAACCAAGTCAATGCGACATGCTAGGAGCTGCTCTCTCCCGCTGAGAATCAAGGCCAGCGCTCTGCTGATGCATTTCTGTGCCTGGGGCCCGTGCTGGGTAAGAGGGCTCCGTGCACCATCCAGGGCTGGGGGAGTTTTAAGCCCACTGGGGCATTTCCTGGCAGGCCCAGCCCCCATGGGGCCCTTGGACATTCCCTCACCAGCCCACGCTTCCCAGGGGGGCTGGAAGCTGCTGCAAAGCAGCTTTTCCTATAAAAAACTGTTGAGTCTGGAGTTCCAAAGGCAGCCAAACTGACATCCCAGACAGGCAAAACATTGGCCTGTGGCTCCAGACCAGCTTCTCCCTGGACACCTAAAGAACCTTCTCCAGGCCTCACTGCCCAGGCCCTCCTCTCCCCCAGAAGATGTTTACTGTGCTCAGCACTGAGAGCCATAAAACAAGGCTGAGGAGCCTACCCCAACCAGCTCGAGTTCAGTGTGGGCCTGGGTTGGCCAAAGACGCAGGGCCCCCACCCTGCTCTCTGGGGAGGAAAGACTAGCAGGAGGGACAGTACTGATGGCAATAGTTAGGGGGCTGCTTCTGTGTGTCGGAGGGTGCGTCAGGCCTCGATCCGTCACTGCCTGTCATGATGGAAATGGGAGCCATGACCAGGAATCGTGGGCCTGGTTCCACTGCTGTGCAGCCGCTGGAGTCGTTTCCACCTGTGCCGAGTGAGAGCTGGATGCTGCCGTGCTGATCTGGGCATGTTTTACACCCACTCTGCCTAAACCGGGTGCCAGGCAGGGCTAAGCAGGCCTACAACCCTCTGGGCTGCACTAAGAGTGAGGGTGGGTAGCTACAGGTCAGATGGAGAAGCAAAGTGAAAACCCAGCTCTCTGGGAGCCGACATTTCCCAGGACACATCAACTGCTGTTGGAGGTCAGCAAACCTGGGGCTGCCAGGAGCACAGGCCCATTTAAGCATTAGCTACTAGATTCCCGTTGCAAGTGCTTACACTGTGCGGGCACTTGAAAGGAACAATAATAAGAGAAATGCTGCTGCAGGAGTCTTCTGAGCCCTATCCACTGCCAGGAATCAGCATGCAGGGGAATGAACTCAGGCGACAGCACTGCAGGGGTGCTGCAAGCTGCTGCCCGCGTGTTCCTGGGAAATACTGACCCTTTGCCAGCTGGGTGGGCAGACACAATCCATCACTGACCGCTGCTGCTGAATCATGGGAGACAGAGAGGGGGGCGTGCAAATGAGGGTTCCCGCCCCAAGCAGAGCACACATCCTCCCCGTGCCAGGTGACAGATCTTGAGTGCAGGGGCGGCTCCAGGCACCAGTGCCCCAAGCGCGTGCCTGGGGCGGCAAGCCGTGGGGAGCGGCCTCTGGGCCACTGTGAGGGCGGCAGTCAGGTGGCTTTCAGCAGCACACCTGCGGGAGGTCTGCCAGTCCTGCGGCTTCTGCAGCAATTCAGCGGTGGGGACACCAAAGCCGCGGCACCGACGGACTGCCCACAGGTGTGCCACCAAAAGCCACCTGACTGCCATGCTTGGGGCAGCAAAAAACATAGAGCTGCCCCTGCTTGAGTGAGTCATTTGGGAGTCTGTATTGAGGACCTGGCAAGTGCTTGAGGCTGGGGTCCCAGCTCAGAACAGCTGGGTTGCTCTCCACCATTGTTCGGATCCCTCAGAAGCTCTGCCAGCCAGCAAGGGGGAGAGGAGCCAGCACTTGGCAAAGGCCTGGCAGAGCAAGAATAGAAACAGGGATTGTTTGGGCAAGTGCTTCCCAAATCTCCACTCCAAAGAATCCAACAGTGACAACCCCACTAACAGCCTGTGCAGGGCAGGGTTTGTGCCTGGCTCTGGGCACCTCCCATTTAGCAGGCTCCAGGAGCCAGTACCCTCTCCTGCCCCAGCTGCGAACCTCACCCCAGTCCTGTGGCCAGAGCTTGCCAGCCCCTCAGAGCATGTGGGGGGAGGGAACAGAGGGTGGACTCACATACCTGTGCTGGGTGCTGCCAGGCCTCCCTCTCCCTTGTCGGGAGCCTCCCTTCTCCTTCCCTTGAGCCTGGAAATGCTCCTTTCTCCGTCCTGGCCTGACTGCAGCCAGCACAGCATAGGGAGTTGGGGGCTGTTTGGGCAGATGTTTGGGTCTCCAAGGTAACAAGCCATCTTCACTGGAAACATCCAGGCCTGGCACCGCTCTGTTTCTGCCAAGCAAGCTGCACCCTTCCACTGCAACAGCGGGGTCTGCAGACTGGCCCCCCTCTTCAGCCCGGATTCAGAGCACAGATGGGTTGGAGTGCAAACGTGGGGCGGCCGTGCTCTTCTGTGCACATGTACGCATCTTTGGTTCTCGTGCTTGTTTGTTTGTGGATGCGAGCATGGATCCGTGCACAACACCCCCCCCCCTCGGGAGGTGGGGGGGTTAGTATGTGGACAGTGTGTGTGTGTGTGTGTGTGTGTGTGCGCGCGCGCGCATGAGGCAGGTTGTTGTTGGGGGCTGCTGGGAGGGGGCCTGTTTGCTGCTCAGGGTGGATTCCATGCAGGTCCCCCCCGCCGAGGAGAGCTCTGCCTTTCTACCCTCTGCTGAGCTCAAGCATAGCATGGACTCTGCTCTGGTAACCTAACGGCCCAGATTCAGGGCAGAGGAGCGAGGTGCAGGCATCGCAGAAGCCAGCTGGAGAGGCCAGGGCTTTCATTCAAGGAGCCAGGACAAGCAGCGGTCACTGGTGCTGCTGTAACCAGTTTGGGTTCATACTCTGGGCTCCCTGCCAGGAACTGGCCGACACACCAGCTCCTGAGGAGAGGCTCCCTGGGCAACCAGCTCCCTCGCTCCCGGGCCTGAGAGGAGGGACCAGCACAGCATGAGAACGCAGGCAGCGAGGGAAGGCGGGTTCGGTGGGGTCCTGCAGCAGGCAGCGATGAAAGACAGCCCAAGAGTCAGGGACATGGGTAGTGCCAGTGCAGGCTGTAACTCCCCGGGGGACAGTGGCCATGCTGCAGTCGTGTCAGGCCTCCCCTCAGTCCGTCTTCCAACTAGACAGGGAGGGACCACCCACACAGCTGAGCACCGCGAGGCTCATCCCAGAGGAATCTGCCGTATCAACAAAGCGTTCAGGGAAACTCTCCTCCCCCGGCCCTGCGGCACCTCGGCAGGACAAGCACCACGGTGCACGCGCTGTTTTGTTTTCAGCAGCTGTTCCCGTGGAAAGCGTCTGGCTCAACAAAGCAGCTAGAGAAAGGCTGGTGGCAGGAGAAGGGAGAGCAGGGGGTGGGGGGGAACCCTCTAAAACTCACAGCGTAACAAGCACAGCCTTTGTCTGCTTTCCATCAGGCTGAGGACCCCAAAGCACAGCACTCCCTGAGTGCTGCGAAAGAGGCGGGGCTGATAGCACTGCAGCTGGCGTCGGAACAGATACAGCATGGGTGGCAGCAAGGCAGGCTCCACTCCATGCTGCGCCATGCCAAGATGGGCTCAGCCCTGTCCTGGAGAGGCCTCCCAGGGGAAGCAGCAGTCATCTCCATGCCCCTTTCAATCCTTTGTCGCTCAGCTGAGACTGCCTACAGTGGGGCCCATTGGTGTTAGCACTGGGATATGGACACCTGCCCAATGCCCATTCTGGACTGATCCACCCACTCCTTTCACACAAGCTGCCAGACAGCCTCACTGGCGGGGCATTGCAGACGGGGAACAGAAACATGAGGGGATTCCTCTGAGCCATTCAGCTCCCTCAACAAGGTACCCAGGCAAAGTGGCCATGGGGAGGTCAGAAAGCACCTCCCGCTGCTACCCCAAGAGAGGCTAGAGAAGAGTGTCCGCCCTAGGGAGCGGCGGGGGGTTGCTGTGCACTGAGAGGGATCCATGCCCCAGGACAGGAAGGGCCAGTGTTTCACCGAGGTGTCCAGGCCTGCACCAGTGATGCTAATGCCCCCATCTACAAGTGCAGGGAGTAAAGGTACATCGACAGAGGCTGTTTGAACAGCTGCCCCAGCTATCGAGCATCCACTGACAATCCTGCCTCACAAGCCCTTGGGCAGAAGAGCGACTGATCCCCTTTGCTTAGCAGCATGTACCTAGGTACCTAAGTAGCCTCTGTCACTGCTGGATCCACACACTCAGGCCCTATCCAGAGAGAGACACACAGGTTAGAAACTGCACAGCTCCGCCTCTAATTACCGATGTGCTGCGAGAGGGATACGTTCTGTACCAGACAGGGGCGGCTCACCAGGTGGGTCAGACCCACGGCAGCTCTGCAGGGAAGGCGCAGCGGGCTCGGCTGGCCCAGATAATATGACTAACCGTACTTATCAGACCATAAAAGGGAAACTCTTGCCTCTAAAAGGCAGCTTAATTAGCAGCCTTGAGGGCACTTTGGCACTGCTTGAATTAGAGCTGAACAGACAAACCCTGTCTCTCGAGGCAAGCAAGCTCTGCGGACCTGTTTTATAGGCAGCAGAGGGTGCCAAGTCGCTGGCTGCTGTCCCATGGCACAGGCATGTCTAGTGCAGGATGAACGGCTCTGTGCTAGTCCTTGTCTCTCACTTGCTGCCATGCAGGGAAATGAGCTGCAGGAAACCAAGAGATTGGGAACTGACTGTGAGTGGGGTGAGCAGAGTGGGACAGGCGTCATGGCCATTGAGTCAGCTGAACTGCTGTGCGGTTTGTTCAGGGACTTAGGGGGCAGCAAGGGGATTAAGTTCTTGGGCGAATGTTAGTGCTTATAAAAATGAGGGTGTGACAGTGCTAGCTGGAGTCAGGCACAGCACACGGCTCTGCTGGCGCCCCTTGCTCCTGGGCTGATGCAGCACCACTATTCTAGGTCCCGCATTCCTCGGCTGATGCCCCTCAGTCCTGCTGCTGTTCCGCTCCCAGAGCTCCCCTTGTGCAGAGACCTGCAACACTCTGCAATCGGGCTGTGCTTTATGGATGTGAACAGCCCCAAGGGTTAGGCTGAGCCCCCCTCCCCCCGCCAAACTCATTGCGCACAAGGCGAAATGCAGACTGGAAATGAGGTTTCTGGCCTTTGTGGGTGCAGCCTTTTACATATGGGATATGCCTTGTAAGCACCCATCTCAGCTGGCGGCAGCTGTGCTCAGGATTAACCCACTAGCCTCTCAGCAACAGCACTGCATATCTGGTGTGTCATCTCGTTCAAAGACTCAACCTGTGTGGCTCTCACGCAAGAGCTCTCCCACCAAGGACAGCACAGAGGGGCTGCAAGGAAACAGGCTGGAGGAGCAAATGGGAGAGGAGTTCTCTGCGGCCCCTGCAGCCAGGAAAACATGAACGAATCCAGATGCGACCGCAGACAAGCACCAAAGTGCTCATTCATTCAGACTTGTGTAGGCTGCAGCTTAGTATCTGCAGAGCGTGACTCAACACGCCTCCTGGCTGAGGCAGGGGCCGGTGTCCGATTCAGCAGCTGGGCCAGGGAGCTGGATCTGACAATGCCGTCCCAAGAGCTGTGTTCCTTCTAGCCCGGTGTAGCCTGATGACCACTCACGCTGTACAACCCAGCCCAGCCCACTGGTAGCAAACCTCAGGACATGGCCACCTGGTGCACCCCTGCAGGACCCTGAGCAATGAGCATGGTGGGTGTGGGTGTGGGTGAGACACACTGCCCCATCCCCAGACCACCGCTCAGCTGTAGGCAGGAGCAGCTGTTTAGGTCAATAGCCAGAAGGAGGCCTGCTCCCTCCTGGCTATCCCAGGCAGGGCCTGCCAGGGAGGTGACAACCACCACCTTACCTTCCATTAGTGGCTTATGTCTTATGTTCCAGGTTGCTCCCATCAACACACACACACTGCCAGGACCTGACAGCCCGGATCAGTGTCCCAGGAATCCATTTCTGTCACAGGCTCAGGTGGGGCTCAGGCCTGAGGGCAGTGGGTTATGGCCCCCTCGGGAGCCTGGGAGTACAGGGGGTGATGGCAGCTTGCCCTTCCTCTCGGGTTGACTGTGCTTATCCCAGAATGTTGGCCATGGGGGGAGGGGCGGGGTAAGGAAAGCCCTCGAGAGTCAATAATGGACTTTGCAGTGAGGCCTGGGTTGGTGCATTGGGTCCTACCCCATCCCCAGAGCTGCAGGGAGGCATCAACCTCTCATGCTCCAGAGCAGCCCAGAGGAGGGAGGAGGCCGGAGCTGCTGTCACCTGGTAGAGCAGTTACACCGGAGTGTCGGGGTCCGGCTCAGCACTGCGTGGGGAGGTCGGGTTGCCGATGGAGGTAGTGTGCAGGATGGGATGGCCCTGAGGCACTCAAGCCCTTCCCTTTGCGTGTGCACCAAGATGTGGCGAGACACCCCTTCAGATGACTCACTGTGTGCGCATCGCTGCAGTTCCACCTCGCCCCAGGCTTTCGGTGGGGTCCACAGACAACAGCTCTAGCAAGCCAGCCAAAAGGAAGTCTGCCCCCAGCTGAGCCAGTAGCTGAGCTCAGCCCAGCCCCAGGGCGCTGGAGGCAGGTCTTACACCCATCAGTTGCAGGGAGAGGGGGCTGAAATACAAAGCAAGCAAATATAGTTGATTGAGAAAGCAGGCAGCCCATGGGAGCTGGGGAGGAGCAGCTCTTCCCCTTGGTGCTGAGGATCTGGCCCAGGAGATTGATGGCCTAAGTGCTTGGCAGTGGAGCTGTGAGGATCTCTTTGAACATGTGTGCAGGGGGGAGGAGAGGACTCTGCATCTGGGTTAACTCCAGTGCCAGATCTGGATTTCCCTGCCTTTGAAAGCTGCGAGCGGCAGGTCAGCTCCTTGCTTGGTTTTCGTGGCCTAAGCCAAGTCTAAAGAGCAACGTCCGCCTCCCACTACCTCCAGGATGCAGCATGGGGCCCTGGCCCATCTGGTTATCCTCTGAGTGAGATTGCAGAATTGCATGCCCCTGCCTTGAAGGCTGCTCTGGCTCGGTTTAAGATTCCTGCCTGCCCACACAGCCCTGCAGCACCCCCCGCCCCCCACAGGTCCGAGGACTCACCACAGCACCAGAGCATGGGCGCTTGAGCATGACGTAGGGGGGTGGAGAAACACCTGCTAGGGCAGTTCTGAGGCAGGGCCCATGGGCATCACATTGTGCCCCTTTGCCAATACCCGAGCTGTTGGGTAAAAACCAAAGTGGCCTTGAGAAGCAGCCGGCACCGGTCGGAAAGCAAAGGGGCTCCTCACTCACCGTGCCCCACTGAACAGGGCTGGGAGGAGCTGTGCCCCGTTCTGCTTCACAATTCACTCTCCAGCCCGGTCTGGGGAGGGAGAGTACTAGGAGCTGCCACGGCCCACGGGGTGCTGAGCGGTGGTGTGCAACAAGCAGAACTCTCCCTAAGCCCTGCTCGCAGGCATGGGGGGGTGGGGAGGTGCGCCAGGACTCCTGCTCCACCCCCTGGATCTTGGGGGAAGAGTAACACAGCAACAAGGAAAGGAAGTGAGGGAGTGGTGGAGAGGCGCTAATGAATGGATGGAATTGAATGAAGGGGGAAGCTGCCCTCCTAGGTTTAAACTGGCTCAGCCGCCATTCACTCTGCACCGAGAAGGAAAGGAGAGCAGAGTGCTGAGCCTGGGAATCTGGAGCCGTGGCCCATGCGCTGCTAGTGGCTGTGCTTTACTAGCTGCTTGGCTTGCTGGGGCAGTAACGATTCCGACTGAGCTTTATGATGATCTTATTCAGGAGCTGGGTATTTTCCCCCAGGACCCATCGGGCAGCTTTCCAGATGCCAGAACACAGGGCTGGTGCATTCCCATGTTGGAAGGGGAGGCCAGTTACTACGATTCGTATTTATAGTTTTCAGGAGCCAGTGCCGCCTCTGCTGCTCCTGCACTAACTCCATACTTGCCAAGTTACAGAGGTGGTGGCACTGGCTGCCCACTGCCAGCCTCCTCTGGCAGCAGAATGCCAGGGGGTGGGAAGGAGAGCAGTCCCATGATCTCATTTCTATAGCACCTGCCCTTTGGGGACGTGCACAGCATCTGATGAGGGATTGAAATAACAAAGTTTGTCATAATTTACAAACAAACCCTTCCAACCTTTCTGGTGCAGAGCCTGGAGCCCAGCAGCCAGAGCAGCCCTGTACTCCCACACAAACAGGAAGCGAGGGGGAAGGGGTAAATGAAGGCAGGCCTGTTCCCCTACAGAAATTCTCCGGCTAGGGACGGGTCATGCCCTCGCTGCTGGTAACTAGCAGGCAGCACCTAAGATTTCGTCACACATGCTGATGGCAGGACCTGTGTTAGAGGGGCGAGCTGCCTTCTGGGAATTCCCTTCCCTTCCAAGGGAAGTCTGGGTAACCCAGACTCTGTAAATCCAGAGACCAGAGGCACTGGTGCCTCCTGCTAGTCTACAAACCCCCAGCCAGCAACAGCTTTCCAGAAGAGTTGACAGATCCGTGTGACGTGAAAAATTCACACAATTCACGCACTTCAACATCCATAGACACCACCTCCACTATTAGCCCCAACTCTCCAATTGCCTCAGTCCTGACCTCTGGGGACCAGGAAGGGCATTCACTCTCCACAACCCATCGCAGTCAGGCACTTCCGCACAGTCTGCCAAGGTGATGGCCAGTTACTACCAGCAGTGTTGGCTTTGTGATGAGGAAGCCTCCGAACCACCAACTTATCTCACAAGCTAGCAAAACCGCCATGAGATGGTTCTGGCTCTGGACTACTACCAGCTTGGGCTGGATTAGCACTGGCCTACTAGGGTGAAAGGTACCATATATCTCATTCCAAGAGCAGCCACCCGCCCCCAAATCCCTTTTATTACTGATTTACAGATCTGTGTTGAACAGTTCAGTGTTATCACATTGTAACTGCTCAATGATGTACCCGCTTCTCCTGCAAACATATTTCATGATACACATTGTGGATCCAGTAATCCAATAAAACCACCTCAGGACCCACTGCAGTTTATGGGGAAAGCCCCATTTTTAACAAAGGTAGATCCTAGTTTAATCCCAAAAGTTTAGAACATGTTCTTCAGCACTAGGCACCTGTTAGTACAGAGAACTGAGAGCTCCCAGGTACCAATGTCATTGCAAGTCATAATTTACGTACATTAACCAGAGACTATGGGGACAGGCACTTTAGAAAGTAGCTTAATGGTGAGCATGAGGAGCATGGACTCACATGGATCTGAACAGGAGAGCCATTGTGCAACATTGTAACAACAGGGCACTTGATCTGAGATGGGCAGGGCCACCGCCAGTGTTAGCATACACCCCCAGAATGCAGCATACCCAGTAGGAACCTTCAGGGAAGAGGGTATTTTTAAAAGTCCCAGGGAGAGGACAACTAGCAAACTGGTCAAAGATCAAACCCAGAAGAAGGATGCTCTGATGGTAGAACAATGAGGTCTCTGCCAGAGATTTGCTGCAGCCATTTTGTAGATGGGGCAGAGAAGGCACATCAATAGTGCATGCTTCTTTGCAGCAAAGCTGCTTTTCCATCCATAAATAGAGTTCTGCATTTTCACATCACTAACTTGCCTATCAATGCATGATATTGGGAAATAGCAGGATCCCCACCCATGAATCCAGCTGGTTTTCGTTACAGCAGTAGTCATTTCACACATCAGCAGCTTATATAACCCCTCACCAGAACCCAAGATAAAGCTTTTATGGTCATTATGCAATCAAAGCAGCTGAAGTACTGGGCTAAGGTGGCAGAGAACCAACCCCTCAAGTTTCCCAGGAAAGTCTGTGTCTCTTGCTCCCACCAAATGAGACACGAGTACATAGCAGCAAGCACAGCCACCCATAGTACTGTAGTGATGGGACCCAGGTGGTGTTTAAGGGGATTTATGAAGTTGGCATGACAAGGCACGTCCCAAGTGTTCTGCCTTCGGAGGCTGGTTCTTCTGTTGATCCTTCAGCTTTTTGGAGGGGTGCCCATGCAAGAAGAAAGGACAAAATAAACACCCGCCTTGCCCCACCAGTGTGAATCTCTGTCTGTCTGTCACCATGGAAACCCCTCCCATATACAGCCCCATCCAAGATGACCTCATACCACCACAAAACAGACAGAGTGCATCACCCCACTCAGCTGTCTTGCCAGCAGCATATCTGAGTGCCTGGCTGGGGTGTGGGGCTTTGGAGAGTTGTTTTTCTGCTTTTGGGAAGTGGCTGGCAAATGAAGCACCATGGCATCCACTTTGGCTGGCACAATTTTTGGCCCCTGCTTACTTCCGCTCAGTGGAGGAACTTGAGTGAGTCCTTCACTCTAACAGCCATAAGCCAGCTGGAACAGCACGGGGTGCTAGACCACATCCTAGGACCATACAGTCAGACCAGCCCAACACCGCCTTCCTCGGCTGGAAGGTAATGCTGAACGGTGGCGACATGGCTTGTGTGACGCTGTCCCCCATAATGCTTTATGGGAATATGACATAACTGGAATATGTTTTGTGCTGCTTGTACCACGTAACATATCTCTGTAAAGGTTATGGTCTACTATATCTAGTCATCCCATTTGTACACAGATATTTTGTACTTGAGGTTAAGAATATTGGCTGTATTCTTGCTTGATTTCTAAGTAGCTTTGTGAGGCATTTGGTCAGCTTCTTTAGGAACCTACTGACTGCTATACTTACCTACATGCTTCCAGCTTCCATCCAGGATACACCGCACAATCCATTGTCTACAGCCAAGCTCTAAGACACAAGCGCATTTGCTCCAATCCCTCAGACAGAGACAAACACCTACAAGATCTCTATCAAGCATTCTTAAAACTACAATACCCACCTGCTGAAGTGAAGAAACAGATTGACAGAGCCAGAAGCGTACCCAGAAGTCACCTACTACAAGACAGGCCCAACAAAGAAAATAACAGAACGCCACTAGCCATTACCTTCAGCCCCCAACTAAAACCTCTCCAGCACATCATCAAAGATTGACAACCTATCCTGAAAGATGATCCCTCACTCTCACAGATCTTGGGAGACAGACTAGTCCTCGCTTACAGACAGTCCCGCAACCTGAAGCAAATACTCACCAGTAACCACACACCACAGAACAAACACACTAACCCAGGAACCTATCCTTGCAACAAAGCCCAATGCCAACTCTGTCCACATATCTATTCAAGTGACACCATCATAGGACCTAATCACATCAGCCACAACATCAGGGGCTCATTCACCTGCACATCTACCAATGTGATATATGCCATCATGTGCCAGCAATGGCCCTCTGCCATGTACATTGGCCAAACCGGACAGTCTCTACGCAAAAGAATAAATGGACACAAATCTGACATCAGGAATCATAACATTCAAAAACCAGTAGAACACTTCAACCTCTCTGGCCATTCAATAACAGATTTAAAGGTGGCAATTTTGCAACAGAAAAGCTTCAAAAACAGACTCCAATGAGAAACTGCTGAACTTGAATTGATATGGAAACTAGATACTATCAACTTAGGCTTAAGCCGAGACTGGGAATGGCTGAGCCATTACACACATTGAATCTATTTCCCCCACGTTAAGTATCCTCACAGCTTCTTGTCAAACTGTCTTAAATGGGCTGTCTTGATTATCACTACAAAAGTTTTTTTTCTCCTGCTGACAACAGTTCATCTTAATTAATTAGCCTCTTAGAGTTGGTTGGGCAACTCCCACCTTTTCATGTTCTCTGTATGTATATATATCCTCACTATATGTTCCATTCTATGTGTCCGATGAAGTGGGCTGTAGCCCACGAAAGCTTATGCTCAAATAATTTTGTTAGGGCTTGGCTACACTTGCAAGTTGCAGCGCTGGTAGAGGCTTTCCAGCGCTGCAATTACACCCTGTCCACACTTGCAGGGCACAACCAGCGCTGCAACTCCTGGCCGTACACCCAGGTCTGCTTGGGGTATAAGGGTTGCAGCGCTGGTTCTGCAGCGCTGGTCATCAAGTGTGGACACTCACCAGCGCTGTGATTGGCCTCCAGGGTATAAGGAGTATCCCAGAATGCTTTTAACTAAATTATTCCCTTTGTTTTGTTATGCAGCCTCTCTTTGTTTTGTTGTCTATTGAGCTGCTTCAAACATAGCTTCTGTTTGCTGTCATTAATCTGTAACTACTGTCAACAATGAAATGAGATAACCCCTGCAGGAGTTGAGTGTTTGCTTTGCTTGAGAGAAACGGGGAGGGGCAGAGGGGGGAAAGAGTATGTTGGATGCAGGTTGTTTGCAGTTAACAGTAAGGGGGTGGGAAAATTTTCTGATTTTGCCCAGTGTCGGTTCCAAAAATCCACTCTCTCTCTCTCCCCCCTCCGTCCCTGCCCCACACCCCCCTCTTTTGAAAAGCACGTTGCTGCCACTTGAATGCTGGGATAGCTGCCCATAATTCATCACTCCCAACAGCGCTGCAAATGCTACAAATGTGGCCACACTGCAGCGCTGGTAGCTGTGAGTGTGGCCACACACCAGCGCTGGCCCTGCACAGCTGGACGACCAGCGCTGCAACTACCAGCGCTGCAGATTTGTAAGTGTAGCCATAGCCTTAGTATCTAAGGTGCCACAAGTACTCCTGTTCTTTAGAAAGGAATTCGCAAGGTTAGGTACCCGATCAGGAAGCACTAGGGGAACAATGCATCTTGGAATGCTCCAATCCACATAAGAAGTCTTCCTGGAGACATACAAGATACCGTGTGGACAGTGGCTTCTGCCTGTAAAGACTGAGTCATGCATGGACATGTGACTTGCCCAGGTGACTCCAGGACTCCATCTTGGAGCTGGACTTTGCAGAGGAGTGAGGAGGGGGTCTCCACCCACAAGAGAAAGTCTATTTAAACCCCTGGGAGACCCCTCCATTTTGTCTTCAGCTGGCTAAAGAGGGAGCCTCTCCACCCCGCAGGATACTTGAAAAAAACTGGAACAAAAGACAGTAACTACAGAGGGTGTGAGCGATTGCTGGACCCAGGTAAAAGGAGATTAGTCTGTAAAAGGGAGCATTCTGGAATGGGTGAGGATCTTATCTGTATTCAGTTTGATTAGACTCAGATTTGCGCATTTTATTTTATTTTGCTTGGTGACTTACTTTGTTCTGTCTGTTACTACTTGGAACCACTTAGATCCTACTTTCTGTATTTAATAAAATCACTTTTTACTTATTAATTAACTCAGTATGTATTAATAGCTGGGGGAGCAAACAACTGTGCATCTCTCTCTAGCAGTGTTATGGAGGGCGAACAATTTATGAGTTTACCCTGTATAAGCTTTATCCAGGGTAAAACGGATTTTTTTGGGTTTAGACCCCACTGGGAGTTGGGCAGCTGAGTGTTAAAGACAGGAACACTTCTGTGAGCTGCTTTCAGGTAAACCTGCAGTTTTGGGGCAAGTAATTCAGACCCTGGGTCTTTGTTGGAGCAGACGGGAGTGTCTGGCTCAGCAAGACAGGGTGCTGGGGTCCCAAGCTGGCAGGGAAAGCAGGGGGCAGACGTAGTCTTGGCACGTCGAGTGGCAGCTCCCAGGGGGTTTCTGTGATCCAACCCATCACAGCTCGCAACACATATTCACACCCAGACAGGATTTCTGTGCTGGTGCATGAACTTGGGCCTCTTTCAATGTCATAGCTAACGCAGGAGAGGAACAGCTTCTTCTGCATATCTGAACCTCTTGATGCAGGATCCAAGATCTCCATCGTTCCCCAAAGCAGCAGACAAACCCCTGCCTTCAGAAAACAAGGCCCACTGACTAACTCGCATGAGACTTCTCCCGGCCTGAGCTAGAGTTGCTTTGCTGAGGTTTTGTCTACACTACAGTTTTTAGCGACACAGCTGTGTCATTAAAAGTCGGGCAGTGTAAATGCTGTTTGTCGGCACTTTTGCCAACAAAATACTTCCACCCCATACGAGCGGGATTCGTGTTGTGGACAGGAGAGCACTCCTGCCAACAACAAGCCATTTACACTGCCACTTGCCGTGGCACAACTTTTGCCTTTTTTTGGGAGGGCGAGGGGGGTGTGGAGTTAAGCATCTGCAAATGACTAAAGTTTTGCCGCGGCAAATGTCAGTGTAAACAGCTCGTTGTCGGCAGGAGCGCTCTCCTGTCGACAACATGAACCCCGGAAACCCAGGTGCCAGCTTCAGACATCAGGTCTCTAGTAGATAAATCCATCGCTCACGCTCCTGGCCCTTTAAGCAGCTGCATGCACCAGACTGCACTGGGAGATGTTTATATTACAATGTCACAACAGCCCTGCCAAGTTCCGCGCATCTGGAGTCTCAGTACACAAAGTCAGGAAAAGCAGGTCTGGGAGTCACAGCATCCCCAGGAGCGTCTTCTGCCCTGCAGGCCCCAGGGTTAAGTGCATTAATACTAGTGCCACGTTGTGACGAAGTGGGACTGGTTTTAATGTTCCCTCTGAATACTGTGGGGGGGCCTCAGCTCTGGCCGACCCTCTGTGGGTCCAGTCTGCTTGGTCTGTACCTGAGCCTGGAGCACTGGGTCTGTATGTGGCCTCTTTGGCCACAGTGATAGCAGCCCATGTCCCATTGGTCCCCTCGAGCTGGTCGGTTGGCCCTGACGCCGGATGTTCCCCTTGGGAGGGGGTTCTCCACGTTTTCCTCTTGGGAGGTCCCAGGATCACTCTCTTTCTGCATCATGGTGGGCCTGTTTCTTTGGGACTCCTCCCTGCCACCCCCCGACCGGCTCTTCACAAACTCAGCTTCCCCTTTGCCAGTATTCGACCATTCAATACTTCACTTATCTATGCAATAGCGGCATCCCAAATCAGTGTTTTGTGAGTGAACCATGCCTCCTGACCCCTCCTTCTGACCTTTAACCTCTGCTGAAAAATGATCTTGATTGTGGTTGCCGGGCAAGGAACCAGACAAAAATCCTTCAGGGATTTGAAGCAAAATCTTCCATAATAAGCAACCTCATGCTCACACTGTGACTAGAGCTGCTGTCCTATTACATCCTTGACAGAGGGAAAGGATGCTGCTTCTTCTATCAGTTGAGCTACCAGGCTGCAACTGCTGAGGTTAAGGAATGAAGTCTGTTAAATCCTAGCCTAGCCAAGCCAAGCGGAACAGTAGCCACTCTTCCCTATTCCCATCGGGCAGCACCCCACCCTGCACCGTCTGAACAGAGCCTTTGGGGGATCTGCCAGCTGCCCAGGTGAAGACTCTCACTTTGAAATATTCCCTGTTATGCCTGTCCCATTCAGGCCAGGATCCACAGTAGTCCAGAACAGAGGACAAGACATTGCTATCTCCAACCTAGAACCCCTTACTCCCTGCAGTGCCTCAGACAGTGAGTGGCTGGAAGTGTCACTCTACCTGCAGGATGGGAAGAAAGCCTTCCCATCAGTGCAGCTCACACAGCATGGCTGTTTGCTCCTGGACCACCAAAATGAACCCAGTACTAATCCAACCAAGATTTGTGGCACACCTGAGACACTGGGATTGCAGCTGTCACTTTTGACATGAAGGAAGTGAACGTCACTTGAGGACATAAGACTGCCACCTAAGAGACCCTCCCCTTCTAAGGACCAGCCTTCTGCACCAGCGTGAGAGCAGGGATTACCAAACAGCAGCATGCTGAGCCCCTGGGAAGACGTCACTCCTCCAGTGCCCCTCTGGTTAAACTATGAATAGCTTTGATGGACCTCAAAGCAGAAGGTCCCCATCCAGGCATCCTCAGCGGAGAGAAAGATCCTAGGGGGACGCAAGCAGAGAGGAAGAGAAATGAGGAACCTCTGTAGAGAGCACCTGCAGAGGGGAGAAGAGCAATGGCAGAATTCTTAGGTTCCAGTATTATTCCCTTCCCCAGCCAACAATGAGTATCAGGGCCGGCTCCAAGTTTTTTGCCACCCCAAGCAAAAATTTTTTCCCGCCGCCCCCCATCCCCAACTCTGCCCCATCCCAACCCCTTCCCCAAATCCCCGGACATGCCTCCTCCCCTGGGCATGCCACATTTGCCCTCCTACACCCCCTCCCTCCCAGGGTTGCCTGGGAGGGAAGGGTGAGAAGCGGAGTGGCAGCACGTTCGGGGGAGGAGGCGGAGGTGAGTGGGGGAGGAGCGGTTCCTCCGCCCCCTCCCAGGGTTACTTCCTGTGGCCCTCCCTGCACCCCCCACCACTGCAGCTCATCTCCGCTCTGCCTGCTCCCCTGAGTGCGCTGCCACTGCTCCGCTTCTCCCCCCTCCCTCCCAGGCTTGCCGCAAAACAGCTGATTCACACGCAAGCCTGGGAGGGAGCGGGGAGAAGCGGAGCGGCGGCACACTCAGGGAGCAGGCGGCAGTGGAGCAGAGGTGAGCTGGGGGGGAGCAGTTCCTCTCCCCCTCCCCCCAGTTACTTCCTGTGGCCCTCCCCGTGCCCCCCACCTCTGCAGCTCACCTCCGCTCAGGGCCGGCTCCCGGCTTTTTGCGCCCCAAGCAAAAAAGAAAAAAGGAGCTGGAGCGCCGCCCCTTGGAAAGTGCCGCCCCAAGGACATGCTTGGAGCGCTGGTGCCTATAGCCGGCCCTGGTAAGTATTGAGGGAAGGCAGAGACTGAAACCAAATCTTGCCCTTGAGCTGCACGTTGCCCCATCCCAAATCAACTATACTAGGACAGTGGGTGGGGCTGGGGCACAGCTGGTGGTTTGGCGCGAGAAGACCCCTTCTCCACCTCTCTCTCTCCTCCAAAACTACCTGACACTCTACATCAGCATCCCCCCGCCCCCGGACCGTTTCTGCTCCAAGCAAGTCTAGGACACAGAAACTGTCCCTTACAGCCCAGAGCCCAGAAGCTGGGGATGCTCCCAAGCCTAACTCCAGCACTGATTTCTTGCCAGTTTTTGTAGTGCCTGGGAGAAGTGAGATTTAGTGACTCAGTGCATCAGGAGTTAGCAGAGCCTACAGGTTCCAAGGAGTTAATGGGTCATATGGCATATTGCTGGGGAGTATCTTTGAGGACTTCACAGCTCAGATCATCATCCAAGTGCTCATTCACAGTGGTGCAGCAGAGTGCAAAGCCGCAGTAACACATCTACTAAGGCAAGCCCTAATGTGAGGAGCTAGTTCACTCATTCCAACAGAACAAGCAGGCCAGACCTACAGCTCCATCTAGGTACTTAGATGACCTTCAACACCAGAGTGCCTCAATCAATGCATTTGTATCTTCAACACCCCTCAGTGGTAGCAATGTATAATCCCCATTGCACAGATGAGGAATGGAATCATAAGGTGCTTTAAGTAATTTGGCCAAGGTCACACAGGAAGCCTGGCTGAGCCAGAAAGTGAACCAAGTCTCCCATCCACTAGCCTATCTTCCTCCCCACCCAGCTCACAGGACAGCATCATGTGACTGCAAAGGGGCTGACACTTTGCAGGTGTGTTTTTGAGCTCAGCCATATTAAGGGAGTAAAGGTTAATTGACCAACAAGCCAGGTACAGTTGAGTGGTAGCAACGTGGGCTTCCCAGCCATATTGTTTCATGAGAGCTCTCTCCCACCGATTAGCTTTCCTCTTCGCTCCATTACTGGCCATGACCTGGCCCTCATCCAAACACCGCTGGCTCTATGCCATGGCACCTTAGACTAGCCACACAAGACTCCAGAAGCCTGTGGGACAGAGGGAGGGAGCACAGGGAGAAGCTGTTCCTTAAGCCCTGTCCATATTGTGGTTAAGGCTGCTAATTCAGTTACAGTACTGTCCATGCTGCCGTCCTGGGAACAGTTCACCAAGCATAAGCATGACAGCCTTAGTCAGAATTGCTCTAAAGACCCTTCCTAGTGGAGTCTGAACAGGCTTGAGCTTGCAAAGCATGGATGAACTGTGCTCCTATTTTAAACCCTGTTCTTATCTGAACAGATTGTAAATGTGCTTAACACTGGCCCCCTGTGGGCCTGATTCTCCTCACCCACCGCAGGCATCAGGAGTGGCTCTCCCTTAGCAGCAGCAGGGGGAAGTTGGTAGAAAATAGAGAACCAGGCTCAAAGGATTAAGGCTCCTCTTCCAAAAGCTCTCCGGAATCCGAGGGAAGCAAGGACAAACACTTCTATCATTTGAACAGGAGCAGCTCTCTGCCGCTCCAGGGTTCCCTGTGCATCTATGATTAGTGTCAACAGTAATTTCCAAGGGGGGGGATAACTGAGTTCAGGTAAGGCAATTACAGACAATTGGCTGCTATGGACCATCCCTTGGCAAGAGCTGGATATTCCAAAAAGCCAGCTCTCACATATCAAAGGAGCTGCTGGTTTCAAAGGCAGATCCACCCCGCACATCCGAGGATCTGGTTCCCTGGTCTCCAGTGTGCACATGCTGTTCTATACACCCCTGGGTGGGAAGCACGGGCAGAGAATTCTGCACGCAATCCTAAATACCTCTCAATTCTCTCATTTCCTAGCAAAGCACAGCAATGAAGGAATTGATTTAGCACATTGGTTCTCAGACTTATTTAATCAGACCCCCGTTCTTTATGTCTGTGATCATTTACACCCACCCCAAGAACATATACCACCACCCAGCTCTGAAGGCAGAACAGAGAGCAGCAGCTGCTGGCTGGGTGCCCAGCTCTGAAGGCAGCACTACCTCCAGTGGCAGCACGTAAGTAAGGGAAGCAACATGAAAATTGATATTTGTCAATATCACTTTCCACAGGAAACTTAGCGCCCCACTGCCATCCTTCTGTGCTGCTGTTGCCACTCCAGGGCTGACAACCTCCAGGTGAGGGACTGAGAGAGGACAGCCTGAGTGGCAGGGCTCCAGCTGTCCCCTTTATTCCCCGCTTCCTGGGTGTGCATAGTCCTTCTGCACAAGCCCCCGCTGCCTGGGGCTGACAGCCAGAGGGTTTTTTGTTTGTTTGTTTTTTAAAAAGAGGGCAGCAGCTCCCTTGACACATTCCCATGCCTCCCTGGGAGGCGCGTCCCATAGTTTGAGAAGGGCTGATTTACAGGTATTGTTCAGCTCAACCACCACCAAGGGGCATAGGGGAGAGAAGACAACTGTGCACAACTGTGCGAAGGGCGTAAGCATCAAAAGAAGAGCCTTGTTTAGAGTGGAGGAAGGGGCTGTAACTAGGAGTCATTCATTCATTCATGCCCAACCACAGATCTCCATAGTCTTCTATCCTGGGCCATTCGCTCTAGCTGGTTCCAGGTATAGCCCATTTGCTATCAACCTGAAGGTACTGATGGTGTCTGGCCAGCGGATCTGGAGAATCCTTCTGAGGCAGCTATTAATGCCATCTTGTCTCGCTAATGCCTAGTAGGGTCAGGTTGTTGCTCCTCATCTCTGCTGCAACCTCCATGTGCCGATGGCAATCCTCCTGGCTGCAAGAAGGGTGACTTTCACCACCCAGCGTCATGCATCTTCGAGTTGAAGACCCTTCTTTTTCTAGGCTAAAAGTCTCTGTTAACTCTATTGTTGGCGTTTCTGTAGCAAGCTGATTTTTACAGGGTGGAGTTGCTAGCCCCACGCCCAACCCTCCTCCTTTACCCTGACTTGGGACAGGCAGATGGCCCCAAAGGACCTCTCTGGTGGAGTTGTAACTAGGAGTAATGGGAGAAAATGGAGCAGGGAAAAGTTTAGACAGTATCAGAACATTAGGGGTAGTCTACACTGGCAATGCTAAAGCACTGCTGCGGCAGCGCTTTAATGTGCCTCGTGTGGTCGTGGCGCAGCGCTGGGAAAGAGCTCTCCCAGCACTCTAAAAAAAGCCACCTCAATGAGGGGCGCAGCGCCCAACGCTGGGCCACTGTTTACACTGGCGCTTTACAGCGCTGCAACTTGCTGCACTCGGGGCGGGTTCACACCCCTGCGAGAAAGTTGCAGCGCTGTTAAATGCCAGTGTAGACAAGCGCTTAGCAGTATGGCCCAATAGACTGCAGAGTCACCTTCCCAGGCAAGTAGCTAAGTATCATTTAACTCACTGAAAACTAGACTGGTCAAAGCCCTGCAGGACAATCCTGCATTGTCAGGGGAATGGAAGACAGATTCATGATGTCAGCCAGGCCCCCTCTAATTTCTCTGAAATTGCCCTGTTCCACAGAGTTCCTGCTCCTTTCTCTACTCCCTGCCACTGTCCCACACTAGCCCCTGGAACTTGGGAGGTGGGGGAAGGAGAGAGATGAGACTGTCTCACGCTTTCAAGATGCATTGGTTATTTCCAAATGCGGATTCTCTCAGATCGAGGCTGCCCTGATGGGGCAGCACAGAGCAGTATTAGTAACAGGGACCCTGCCAACTAGTTCAGAGTTTTATCTCCCCTGGCACAGAAGAATCCAGATGTCAAGTATATTGGGACCTGATTACTCAGCAACTCATTCTCGAATCTCTTGTAAGAGTCTGAGCAAAAATCCATTGCAAGCCAGTAAGCAGAGGATTGAATTCCCATCACTATAGGCTCCCAATAGCAACCATCCCTGTGTTCTCTACCAGGCTGCTTCTGTCTAAAGGCTGCACATAAAGGGAAAAGGTTAGTTGTGCAGGGAGTAAATTCCTTTATTTTCTTTACAGCTGGTGGGCTACTCAAGACACCATCAGCATTTCTAAAAGCCCTGATCTCCAAAGCATGCAGACACTGGGGAACCTACAGACCAGGGGTCGGCAGCCTTTCAGAAGTGCTGTGCCGAGTCTTCATTTATTCACTCTAATTTAAGGTTTCGCGTGCCAGTCATACATTGTAACGTTTTTAGAAGGTCTCTTTCTATAAGTCTATAATATATAACTAAACTATTGTTGTATGTAAAGTAAATAAGGTTTTTAAAATATGTAATAAGCTTCATTTAAAATTAAATTAAAATGCAGAGCCCCCCAGACCGGTGGCCAGGACCTGGGCAGTGAGTGCCACTGAAAATCAGCTCACGTGCCATAGGTTGCCTATCCCTGCTACAGACAAATACTGTTTAAACAATCCTCAGCCAAACCAGCAGCAAGAAGATTTCTACAAACACTAAAGCATCCCACAATTCAGACACCTCTGCACCGGGAGAGCACTGACAGCCGCTTGTGCTGTGGGACACTGGGCAGCAATCTACATGTGGGGGTTAGGTACTGCAGCAGTTCCTTATTTGAGAGATCTGATGAGGTGTTAAGATCTCTACATGGACTGAAAGCTTCAGAAAACACACACACACACACACGGCAGATTTATACAGCTGTAGCCACTCATCAGCTTGACTCTGGCATAGCCCAGAACTCTATAAAACATGGCCCTCGAGTAATGGGGACATTTTCTTCTCTTATGCTGGAGCAGAAAAAAGAAACGTGAAGCACAGACTGGTAGAGAGGGTTGAAAGCTTGCCTCCTCTCCCCCTAGGTAGTTCTTTACAAAGCAGATAGCTCTAGTGAAGAGAAACTCTCTGCTCAGGGTTACATAAATGGATTCCCATTTGCCCACCTTACAGCTGTCCCCTTCTACCTTCCACCAACTACAAAGCTTGCTGACAGCATTAGACTCCACCAGCTTACTTGGCCTAGCTACAGGGCAGATGCAGTAAGGAAAGGCAACAAAGAGGATTAGGGTATAATTGCAGCCATAAACAGAGGCGGAATTGTTTATTGGTCCCACAAGTTTCAGGCAAAAGCGAGCATGTTATTAAGCTTTCTGGGCTTTAGATGTGTGTCTAACAAGCTAGAACTTGCAATGGCAGTTTCAGTGCAATTGCATCAAGAATATTTAACAGTTTCAAACATGCCTAATACATGCAGTGAGTTCGGAAACACCAATTCTCATTAAGAATCCTGATTTGGCACAATTGGCTTGGCTCACTGCATTAGTCTTAAATTCTGTGACTAACTCTTGAAAGATTTTACATGTTAAAATCCACTTGTCAGGGCAATGTCTAGAAATTAAGTGAAAATCCAATGAGTATTTATATCCACTGAACAAAACTTTAAATAAAAAAACATGTTGCAGTTTAGGAACAGAGAAATGGTGAGCTAGAGCCACCTTGTGGGAAGTATCTGCATTACCACTGTGCAAAACATTTGGCAAAAAGTGCATATTTGGGTCAAACAAACATTTCACCCTGGTGTCAATGCTGATGTTTTTCAATTCACCAAATATTCTGAAGAGTTTCAGTTTCTATTTGATCTGAAACTAGTTTTATTTTTGGAACTCCCAGCAAACTAAAACAAACGGTTCTTGGAACAGTTCTAATTTGCACCTCCATATTGCACATTTTGGGCCTGACCATACAGTCAGCTTTCCAGATATCCTGTGAATTTCATGCCTGTGAAAGATGCTGGATTGACAACCCAGGAGTTGTGTGGCTAGAGGAGACCAACCAGGTATAGTAAAGAGCAGAATAAGTTTCCTCCACTCTGCCCTGACTGCCCACCTCAACCCAACACAGACTCCAGGGATAAGATACTTCAGTCTCCATGGCCCAGTCAGTTCTTGGCCTCTCAAACACTGTTAAAGATTGGACTGACTATTGGTGGTTTGTCTGATGGGGACACTTGTCTATTTGGTTTCTGTCTAGGTCCTAATCATTTCACACAGAACAAGGACATCACAACTTGTTAATGGTTGATCAATATTGACTTAGCTTGGATTTAACCATCAGCCTCGAGACGAAGAGTTCTGAACCCCATTCCCACGCCTCTGTGCCATTAGACACCCATTTTTCCCTCCTTTACTAGTAGGACTAGTGCACAGAGGCCCCAGTCAGATCAGTGCCCCTGGTGCCAAACACTGTGCACAAGCAATAAAACAGTAGTGCCCCAAAGGGTTGTACCATACTACTGTTGAACCACAGCAGTGTGCACATCATGTGCCCAGTGGCATCCTGACAGCCTTCCTCCAGATGAAAGAAGTACTTGTACCTGGACTAGAAATGAGAGCTCTGAGCTGAAGTGGAGGTGGTATGTGTGCACACATTGGTAAGGCTACCCCAGCTCAGAGAGGCTCTCTACAAAAAGAACCTGAATGGACAGGAATGCTGGTGCACTCTTGGAAATAAGGAGGTGGGAAGTGAGCTGAGAACATAGATCCAAATCACTCATTCTAGAGAAACAAGCCACAATTTCAACCTCTCGCCTAGGCCAAGCTGTCTGCTCAAGTGAAGCTATGAACAGCATAGGACTCACGTGTAGTGAAGCTTAGTGCGTCTGACACACAGGAAAGAGCAAAAGAAACTCGAATCAGTACAGTTAAGTTTCATCGCACAGCAGAAGGCTACCACTCTCCTTACATGTACTGCCCAACTGGATGGCAGCTCCATCACTTTCCCTCCTGATCTTTGTGGCAGTTTAAATGCTGATGCTTGCTGGGTGGCAGCAGAGCAGATGAACTGCTTTCTGAAAGCAAAATTTTAGTCCAAGGTTGCCCCTTTACTCAGAACACCAAGAAAGAAAATACCAAGCAACCTCTTAGGTGAAGCCAGCTAATCGGTGCCATCAAAAAGGTGTCAGTGAGTAACAGTTCTGTTTATAGCCACTGTAAAGAGGCGCAAGAAAGAGCTGTGTTGATGGAAGAGTGAAGATTAGAGACATTTATCCGTCTGTTCTAGACTGGTGCCACAGAACAAGAGACCAGTGTCAAAGGACTCTCTGCAGGCTATGGCAGTGAGTGAACAGCACAGAGTGCAATCCCATGGCGAAGGGAAGCAAAACGTTTTTTCCATTTTCCTTAAAGGGAAGAAGGAACCTTGGAGCATTTATAGAAACTGACAAGAAGGCTTTGCAAGATTCCTTCTTCATGGCCCTCCTCAGTGCACCCCAATCCAGACCAACAGCAGCCCGGTTAGTCTTCAGCCACCTGCGTGTTAGTTATACTGGTCTGCAAAAGGTAAAGGGAAGAGCAGTGACTCCAGGCATCACTTAACTCAGCATACCCTATCACAGCCCAGATACTATAGCCGCATCTTTGCCCGTGCTAACGCTGCTCCAGTGTGTCACCAATCTGGAGAGGTTCATGAAATAACTTCCACCCCACACCTAGCCAACAGTGGCACTTTGCCATAAACACCCATGAGAGCCAACTCCATTTAAATTATATTTATTTGGCTCGGTTCATTTTAACAATTCAGAAGACAAGTGTTTGTACAGAGCTTACAGCAAGGCCCATCTTGCCACTGCCACACAGAAAAGATTCAGACACAGATCCACCTTTTGGGAGCCCCATCCCAGCCCAAGACGTCTCCATTTCCACTCTGCAGGGGGCACAGCCTAGAAACGGAGCCAGTACATGGCACTGCGGATCCGGTTGTAGTCTGGGAGCTGTTCGATGGGACCTGCGTGAGCAAAGGAGAATTAGTCACTTAGAATAAAGTGAAGAGATCCACCATCAGCTTCTCAATTCTATTGCTCTCTGACCCAATGACGCCACCACACCCAGACTCAAATCCTTACATGAAAACCTCAGTCCAACAGTAGAAAGAAACAAGTCTATGAAGACAGTTTAACTGGACAGTGGTTTTTAACACTACTTCCCATTTGTCTTGAAATCCCTTTTTCTTTTCTTATAGCTCCCTTTTGAAGATTCAAACTTAATCTTGGAGATCACTGTGCAGAGGAGGGGAACCCACCAGGCACTTAAGGGAGAGAAGCTGCTTGGGCAAGTTTGCCAAGGGGAACATCTCCTTGGCTGACAGACAGACATGCCAGATTAGCAATGCAAGGAGTCAAGCCCACTGATTCTTACATTAACTGATGTCACCACAGAGTAAGGAGATGACATTTGGCGGCCGCTACTGCGGTTCCCACCCACAGATTGAAGCTTCATTGTTAATCACATCTCTGTAGCTTGTAACGGAGCGGGAGGCTGGCCAGCAGCCCAAAGCCATTGTCTTAGCATCTGTGCCTAACTAGATTTTCAGAACATACTCTCTGGTGAACATGCTTCAGCATATCTGATGCACAAAGGCAGGGGAGACAGTAGTGAAGTTTCCAGGAGGGTAAATTAGACAGAGAAAGAAGCCAGAACAAACTACAAATTACTTTATACAGAAAACTTGCAGAGATCCACCGAGCAGACACCTTGCTCTCCATTATAAACAAAGACTCAACCACACGTTGGCTGCTTTTTAACCTGTGCCTATAACCAGGTCACTTACCTACTGCTGCGACTGCTGGGCATTTGTCATAGATGTATTTGCTGCAGACCTCCCGTACCATCCTAGCATCCACAGCCTAACAGGAAATGACAAGAACAGGCAACGAGTCATGTTTCTGATAGATACACATTTACACAAACTAAAAGCCGTTCAACTACCACACAATCCGACTGCCAAAGACCAAGAGATTTGACCCTTTCTGTTTATCTGCTCAATGTGACGCTGCTTTGAAGTTATTTGGCTACTTGTCTGCCAGGACAGTTACAGTATCCATGAGAAATTCCTCTTGAGGATATGGACAACCTGTGCCAGTCTATACAAGTAAAGTCTCTCAACTTATGTATTATATATAGTGCTACACAGTGCCAGGCAATGAAGTCCCTTGTTATATGGCTCTTGCGAGACTGCACCCACTATGTATCTGGCAGAGGGAGTTTGGGGATAAGTATTAAATCGACTTAGAAGTGAAGATTAAGAGTTCAACGTGAACCAGCCATTCTTGACCAGAAGGAAGAGTCAGCACAAGGGGGGCCTTTGGGAAAGATCCCCGGAAATACCTGTTAAAGAACACTTCTCTCTCAATATTACTCTAATGCTGCCATCTCAAAGCCAAATGGATAAGCAAAGGAGAACTTTATGACCAACTTTCTGCTTGTCAGTAAAATATTCTGGGTGGAATATCTCAAGCCATTTCTAGTTCAGGCTTCTGGTTAGAGAAGGTCTAACTGGCATATACTCACCGAGGCCTTTCCGGCTGAAGCTATATCCTGGGCATCTCATCAGAGGTGGAATTACTCAAATGAGCCCACATCACTAATGCTATAGACACTCACGTCAGTCACTTAACATGGTTTTATGTTGTACAACTAACCTAGAAGGGATGAACCAGCATCTAGATCTAGGGTGCAGGAAGGTGGTGTGAAAACACAGAACACAAGTATAGTCTTATGTTTGGCAATTCCACTATATATATTTCAGTTGTTTAACACCGACCCTGCCTTTGACTTGCCAGGATAAACAGTCTAATTAAACAGGTAAGTGCCTTAGATGCCAGTTTCTCAGCAGCAGATTTTATGCCCAACAACAAACACCTGGAGTAAGGTTAAGAGTGCTCCCGTAAGAACTGATACATACAGCAATTCTGGCATCCCATTCAGCTAAAGATATACGGCGGCCGTAGTTCAAGAGATGACTCCCAATATTTTCACATACAGGTGTGGTACCTGGGAAAGATGTAGAGATTCATTAGGAAAGACCTCACGTTTTGAGCAAGATAGTCAAAGGCCTTGCAGCACATCATAGCTAAGGCTACGTTTAGGTCCCGGAGGTCATGGAAGTCACAGAATCTGCTTCAGTCCCAGCGGCTGTGGGACTCTGGAGCTGGCAGCCAGCAGGGCCCTGGCCAGGGTTCCAGCGACAGGTAACTGCGGCAACAGGCCCCGCCCCACAAGATTCTAGTGACAGACTCCTGAGGGGGCCCTCCTCAGAGTTCCGATGACAGGCAACAGCCTTGCACGAGGGACGCCTTGGTGAGCAGCTGGGGTATCCCCATTTTCTCTTTGGGAAATATGGTCACCCTGCAGCTCCCAGCTGCCATGGGTGAAGGGAGCCCCCCCATGCAGTTTCCAGCTGCTGCGGGCAGAGAGGGAACCCCACAGCTGAGAGCCACCAGGGTGGCAGGGGAAGCCATGGAGCCACAGCAGCAAAAGTCACAGACAGGTCACAGCTTCTGTGAATTTTTGTTTTTTGTCCGTGACGTGTCTTGACTTTTACTGAAAATAACCATGACAAAATCCTAGCCTTAGTCATAGCATGACCACCAGTTTGGAAAAAAGTATGCAAGCAGCCCATACCATTAGTCAGCTTACAATAACCCAGCACCCACATGCTCCTTTAGTAGTTTATCCTAGGCAGCTCCAGTGGGAGCCAGAAAAATGCATTATGACTTCCACTTCTGGAGACCCTGGTTCACACCTAACTTGGGTCATAACTGAAACCAGCTGGATGGTCTCAACGTTGCCCTTAGCAGGCCTCACAAGGGTGGTGCCTAATTTGTTTTGGCACTGCCACCTTTGCTCAGGAGAGGCCCATGGATTCAAGGCTAGCATGGAGTGTTACAGACTAGGATCCAGAATTAACAAAGCTGGGGTGGTAAATTAGGACAAAAACAAAGGATATGCCAGCTCAGGGCTGAGGAACAACCTTGCATAATGCCTGCCAGTAGCACCTTGCTTCTAGCCAGTGTGCCTCCTTTTCAGGAGGGGCAGAACTTAGAGTGTTAAATAAATGCAAAGCAGCTGTTCCGTAGATTAGAACATACCATCCAGCTGAGCCACCAGGGCATTCCGTAGGATGTTCTTGGCTCTCTTCACCTCCCCATCTGTCGCACTCGTGCACAGACGCATCCTGAACAGGAGTCAAAGGGAATAAGGGGCTCTCAAAGACCTTCCACTAGTACAGGATGAGACGTGATTACCTCCACCCACATTTATTTTGAACACTACCCCTCAAATTTTCAACCTCTTATACAAACTGAATACTAGGTCTTCAACCCTCTTGCTACTAACTAATGCACCAAGAACGAACCTTCCTCATGTATTGTTCAGAGTGGCTACGAACTCAGTAATGAGTAGCACAGAAAGCTGACAGTTGGCCGGAGAAAGCACAGTGCTAGGCCAGTCAGAGCATACATGGGGGGAAATGAGAAATAGCTTACCCTAGCAGTCACAATTGGGAGCACCTCAATGGCAGGTGTGTCACTCCAACTTGGCAGCCACAAGTAAGAAAGCAAAGGGACCAGGGCATGCTGCCAGCTGATAGTCCACTGTTATAAACTTCAATCACTCACAATCTCTGCTGCCAGGATTGTTAAGAGTTGCAAATGGGAGTCAGTCACTGACCACTACCAAGGGATTCCAATTCCTGAGGGTTCTGTGCAGTTTGGTCTTACATCCCTTTCTAGTCCCTACAAGTCTTACATCCCTTTCTCCCATCCAGGGTCTCTTGTCTATTCAGATAGCAAGCTCCCGGGGGCAAGGACTGTTTCCTGCTCTGTGTGTACAGTTCCTAGCACAGGGGCTCCCAATTTTTGTTGTAGCCTCTAGGCCCTGCTGGAACACACATAATGAACTCTAAGAAAGACTAAACAAATGTGAAGTCCCTCTAATCCTGACACTGAATGGTCCCCAGCACCAAGGCATTTACCAGTCAGTCAAGAGGGCTGAGACTGTGCATTATGTATCACCAGGTCATCTTTCCTAAGTGTAACAAGATGGACAGACCGTGCCTTTCTCATGCTCTGGGAAAGGCAACCTTGTTTGGGGTAAGAGGCCCCAACACTAGAACAACCTCTAACGCACCAGGACAAACAGGGACCACAGCCACCATTCAGGGAGGCCAGAGGGATAAAACTAGAACAATGGGGTGAGATTAAGGCAAAGGAAGATTCGGGTGGGATATGCGGAGTCATCTCTCTTATAGCCTGAAGAATTTCTTCCCAAGGGAAGTTGTGGAAGCCCCACAGGAAAGGAGTAACACGAGATAAAACTCTAAAAAACATAAGACTCTTCTTGACAGTACAAGGGCTTGAACTTTGTAGGATATAATAAGTTCTCTACTAGATGTAGTCTCCATAATAGGGACTGACCATACGCAGCAAATCACACTCACCACTCTCCCTGAGCAAAGTGCAGTGTATCTTCTATGTTCAGAGCATCAGAAACAAAATGGAGTCCAAAGAGGCCTGTGTCAGAGTAGCAAATGTTGAAGGTCTGGAAACTTTGACAGAGTTTATTCTCCACTGCAATTGTAGCCAGCCTGCTGGATTGATTCTGCACATAAGTAAACACCCTCAGTGATTCAAATGCTCACCTTTCCTTTGACAGCTCAAATGCTTCCCCCTGAGCGGTTATAGGGTCAGAAGAGCAAACAAGGTAGAGAGCACAACAGGATGCCATGTGAGAGCTCAACTCCAGGCTCCATCCCTCAGAGATGACAAGCTTTCATGGTAGAAAGTAGTGTGTACAGCCTGCTGAAGGCTTTTACATCTCACTAAACTTCTCTCCTTTCCCAGCACTGCACTGTGGAGATGGTACTCGGTACCATTCCAGAAGGGTACCAAAAGGAAGGTGGGGGATACAGGGAGTAGGTGGCCTGGAATTAGAGTGGACCACACTACAGGCATGCCCTGCCAGAGGGAGTCTCTGTACAGAGATAGGAGAGGTGTACACTGCGTTTTAAACAGGTCCTCACCACAATGCAGTTATAAGATACGCCTGTGTCATAGGGATACATATTACCCTGCTCTGCTTCAATACTATCACCACTAAATGAACATTTTGTCTTTGCATCACAGCACAAGTTTAGGGAAGGGATACTCAGGAGTGTGAGCACCTTGCTGGGAATCGCCCTACTCGGTCCTACTCCATACCTGCTGAGTGTCTGCAGTGCAGCCATCCTCTTTGAGAAAGCTGCATATAGCTCTCTCCAGAGAGGGCTAGCAGGACCTCCTTGCCACACCCCATCCAGCCCAAGAGGTGTCCCAGATCAGCCCTGGTTAGCATTTTTATCCTGCCTTCTGGATTCACAGACAAGCTCCAGCTCATGGGAACATTTCAGAATTCAATATTATACACAACAGCTTCCTGCTCAAGGAGATCATAATGTTAAGTCACTACAGCCGACTCAGAATGCCATGCTCCCAAGTCTCTTACCTTACCACCTCCAAAGGTGCGGTCATAGCGTCCTATGATCGAGTTAGCTAGAAGGAGGGGAATATTGTCTGGATTGGACCATTCTGGCCCCTCCACTGCAATAGCGACATGAGCCAAGGGTAAGGCATCGTCTCTGACACGGATCTGAAAAACATCAAGGGGCATGGCAAGAGCAGAGTGAGCACTGTGGCCTTCTCTCCAGGGTCTCGTGCAAAGCATGGGTTCATAACTTAGGGGATTTGGTGCTGTCATAGGCAAAATTGGCTAGCTTTTCACCTGTAAGTTCTTATATATAATGTGCCCATCTTGTCACCAGATGCATCTGGTTTCTAGACTCCATTAGGTCACAGATGAAAGTACTAGCCTCAGTAAGTTCCTAGTGGATTTTGGTCACATCTACAACCAAAACATTTTCGCAAGACAGGCAGAGCTGTGTAGGGTCTCAAGACTAGAACAGCAGGGCTGCCGTAGGTCAGGACTGAGGTGCCATCTACTCATACAAAGAAACTAACATACAAGTTTACACAGAGATTTCATCCCCTAAGTGACCAAGGGCTAGTGTCACAAAAGTATGCTTTGTATTCAAAGCAATCAGCTGTTGCCAAGAAGAATTTACCTCACTCCCAGTGAAACGGCAGGGTGGGGGGATGGGCACTGCATCCTCCTTGTATTCAAAGGGAACTCCACTCAAGTGCTGCCTGGCAAGGTCTACCAGTTCTTTGTGGGAAACACCTGGGAAGGGAAACAGAAGGAACAAGAGATCAGTACAGCTACTTGAGCCTCTGAAACACAAGGAAGAAAAATTAATATTATGTACTATATGATAGACAAGAGCCGTAGATATGACAGAGCGCGCGCGATGGAGTCTAAACATCAGTTTTCAAATATCAAGACTTCCTAGGGCATTGTTTCTCAAATGCGGCCACCGTGGCTGCCTTTTCTTGGGGCCACAGCCTCCTTGGTGGTGATGGGGGGCAGGGGAGGTGAAGCAGCAGCCCCTCCCCTGGGGCTGCCAGCAGTGGTTGGGCCCTGCCCCACTCTGAAGCCAGAAATGCCAGAGGAACACGCAGCTGGTGAGTTCCCCACATTTTTGGGCGTGATGGGGCTCAGGTTTCCAGCTTCAGCCCTGGGGTAGCAGGCTCTGGCCATGGGCTCTAGCGGTGTGGCAGTGGACTCCATTCCCAGGCTCACCACTCCCCACATTGCCCCGGTCTCCACTGCCTCCTCCAGCCCTGGCTGAATGGCTCCAGGATCTGGCCCCAGCTGGGCAGAGGGTGAGGCCCTTGGCTCACCACCCCTTGCCCACTGTCCCTGGATCCCGCTGCCTCCTCCATCCACGGGCTCCAGAGGCATGCCCATCTCCTCCCCATCATCCCTGGCTCCCATTGCATCTATCAGCCCCGGCCTTCAGCCGCACAGCAACAGTCTCCGGTCCCTGGCCCCAGATGCCAGCCTGGCCCCAAGGTGCTGGCCCCTGCTGTCTCCTTATCTACCTCATCAGTGAGGACTTAATTTGTCCCTCGGCTTACCGGGGCTGAGTAAATCTGCTGTGAAAAGTGATATTTGTATTTTAGTTAATATCACTTTTCACTGCCTGCCACCAGCTAACAAAACTTAAAAACAAAAGCAACCAAAAAAGCAAATGAAACAAAAGACAAGAACATGCAAAGCACCTTATTTTTGTTTCTATTCTGTTTAGGTCCAGTAAAGAATAGAGAGAACCGTACATTACTTTTATTATTGAGTTTGCAAACCCCCCCTACCTAAATGACAATGCTTTGGACATGTATATGCACATATTTGTTTGCTTTTCCTAAAGTTAATTCAGTATTTTAGGAAAAATTGTCAGAGCAGCCACCAGCAAGAGTTGGTCGCTGCACTCTGAGGCCACCAAAAATTTTGTTGAGAACCCCTCTCCTAGAGTCCCAGGAAACTAGCACTTACCTCCAGCTGCTGCCAGGACCATGCGAGGGGCCTTGTAATGAGTGTCAATGTACGTAGCTAGATCCCCACGAGTCAGACGCCTGAAGAGCATACAAAACATGTTAATATCCCAACAATCCAGACCTGGAGGAGATAGGTTGAGCTGTGAGGGCTGGGTGGTCAGGGAAGGCAGGTACTCAATACAACCGAAGTGATGATGTATTCAATACACCCTTTGTTATGGTAATAACATCTCCTGGGAATCTGTCATCTAGCCCTCCCCTGTGCTGTACCCTGGAGACAGGAACGCTTAGGGAATTGGGACTAGGATACTGAACCTTTCACCTCTAGGTCTCCAGTTCAAATCCAGCCTATATCAGTTGTGACCAGAAGTCATTACTTTCAGATGTCTGTTTAGTAGCCTACCTACTTGCTAATGGGTCAGTGTCCATGGTCAAGGCCATCACCATAATGGCACTCCTGGCTGGTGTTTTCAGAGGCACCACAGACTAGGTATAGGAGAGGGCTCTGCTCTTGGCCTAAGCAGTCAATCCCCCCTAGTGAGGGCTGAGGCACAATGGCAGGGAGTATGTGAGAGCAGCTTGTGTAGCACTGCTCGTACTAGGCCTATCGTAGGGCAACAGGACTTCAAACTCCAAAACTGATAATACAGCATCCGTCACCAGCAGCAGGAAGCACAGAATCAAGCCAAAAATTGTAAGTCTATGGTGAACAGATCAGCCACGTGGTAAGGCACCACCTGCTGCATGCAAATGGGCTGGGTTGGCTTCCTTGTGCAAATACTTTTGTTGCTGATGTGCTTTACTAGCATGTAGTTGAGGTTATGCAGCTCCCCTTTTATCAAGTTCAGTGATCCATAACAGGAACTGTGTGCTCCCAAGAATTGTGTGTTAGCGGAAAGGGGACTGTCCTCGGGTGTATATCATACTCCAGACCTAAAAGAGTGGATTTGCTGCTCACTTGATGTTCTCAGTGGTTCCCTCAACAGTGTGGCTCAGGGCAGTGCCTTGGTAAGCAGTAGCATGAAGATAGTCAAAGACTACATCTGTCAAGTTGCTGTCAATTTCCTGCAGCTCCTGAAGGATGGTGCTCCGTTCCTTCTCGACCTGAGAATCCTCTAGGCTGCAGTTCTGCACAATGTCAGCCAGAATCTCGACAGCTACAACACAAACACACACAATTTCAGCAATTCCTTTAACTGGGCACTACAGAATGCAGCAGGAAACTGAAGACAGGTCATAATCTGGAGGAGGAATGGGTATAGACTGGAACAAACACTCTTCCGGGACTCAGGAAAAAGGGGGAAGGTAGGAGACGGCGATGGGACAGGGTATGTAGGGCAAAATGGGCTAACATACTAGCTGTTCTCCTAGGTTCAAGTCTCCATTGGATCACAAAACAGATAAAATGGAATGATTTCAATATGTAGAAATCTCAACATTAAAAATCAGTTCTCAGCGTGGCATAACATTTTGCTTTTCAGAGGCATTATAAGACTGGTACAGGAATTACATAGCAGTTCAGGAGTTCCATACACTGGCAATGCAGTGTGGGTACCCAAAACTGGAGGAGATATGGGTGCAGCATGTCAGGAGTCAAATGTGGAGTTCACTTGCAGAAAATTTGCTATGTCTATGGTTTGTCATAGCTAGTCCTGTAGGTCTCAGACTCAGACTTTAAGGTCAGAAGGGACCATTATGGTCATCTAGTCTGACCTCCTGCACAATGCAGGCCACAGAATCTCACCCACCCACTCCTGTAACAAACCCCTAACCTATGTCTGAGTTACTGAAGTCCTCAAATAGTCATTTAAAAACCTCCTTGCTCTCATGGGCAAATACTACTTCACAAAAGAACAATACAAATTGAAATCTGTATATTGCAGTGTGGAGCTGCACTGAAAACAGAACCCACAGGAGCTCCATTGAGCATTTCTGACCTTTAATAACTGAGTTAACACTACCCACCTTCCCAAACCCATAAAACAGCAAAGGACTATCAAAGTCACTCTCTCACCCAGCAACATTATTAAAGGCTATCTACAGAACAGTAGTATAGTAGACCGCAAAGGCTTATTTTAGAAGAATATGAAGCTGAAGGCTTGAGCACCATTCCATGACTATGTGCTCATCAGTTAACCATTCAGGACCTGCAAGTGCTCAGATTGTCTGGGTACTAAGTGAACCATGGCCTTAGAGTCTTTGCTTTGTTCTACAGGCACCTGATAACAAGAGACATAAAAAGGTATTTCTCTGACCTCAAAATCTTGATGAGAGACTCAACAGTCCAATGGTCACACTACCTTTGGGCAGGTCTTTGGACAGGGCTTTCATGAAGAAGGCAGTCTGCTCCCGGGAGGTGTAACTGTTCAGGTGAGCACCCATACTCTCCACTTCCTTTTCAAAAGTGGCACAAGGACGTTTCTTTGTGCCCTAAAAGAAACAAATGTAGCTAGAAACTGGTTAGGTTTTTCCCTGACAACTAAAGAACCAAATTAATGACAGATCTTCACACAACTCAGGGTGCCACTTTAGAAGTAGCTATGAGTAATTTGTTTCAATCCCACCAGACGCCAATAGGTACTTACTAATGAGGACAAATGCAATTTTCAGAATGCCCTAAAATGCTTGTCACCATGAACAGAGGCTGACGTCCCAGTGAAAGCTACCATAGCATGGCTATTATTCAGCAGGAAGGCTTGCTTGCACTAAAGAAGTGCTGCTCAGCAGGTGACGAGAGACTCTCGGCCATAAGGAAAGTTCTGTTATTTACAGCATTGTTCATTTAGTGTGGGCTAAATACCAATACAAGCTTTCTACACAGGTTTGTCCAGTAAATGAGTTACCACAATATCAGCAGAGTCTCCAACTTGTTATATATTAAAATTGTGAGCAATACTTTCTTTGCCACAAACTACATGAGCAGCAAAGCAAGAGTGCTTCGTTTTTAATAATTTTCATATTATATAGAATATATAACACACACAATCCTAAATAAATAAACATAAAATTACTGATGTTAGGATTAAATAAATTAGAAGGGTGGGTTTTTTTTGTTTGTTTGTTTAAGTGGGCTAAATTTTCACTGTTTAAAATACTTAACTCCATAGAAAATTTGTTCTGGACATTCAAGAGTTAGTCACAAGGACCTCTGCACACCCTTCTTGCATGCAACACAGCCATTGATTTTCATGCCACTGACTGGTCAATTCACTGTTTGGAGCCAGTTAATACCATCCCATAACTAGCATGGGAAACACTATAGAGAGTTAGGCACGTAAATCCCCTGGGCAGTGGCAAGAGTAGAGTCCCCTGAACACTAACTATGGGAGTCAGTACAAAGATTCAGTGCACATTCACAGATAAAATGCCTTTTTAACAGAGAGGACAGCTTGAACTTTTATTTTGCCCTCGTTGGTGCCTAAAACAGCCCCATATAATTTGTATTACAGTTGAATCCAGAGGTCTGGATCAGGATTGGGATCCCATTCTGCTAAGCGATATGATATACAAGGACATTTCCTGCCCTGAAGAGCTTAAGTTCATTTTCCTTCTAACTTACACAAGGTGTGTTCATGCTTTGGTGCCCACACATCCTAAGCAGTGACAAGTGGAAGAAGTCCAATTTTCTAACATGGTTTTGACTCATGGGAACCAGAACCACGTGTGAATTGAAGTCAAACAGAAAATCTCAGGGAGTCCAGAGTGATGGTTTGATCATAATCAGCTGCATAGGGTCAATTCCTGTGAAAAGTACCAGACCTAGCACATCATCTCACCTTGAATGCCAGATGTTCCACAAAGTATCCTGTTCCATTGTTCTTCTCACTTTCATAGCGGCTACCTACCCCAATCCACACACCCACCTAACAGAAGAGAGATGAGCTGAATAAATACAATTAGGAAATGCAGCTAGCAACATATGCAAGTTTCCTGTCACTAAGTAACACCTGGAGTTTAAGAGAACCCCACTGCTAGTACTAGGACACACGCTACCACCAGCATTGAAGGCTAGTATTGTTTTCTTTTTTTAAAAAGAATCTAGTCTATTTATGCCATTTACCTTGCCACATAAGATAATACTTTTCTGAATTTTATCAAAGATGTATTAAGCAATGAATGGCTGTCATAGTTAAGTGTAAGTAAGTCTGAAAGCTAGTTCCATATAAATGCAGGTGGGAGATCTGGGCAGAGCAAGAGAGCATCAATGGACTTTTCATACATTTGTTGACTCATTCCAAAGTAAGTTGTGCCTTTTATTTAAGCTCCAGTTTGCCCAAAGTCACAATCAGGTAAACACAAATGGCTGAATCTCTGCTGCTAACTTTGGTTCCAACAAGGGCTGGTCTTCTTTGAAAGACTAGTACATTACCTGAACTGAGTTAACAGTGATCACGGGAGGATTCCAAACTCATCTTAAACTTACTGTGCATGTAGGCTGGTCAGATTCCTCAGAAGCCACACGGAGGCCGTTGTCCAGAGAAGTAACTTGCGTCTCTGGAATGTTATGGAGTGCCTGGGCATAGGTAGCTGCACCTCGATTTCTCATCAAACTCATCAAGGCTGGCTAAAGAGAAAGCCACCATCAAACAGCAACTCACACTATAATACAGAGCTACCAACATATAGATTGCCAAGAGTCACATGACGGTGCAGACCTAATAAGCTAGTCCAGCAGAACACAGATTTACTCGCTAAAGCTTTCCCACAGTAGATCCCTAACCACTAATGTATATATTTTAAATAAGATGTGCCAGATTCTGAGATCTCTGGATACAAGAACACGGGTGTGTGTGTCCGTCCGTGTCCCCACAGGCTGAACGGAAAAGGATGAGAGCAATCAAGTGGGCTCAAGGCAAGCCTCCAGAAGCAGGAGTTTGGAAGTGGTCTCATTGTTAGGCGTTCTTAACGTAAATTGAGATCTTTTGCAGGGCTTTAACCTCATCCCAAAAATCATAATCTACACAATGGGTCTCCAGAGGCTGATATCTGTACCTCTCTACTCTTCTTTCCTACGCAAAGATTTGGGACAGATAACCAGCGTGAGTTTATGTTATCCTTCAGGTTTGTATATCCCCATTTACCAAACTCTCATCCCACAAAGTGTATATCTTGGTAGATCTGTACTAAGTGTACAGTGTATACACATCCTCTCCATTGTAGGGATAACACAATGAAAGTGATACATAGATCATGTTTCTTTACAGTGGCTGCTTATAATGCATGTATTTACAATATATGTAGCAGATTACATATCAACTATGTCACTTCAAATTCAAAGCCCTTAGTAGTGCAAGTCCTAGCTGTATTTGAGGCCTGTTCCTTCAGCTTCAGCATAGAACACCACCATTTATTATTAAGGTTAAGATTTTGTCACAGTTATTTTTAGTAAAAGTCAAGGACAAATCATGGGCAATAAACAAAAATTCACAGAAGCCCATGACCCGTCTCTGACTTTTACTAAAAATAACTGACAAAATGAGGCTGATGGCAAGGAGGAGGACTGAAGTAGGGTGAGAAGAGATGAGATCCTGAGCACGGCTGTGGAAGGGGTGGGGGGGTCCCCCCAGCACAGCTTGGAGCTCAGGGTCCTCCCCCCCTTTCTAACTGGCCATGTATCAGTAAGATAAACAAATTAAGAAAGACTATCCACAAGCACCAACAACCTTGCCATAAAATGATCATGGTAGAAATGGGTCTTCAGGAGGTTTTTGAATGTAGAAAGGGGAAAGGCCTTGCAGACCAGCTCATTGTTGGAGATTTGCATGGAAAAGGGCAGGCAGATACTCATCGGAGAATCAGACAAAGAGGGAGTTGAAGGATGGTTTCACCAGCAGAAGAGGGGATAGAAGAGCAACACAAAATATGGGCCAATAAGAAGGGAAGGGTGAAGAATTATGCAGAGATTTGAAAATAAAGACAAGAAGTTTGAACTTGATATGGAGGAGGAGAAAGATTCAAAGGGTGAGAATTGTTTTCTCTAATTTTTTTTTACAGTTAATTTTGAGCCAAAGTGGAAATTTTCTGTAATAGTTTTGTGAATCCGGTGTACCTCAGTTTCCCCAATATTTTGCATGGCTATGGGGTGGGGGAGGATGGACGGCTATTTGGTCTCAGGGCAGGCTAAGGCCAGGTCTACACTAGGAACTTACATTAATATAACTACATTGCTCAGGGGTATGAAAAATCCATATTCCTAAGTGATGCAGTTAAATCAACCTAACCCCCCAGTGCAGACAGCACTAATTCGACAGAATTCTCACATTTACAAAGCTACTGCCTTTCAGGGAGGTAGATTAACTAATCTGACTGGAGAAGCCCTCCCTGTCAGCATAGGTAGCGTCTTCACTGAAGTACTACAGCAGCACAGCTGTGCTGTCAGAGACATAAGTGAATGTTGCCTAGCTGTCGGAGCTTGAATGGGTCATTACAATGACTGGCCATGGCAACCCCATATCTATGGCAAATCCAATCACCAGGACATTGACACCCAGCAACCACTGACCCACAGGGAGATGGCCTTCCCCACTGCACAGCAGGAAAGCAGAGCAAAATCCCACAGGTTGAGAACAAAGGACTGGGAAGGTGCAAGGTGGGTGGGATAAGAGAGGTGGCTGCTGGAAGGAGTAACTGCTCTCACCTGAAAATGACCAAGGAGGTCAGATGGAGAAAGACACAGAGCCTGAACATGAGGGTTCACTACACCCTGGCTGGGCTCTGGGCTAACCAGAAAAGATTTGAACTATGCTTTAATCTTCAGTTCTCTATGCTAACTTAAGGCCTTCCAGTGCTGTGCTCCAGTTCAGCAATAAACCCGAGTGTTTTGACAGTGCTATTTGAGTGTCACTGTAAATACCCGGTGAAGCGCATTAATTCCCGAAAAGCATACAAGTCTCTACCGGTGATTTCCCTCAGTTGGACTCACTGAACAGAGCGCTCAGTGTGAAGCCAGGAGTGCTGAAGCCACAGAGGTTCAGTCTAAAGAGGCAGTGAGGTGGCATAGGCTGCTCTGAAAGAAGAGCGAGACCCATAGAGGGTCTGGCACACAGAACAGATTCCTCCTGGAGATTGCTCTAAAGCTGGGGGCATAGCAGCGATCCCGTGGATCTGTGACAGTTTGTTCTGTGCATTTTGACAGTACTTTGCATTGTCTGCTACACTGTTTCCCCTAGATCAGCGGTATTGAAACTGTGGGTTGCGACCCAGTACTGGGTTGTGGAATATAAGGCACTGGGCCGCCGCGGCTCTGGTCAGCACCGCCAACCAGGCAATTAAAAGTCCTGTCAGCAGTGTGCTGCCTCCACCCCAAGCACCAGCTCCACACTCCCATTAGCTGGAAACTGGCCAATGGGAGCTGGGGGGGGGGGAGTGGTAGAGGTGGTGCCTGCGGGCGAGAGCCGCGCAGAGCTGCTTGTGTGCCTCCGCCTCGGAGCCAGACCTGCTGCTGGCCGCTTCCGGGATGCAGCACGGTTCGTTGTGCCAGGACAGGCAGGAAGCCTGCCTTAGTACCCCTGCTGAATGGGAGCCGCCCAAGGTAAGCCCGGGCCATAATCCCCCGCCCTGAGCCTCCCCAAACCCAGAGCCCTCTCCTGTACCCCAAACCCCTCATCCCTGGCCCCAGCCCAGAGCCCTGACCCCCTCCAGCACCCCAACCCCTTGCCCCAGCCCTGAGCTCCTCTCACATGCCAAACCCCTCATCCCCAGCTCCATTGGGTCATGAGCATCAATCTTCTTCAACTGGGTCGCCAGGAGAAAAGTTTGAAAACCACTGCCCTAGATAACTAGCTCTTGCCCATGTGGATTCTGCACTCAGCAAAAAGGGAAAGTTTTCAAAATAGGAAAACATAACTGCAAAACTATGAAGTTTGGCAGGAGGGCCTAAGGCAGGTGTAGCACCAGAAGCTACTTTTAACTCATTTTTTAAAAATGGATTGACATTATGCTGACATTGTCATAGTTGACTGGTCAGGCCTTTGCTGCAGTGGGATCTAGGGCTGAAATTCCCCTTTTTAAAATAATCATATCATCAAAATAAAGAGTTGTAGCAGGAATAATTTTAAAAAAGCAACAGCTACTCTCCTCTTTTACCCATTTTCCTACCTGAAATACGATTTGATAAGCTTTTAGAGGCTTGTCTTAATAGTTTTAAAACTTGAAATTGTTGTATCCAATAGATCCCCAAATTGGATAGCAGGATTTCCTTGGATTATGAACTTCAAACAGAAGGTGCAGTACTCTGCTCCCCCACAGCATCGGAAACTGCACCCAGTTTTGACATACACTGAATTATTTTAGTCGGGAAATAGATGTCTATTTACAGATGCCAATGAGATGTCTGGTTAAGACTAGTGTCTCAGCCAGAGACTACTACAAAGGAGCAAAGCCTCCCTAATGTATACAACATCCCAGCACAAACCCGGGAACTGGGTGCGCTTCAAGGGCTATACAAGCTTTTAAACTTCTTCAATGCTCGCTGGATCCATCGGTGCTGGAAGTAGGGGGGCTGCCGCACCCTCCAGCCTGGAACGGTTTCCATCCCATGCAGGGTTTAGTTTGGTTCAATGGCTCTCAGCTCCCCCACCGTACACACTGTTCCTGCGCCCCTGGCTGGATCCCTGCCGGGTGGGATGGGGCGCTAGAGCAGGGGGCGTGTAGGATTTAGCCGCCCGCAGGTGCAGCGTTGAGGCCCCGGGTCAGGCTGATCTACCTGCAAGAAGCAACGGGAGCAGCCGCGCTCCTTGGCCATCTCCGAAGCGAAGCACCCAGGCCAGCTGGTCCCGCCGCGGGTGTCTCGGGGCTCTCGGCACTAGGGGAGGCGGGACCCGACCGGACGGAGGGGGCACAGGCAGGAGCAGCGCCCGACGGAAGGGCCCGTTGGCCTCGGACCGCCCCCCCCAACGGGCACGGCTCCTCCGGCCAGCCCCGCGCACTGCGAACCGGGCCCCGCAGGGGAACGGGGCCCCCGCACCGCATCCCCCATCTGAGCCCATCCGCAACGGGACAGACAGAGCCGGGCCGGGGCCACTGCCGGTCCCCGGCGCCTCCCCGTCCCTGTGACCTTCCCGGCGGCCAAGGCGGCCGGGCCGGGCCTGCCCCGGCCGCCTCCGCAGCCCCTCCCCCAGGCCCCGGCGGGGCAGCGGCGCGCGGCCACTCACCGAGGAGCGGGGACCCCGCAGAAGGGTTCGGCCCGCGGCACAGCCGGCCCGACACACCGAGGAGGCCGCCATCTTGTCCCCTTACCACTACCGAGGCCTGACTGACCCCGAGCGGAGCGAAAAAGACGCATGCGCGGGAAGACGAGCCGTAAAAGCACAGGAGCGCATGCACAAGTAGGCAAATTGACGAGGGGGGGGGGACGCAGGCGCAGGGAGAGACGGTCGCATGGGCGGAGACTGGGACAGCTTTTTAGAGCATGCGCAGCAATGGGCATAGCAAGGCTGAGACCGTGTTGCGCCCTCTGTTGGTTGGAGGTCGAGGAGCCTGTTCCCTGCGGGGGCTCCAGGCAAAGGGAATGCGCAGGGGGGGGATCGCACTGGGCAGGCGGCCCAGCCCCCCTGGGGCAGCACCACGCTGCAGCCCACGAGCCCCTGCCCGGGCTGGAAGAGCCCCACTCTCCCAAGGGGGGTGGATACCTGCAGCCTGGGGCAGATTAGCCCTCGCCCCTGCTCACGAACCCCCACAGGACCTGGGCAGGGGCAAGGCCAGTCTCCTGCTAAACCTTGGGCTCCCCAGGCCAGGCTGCAGCAGGCCCCTGCCACTGACAGGCCCGGAGGGAGGCACCTGCTGCTGCCTGCTGGCCTGGCTCTGCATGGCCCAGTCTGCAGGCGGGAAACTCATCAACCCGGAACCAGAGCCGGATTAACCCTTTGTGGGCCCCTCTGGGGGCAATGGGCCATGGTGGGAGGGGGCAGGGGTGTCAGTCCCGGAGTGACGGTGCAGCCAGGAACAATGGGGCCCAGCCTGGGGTGGGGGCGCTCGGCCCAGGTCAGCACAAGGGCAATGTTTACAAACCAGCAGCCGCCAGACACACACTGGCCTGACTGGCCTTGTTCTGCACCACACGCCCTTCCCCCACCCAGTACCCCCCAACCCTTTAAGCCCAGTGCCCCTCAAAACTCCCCCAGACTCCCAACAACTGCACAGCACCCCATAGAGACACCCCCCCACTGCCCAGCTCCCCAACACAAAACCTCCCCCATTGTCCAGCTCCCCCTCCCCCAGACCTCCTGAGATCACTCCCGTGCTGGACTTCCCTGGGCAAGGGGCCAGACCCAGCCTTGTGGATAGATTAGACAGGTCCATAATAGGCCCATTCTCAGTGTGGGCTTGGCACCATTGTAAACCCAGTTCTGCTCAGAGCTCAGCGGCTCCCTCTCCCTCACCTCCCACCTGTCAGGCCCCAAGGCATCACCTCCATCAGTTTATCTCCTGCTGACAAAAATATCTGACACAATGCTCAGCCGTGTATAAAGCTGCAATAGAATGAGGCAAGTTTTCCAAACAGTGTTGGAGCTTAGCAAGATGTGAGTCCAGCCCCAGCAGTTTGGGTCAGGTTGAGCTGTTCTTTGAATACGTTAATTTTATATTGAATATAGTCATTCATCCCCTGTTGTCTCTCTGCTTCTTAGTGGCTGTTCCAAAGCCGGAGTGGCCGTGGCACCACCTAGCATTAGCCTTCTTAAAACAAAGTCAAACAATTGTAAAAAGTATTCAGCGGGACTGGTAGAATAAGGCCACGATTATAAATAAGGTAGACCAAACGGACAGTATTTAAGAGTGGCTATAACGATGTAATTTGATGAAATGGTCAGCACTGACATGGATTTGAGGCTAGCCCTGACAAATGTCACGTTAATAAATGGGAAAAATAGTTGCTTTGTGTAACAACACAGTTTATTGAGAAATATTCATAGTGATTGGGTTTTAAGTCAGATCATATTTTCAAATTAAGTCTTAGCAGTGCAACATGAATCAGGCTAGATAACAGTTAATTATCAGAACTAATTCCTGCTTCTGTTAACTCCTTTACAGGTCTAACAGTCTATTCACTGACTAAACACATTTTTCAGGTCCTGTATTTACTAGATGCATTAAGCTGTAGAGTTCTTCAAAGGAAGTGGTGGGGCTTGGACACTTGAAAATATTCTGTAGGAACAATCCTGTCCTGGGCAGCTAATGGACTGGATAAGCTAATGTGTCTTTTCCTTTTCTGGCATCTATGATTTTCTCAAGAACCACAACATGTACAGTATTGATAATAAATAGTAAGCAATACCTCTATGTCACTGAATACACCCCTGTATTCACACCTTACACAACTGCAATAATCTTTGTACAAACTATGCCTTGTGAGGTATCATTTGAAAACTAATAACTCATTGATCAATAATGGCATGGTGAAGTGCATGTAGCAACATTATATGGAAAGTTATGAATATAAGCTGAAGTTATGACTGAAATGTGTTGACCAGATAAGTCTGGGGAGTGGGTAAATCAGCTTCTCGAAGACAAAGGACAAACTGACACCTCTAGTCAGGGGTCATTGAAGTTGATTGGCAATCACTGGTCAAGTGGCCATTCTTTGGCAGTGAAGGGGGGGCAGTAACAGACCGATTTACATTTTAACCAACACCATGGAACCTCTTTCACTGCTCCATCCTCATAGCTGGAAGAAATTTCATCTAGAGGTAACCCTCAGGAAAATGCATTTCAAAGGGCAACCAGCCTATAAAAGGGGGGAGGGAACACCCTAGATACACACACTCTCTCTCTCACACACACTTTTTCAGCTGAGAAGACAAAGGAACCAGCCTTTGGATGACCCTTTGACCGCACTCCCGTCCCTTTTCTTTTATTAGTTGTCCCCCGCAATTAGTGGGTTTCTGAGGTCCTGTGGATCCTCCCCTTAGGCTGAGGGGGGGATCCGTTAGCATGCCCGCCCCATTTCCCGGAAACCCAATAGATACACTCCGCTTTACCAACATTGATTCTGAGAGAGGCTCTACTTGAAAATTTAGTCAGCCCTGGTGCTGGGAACATTTGATAAGAATTTTACCTTAAACTGAGTATAGTTTGTTTAAGTTTAGTTACTAGAAAGTGATTTATCTTTATTTCTGTTGTAACCATTTCTGACTTTAATACCTTTAATTTGTACTCACTTAAAATCTCCCTCTTTGTAGTTAAATAAACTTGTTTTATTCTTTATTCAAATCTAATCCAGTATTGTGTTTAAACTGAATTGTTTGGTAACTCCAGTTAAAGTAGCAACTGTTGTACAATGACAACAGACGAACATCTGGATAGTCCAGGAAAGGGCTGTATGGTGCCAAACACACATTCTTTGGGGAAAATCCGGGACTGGGAGTGTGTTGAAATCACTCTGCAAGTGGTAACCAATTCTGGTGGAAGCCAGAAGCTGCTTCCTGTGACCTGCATGCTGTTTGCGAGGGGCCAAGTTGGGAGTTACAGCAATGCATTGTGAGGCACCCAAGGTTGCAGGACAGGTGGTGACAGCTCCTTACTGGTCTGGATTGCACCCCAGAAAGTGATACTCTGATCTTCGTGTTCTCTCTCTCTCTATAATAAAATCTGTGCATATTCTCAGGTTGGCCCATGTGGCAAGGTCAGAGTTTGCTCTTGGTTTTTTACCCACAAAGTTGGAAATGGGATGCAGTGAGGGGACAAAATCTTAGGCAGCCTCCAGCCTGTGGGCTGGTTCAGTATTGCTCTTTGCAGGGAATTTTGCACAGTCAATAGAACTGTTTGTCTGGTTCAGTTGAAGAACATCAATCTAATTAAACAGCCAAGTGGAAAACTCTCAAGTGCAGCTTCTCTCCAGTAATATTTCATAAGAACGGCCATACTGGGTCAGACCAAAGGTCCATCTAGCCCAGCATCCTGTCTTCTGACAGTGGCTAATGCCAGGTGCCCCAGAGGGAATGAACAGAACAGGTAATCATGAAGTGATCCATCCCCGTCACTCATTCCCAGCTTCTGGCAAACAGAGACTAAGGACACCATCACTCAAGTTAAAGGGACACACACACACACACACACCCTGAGGGGATTCCCAGGGGCAGAAGATCTTGTGTGTGAAGTGGATTCATAAGCCCATGAGATCCCAGATCTCCTGTGTCTAGAGAAGATTCCCAGCAGAAGGAGATTTCAAGTTTGAGATAGATTCCCAGTTTGTCCAGTAGCTAAAGTGAGGTCCCAAGGGCAGATGATCTTAGGTCTCCAGTGTCCAAAGCAGATGCTCAGCAGTAGGAGATCTTGTGTCTGTTAGATTCCCAGTGGCAGGGAATCCCATGTCACCTGCCCTTGTAAACATCAGCCAGCTCAAAGAGTCCTCTGGAAATGTTCCTTGGTGGCTCCCTCTCACCTGGTCAGCTCCTGGGGACAGTAGATGCTGTTTTTGGTGGCTACAGTTTAGTGCTGGAATAAGTCTAAAAAGTCAAATAATAAAGAGATTGGTTTGGTTTCCCCCAACTCCCTGGAATAACTCCACATTCCTGTGGCTTCCCCCCACCACCCGAAGGCTCTGCACTGTGAGGAGAGCGGGGTGCAGCCCATTAACACGGTTCTGTTCATCAGCCAGCAGGATGGGACCAAGAACAATATGATGTGCTCCCAGCTCTGACTGGCCTGGAGAATGGGGGTCTCTCTCCCACAGGATCTGGGATTTTTTCCCTCTGCAGGTCTCCAGGCCCCTGCTGACACAAGGGTTTCAGGGCATGCACTTGGTTTCCTTGCATGGCTGCATGTGCAGTAGCCCAGAAGGCCACCTGAATGGGATAGTGTTAATGATGGAGTTTGCTCAGAGATCTGCATAACTGAGAAGCAACTGAGGAAAAGTGAGGCGGGGAAGGACAGCAGATGATGGTGAGGTGGAGAGAGAGCACATTGGCTAGGCAAGGGTGGGTAGGGGAGGCGCACACACACTGGCATGGCTGGTGGAGAGAAGCATGCTGGCCAGCAACTTGTAACAAAAGCTGCTTTCACATCTGTAAACCTGGTGGACTGCCAGGGAGATTGTTTTTCTAAGTGAAGCAGAAAGACTGTGCTTACTGTGACCGGCTGTGGCATGCTCTGTCCCTGCCTCCTGGTGACATAGGTGATGGCATCATGCACTGAGGCGAAGAGGTGGTGCTTGGTGATGGTTTGGCTGAAGAAGTTGCCTTTTTCCAGCTGGTCAATGACAGACGCTGAGGGGGAAAGGTGGCACAATAACACCAGGACACCCTAGAGTGAAAAGCATGAGGACTGGCCGATGTGCCCAGCCTTGACCTCCACCCACGCACCCTCCACACCCTCAGAACCACCTCTCTCTTTTTCTTTGCTCTTTACTATTAGCCTTTGGGATTCTTTGCTTTGGGAAGTGCTGGCAAAATGATCCGAGCTGGAATTCAGGGAAACAGGAATGCTCCCCTGGATGTGGTCTCTGTTCTGGGGTATAAACAGACTCTGGCATTGCACCATGGGAGTTATGCCTACTTGCAGGGGCTTTGGCTGTTCTCCTGAATGGGGCTTGGGAAAGATTCCCCATGCACATAGCCTGGCTCAAATTCAGCTATGGCAGAAGCTGATGTGACTCGTGTTGACCTCAGAGGGATTTACACCAGGGCTGAATTTGGTTCCTGACGTGGGATCTGAACTACTAGTCACACTGGGTTTGAAACCAGTTCTGTGAGCAGTTTCCATCTGGGTAACATCTGAGGCTGGTATGGTTTGGAGAGGAGAAGAGGAGACAGGGGAAGGTGAAACCAGAAGCCAGAACCTGACTCTGCCCCAAAGGAGGGCAGATGGGGATTTCAGTGCGACAAGATACATCCTCCTGAAGGGAGGACTTGCGATCAAATGGAGGGTCTACAGCTTTGCTGCACCCGGGCTTTGAGGCCTCCTTACCATGGCAGCCAACAAGAAACACATCCACTTCTATCTCCTGGAAATCTCTGAATATCTGCAATGGACACAAGCACAAAGAGATGAGTCGAGCCCCTCCACAGACTCCCATCCCTGGGGGGTCATGTCCCATGCCCAGCAGCAGCACCACACGCAGAATGGGATGGGGTACGAGATTACTAGCCAACTGCCCCAAAGCAGCCCCAGATGTCCCCTTGGTGCTTGCTGCTCTTTGATACCATGGACCTGGAGCCAATCTCCTATGGGCTAGCGGGCTGCCTGGAAGACAAGTTAGGGATGTGAAACATACTCTACATCTTGATGCCCAGTTTACAGCTGACAGGCCTGGGCAGAGAGGGTGATGCAGAAGATGTTAAAATGCCAGCATGAGGGAGTGGGTGCGTATGTTGGAGAGAACAGCTCATCTGCGACAGACAGCAATGGCTCAGAGGGAGGGGTGGTGGGTGATGGGATCAGGGAGGGGATGGGGACAGGTTGGAGCCAGTGTCTGGTGAGATTTCACCTTATCTGGTAGCAGAAGAGCAGAGCTGAGGCACTCAAGTTCCCAGCACTGGGTGTCTGAATGCTCCCACTTTGCAGAGCTCTGTAGCAGAGTCCCCAGGGCAGCGGTGCCTGCGACATTTTCCCTGCCTTTCCCCTTACGTTCTTTAGGATCTTTATGCAGACAGTATCCACAAAGTTGACAGGGGTGAAGTCCAGTATGAGGGAGTGGAGGTCGGGCTTTTTGAGACCTAAAGACTCCAGGGTGGGTTCATTGAGGGCTTTTGGGGTGCTGCTGGCTTGAGGCTCCAACTCTATCGTGCTTCCATTGGAGTCAACCACTGCAGGGCCAGATCCATTGCAGTCACTCCCCAGCTCCTGTGGGGAAGAAAACAGTGCCCCCACCCCTCAAATGAGATGATGGCATTCCTCAGGGAGCACCTCAGCCAATAGCAGATGAGCGTCAAACTGACTGACTGCACCGTATCAGCACAGGCGGCAGTGAGAAAGAGGTTTGGAAAATATCTATTTCCACTGGTGAAAAACAAGGCTTTGAAATGAGACGTTAAACAGAGGCTCTGACCCCTACTGACACCAATCACCCCAGTACACATCAGAGTGGGAGATGGCCCATGCCCTAGATTAATGACATATCTTATTCCCCAGGTGTCCGGGGAGAAAGAAGGGCTGAGGGCTGGGAGGGTTTTGTTGCTTGCTAATGGAGGCTTTGTGTTAATGATAGAGAAAACCATTGTGGTTGAGATTTTACCATGACATTCAATTATGTCAGGCACTGTAGGACTTGGATTTTTAAAGATCAACATAGATAAATACCTGCATGTTGGTCTCCATGTCAATATCTACAAAGCCGAGGTCATCGCTGCTGGGGTCAGATGCCTCTGAGAGCTTGGAGTTAGTTTTCTGTTACCAAAGCCAGATGGGGACAGAGAACGTTAAAGAGGGGTTAGTGTAGCCACACAGCCCACATCACCCCGCAGGAGGCTTGTCAACCTCAGCAAGGAGGTTTGGGACAATATAAGTCACAACATATAAGCAGAGCCTGATTCAGTCCCGTGAGTCACCTAGTCCTGTATCCAGTCTCTGACCATGGCCAGGTGCAAAGCTGGAAGGTGCAAAGCTGCCAGAGTGGACAATTCTGGAATAACTTGCCCATGGGGGAGGTATCTTCCCTAGCCCAGTACCTAGTGGTTGGCTTTATTCATCCTAAGATTTCATTTGCTCTTAGGACTGCCCTTATGCAATGAGTGGGGGTTTTCACTGAGCTGTCTGCAATGGCACCCACCCACCATTCTCTCCCCGTATGAATATTACCATTAGTAAATATATTCTACACCAGGCCTAGAGTGGAAGCTTCTGGGGCACCCCACTGCTAACATTTGCAAGATGGAAAACTGACCATTTATTCAGAAGTGGTGGATAGAGGATTGGAACTGGGTTCTATCCCTGGTTCTGCCACTGGCCTGCTGGGTGACCTGAGGCAAATCACAGCTACATGCCTCAGTTTCCCCATGCATAAAATGGGAGTAATCTGACCTCTTCTGTGCGGTGCTTTGAGATCTGCTAATGAAAAGTGCTATATAAGAGCTAGGTATTCCTTCTCTTTATTCCCTTTCTCTTCAGCCAGTTTTGATCAATGACAGAACTTAATCTCACCCCAAGACAGCTTAGGGTCCCTAACGGCCTCTTCTGAGAGAATTTGCCTTTTGAAAGTCCAAATAACTTTTGCCAACTGAGTCTCCTATATTTGCTCCTACTTGACATGCTCAAAGGAATCTAGTAAGTTAAGAGAGGCATGATTTCTCTGCAGATGGTATGCTGGTCTGTTCCCATCATATGTCCATGAGGGGGCGTATAAGTCCCTCTTTAATTATTTGTCTGGCATTGAAGTTAGGTTCATTAGTTTGGAATTCCCAAGATCACACCTTGCACTTGTGTCTAATATCCGACCACTCACCAAATGCTAGTGAATCACTGTCTCCTTAATTATTAACACCAGCAGCCTCCTCCCCAACCTTGGACACAACTCCAGTGTCAGGTGGCTCCCTGGGATTTCTTTTCCATCCCTGGTGGCTCCAATCAAAGTACAAATGCTTGTCAGGCTCAGGAACATTCCCCAGGGGCCAAGGCCTACCCTTGGGTTCCCCCCACCCAGGGAAAGATGAGCCCTTTCCAGTGTGGGTCCATCTTTGATTTTGAAGACTAGGGAGAGCCAATCTAGAGAAGTGGGGGCAGAGAGGAATGGAGAGCTCAGAAGAGGGAGTGAGAAGAGAGAAAGAGGAAGGAGGAGACCAAGAGAGATATGTAAGGAGAGAGGAGGATGAGGATATGGATGAAGGGAAGGAGAAAGAGAGACTGGAGGGAACCCCAGAAGGAAACATTTGGCAGAGACGAACCTTTTTCTTCTTTGCCTCTTCCTTCTTGTCCTTCTCCTGCTGCTTCTTCTGTTTCTTGAGGGCTTTCTTCTTCTTCCCAATGAGGTAATCGACATTAATGCCACTCTGCAAAAGATACAGCTCCCTGGATATGGAAGCCAGTGACCTGCTCTCTCCCAACCCACTTCCCACTGCATGGTGCAGGGAGTCGCCACAGCTGTTCCTGCACAGAATGGAGCGCTCTCCTTCCACATCCTTTTCTTGGCTTCTGGGAACAGGAGAGCTTGGAGCACTGGTTAACTGCAGGAGCAGAGCCCAGGAGCAGGATAGGAAGGGTTGGCTTGCAGTTAATGCAATGGACTGGAACTCAGGAGAGTGGGGGTTCAATTCCTGGCTCTGCCACAGGCTCCCTGGGTGACCTTGGGCTTCAGTTCCCACCTACCTCAGAGGGGTGCTGTGAGGAGAATATCGCTGGTGTGTGAGATGCTCCAACACTATGAGGATAGGGGCCATATTAGCCTTTCGCTAGATCCACTACATACTGGGGAAGGGAGAACCCGTGCACTGTAGCATGAGAGCCGAGAGAATCAGGACTGTGGAGCTGTGCTGCTTTCCCAGCTAGACTGGAGAATAGCACCCCAGGCCTGAAGTGACCTTCTGGCCAAGGTACTGGAGACCAGGCTGTAGAGAAGAGTCAGGCCTCGCCCCAGAGTGTGCTACGTGAGTCCATCTCTGCCCCTGCCTCACCTTCTCCTTCAGGGCCTCTGCATACAGCTCAGCGTTGGCAAAATACACTGTGGCAGAAGAGCGGAAAATCTTCACGCCTGGAATTTCCTCAGTCTGGAAACAAAGACATGGAGGAAGTTGTGGGAGGGACACTGCCTCCAAGGAGTGGGGAAAATCAGTAATAGGGAGAGCTAGAGACATCACAGAAAAGCAAAGCCATGCCCCCCTGCCATCTCTGGGCTCCTCTCCTCCTCAGCTCCCACCCTCGGGTTCTCCCATTCTCCTGCTGCTCCACCTCACAGCTTGGAACTGCCTCACAGCATCCCTTAGAGCAGTGGTTCTCAACCAGGGGTACGCATAGCACTGCGGGTACACAGAGGTCTTCCGGGGCTACATCAACTCATCTAGATATTTGCCTAGTTTTAACAACAGGCTACAGTACATAAAAAGCACTAGTGAAGTCAGGCCAAACTAAAATTTCATACAATGACTTATTTATACTGCTCTATAAACTATAGACTTTTTTTAATATTCCAATCAATTTATTGTATAATGATACGATAAAAATGAGAAAGGAAGCCATGTTTCAGTAATAGGGCGCTGTGACACTTTCATATTTTTGTGTCTGATTTTGTAAGCAAGTAGTTTTTACGTGAGGTGAAGCTTGGGGTACACAAGATAAATCAGATTCCTGAAAGGGGTACAGTAATCTGGAAAGGTCGAGAACCACTGCCTTAGAGCCCCCAAAGCCCCTGCAGGGTCCCACTACTAGCAAGGCCTGCAGCTTACACAGCTCAACTGGAGGGGGACCTGGCTTTCTAGGGCTTTGTAAAGCACAAGGCACACTTGCAGTGCTCTGGAAAGGAGGAGCTCCTCCTCCCCAAGGGGAAGGGAAAGTGGCATCCAGTCCCTGAAGGCCAGTACTCACAGGCACGGCTAGCACAGGGAAGCTCCTTCTGGGAAGGACAAATGCCTGACAAGGACTTTAACCTTTTTACTCCTGGATGTGCCCTACCTCAGCTCCCCTGGCTGCTCATGGCAGCGTTGGCCCCAGCATCCTGGGTTGCCTAATACATTCAGCAGCAGCAAAGGAGCTGGTCTGTCTTCGTTCATGGGTCCCCTCTGGCCATTCCCACAACTATCTCACCACCTGCTTGTACCTTGTTATATTCCACCACGTCTCTGTAGATGTCTGTGTTGGAAACCTGCCCCAGGATGGAGTAGCGGGGCCTGAGGGGAGACAGAGGAAGAGAGTGGGGTTAGCAAAGGTACCGTCGATCCCGCGGGGAATGATGTTGTGCCTTACATTCTGAGTACTGCCCCAGTGACCTGGTGGTGATATAACATTGACAGCCATGCTGTGAGAGGGCATAGTAGTGCTAAACCAGGCTAAAGCCTTGTGTGTGCCCACGAGCTGCCATTGGCTATGGCTTTGCTTCATCCATGGGTGGTGAAGGTGGGCAGGGGTACAGCATTAATAGCAGCTTTTCAGCAAATGGGCTTCTCAGACTGTGCTGATGTCATCAGTGGCTCATATGTGCCCATTAGCAGCTCCCCGTGGTGTGCACACAAGTATATAGACAGGGCAGGGCACTACTAGTCACTCAGTAGCACTTACTGGAGCTCAGAGGGAGGTGCATGGTATATTGGGACAGTGCTACTCACATCTGGGTCCGGAAGATGACTGTGAGCAGGGAAAACGCCACAGAGACCCCCAGCCCCATGTCTAGGTTCAGCAGAAGGGTGGCCACGAAGGTCAAGAGCCAGATGAGCTGTAGCAGACAAAGGCAGGGGAAGTGCTGGGGAAGGGGAGCAGGTTTGCGGTAGACACTGGCTACTTCAGTGTGACGTTCACTAGTGCACTGGCCATCACTGCCAATGCTGATGCTGCCATGCAGTCCCAGGGAGAGCTGTACTGTGGGAGGGACCTTCCTTCAGGGGAGATGTTAAAACAAGGCCCTGCCTGCCTGTCTCTAGTGGGAATCCCGGGTGGAAGTTAGAGATCCCAGGACGCCCTATGAAAAGGGTTATGGAGGGGAACGCCAGTGTCCTGGCTGACATCCCCGTCTTGTTAACATGCACTCTCTGATGTACAAAGAGGGATAAGCTCTTGCTGAATGCAGATTGGCTAGTGCATTTACCTGCAGAGTCTCTGTGCTGTTGGGATTCAGTTCCCTGCTCTGAATCCTGCGGGGATCTGGTTCCCCGCTCTGAAGCCCCCAGGGATGCAGCAAGGCAAAAGCCGAGATGGGCCTGAGCCGTGGAGGTTAGATCTGGATCCAGTTCAGGCCCACTGCAGAAATAGGCCTGCACTGTGAGGTTCAGAATCTGGTCCCTGTGGTTTGGGGTTCAGAGTCCTGGTTCTGACAAATTTCTATGGCCCAAATTCTATTCTCAGTTGGTTCAAGCCTGGTAGGAAGTGTCCTGGGGGAACTGTCACCTCCCTTAGTAAGGGGCTATCAGGAGCCAGACCAGGGCAGCACTGAGGACTTCCCTTTTGTGCCCCCCAAAGGCAGAGCCCTATGGGACTAGTGTCAGGGGAATCAGGCCCCATGGTCCAAGGCCCATGGAGGCCTGTTGTGTTTCTTACCAGATCTATGCGATTGGACCTCCACAGCGTGCGGATGTCTGTGAACTGCTTGAACATGCCCTTCAGGTTCACAATGATGATGGCAGCTAAGATGGCCTGGAAGAGAAATCCCCAAAGCTGTAAGGACTCAGCGGGCACTATGGGGCCACCCCAGGACCCCACAGCCTGATGACTCCAGGGGCCTGTGTTTCCCACAAGCACCTGCCTGGACAGAAAAGGGTCCCCACTATTACTCTGTCCTCCCACATGGGACCTGACCTGAGCGGGGCGGAGCACACACTGAGCGAGGAAGCTTTGACCCCCAGTTCAGTGATTCAGCCAAAGCCAGGGAGGGATGGGAGGGAAATGCTGCCAGGAAAACACTAACCTTCCAGTGGCACTCCCTTTTGTAGAGACCACTGAGTCAAACAACACAGCTGCATTTTTAAAGGCAGGAATGGAGCGAAGGTCATTAACAACCCCTCCTGTAATGAAGGGAGCTGTGGTAATGCGAAGGGGACTCTAGCCTCATGCAGCAGGGTGCTAGCTGGACTCCTGCAGGAGTCAGGATGGGAGCATTTCCCTCTGTGCCACTGCATCACACAACTGGATAGAAGGGTTATGGGTGCTTATCTGTCATCCTGTGATGCCTCAAACGCCAGATAGCGCTGGAGGAGGGACTCTGTAAGAGATGCATCAATGATCTGATCCAGTGCGGCAGAGGAGGATACTAGAGAGGCTGCACAGACCAATGATCTGATCCAGTGCGGCAGGGGAGGATACTTGGGAGGATGGACCAACTATGGGAACTCACTTGTCCCTATATTTTTATAGGACTTGTGGCCCGCTTTTGTCCTTCATGGGCTGATCTATAAGTGGTGCCAGTAGCTGTAATGGGCCTGGAGACTCAGGGTAACTGTCCAGACGGGTGAGGAGGCAGGAAGGCAGGCAGCGCTAGGACAATACATACTTTGGGCAGGTCTTGGAAGAGCTGCCCAATCTTCAAAATGGTCACTAAGATGACAAGTGAGGCGATAACCCCGGCCACCTGGAGAAGAGAGGCGAGATCAGGGAGAGAAGGGACAGACGTGAATGGACATTTCCACCTCCGATGCAGAGACACCACCTGTATGTTGTGTCTGATAGAGTGGGCGTCACGCTGGCCCCGAGAGAGCATGCTGGGCGAGAAGGGGGTGCAGGTGAGCTCACGTAGGCAGGCTGTCTGGCCAGTGATCCAGCACGTCTCCCTTAGGCCCTCTCATGTTCCCATCAGGTCCGCGAGTGCCAGAGCAAGTAACAGGCAGCCCTTGCCCTGCGGGTGGGAGTTATTTATGAGAATTGCCCCACTGCCCCCAGCTCTCTGCTCCCAGTGGAGCATCAATAACAATTAACCCTTTAACTACTTATTTGGTCTGGCAGATGATCCGGCCCATGAATGATGGGTAATTACCGCCCGTCCATTGCCCACTGTCACCATAGGTTAACACCCTAGCTGGCTTTCCACAGCGCCTTCCTGGGGTTTTCGCAGTCAAGCCAGAGATGATAGCGGAAGCTTCGTTGCCTCATGCTGGAATCCTCCTGGATTCCTCAGGGCTGAAACTGATGGGAGCACCAGCCACTTGGGACTCACCTGACTGTTCCCTCCAGTGGTCTCCTGCACCAGGGTCCGGGACATGGAGCAGCTGATGCTGAAGCACTGGAAAAAGCCACCCACGAAATTACAAATCCCCAGGGCTATCAGCTCCTGCAAGAGGCAAAGCAGTGCGAGGGGTCAGGAACTGCATGGAGGCTCCACCCTTGCTGGGCAGAGCAGAGCAGGCCCCCGCCTGGTGTCATGGGAGACCCCAAAGAGAGGGGCAGGCACTGCCCAGACTCAGATTCCTGCCGAGTGCGGGTGCCAAAGACAAAAACAAAGAGAAGAGAGGCTGGAGGGGAAAGCCCAGAGCGAAGCGGGGTCCTCACCTGGTTACTGTTCACCTTGTAGCCGTGCTTCAGGGCAAAGATCTTGCCCAGGGAGATGCAGATGGCATAGCCCACCACGGCGATGGCAAAGGCATTGCCCACCACCTGCCCAAAGTAACTGACGTTGGGAGCCACTGGTGCTTTCATCCTGCAGCCAAGAGAAGGAAACCCAGCTGGAAAGGGGCTTTCCCTCAGCGATGGCAGCCTGTTCCCCCTGGCGCAGCCCCACCACGCCATCCCCGGTGTCACAGAGGCTGCAGCAGAAACGCCTGCCATTCTCTGCCCATAATGAAGTGCCTGCTACAGAGCCCGGGCTGCACCCTCACTCACCCACTGGGGATGTCGCCCACAACAGCAATCCCAAACTTGGCCTTCAGGCCGGCTCCATAGGAGATCCCCGTGGAGACGATGATCTGAAAAGAAGGGACAGCGTGAGGCAAAGAGCGTCCCTGCCATGCAACCCCCACGAGCCTGCTAGAGAACAGCAGACACGTGCAGGCCTCTGCTCAGGGCCCTCCTTGGAGGGGGTCAATGAAAGGGGCCGCCCTAGGTGAAAACCCAAACTGGTGGGTAGAGCCCACCAGCTGCTAAGTGCCTCCCCCCAACCAAGGGAAGAGCCCCAGGGCCAAGAATCAACAGACAAAAAAAGAAATGAACTGGATCAGACCAGGTGAAGGGTTTAAGGAGGGGACAGGATGAGGACAGAGAGCAGGGAATCCCAGCCAGCGCCCACGGTCCCACGGAGTAGCCAAGGGCAGCTGAGTCTCCATGACCCATTTCACCCAGAGACAACTCAGGTCTGGTTGTGGGTTTGTGCTGGGGAGGGGATGGCTGTCCAACATTACGCACCACTAGCCTGGGCCAGATTTAACCCGGGGACCTGCAGATGGAAGGCGACCGGGCTGCCTTTCTGGGCTCTGAATGCAATTGTCACCACTGGGGCCAGTGGACTTACTGGCTGAGAGACCTGGCTCTGGGTGCTCCCAGCTGCGCCTCTCCTGGCAGCTGATGTAAGAGGAGCCCATCAGTAGTTCTCTCTGTCTGGCCCTAGCACAGCCCTTGCTAGCGAAAACTGCTCTCCTTGGACCAGTGGTTTTCAAACTTTTTGCACTGTGACCCCTTTCACACAGCAAGGCCCTGAGTGTGACCCCCCCATACATTGAAAACAAGAGGGGGGGATTCATTTAATTTAAGGGAGGCTCAGGGCTGTGAGCCCCCACCGAGTTGACAGCTTGCAACCCCCATGTCACCACCTTGCAGCCCCAAGGGGTTACGACCCCCAGTTTGAGAACCCATGCCTTGGACAATCCCAGGGAAATCTCAGCCAGACACAGTCCCCTCCCTGGCCGGCCCCAGCACACACCCGGCACTGGGGGACACATTCTAGGAAAACTGGGGCTTGCCTCTGGAACACCGGAGACTAAGCCAAAACCTGGCCATCTTTGGGCCACGCCGCCTAACCTACCCAAGTGCCAAAACCTCCTGGCCACCGCAGAGGAGACGAAACACTAGCACGAGGGGCAGCCACTAAACAACCACCAGTACAGGCACCCGGCAGAGAACCAAGCCCCTATTCTGTGGGGGCGACAGCCTGCCCTGTGCAGAGCCCCATGGGGCTGGGTGCTCTAGATGTCATGCCCCTCCTTACCGTGATGAGTTCTATGGGGATGGGCATGGGGAGCTTGGAGGCGAACTTGGCACTGAGCATCTTGACAGCGAGGATGGCGGCCATGGCTATCAGGCTAGTGACCAGGGTGCCCACGTTGGTCTGTGGCAGCTTGGTGCAGATCTCAATGAAGGCCTACAAGGAGAGGAGGAGAGGAGACCATGACACCAAATCCGTTCAGGAGACAGAGCCCCGGCGTGGAGGGGCCACCCACTGGATACGTCCCGTGGAACCAGAGAGTGTCAGCGCATGCTCACATTAAAGTCTCGGCACTGGCTGTGTTATCCCCAGGGCAGGGGTCCTGTCATCCCCTGTGTACATTTGGCAACTTGCACAGAGTGGGCCTGTGGAGGCTGGGGTCGCCAAGCACTAGAGCAATACAGCAAGTAATACTGATACAGACTGCATACCCATAGGGTGCTGCACTGGCCACATCCCAAGGAAAACCAGCCTGAGGAAGCCTCCTCACTGTCCAACCCCAGTGAACACCCAAGGAGCACTACTTGCTTGGGAGTTCTAGGGGAATCCCAGCTGCTGGAGAGACCCGCCCTTCCGTATAGCCCCAGTGCAGACCCCATCAGCCCTGGTCTGGCCCCAGCACAGGTCCCCATTAGCAAACACTGCCCCCTGGGAAATCCCAGCCCAGTCTGACCCCATTAGCAAACACTGCCCCCTGGGAAATCCCAGCCCAGTCTGACCCCATTAGCAAACACTGCCCCCTGGGAAATCCCAGCCCAATCTGACCCCATTAGCAAACACTGCTCCCTGGGAAATCCCAGCCAAGTCTAATCCCAGCAGACCCCATTAGCAAATGTTGCTCCTCTGGGAAAGTGGCAGACTGGATTCTTCCATAGTTAAGCGTATTTATCAGAAAACATTAGTGGCAGCATCTAAGATCCTGTGAGGGCAGATCCCCTGCTGGTGTATGTAGTCATAGCTCCACTGAAGCCAATGGACCCCACTGAAGCCCATGCAGCTATGACCATTGACATCACCTGAGGAGCTGGTTATATAAAATGACAAGTTTGGTCCCGTTCCATGTGACTAAGATTTGTCACATGACACCTATTTACCAATCAGCTGCCAGCAGCCTGGGTTGGTTCACAGCTGACCGGTTGAGAGTAAATACAGAATTTTGTCCCTATGAGATGTTCCTTCATTTTATGGATGGAACAAGTTGACCATATCCTGAGCTCCTGATTCAGGCAAATTCCCATGAAAGTCAACAAGAGTAAAACTGAGAGAAGGAGGGGCCCAGGGTTTGACCCTTAAGAATGTCTGTGGTCATCAGTCTGTTACTGAGGATCCCCAGGGGTTCCCCAAACTGTATGCAGCACCAGAGAATGTGTTTGTGCACACACACCTCTTGTCTGAAAGTGTTCTGTAACAGGAGATGTAGGATCAGTGCTGGAAGGGTTAAATCCCCCCACCCCCACCCGCCCTAGTTGGGCTCTACTTACAGCGAACATGGATAACGGCCCTGACTGCTCAGCCACCTCCACCCCAAAGACGTACTTCAGCTGAGAGACCAGCACCTGGACGGCAGCGGCTGTGGTATAGCCCCGCACCAAGGGCTCGGACAGGTAGGTGACCACAAATCCGAACTGCAGCATCCCCAGGGCCATCTGGAAAGAGACCCAGTGATAGTCGGCAACCAACTTCCTCTCGCAGGGTTCTCACCCCGACACCAGCCTCGCCTGGGCATGGCGGGGCGTAGCTAAACATAAGGGTCGTCTTGGGCAGAGCCGCAGGGCTTGGGGGACAGAACTACAACTACGCGGCTGCCACCTCTTTCAGTTTTCCTGAGGAACAAATAGAACACTTGTATTTTTGCCCCTAACAGCCCTGGGCTGGGATGCCCAGAGCCTCCTCTGCTTGCCCTGGAAGCTCAGTGGGACAGAACCTGGTAGGGTTTGGGCTGGGAGGGCCAGCCCAGGGGGCACCCAAGCTGCATGACTGCGGTTTGTGCTCAGGGCCGTCTGCACAGCAGAGTACACAGGGAGGGGAGGGAGGCCCAGTGACATCTCTATCACTTGACCGGGTGGCTGTTTGGGGGAGCACCCTTTGGAAAGGATGGGGGACAACACAGAAATCTGGTGTGCTGGGCAGAACCTGAGACCCCTGGTTCCCAGGCTGGTGGGACTGAGAGCGGGGATCGCACTTCATACAACCATGCTGATTGGCCTAGCCACAAGCGGAGTAGGGGTCAGCCTCAGGGCGGGACAGTGTCCCCAGTCCTGCTCTGGGAGGGGCTCACAAACATCACCAAGGGCCTGCAGTGAGCCCGGCCTCTGGACTGGTGCCAGGATGGACCCTTCAGGAATCAGCTGCGTGGCATCTCCCCCAGGACCAGCTCAAGGTCTCCAAGGGTAAATGCAGCTTGTGCCCCTCCAGGAGGGCCCAGCCACTGAGAGACGTGATGTGAGCAGCAGAGCTGGTCTTGGTGCTGGGGGGTGGAGGAGGAATGCCCCTTGCCCATGCTGTTCACCTGCCCTGGGGGGAATGGGAGCAACTGAGGCCCAAAGGACGAAGACAGAGCACGTAGCATGAGCCCAGCAGCACATGGGAAAGCTGCCACAGCCCCCAGATTCAATGGGTGTTTCAGGGAGCTCAGCCTGGACTGGGGGTGGGATGGCATGGCCCTCTCGGCCTTGGATCTGTCAGGGTCCCTGTGGACACTGGTTCTGCCCACCCACCAGCCTTTCAAACAACATCCTGGCCCAGTCTCCTGCCCCGCCCGGAGCACCCTACTCACCTGGAAGATGCCCACCAGGATAGTGAGTGTAGCCACCAGTTCCACCCTGGCGCTGTCTCTCCTTGCCTCGTTGAGGACTGTCTCATTTGTGCCATTGACCGGATCCATGAAGTTGCTGTTGGGCATCAGTGAGCCTGTCACACTGCCGATCATGACAGAGATGACGGCAAAGGGGCCTGCGTGGAGGGACAGAGGGTGAGGTCATGAGAGTTGCCAACTCAAACCTGTGCCCTGGCAGACTGTGTGTAACCGAGACCTGCCCACCCTGTATTCTCTTGGGAGCGGGGCACACCCAGGATGCCTCTGCTTATCACCAGTGGAGGGGCTCCCTCCTGTAGCCAGCACAGCCACCCGGCTGCTCGCTCATCTGTATCTGGCTCACGGGTTCACTTTGAGCGCTCAGCTAGGGATGTGCAAGAATCGCTTACAGGGGGCATGTGGCTGCTGGCACAGCAACTGCTGAGTGCTCTTTGTGTGGGCGGAGGGCTATGCACACACTCCTCCAGTCCTGTGCGTGGGGCGAATCTCTCCAGTTCCCTGGCAGTGGTGAGTGTGTGGGCCCAAGTCTGAGCTGTGTGCATAGGACATATGCTCCTTTCCTTGGTGATGCAGGAGTGCAACGTCTCCACAGGCCCCCCATCCTGGGCACCCCCAGCTCACCCACAGGCCCACCCATCCTGGGCACCCCTGGCTCACCCACAGGCCCCCCCATCATGGGCACCCCGAGCTCACCCACAGGCCCCAGCTTTCTGTTCATGCACAGCACCCTGCCCCCCCCCTCACCCACAGACCTCCATCCTGGGCACCCTGGCTCACCCCAATCACCCAACTGCCTGCTCACCCACTGAGATGTGCCTAGATGTTCCAAACAGGAAGTACAGGAAGACAGGATAGAAGGATGAATAGAGGCCAGTGACGGGAGGCACCCCTGCCAGGAGCGCATAAGCTAAACCTAAACACAGCAATGAAGGCAGGAGAGTTACTAGAGGCTCCCCGCCCATCCCATGCACCCCCCACCAATCCCCCCGCCCCTATGCCACCCACCCCAGCTCCCTGCCCTCCCCATCCTGCCCCACCCCTTACATATGCTGCCTTCCCCCATGACATCCCACCCTTCCCCCATCCCATACACACCCCACTCCAGCTCCCCGCCCTTCCCCATCCCATACACACCCCACTCCAGCTCCCCGCCCTCCTCCATCCCATACACACCCACCCCAGCTCCCTGCCCTTCTCCACACACACTAACACCAGACCCACCCCTGCACACACACACACACACACACACACACTCATAGCTCTCTGCCCGCCCATACACACACCCCATAATGTACTGTATACCCTCCCCCACAGCTACAGCAGGGCTACAGCCTTTGGCCCACAGGTGACCGGGATGGGAGATGCCTGGCTGCACCCCAGAGCGATCACCCCTAGAGGAATGTGTTTGCAGGCACTCCCATGGCCGAGGTGGGGGCTGTGGTACTTACCCTGGGGGAGGTGCATGATGCCCACACTGAACCCCGACATAATATCACCGAGGAGCCAGTCCCTGACTGGGTACCGGGGCAGCCAGCTCAGGATCGGCAGGAACTGGAACAGAAGGGACTTGGCAGCAGCACATGAGCACCTGGAGGGGTGGGGGAGCCACGAGTGAGGAGAAAGCTCTGGGCTGGACTAGGGCCTACAGAGTCAGAAGGGCTGGAGCAAGGGGATCCGGGCCTTGGCAGTCCCGCCCTGTCCAGGCAGGGGTCAATGCACTGAGAGCACTAGATCAGCTAAAGTCCAAACCAAACGCCCCCCCTGCAGGACCCCTGGACTCCCTCTGAGGGGCCGCTTCAGTAGGGACTGGAGCACCAAACTGCAGCTTTAGAAGCACCAGGTCAAGTCCGCATGCAGTGGTGGCAAAGTCCCGTGCAGGATACTGGCCCAGGGCATCACTGGCCTTCCTGCTCCTTCGGCCCTGGGCTGGCCAGGGGCCCAGCATGCCCTGGGGGGGATGCCTGGCACACAGCACTCCCCACCTGGCTGGCACTTGGCTGTGTGTGGAGTCAAGGAATAACAGCTCCGGCAGCACCAGAGGGCATGGGCCAAAGGGCGAGCATGGCATGGGTGCCCCCCAGCCTGAGGGGCTGGTGCCTTTACACCCCTTCCCCCTGCTCTGGCTCCAGCGGTGGGGCCTGGTGCTGGGCAGTCCCAAACACAGTGCTCTTTCCTGGGGACAAGAGCCATTTTAGCCCTGGGCCCCTGCATATGGACAGGGCAGGAGACAGCGGGAGCCCGGTCAGGCAAAGAAAAAACACCCTGCCAGAGTCCTAAAACCCTATCAGCAACCCACAGGGCGGTGCCACTTCCCCCTCTCCAGTGACTGGGGAGGTTTGTGAAGCGCCCCCTACCTTACGTCCCGGAGCCTGCTGCAGAGAGAGGGCCGCGGCGCCTGGGTTCTCGGTGCGATCTCCTCTAGCTCAGCCTCGCTCAGAGCCTCGCTGTCCGCCTGGGACGCCCAGGGGCGGCGCCGCAGCTCGCTGTGTTCCATCGTCCCGGCACCAACCCCACCCGCACTCAGGCTGAGACGAGAAGGGGAGACGGGCTGAGTGCTGGCAGTGCTACTGCCCCCCGGGGGATGCCCACGCCCTGCCGCCACTGCCTGGAGGCCAGTTCAGCCCTGTGTGCTGGGGAGTCCCAGGCCACGGGTGCCTCTCGGGGAGCTGTTTCTCCTGCCAGCTGAGGAGCTGTGCCAGTCTCCACCGCTCCATTGCCAGCTGAGGAGCTGTGCCAGTCTCCACCATCTGAGGCCAGAGTCTAAATCCGCTGAGCGATCCAGTGGGTTGGTGTGACCTGGCAACACTCACAGTTAGACTCTGACCCCAGGAGCCAAGGACAGGCCCAGCCTTTGGGAGCTCCCAGAAGCCATGGGGGCAGGAGAGAGCCAGGGCTCAGTGGGGGTGCAGGGAGCTCAGCAGTGCCGGGGGGCAGCACAGCATGGAGCCTGCTGTCTGGGGAGGACACCAGTAGGCAGACTCACTTTGGGGGCACTGGAGCATTCAGGAGCAGAACTACTCCCTTGGAGCAGCCCTAGGCCACTAGGAGATGGATGGATCCAGGGCCCTGCCTCTTCGGACTGCTGGTGCTGTGACTCCCCTGCACCTTATGATTAGGGGGCACAAGGCACCAGGATTTGGGAGGGGAGCCCCCTGCCTCTCTCCCACTCCTGTCCCTGCACCAGAATCTGGGCCCAAATCTCACCCCCAGGAACACTGCAGCCCAGGCCCTTGGCCGCGCAGCTCCGCGTCACTGCACGGCTCCAGGCTGGAGTCAGTGCTTGTCCGAGCCCAGCCTGCTCCCCCGGTCCGATCCTGCAAGGAAGTTGCAGCTCCATGCTCATTACCTCGCAGCTGGCTGCTTTGGAAATGATTCTGCGAGGGGGCAGTCCCTGGGCAAACCCAGAGTGATTCTGGGCCACAGTGTGGGCCCTACACTCACTGCCCACTTTGCAGTCCCTGGCATAGGGGCAGGCCCAAGGGCTTGAGGGTGCATGGCCAGTGTGCTGTGTATGTATTCCAGCTATTCTGGACTAGGGGATGGTCCGTTGGGGATCACTGCATCCCGAGTGCAAGTGCAAACAGCCCAGTGGCTGCTCTGTCTAGCCTATGCCAGGGACAAACAGCGACTGCTGAGTGGCCAGGAACAGGCTCCCTGCAGCCAGCCCAAGCTCCACAGGACAGCCCCATGCTGAGCCTGCACCTGCAGACTTTGCACTTTTCACAGGAGGGGGTTTTGTTCTCAGCAAGAGTAACTGACTTTCTAGGCTAAACGGGCAGCCATTGGTGGGGTTACCCACACACTCCATCCCCACCCCCCAGATACTCACATGTACAGCCGTGTACCTATACCCCCCCGCTCCCACCCTCTGACAGACTCATGTACAGCTGTGTACCTACACCCTCTGCCCCGCCAGCCATACAGATCTACAGCTGCTATACCTCCACACCTGCCCCTCAGACACATACCACCAATATCCACTGCTCTCCTTCCCTCCGATACATACAGATACAGCTGTGATCTTGTACCCTCCACCCTTGGCCCTAAGCCACACACATGCACAGCTGCATACTTATACCCACTGCTCCACCTCAACACATACATACAGCTGTGTACCTATATCTGTCCCCGCAAACACTATCATGTACAGCTGTGTACCGATACCCTCTACCTCCACCCCCCAGACACTCACATGTGCAGCTGTGTACCTATACCCTCCACCCCCACCCCAGACACTCACATGTGCAGCTGTGTACCTATACCCTCCACCCCCCACCCCAGACACTCACATGTGCAGCTGTGTACTGATACCCTCCATGCCTGCCTTCCTCCGCACATGTTCAGCTATACAAGTGCACGCACATAGGCATGCACACACCCCTCTCCAGTGAGAATTAGCAAGGATTTTAATTGCCAGGTCTGAATGTGTTCAGTGCTGGTGAAAGGGGCCAGAGCAGCAACCCTAGAGCCTCCATTTCTGCAGGCAGAGCCTGGCTTCCCGGGAGGGGTCATGGGAGGGAGAGGCACATCCAGCCTTTGGCATCTGTTGCCATTGCTAAGCCCTGGCTGCGGGGCGGTGGGAGGTGCTATCGTTGGGGCAGCAGGCCCTGCTCCCAAGAGCGACTTTGTCTCTTGGCCCTGGGCTCAGCCCGCTGCTCCATCTCACAGGGCCAGACCTCGGCTAGGTGGGAGCCGCCCAGTCAGAGGGCAGGGCTCAGGTACACAGGGCACAGTGCCAGCCCCCAGAGGAATGAAGCAGAGCCCACTTGGCTGTGGGAGCGGCAAGGGCTGGCCAATCACCTCTCCTTGCTCTGAGCCCCTCGTGAGACCCCCCACACAAAGCAGCGAACGAGCTCAGCCCTTCACCCCAGGCGTGACCCCTGCCAGTGCTCAGGGTTTAGAGCTACAGCCACCAAGGAGAGCTTGGCCTGTGCAGCTCCCTGGGGGCCTCACAGGGCTACAATAGCAGCACAGCCGTTCCTGCTTGGGCTGGTGCCTGGGCTCTGAAACCCAGCCGGGGGGATGGGAAGGCTCTCGGAGCCCGAGTGGGAACAGCTACGCAATTTTTCGCACCATCGTGCGAGCCCAGCGTGACCACCCAGCCTTTATTTAAGGGGCATCCCTGCACAGCAAGCACAGCACAGGTGCGGGGAGGGCTGCCTGTGGGGCACAGCGCACCCTGAATAGCTGGGCATGATGTACTGTGACTGCCCGCAGGCAGCCCCCCAGCATGCCCTCCGCTGGGGGCCTGGAGGAGGGCTGGGACGTTCCCCAGGGACCCCCTTAGTACAACAGTCAGGCCCCTTGCTTTCACACCAGCATCCCAGTGAAGGCAGTCGCAGCAGGGCACGGTGGGGATACCTCCCCGTGGTGCTCCGTTTCCTTGCAGCGACAGGGCTGATCAAGGAAGTGGGCTATTTCCCTCCCAGCCAGCCTACCTCAGGGAGAGCCTAACCCATCCGTCCCGTGGGGTTGGGCAGAGCCAGCTCTGCGCTCGGGGTCTGACGGCACATCTACACTGCACCGCCATCCCCGGCAGCGAGTGTCAGAGGCCAGGCCTATGGCCGGGACTCCTGGGGCTTGTGTAAGGTGAGCCCATTTGGGGGGCGGGGGAGAGCGGGATGGAAACAAACCACGTGAGAGACAAGGGTTTATTTTACAGGAGGTTTTAGGGAAACACCATTTCCCTCAGCACATTGTGTATTTTTTCTCAATTGCCCTCCAGTACACTGTATGAGTCTCACAAGCTTCCATGTAATGTTAAAACAGTGCAGGAGGTCCCGGAAAAATCAAGGATGGGTGGTGACCGTAGGCTCGCACTACGGTGCTAAAAATAGCAGCGTAGTTGTCCCCGCTCGGACTCGGAGAGCCCTTCCCAGCCGGGTTTCAGAGCCCAGGCACCAGCCTAAACGGGAATGGCTGCGCTGCTATTTTAGGCTGGAGTCTCCAGTGGGCAGCATGCCAAAAGTCATTGCTGACTGGTTGCTCTGGCAGAGGCCAGAGGCCAAAGTGGAACACATCGCAACAGCCACATGCTGACAACCCCTCCATGCACAAATCCACTGTCTGCACCTAGGGCTCTCATACCTCATGGAGATGGGGGCATAACCCCCATTAGTGCTAACTGGGTGTCCCACCCCTGCTAGTGCTAATGGGGTATCCTGCCCCCCTTGATTTGGGGCATAGCCCCCATGAGCGCTAATGGGGTGTCCAGCCCCCATGATTTGGAGCATAGCCCTAGGGATGGGTAATGGAGGTGATCTGTGCACACTCAGCTCAGATCCAGTGAAGCTGAGGCCAGGCTGAGCTGCTCCTGGTGCTATGCTGAGATGGCTGGAGCAATTTCCCTGCTGGGTGAGATGCCCCTCTTCCCTCTGGCTAGCTGCAGCTCTCCCCCTCAGCGGGAGGAGACTCTGTCCCGCGATCGCTGGTGCTTACCTGGTGTGGGGTGCGAGCTGCCGTGCCTGACAGCCCTCCAGTGAAGTGTACACGCTCCTTCCCACTATTAATACTTGACTGTGATCTTTGAGACACCACTCCCCCCTCCCACCCTCCTTCACCTGCCAAGAGGGCGCCACAGCCTCATGTGTCAATAGGTTTAAAGGGGCAAACCCTGAAAGTGCAGTTGCCAGGCTGGGGGCCCCTGGGTGGGCAATCCGGCCCCAAGGAGGCTAGGGCAGAGGCCTGTGGGTCATCTACAGGGGGATGTCTCCCTGAAATCCCTTCCCGCACTGCACACCCTCCCACGTCTCTGTCATGGCCCCACAGCCCAGCCGCCTCAGGAGAGCTGGGTGGAGATCCTTGACGTCTACCAATGTGACACCTCAATCAGCCACAGGGTGGCCCTGCTGAGCAAAGCCCTGTGCTTCCATGACAGAGTAACCGGACGTCTGGATATTAGGGGCTTTGTCTTATCTATGCAACTGTATCCTCTCCTCGTGAAAAAATGTGTCTTGATTTTTTCCACATTTGCTATCTGGTCACCCTACCCCAGGCTGGCTGGATGAGGCCTCAGGGTGAAATGTTCCTGCTGGCCTGTCCATCTCTTCAGTCCTTGCCAGTCGCTGACACTGGGGATAGCCCTCTGCCCCTTCCAGAGACCCTGGCTTCCCCCGGGGTGTGGAGTGGGCACTCTTCATCCACACTGCGAGGACCAGAGGCTAGTAGCAGCCCAGGAGCTGCCTGCAGAGGGCACCCTCAGGGGCAACTTGTATGTTTCCTACCCAGGGGCAAGTTGCCTCAGTCTAGGGCTGTTCCCCACTCAGAGCCATGGAAACCTTGCTCCCAGTGGATGGGAGCCTGGGGCAGCAGGAGCCTTGGGCATTGTCAGACCACGCTGGGGCGTGTATTGGAGTCTAGGGACCAGGGCCGCCTCTAGCGTTTTTGCCGCCCCAAGCACAGCTGCGGCCATTCGGCGGAAGGTCCTTCGCTCCGACAGGGAGTGACGACCCCGCTGCCGAATTGCCGCCGAATGGCCAGATGTGCTGCCCCTCTCTTCATTGGCCGCCCCAGGCACCTGCTTGCTAGGCTGGTGCCTGGAGCTGGCCCTGCTAGGGTCTCTCACAAAGAGACCCCTGGCACCAGCCCTTCCCATCTCTCAGGCAGCCAGATCCCAAACCAGACAGGGCTTTGCAGGTCACAGCCAACACCCCTAACCAGAGGGGGATGCTGCTCCGCTCTGTACCAGCAACAGTTTGGCTTCAAACAGCCCCCCGTCCTTGCAGGCCTTGGCCCTGCTGCCAGCCTGCTCATGCTGCATGCCCCTGACTTCCCTCCTCTCACGTCCCCGTCCCTCCCCCCGCCGCCAACTCCATTCCCTGTCACATCCCCAAGCAGCTCTGCACCTTTTCTTGTGCTACCCCCCAGGATCCTTTCTGAACCTGCAGCTATGCCCTTCCCTCTGCTCCTTCAAATCCTGCCCCAGACCCACTCCTCCCAGGCAGCCCTGTCCCACTATCAATGCCCCAATCCAGCCTTTTCCTGGGCACTGCCCCCGAACACACCACCAAGCACCACCTCTCAGGCTCTTTCACTGCCAGACCCCTTGATCTCCCAGCACTCCAGAGTGCCAGATCCTCAGTGCCACAGACATCCCTGGCTCAGCAGGAGTAACCTTGGATGGTCCTAGAACACCCTTGCCTACAGCCTCGGTGCTCCCATAGGCCACTGAGTTCTTAGGGCAATGCCCACTGGCAAAGGTGGGTGCTTACCAGAGGGTTCTACAGGGACAGCTGTACCTAGTGGCCTATTCTGTGTGCACTCACTGAGTACATGAGCTCAGAGCAAGGAGTTCCCTTATCTTGTTCCAAAGTTCCCTGTGAGGCTCCCTGAGTTCAGCTCAACCTTTCACATCTTCCAGCTCCCTGGGGTGGGAAGGGGTTGGGTAAGGTTTCAGTCTAGCATTGCTGAGTCATAGCCAGCCCTCCACCTGCGTGACTCACCCAGCATTAGTGGAAAACAAAAAGCACTCTAATTAGGCGCTGGGCCACTCACAGACACAGGTCCCCAAACCATCCCTGCCCGCAAGGGCATGCAGCCTACACATGATAGGACGCAGCAAGTGAATGGACATGGGACACTGAATGAAATTACCCCAGTGCTCATGGATGGGGCTCAGAGCTGCCTGGTCTCAGCAGGAACCATCCTCAGGTGAAACAACCTGTGGTTAGAAAACCCAGTGTAACCAGTTCCCATTGTGCAGACACTTGCGTGGTTATCCTGCTTTCTTCCTCTCACCATTTCTGCTAGAGGGCAGCATGACCACATAGCCACCGAAGCTAGGGTGGGTTCTAGATCCTGCAGCATCTAGCGCCAAAACAACCTCATCTCCAATCCAGAGCGTGTGCCATTTCAAGAGACTTGTCCTGTCCAGGAAGCCTCTCCCACACTCCTCTTGCCTTCTCTGGTGGCAGAGCACCTGCTGGAGACCATCTCCTTCTGCCAAGAGAGATGCTCATGGTCACAACACGCACTCTCTCTCCAGGCACTATCAGAAATACCACACTGCACGGGGTAGCTCTGCCTCTGTTTGGCCTCTCCAAACAGAGGCAGAGCTACTCTGTCTTTGTGCTTCAGCCCATTTCTCTAAAGAACAGTCACCTCCTCACTCGTCTTCACTGACTGTTTTCTCCAGTTGGACCAAACCTCTCCTACCAGAATATCATTGTCTGACACCCAGGGCTACCTACAGCTTCTTCTCCAGCCCCACTCCCTCTTAGAGCAGCATTTGGGATACTTGTCTTTCAAGTATCAGCCAGAAGATCAGGTTGGTGCATTTCCTAAGCTGGCTGTGGGTGATCAGCTGGTGCATCCCTTAGCACCAGGAGCTTAGGAATATCACCTGCCTAGCAATGCTAGCGCCCACAGCATCTCTGACTGCACTGTGCCCATCAGCGTGGTGTTCGAGTAGAGCCAGCTGAATGTTTCTAACAGCTGTTCAAGAGCATTTGGTCAAATCAAGTCAGCATACCTTGCTGGTATCTGGGCCCTTTCAGTCACTCTCAGGGGAACACTCGCACCAGTAAAGAGTTGATTTGCAAGGATGTTCACAGGAGGTGAAAGTGCCACAGATGCTTGTGCACTTCCTGGGTATGTGCACAGAGAAAGTGTCAGGCACACGTAGGGTGTGTTTTCTCTAGGGAGTTTTAATGCCTTCTTGGCAATGGGGGCTAGGAGACAGACAGATCTTTGTACAGTACCCTGCACAATGGGACCCATTCTCTGCATGGGCTTTGTGCAGTGCAATCATAATATTTACTGCTAACTCATACTAGCATGTTTGTGAGTGCTCCCCATGCATGAGGTACCCAGTCCCATGGGCATCCCAGAGCAGTTGCAGTGACAGGCCAGCAATGCTTTGCCAGGAAGATGGAGCTGAAACATTTGCACACAACACCCTGTAGGAATTCTGCTGGAGAGCAAGGTGTAAAGCCCAGGTCCATCAGTGGCTGGTCCATGGGGTGGGGCTGATGGGGCAGCGTGTTCCAGCATCCTGCGCTCTGCAGAGTCCACCCCTCTCTCTCCAGGGCCCATGGGCTGCTCTCAAACACGCATGTCCCAAAGGCCATAAAACCCCTGGTCTTCCAGAGGCCCCATCAGCTGGTGCAGCCTGTCCCAACCAACCAGATGCTCACTGCTATAGACTTGTCCTCCACCAGCCTCTATGCCAGGTGGGTGTGTCCCTAGGCCAGCTAGTCTCTGGCAGCACCTTCCCCAGGAGGGTCCCGCCTGGCTGTCTGGACATGCTGGGATGGCCCCTATGCCCTGTTGCTGTAGCTCCTCCCACTGAGCAGCACTGCTCATTCCTTCCCTTATCGGGGACTGTACCGGAGCTGTTCCAGTCCCCATAAAGCTATAAAAGCACTGCCACCGGTAGCAGCTCAGGGCCATTTACAGCCTTTTTATTGCCCCTCCCTGTCTCACTTTCCTCATTCTGTCACACATCCCCACTGCTACGCCCTCCCTCATCACTATCCCCATCTCTCCCCCGTCTCCTTTCACTGAACTTCAGGGCCAGTGTATCACTAACCCTAGTGCAAATCATCCATCCAGGAGTAAGGGGGCCAACTTTTTACTGACCACACAAAACCGAACACCCTTGCCGCACCCCTGCCCTGAGGCCCCACCCCTGCTCACACCATCTCCCCTCCCTCTGTTGCTAGCTCTCCCCACCCTCACTCACTCACTTATTTTCCACTGGGGGTGCAGGCTTTAGGGTGGGGCCAGAAATGAAGAGTTCAGGGTACGGGAGGGGGCTCCAGGCTGAGGCAGTGGGTTGGGATGCGAGAAGGGGTGAGGGCTCTGGGATGGGGCCAGGGAAGAGGTACAGGCTCTGGACTGGGGGTGCAGGTTCCAGGGTGGGGTCATAAATGAGAGGTTCAGGGCTCAGGCTGGGGCAGGCATTTGGGATGTGTAGGGGGGTGAGGGTTCTGCTGTGGGGCCAGGGATGAAGGATTCAGGGTGCAGGAGGGGGCAATGGGCTGGGACCAAAGGGTTTGGAGTGTGGGAGGGGGCTCTGGGTTGGGCCAGGGGTGCATGGTGGGGGGAAAGTGACAGCTCTCGCTGAAGGTGCCAGCTCTGGGGAAGGGAACCTTTTTTTTCTGTCACAGGCCATTGACCCACAGAAAAAAACAGGGTGAGTTGGCACTGTGGCTCCTGCCCCCACAAGGGGGGGGGGGAAGAGTCAGGGCATCTGCTCCCCACAGGGGCCGCACAAGCCAGATAAAATTAATCATGGGCCGGATCTGGTCCACAGGCTGTAAGTTCCTCACCCTTGACCTAGGCGTAGGAGCCAGATGGGGGACAAACATACCGGCTGCTTCCTGGGAACCACGCAGCACGGCAGCTAGCAGGGAGCCTGCCAGCCCCACTGCACAGTGCTGCCAACCGGACAGTCGATGGTTTGGTCAGCAGACACCGAGATCCCTTTTCGACCGGGGGTTCTGGTAAAAACCCAGAACCCCCTGGTCACCCTATCCAGGAGTTCCATAACATAGTCCATGTCTCACCCCCAGGGCATGCAGTCCTGTCATGGAGTCAGCAAGCAAAGCATGGATGACCCTCAGGTAGCTTCCACATCTGGGCTGCTCTTCTGTCCCCTCCTGCCCTGCCAGGACAGCCACCCCAGCCCTTTTAGCTGGGAGTTCATCCTCACCAGGGGAGCTTCCAGCACTGCCCCTGTTCCATTAACCTCCCACCCCAGGCAGGCCAGACAGTAGGCCTGGCCTAGCTCTGCCCCACCCCCTGGCCCTCAGCAGGCTACTAGCTCAGCATGGAAACCCCTTTCTCCCCCCTGTTACTTCCCTCTTCAGCGCTGGCTCAGCAGGCCCTGCACTGCCTTCAACCCTCTCTAGCCCTGACTCTCCAGCTTGGGGAGATCACAGCCCACCTCTCTACTCATCACCTGCCTTCACCCTTCCCCCACTTGCTGAGCCTCCTTGGTAGGCCCAGGTGCTGCCCTGCCATCTTTATTGGCCCAACTGGGAGCACCTGCTCTGGCACAGGGGCACTGGGCCTGCTTCTTTTAAAGGGGACGGGTCACCCTTGCTAGGGCCTAAGCAGAGGGCTGCAGGGCTGGACTGAAAGACATGAGGAGGTCTTGGGGGAGGGGAGCTCAGAACCCGGATAACTTAGTAAGGAATTTAGAGATCACAGCTCTTAGAAATTGTTTAAATTGGCCCAGTGGGCCTAATTCTCCTCCCCACTACACAGAGTGTACCTGGGGTAACTGCTGGCTTCACTGGGATTACTCCTGATGCTGCAACACAGCGTGGAGTGAAGACTCAAACCCCAGCTAGCCAAACCTGGCAAAGGGTGCTCTGGGAAAGGCCCTTTTTTCAGTAATAAAGGAGAGGCAGGTGTCTAATCTAGTGGCGATCTACCATAACCTTTGCGTTCAATTTCATGGCTTTCTCCTGGCCCTTCTCTTTCTCCTATTCCTTGGAGAACAGGATCTTGTGTAGGAGCGCCGGCAGGAGAGGGAGGGGCTGTCGGACAGGGCTCAGGCATGATCTCTAGCTTGTGAGCACTTATCGATCTCCTGCTATCAGTGGACTGTGGCTTAGCAACGGTGCTGCTCCCCTGGCACAGAGCTGACCCCTTGGTTTTTGAGACGCTGCTGCTTTGAACCATCCAATATTATTTGTACCCAGCCAGGGCCGGTGCAAGGATGTTCCGCGCCCTAGGAGAAACTTCCACCTTGCGCCCTCCCCTCCCCCTCGCACCCCCACCCTGAGGCACGCCCCCACCCCCACGGCAGCTCCCCCTCCGCTTAGGCGCCGCAAGACTGGGAGGCGGGAGAAGTGAAGTGGCCACGGTGTGCTCGGGGAGGAGGCAGGGCAGGGGTGAGCTGGGGCAGGGAGTTCCTCTGCATGCCCCCACCCCTACTTGCTGCAGGCAGCCCTCCCTGCGCTTCCCTGCCCCAGCTCCCTCTGCCTAAATGCCGGCGGCAATCGGGGCGGCTGAAGATCCGGTCGCTGCAGTCACTGCCGAAGAAAATGGCGCCCCCCAAATCCTAGCGCCCTAGGCGTCCGCCTACGTCGCCTAAATGGTAGTACCGGCCCTGTTTGTACCCACTCATCACTACAAATGTGTTCAACTCCTGAGGCTCCCTCAGGCTAGTGGCTGCTGGAGTCGCTTACAGCAGGGCCTTGTGAGTGCGAAATGCTGCCCGCTCAGAGGAGCATTTTACACCCCTTGGTTCCGGGGGATGTGGCAGCACAAAGAGCCAGGTGGGGGAATTGGCCCACAGTCATACACTGAGCCTCCCTTACTGGTATGGGCCCCTCACCCCAGAGCAGACCCTCGCAGTGCCAGGAGGCTCTGTGCTGCAGGTCAGGCTAAAGGGGTCTGGGCAGGGCTGTGTGGAGGGCCGAGGAGTGGAGTAGCAGAGGGCTGCAGGTCAGGAGCCTGGGGCAGTGGCTGAGCTGGATGGGGGTTGGGGCGAGCACAGCAGTGCAGAGCCTGCTCAGGCAGTCCTGGCCTGGCCAGTGCCCTCGGCCCTCCCTTTCACATGCACTAAAACAACAAATGAGGAGACCTAGAAAAGAGAAAACTGAAGGGAGGCTTCCTCGGTCTCTGTGGCCACCTGTCCTTGTGCAGGGAGAAGCTATTCTCCAACTACAGGCTGGCGGTGTTGGAACCACATAGCTCCCACATGGCTGTGCGGGGCTGGTCATTACAAGGAGCCTGCGCTTCCTGTAGGGATAAAAGCCTATCGGCCCACATCTCACACACCCACCCAGCTTGAGTGCCCCATGAAAAGGGGGAATTGTCCCCCAGCTTGCTGGGATCACGTCCTGCCTGCAGGATCCCTGCTCAGCCAAGGACAGTTCTGCTGACTTAAGGCTTCCAGATAATGATTCACGGGCTGTGTGCCTTGGCACTAGGGAGTTGGGTGGGGGAGTTTTGGGGAGTGCCTGCCCTGCTCCTGCAGTTGAATTAATCTCACAAGGGGGCTGGGCTGCCTACCAACTTTAGCTTGGAGTCTGTCCTCTGCTATGGTGCTGGGGTGTCTGGCTGTGGGGTCTGGCTGGGCCCCACTGGACTGTAGGTGTTTATATGGCTCTAGCACTGTAGGAGGCTGCAGTGTCAGCTTTCTAATTAACTGCTGGGCTCTTAGCTATTACTCCAAACATCTCCTACTCCCAGTGCCCCCCATTTTCCCCTTTTCACACACCAGTGCCTGCACATCTCCCTGTCTGTCTCATCCCCTCCCACTCACAGGGGGACTCAGAAGCTCTCTTGCTCCCACCCACCCTTCTTTTGCATGGTGCCCTTTCAAGTGGGACAGCTGGAGTGGTGGGAAGGCCCAGACTCTATGCCAGCTGGTCAGTGGCAGCTCAGCTCTCCCCACTCCCCAGGGAGATTAGCTGAGGTCCATGCACTGTATGGTACATGGGTCTTTTGGGTCAGACCTTCAACCCTATGTGGCCATCTCTGCACGGTTATTAAGAGCCTGGGGCACTTCTCCAGAGCTAGGCTTTCCCACCCGCACCCTTGCTTAAATCTTCCCCTTCCTGCCCCTCTAGTGTGCAGCATGCTGTGTTCCTGCTGACCTCCGCCCTCCACGCCCGATGCGTTGTGGACAGTCCGTACAGCGCGCTGGGCTTCTGTGCTGTAGATGGCTATAGTGACGGAACGAACTGAACCCCGGAGCAGAGTGAGACACAGGAGGGAGCCTAGGACTGTTTTATAGAATTTTATTTTCAAATCTGGGGCTTTCATGGTACAATTTTACACGGCCAGGGACGGAGCCCGTGGGCCTCTCCACTCCCTGCCAACAAACTGGGCAAAGGAGAGGAGAGGAGACAACCAACCCACCAGAGGATGCGCTCCGCAGCCGAGGCCACAGCAGTACAATCCGCAGAGTCACTAGCTAAGCACAGCTTCCAAAGATGGAGGGGGGTCTCCCCTCCCCAGAACATTCTCAGCTGCAAGGCAGCAGGTTGTAGTGGCACGGGAAAGGCCAGCAAGGCCTGGCACAAGGCTAATATCATTGCTGCTCTCTTTTTTTTGGCACATGTCACTAGCTCACCATTTGGCAGTTGTGTGAATTGCTGTCGTCTACAAAGAGTCAGAGGGAGGCACCTGCGGGCTTGAGCAGGATGCTGCCCTCCTCCCCGAAGTCGCAAGCTGGCTAGTGTTGGACAGGGCTGAAGATGGGGGCTGTGTTCACTCAGCAGTGCAGCCCGCGTGGAGAGCTCTGCATGGATGTTTCCTAGGGAGCTTTCGGGGGGTGCCGATGTAGTCCTCCACCCTAGGTGGCCGGCTGGAAAGCAGCAGCATTCTAAGAGTTAATGGCTATGGTCTCACAATCAACCTGCCCCACCCATATCAGCTAGCTCCAGCCCAGAGCTATATTGGCACCTGCCTCTCCTGAACACAGGGTTGTGATCTCCCACAGCCGTCCCTCACTGAACTAATGCTCCTTGAGTGTAAACAAACCGTTCATCCAACCAACCCCCTCCAGAAAAACAATTCCACAAAAAATCGCGTTCCATTCAAAACCCAATTACAAGCCAACCCAACCAGCTTTTTGGTGATAAGAAGTAGCCCAGATCCCCATGGACTCACAACAGGATGGAAGGTACAAACAGCATTTGAAGAAAGATGCAGTTGTAGAAATCAGTGTAACAAACAGAGCTCTAGGTCCTGGTTATATACAGCCTGAAAAAACAGTGTAAACAAGATTGTTCCTGAAAGGAACATGGCGCTGAGAAGGCGCCACAGGGTGACCAGCACAGATGGGGAGTCTGCATTCCCCAGCGTTGTCAGAACCTGCTCTTTCAAGACAGAAGGCCAATATCGTGGCCTGTGCTTTCTGCTCCACTGCACATTAGAGCTTCATTTCTGTAAACAAGTAGGTGTGTAACCCTCTTGCCCACCCGCCCATCTCTGGGGGGACTGCAGCACGCTGCCCTGGTCTCCACGGCCAGTCGAGGTGAGTGAAAACGTGAGCTGCAATGCTGCAGTGGGCAGTACAACCTGGGCGGGTGCGGGGAGTTTCCGCCACTCCTAAAGGGCCTTGCTCACGTCAGACCCGGGCCACGAGGCAGCTCTGATCAATTGCTTCCACGGCAGAAGTTCTCGTCCTCCTGCGCACACTTCGCTCAGGCTGCAGGCTGGAAGGTCACAAGGCCCTTTGCACTAGCTGCCAACTGTGGCATGTATTTGAGAATACAGTTTTTAATCACCATTAACATTTCCAAGGCTCCTGCTGGTGGCGGCATGGGCAGTGCCAGGGCGGCCAGATCTCAGAGGATGCAAACTACCTTCCATCCTGTTTGCACAATCACTGGAAAAACTTTCCTTGTGTAAACATTACATAATTTGAGTCAACATTACGCTAACGTGTTCTATGGTAATAAGGCAGTAAATAGGGTGTCATTACTCTGTAAGTAGGTGATAACCAGAGCAAGACACACGAGGCCACTGAGGGCTGCAGCCTGGAGAGAGAGACAGATAACACCCCACGCTCACTTTAGTAAACACATTGCTTTTGACAATCAAAATGGACTGCATTGGTGGTTGAGAGGGTATAGCCAGGCACAGACTGTTACCCATGGCAGGGGGAGGTAATGCCTGTGCCTCTGGGGAAAACAGCAGCAATACACCAGTTAAAGAGGGCTGGGGGGGGGGGTTGGCAAACTTTCTTTTACTTCCATTTTCATGTCGGGTTCAATAAGCAAAAATCCAGCCTATAAAATGACAGGGCTCATGAGGGACTCCTTGGGATAATCAAAGTCCCCAGCCCCTTTGATGTGGGGAGGAAGGATAAGCCGTCAGGGTGGCTTAAATGTCAAACTACAGTGTGTTGAAAACAGCTTCCCTCTCCCTCTCGACATTCAGGACATTCTGAGCTGCGGGCCTTTGCAGCAGACAGGGCAGCTCTCACTGCTGCCAGGGGAGCGTTGGGATGGCGGGGAGGGGTGCACACAGTGGTGGGCTGGAGCCGGTTCCCACAGGTTCCCAAGAACTGGTTGCTAAAATTAGACCTCCGTGGAGAACCGGTTGTTAAAGGGCCAGGGAGTGGGCAAAGAACTCCAGTCCGCGGGCCGGACCACCCTGTCAGGATTCCCAGCTGGGGAGGCTGAAGCTCCCCCGGGCCTTCCCCTGCTTCCCCCCAGCTGCAGCATGGCCAGCCGCCGGCATCAGCTGGGCAGCTCAGCTGAGCTCCGGAGTCATCCTGCTGCTTTGAGCTGCCGGCAAGGTAAGCGGGGAGGGGGCTGCAAGCTCTAGGGCAAGTGGGGCAATTTGCCCCAGGCCCTGCAGGGGCCCCCAGCCCCACAAGTATGCCTCCTCCTGCCCCGGCCCCTCCCCTGCTCCCCTCCCCTTAAATCAGAACTTTTTATAGGGAACCGGTTGTTAAGATTTTAGCAGCTCATCACTGGGTGCACATGTGTGGACATGCACATGGAGCCACCTGGGTATAAGCTCACTACGACCCTATTACTGGAATCTGTGCCCGACGGAAGTGCAGCCTGCAGTACAGGCCAAGGGAGATGCTGGCTCCTGTGTGCTAGGGACTGATGTGTAAAATGGAGATAAGAGGCTGCTCCTCTATTGCAACAATGGTGCCCTGACCAGTGCCCTCCAGCCATGCTCCCTGGCTGGCTGGGACCATCTCAGAGCTACTCCCCTTAGGCCACTTGGTGCTAACCTGGGACTTGGGGAATTGCCCACTCTTGGAGACAGCACAGGAGAAATCTCCCCACTCCCCTGCAGAGCACCCAGGTCTAGCTCCCATGGAGAGTGGTGTCTAGGCTCTCTCCCTGAGCCAATCTGTAACTCTGAGGCTCCTGGGGTGGGGTTTGCTCCAGTCAATATTAGGAAAAAAAGAGGACACTGCACACATGATGGTGGCTAAAAAAAATCAGTGTTCCCCTCCGTCCTCCCTGCTGAGAGGGGCCCACTGGGGACTCGGGCCTTTGGAGATGGACACTCGGGGAGAGGCCCAGAGCGTAGGCGCCTTTGGAAGGCTTCTCAGAGGCTTGTTTCACTCGGCAGGAGCTCTCACAGATCAGCTTTGCCTTCCTGTGTTCTAACCCTACGAACTCGGCAGGCTTTCCCACTCTGCCCGTTTCGAGCAATGGCTGTGTGATGCAACACAGCTCTAACACAAGCATGGGCTTCTACCCAGCACAAAACCTCAGTCCAGCTGGGCACAATTGGCAGCCTCTGCTCAGCACTCAGACAGTAGGAGACTCCTCCTGAGAACTGAAATGCATTGATGAGCTACAGCATATGCAGGACTAGAAAATCCAGGCTGCTGGGAGAGAGTGGGACTGGCCCTGGGAGCAGCAGGACAGGGGGGATGGCAGGGCTGTGGAGGCAGCGGGGCCGGAATAGCAGGGAGTACTGCAGGTCAGGACACAACACAAAGGGAAGCCTGGAGAAAGCCGCTCCCTGGGCTCTGGGCTTCCACACGCACAGCCCCACTGTGGAAAGGCCAGCAGCAGCCCCTCTAGTCACAGCTGGGACTCGCTGTCAAGACAAACACTGTCAGCATCACAGCAACGGGAACAGAACATTCCGTAAAAATAACCATAGAAATTCTCTTCTCTCTGATTACAAAGATACAAAATGTATAAAACCCTCCCCAGCCCCATCTCCTGTGGCCACCCCCACCCCACTCTCTCTCTCTCTCTCTCTCTCTCTCACACACACACACACACACAGTGTAGAAATGGTTCAGAAAGGAAGATTTCGGTCTGTTTGCTTTTGATATGTAACCAGCGGCACCAGCCTGGGTTTGCTCACGGTGTAGTACTTCTCCCCACCTCTGGGGTTGCCCTGTTGAGCAGGCGATTGGTCAGTGCAGCTCCATTCTGGTGCAGAGGTACCTGAGACCCTTTCCTCCCAGAGATGGTTTGCCTAACTCTCCCCTCCACGAGTTCTCCAGAACCAATGGGTGGGGAGGGCGAGGTAGATTTGGGCCTCTGACCACCATCATCAGTTCTTTTCTTGTAGGCGCCTGGCACCCAGGGACTCCAAACCTCTGCTGAAAGTGTCTGGCCAGGCGATCATCCCTGCTTCTTCCTTCGCTCTCGCCGCAGCTCGGGCCCCTCAGGAATGACCTTCACTTCTCGTTATTCTTCTCAGGGAAAAGGAAACAAAATTAACAAATGTAGCCTCTGGTGCCTTACTACCCAGGCCCAAGTGACACTCCCTGGGCTCTCCCTGCTTGGCCAGGGGCTTGGGAAAGCATCATGCTCACCTCCTGGTGCAATAAATAATGTTAATGATGAGGGCAGGGTCTGGCTGTGGCTCCCAGAAAAATGGCCAGGCCAGGCACATATAAGAAACAGAATACAGATCTTTTCCCTTGGCCATACCTATTCACCCAAGTGCCTGTGCCATGTACAGCTGAAGGCAACAGACAGATCTGTACCCTGCCATGCATTCTAAAAAGCATAGCTCAGAGCCACTTCCCCTCCGTCAGTACCCAGCAGGTGTGCCGGGATGGATGCTGAGCCCCAGAGGAGCATAGGGGTACCCCGTGGGACAGCTGCCCCTTTAGAGATGTTAGCACTTCCACCCATTGTACCGGTGTGACAGTGTCCTACAGAGCGTCACAACCAGTAAGTACTTTTAGGGCCTAGTTTCATCCTATGGGAGTTGATCCCGTTTCTCCAGGAGGCTTTGTGCTTTCAGATCCCATACTCCAGGTGGTAATACTCGGTTGCTCTTTCGTTTGTTTGGTAACTAAGTGGCTAGAAGATACAAACTATCCTCTGGCTATCTCACAGCATGGCCTGGACTGACTCGAAAGCTGCCCTGGAGAAGGAGAAATACTTACTCTGAATCTGGCGACAGCTCAGAGATACTGTGGGATGTAGCAGAGAGAGGTGGTGACGGGCACAGCACAGAGGGCGTTGAGGAAGTCTGCACAGCAGAAGGAGTTGCTGTGGTCTGTGGGCCAGAGGGAGTACTGGAGGATTGCACAGAGGACAGGACAGAAGAATTAAAAGAAGCAAGGATGGAAGAAAGGATATCTAATTGCTCAGTGGAAGGATGTCGGCTAGGGATTGCTTCCAGATTTTCCCTAGAAGGTTGTCTCCTAGACAGAGGTTCTAGATTTTCTCTAGAAGGAAGCCTTCTAGAAAGTGGTTCTAGATTTTCTCTGGATGGCTGTCTTCTAGAAAGAAACTCCAGATTTTCCCGTGATGGATGCCTACTAGGCACTGTATCCAGATGCTCTCTGGAATTAGATCGTCTGGATAAAAAGTCCAACTGCTCTCTTGAAGTTTGTCTAGCTAATGCTAGCTGGTCCCTTGAAGGCTGTCTTCCTGAAAGCAGGTCCAATTGTTCTCGAGAAATGTCTCGACTCAGTAAAGTGTCCATTCGATCTCTAGATACTTGCCTGTTAGGCAAAGTGTTGAGCCACTCTCTAGAGACCTCTCTGACTGGCCCACAGTCTAGTAGTTCTCTTGACCCAAATCGACTGGGTAAAGTATCTAGATGGTCTCTAGAACCCTGCTTCCTGGGTAGTGTATTCCCATGATCTTTCTGATCAGGCTTGGAAGCTAATGTATCTAGGTCTTCTCTAGACGCATGCCTGCTGGGTATATTTTCCAGATGTTCTCTAGACCCATGCCTACTAGGGATAGTGTCCAATTGTTCCCTTGATCCAGGCCTGTTGAGAATGGTGTCCAGTTCCTCCCTGGACCCATGCCTGCTGCGTACAGCTTCCAAGTATTCCCCAGCGTCGTTCCTACTCAGCTGTTCTCTGGACATCTGCCTTCTCATCAGCATGTCGAGTTGCTCCCGGGAAGAGTACCGGCTAGCTGGCTGAGAGAGGCTACCTGCACCAGAGTAGATTCTGCCATAAGAGGCAGCAGGAACAGCCCTGTGACCCAGGGTGGATGTTTTGTACCAGGAAAGCTCGTTGGTCATTCTGCCAACGGATGGTAAGCCTTGCAGAGCTGGAGGGTACTGGAGGCGATTCTTCAAAATCCCTGTGCAGACAGAAACAAAGTAGAAAGTGAAGAGAATCTCCGTGACAGTGCAAACAACTCTCCTCACTCTCTGCAAGAAAGCAAGGACAAAGAACTCGGCTTGGCAGCTTGGGCGGCCCTGCCCCTCCCCAAGATCACCCCAGGATGGAGGAAACTGCCACCTGTGTTGGCATGTTGCAAAGCTTTCAAGATCACAACACCCTGTGGCCCAGCACCACCTCACCTCCACAATGGACGCATGTCCCAGTTTACTAGACATGAGGAGAAGCCACTCCTGTCAGTGGCTTGCCTGTAAGAGTGCGGCACTCTTGGCTTAAAGCAGCAGAGGGGACATTACCAAGACCACCTCCCATTCCGTCCCTCGGCAACACGTAGGGGAAGTTATAGCTCCAGTTCAGCCAAGGGAAATTTCCCCCTTGTCTCCGTTCCTTACACGTTCTCTCTCTCCGACAGGCTCTAGCCTCACTTTCTGACTACGGGTGGATGGCCAGCCTAGCACACTGTCAGGGAGATGCTGGGCGTGCCAGGCAGGGGCACGGGGAGACTCTGGGGGTGCAGCCAGTGGGACACTCTGCCGGCTGGCAGCTGGATATATGTCCACCCAGGGAGCACTAGGCTGGCTGCTCTGAGGCTAGTTACCTTTCCTCTGGCGCTGGGTCTGGGTGAGGGAGTTCTCATCCCCGCTGGTCAGGGCCAGGTCTGGCTGGTTGTTGTTGGCAGCATCCTTGTTGATGTCAAAGCCCAGCTTCCGCTCAGACCCCCATTTCTGCAGAGAGCAGGGGTGAACCTCACATTCGCCCAGTGCTGGCCAATAGGACATCAGGTCATTGCCATCCACATCTGGAGAAGAACAGTGCAACATATCGGGGGAGGGGGGAGAGGAATCAGAGTTATTCCCAGCTGTGAACGGAGCAGGGCCTGCTATGACACTCACTGGGATAAGGTCCCAAGGGCTGCTTGACCACTAGTAACGTGCTGTGGGGCTTGCAGGAGCAGAACCAGCAGATGGGAGGGATGAGGCGCTTTCCCTGCCTCTGCTGGAGTCACCACATCTCCCGGTGGTACTAACCTCTCCCTGCCAGCAGGGACTGCTCCCAGGACCTCCCAAGCAGCGCTTTGCCTTTGGGAGGCCTTGCATCACATCAGACAGCAGCTACATCAGAAACACGCCCTGCGGGAGGAGACCTTCAGCTTGGTCTCCCCATGCTCCCTCCCTCCCAAGCTGCTTAGCCCCAGGCAGCCACAATGGCTCCCAGGCGGGCCCCCGGCCTGTGGCAGGGCTCTTGCATGGTACTTGCCTTTGGGAGTGGTGCTGGTGGGGTTGGTGAGGAGCCGCTCGCTGTGCGCTGCCCGTTTGAACTGGCGCTGGAACCGGCCTCGGAGGCGTACGTTCTCCTCGCTCTCCGACGACGGGATGGAAAGGCTGCGCTCCTCATCCAGGGAGAGGTCACTGTCTGAGTCAGAGTCTTGGTCTGTCAGGGCACACGCAGGGTGGAAGCGGTGGGGATGGGGGCAATCGGATGGCTTTTGAGCAGGGCAGGGAGGGAAGGGATCTTGGTTTCTGGGTTTTGCCTGCTAGCGTCCCGGGGTTATATCCCCCAGTCTAGCACTCCTCTGGCACAAAACACAGACCCCGTGTTTGGACATTCCCAGGCCAGGCCAGGGCCCCAGCCCCCCGAGGGGCCTGTGCTGTTGTTTTCACCCTGGGAAACTAATTGGCCCAAGGGGGGCACTGGGCACTCCCTCCTCCCCCCCAGGCTGAGCATACTCAGGAGTCGGAGTGACGCTGCTGGGAGTGGCAGGTGCTCAGTGTGCAAAGGTGCAGCAAGAAACTATCACCTCAAAGGCTGCTCACTAATGTGGGAAATGCCACTTGCTAGGGCAGCTTCTAGGCGGCACTGAGCCTTCTCACGTCCGCGGGCAGGTCCCAGGGGTGAGCTGGCTGGGTCTCAGCCTTACCTCCCCCTGCATCACGGTGAAACATGGCCACATCGAGGTCCGTGGGGCCGGTGTGACCAAGCAGGCTGTGATCCAGAGCTGAGCCCTGACGAGCCATCACATTCTCTCTGAAACACACACGGCAAAAACGCTCAGACCCCAATTCCTCACCTGGCAGCATCTGTCCCTGTCCTGGGGTAACGGAGGGCTCTCCTCTCACCTCCCATATCATATCTGTGCCTGGCAGAGAGGTCAACACATGGGCAGAGCCCTGGGACAGGGCAGGGAAGGGACTGGAACAGCAAGGAATGCTGCAGGGCAGGAGAGGAGGGCATTGGCAGAGCTATGGAGAGCTCAGGACTGGAGTAGCAGGGGGCTGTAGTGGGTCAGGAGTGGGGGGCACCGGCAGAGCTGTGTAGAGCTCAGGACTGGAGCAGCAGACAGGCCCATTATGGGTCAGGTGTGGGGGGCACCGGCAGAGCTGTGGAGAGCTCAGAACTGGAGCAGCAGGCAGGCCCGTTATGGGTCAGGCGTGGGGGGCACCGGCAGAGCTGTGAAGAGCTCAGGACTGGAGCAGCAGGCAGGCCCGTTATGGGTCAGGCGTGGGGGGCACCGGCAGAGCTGTGGAGAGTTCAGGACTGGAGTAGCAGGGGTCTGTGGTGGGTCAGGAGTGATGCAAGCCAGCAGAGCTGAGTGTGGCGACTCAGGATTGAAGGTCATAGCAGAGGAGGCATAGGTAGCAATGGTCCAGAAGGGCCAAGAGGTAACACCTGCATCTCCAGAAGAAGGCAATGCCCTCCCCATTCCATGGTGGGCCCCACTCCCATCCCGCTCCACGTCTGTAATTTCTCAGCTGTGGCCATGTGGGCCAGCCTCCCCCTCTGGCTGCTTCCTACCTGAGGTAGCCCCTCTGGCTGGAATGGGTGCGGGCTGAGCGCACGCTGCTGACTGAGGAGATGGTGGAGGCCCCCAGGGTGATGCGAATGAGGCCGCTCTCCTCAAACAGGGCCGTGTTATTATAGGCGTTGGGGCCCTGGCGAGGAAGAGACACGTGGAGAATTTGTTAGGAAGACTGCAGCAGCTGGGGCTCGAGATTCTCTCTCTGCCCGGCCCAACACTGTAAAGGGCGGGGGTGGCCTGTGTCCGTTCAGGAGTTTCCAGCCTCAGGCACCGCAAAGAGGTTCTCTTCCTTCACTGGTGAGGGTCCCACCAGCCTCCCCGTGGGGCACGGAGTTCCCAGGGACATGACAGTACATGAATTCAGACATGGGCTGTGGGGCTAGGACCTGGCCACGGGGTGGCTGTCTGGCTGAAGTCTTTCCCACTGACCTTCTGGAGCAGGACAGCAAGGACCAGTTAACCTGCATGCTCGGTGGGGAGGGTGGGCCCAGGGAGGGATTCCCTCTCAGGCAGAGTGCAGGCTCAGGGACGGAGAAGGCTCTTGTCTTTGGGCTCGCTCACTGGGGCAGTGCTCGTCCATACCCACCTGCGCAGCTCTAGCTGCCTCCTCGCCCTGACTCTTCTTGCCAAGACAGGCCAGTTTCCAGGCCTCCTGCACCTCTTCATTCAGGACGCAGAACAGAACCAACACGGCCAGGCCCTGTGAGGGAGGGGAAGAGAGGCTGTGAGCCTGAGTGGGGAGGGCAGGGAAGCACTCAGCACAGCCGGGAGCCCACACTTCCACTCTTCCTGGCAACGGGGCAGTGCTTTGGCCATTCGGGAGTGTGCTAACGGAGTCAGTCAGCTCTCCTCGATCGCACTGCCTGGCCCTGCATCCAGCTACTTGCGTTTCAGTCAGTCACGTTCACACTGCACCCGGGCCTCCAGCATAGCGCAGAGTGCTGCATCTGGACCCCTGACAGGGCAGCAGGGCCACAGAGCGGAGGCATTTCTGTGCTCACCAGACTCATGACTCCATTAGCCTCTAGAAGAGGAAGGGGACAAGCGGCTGCCCCTTGGAGAGTGCTTCCTGCTGGCCAAATTCATTGTGGGACTCTGGGGGAAGGGGACGGGAACAGTGCCTGCCATGCTATCCCACCTGACGCATGAGGCCCAGCAGTGGTAGAACCATTTTCTTCCCCCAGGAACCGGCGTGTCTGCTCTGGGGTACAATTGCTGGACACTGACAGAGCTTTGGGCCACAGACAGTTACTAACATGAATAGGCTCCAGCCAGCACAATGACTCAGTGCTAGGAGCTTGGCCTCCCAAGATTGGTCTCGCTGCTCTCTGGGCCACCAGAGACTTACAAGGGGGGCCTGCTCGCTGCAAGCTCCTGGGCCCAGTGGCATGGATGGGGAGAGAGGCTGCTCAAGGGTGATGGGGTCAGTGGAAGAGGAAAACTGAAACTGGGGTTGTCTGGGCAGCTCTGATGCTGTGCTGTGCACACAGTGACTAGGGAGCAGTCTGAAGGCACATGACAGCAGTTCCAGGCCCACTGGGGTCACAGTGACAGCAAGGCCTTGGCTTTGGAGGTGGTGGGGGATAACTGGCTATCCAGAGAAAGCTTAGGATGGGGTAGCTCAGACAGTGGGTGTTGGTGGCTGTTAGCTTTCCCCTGCATGCAGTTCTCAGCAGCCCTTGTGCATCCACTTCAAACATAGGCCCAACTCTTTGCCGATCCATTTTATGACAGCAGAAAACTCCTCTGAAGATGGTCATTATTATCCCATGATGTCCCAGAGCAGGGCTGCCTCAGAAGGGGTATCATTAAATCATAATAACCAACTCGGGCTTACAACTGAAGTCTCTTCTTGGTGCAGCGGGTCTCTGTTCCTCTACAGCAGTGGTTTTAGCCTATCATAGAATCATAGATAGGCTGGAAGGGACCACAAGAGATCATGTAATCCAACCCCCTGCTCAAAGCAGGACCAATCCCCAAATGGCTCCCTCAAGGATTGAATTCACAACCCTGGGTTTAGCAGGCCAATGCTCAAACCACTGAGCTATCCCTCCCCTCCCCATGTGTAAGGGGGTCCATGAAAGGTGGTCATTAACACAGAACAGTGGCTTTCAACCTGTGGTCTGCAGACCCCTGGGGGTTCACAGACTGTCTGAGATTTCCAAAGGGGTCCTCACCTCCATTCGAAATTTTTTAGGGGTCCACAAATGAAAAAAGGTTGAAAACCCCTGAGCTAGGCTACAGAATTAGCAGGCGAACATGGACAATGACCACTAGAGGGAGCAGTCAGTTCATGAGTGAGCGGAGCAGCAGGAGGGGGCCTGAAATCAGGAGCTCCAGGGCAGCACAGGGCTTTAGCTAAAGGAAGCCAGAATGTCTGGCGGATTAGTGAGCAGAGAAGGAGAGTGACAGAATGGAAGGGCACAGTCACTGCTGGAGGGCAGCTGCTCTAAGGGAACACCTCTGTCTGTGTAATGCTCCTAACAAAGGGAGGCTCGGTGGGACAGCTCTTGAGTGCCAAACCCACAGGGTGACTGGCCAGGGGGAAGCTCGAGGTGCTGAGGGGTTAGTGTCTGCCATGTGTTTGAAGTGTGCACCAACCTCAGCTTGTCTCTGTGCCATACATACCAGAGAGGCATGAACAGCTACTGTGTGTGTGCGTGCACATGAGAGAGAGCAAGCCCATCAGCAGGTGTGTTAGTGTGTGTGTGCATGCACATGCGTGTGAGTGGCAGAGCCCATCAGCAGGTGTGTCAGTGTGTGTGTGCATGCACATGCGTGTGAGTGGCAGAGCCCATCAGCAGGTGTGTCAGTGTGTGCGCATACACATGCGTGTGAGTGGCAGAGCCCATCAGCAGGTGTGTCAGTGTGTGCACGCGCACATGCGTGTGAGTGGCAGAGCCCATCAGCAGGTGGGGATTTGAGATGTTTGGAAGAATCTGTTTTGTGTTGCTTTCCTAAGATAAACCTGCTTGCTGAGTAAAAGCTCAATGTACAGCAGTGCTTGAAGTGGAAAGAACAAAACATGGGAGCTGCTGTAGTACTGCAAGGCAGGTCTGAGCTGGGGAGGAATGCATGGGGGAGCTGGAGAGAGGGGGAGCTCCAGGGCTGGGCCGGGCCATGGAGCCGAGCACAGGGGAGCTGGAGAACAGGGGAGCTCCAGAGCAGGGCTGGACCATGGAGCTAAGCACAGGGGAGCTGAGGAGCAGGGGAGCTCCAGGAAGGCTCCAGGGCTGGGCTGGACCATGGAGCAGAGCACAGGGGAGCTGGAGAGCAGGGGAGTTCCAGGAAGGCTCCAGGGCTGGGCTGGGCCATGGAGCCGAGCACAGGGGAGCTGGAGAGCGGGGGAGCTCCAGGAAGGCTCTAGGGCTGGGCTGGGCCACGGAGCTGGGCACAGGGGAGCTGGAGAGCAGGGGAGCTCCAGGAAGGCTCCAGGGCCGGGCTGGGCCATGGAGCAGAGCACAGGGGAGCTGGGGAGCAGGGGAGCTCCAGGAAGGCTCCAGGGCTGGGCTGGGCTGGGCCATGGAGCAGAACACAGGGGAGCTGGAGAGCTGGGGAGGTCCAGGAAGGCTCCAGGGCCGGGCTGGGCCACGGAGCTGAGCACAGGGGAGCTGGAGAGGGTCTCATGGGGGAGCTGGAGGAAGCACAGGTGAACGCTGCAGAGTGGGTGCCACCAGACCCCAGCTCACTGTTTCCCATCTTTCCTGCGCTCCTCTTGTCTGTCTTGTTTCCCTTTAACCTGCCTTTCCATTGTTTACATTTTCCCATCACTGCTCCTTGTCCAAAGGCACCAGTGAGAGATGCTCCCGAGGGGAGGGGCAGAGCTCCTGCTTGGCCTCCCGATGGGCAGGCTGGATGGAGAGTTACCTGGAGACTGCAGAGGACAGTGTGGAGGTAGTGGAAAGCCAGGACACTGTTGTTGACAGCCAAGAGGCCAAAGAGCCAGGTAGTGCTAATAACTAGAAGCAGAACAAAGGAGCTTCGCAGCGTCATGCTGGAGAGAGAGAGACAGGCAGACAGATACACACACACACACACAGAGACAGGGACGCAGAGGTTAGAATCTCTTGTTAATCTACAGTCTATCACTCAGAGACAGAGACAGAGGGGAAGTACACTCCTGTCCTGAGCCACCAGCTCCCCACTCCGCGCGCCAGCACCACAGTGGGACAATACACTCCCTGCAGCACGTCTCCAGCTCGTGGGCCCACACCCAGTCTGGACAGATCCCTACAAGCTGAGCACTGACAAAGCACGTAGGAAGACACAGCCCCAGCCCCAAGGAGCTTCTCTTCTGGATGAGACAGACAGGACGGTTCAGACACGGTATCCCCAGGGTGACCATTTGGGCTCAGGGGAGGCTCAAGGGATGGCTTGGAAGAAAGCAGTGAAGGCATGAGCGGAGAAGATGCAAAAGGGGCATTTAGGAGGGCTGGGAAGAGCGTAGGCAGCAAGATGGGGAGAAAGAGAAACAAGCACAGAGATGGAGGCTGGAACGGAGCCCTGGATACAAGGACAGGAAGCAGGAATGGAAATGGCAGCTGATGGGGAGCCAGTGATAGGGTTTGAGCAGGGGACTTACATGGGCAGAGCAGTGGGAGAGGAAGCACCTTTCAGCAGAGGGCAGATGGACGGACTGGAGAGGAATAAGGTGAGATGTGGGGGCCTGACAGGAAGAGGCTGTGGGAGTGGGGATAAGAGGAAAGGACGGATGTTAGAGAAGCGACTGATATTGGCAACAGAAGCAGTAGTGGAAAGCGACTTCAAGGCTGAATCCGGGTAACAGGGAGGCCAGGCAGATTTTGACAGTGATGGACAAGGGGATGGCTTGTGGGGAAGGGAGAGAAGTTCAGATACTTGTGCCAGGGATCAGAGCAGCAGACCCTCCACTGGGATCCTGGCCAATCAATACTCACAGAACCGATTTCTTCTTGGTCTCCTTCTGACCTGGGGAACATGACATCTTGGCCACCAGCAGGAACATCACCCCATTCATCTGAAAGCACAGAGAGTGGTTAGAAGCTGCTCTGCTGCTCCTACACGGAGGTTCTCTCTCTCTCCAGTCCTGCCATCTCGATCATGTGCCTCCACAAGCTCCTGTACCCGGGAAGCTGAACTCTGTGCAGACCCAGGCTCGTCCACCTCCTCCTCTGTCTGCTCTACACAAGCCCCACTTCTCTGGGCTACATACTTCCGCCTGGGCTTGGCGACATGTGACAAGAAAGGAAGCCCCGGGCGGGGCGGGGGGGGGAGAGAGCACAGGAGAAAGGAGCAAAGCTCAAGGGATAGAGAAAATATAAATGGAGGAGGGAAAGCAATGAGAAGAGGAAGAGGCATCAGAAACCAGGGGAAGGTAAGCAGAAGGCAAGGGCAGCAAACACATGGAGTGCAAAGAAGGGGAGGCCATGGGGGGGTGGGCCGGGACACGATATAAACACGAGAGGAGTTTACCACAATGACGACCGTAATGGGGCCTGCAAAGCTCCAGACCAGCTTATCGTGGATAGAAATCCAGCAGAAATCTGGATTCCCATAGCCCTCTGGGTCCAAGCCAACAGCCAGTCCTGAGGGGAGAAAAGGGAAAGGTCAATTCCATGACACAGCCACCTAGGAGACAGTGGGGTCACTTTGCACTTCCACTATGGCCTCTTCCACCAGAGGATCTCAAAGCAGAGACCAAACATTGGTCAATGCAGCCTCAAAACGCTCCTTGGAGAGCAGTATCATTGTCCTCATTTACAGATGGGGAAGACTGCAGTATAGGGAAGAAATGACTTGCCCCAGGCCACAACAGAGAGCTGGGGCAGAACCAGGGACAGAACCCATGTCTACTTACTCCCCGTCCAGTGCTCCTCCTTCCCCTCGGTTCCTGCCAGTGCCTCTGGCCAAGTTGCCATAGCAATGGAAATATCTAGCAATGGCTAAGCTGTCTCTCCTGCTTTGTGAGGTCTGTGTCCTATGCCTCGAGATGTCCATCTCAGCAGAGCCTCACAGCAGGGCATTTGCTGCCAAGAACACATGCCCCCAGTGGTGATGAACCTTGGGAAATGGATCGAGATGAATTGCCAAAGAACATTTGCATCTCATGCTATGAATCCTAGAAGGGCAGGAGCTTCATGGCCATCAGGCCAGAAAGGGTGAGAAGCCTTGTAGGTTCTTCTGAAAGAGTGAGACCCTGGCCTGTAAACCCCACAGACATTTCACACCAGAAAACTACAGCACACCCTCTGCTGTGGTATCTACCACGTCAAACACTAGGAGTGGTATAAATGCATAGTGTCTTCATCACTGCCTTGTGTCTAGATAACTCCTGCACCATATTGTAGCTCACTGACTGTATCTCCATGGTCTAGAACAGGGATCGGCAACCTTTCAGAAGTGATGTGCCCGAGTCTTCATTTATTCACTCTAATTTAAAGGTTTCACGTGCCAGTCATACATTTTAACGTTTTTAGAAGTCTCTTTCTATAAGTCTATAATATATAACTAAACTATTATTGTATGTAAAGTAAATAAGGTTTTTAAAGTGTTTAAGAAGCTTCATTTAAATTAAATTAAAATGCAGAGCCCCCTGGACTGGTGGCCAGGACCTGGGCAGTGTGAGTGCCACTGAAAATCAGCTCGCGTGCCGCATTTGGCACCCGTGCCATAGGTTGCCTACCCCTGCTCTAGAATCTGTTGGCAGTGTTGCTCCTGGCTAGACCCATACAGCACAAACACACACACAGTGGCAAATATGGATGCCCACAGACATGCACATACATCCCCTCCACACCCATTCCCCCACCAGACACTCAGGCTGGACAATGCTCATGGAATCAGAAAGGAGACAAGTTCTGAGGCCCATGCACTGTTCCTTCAGCAGCTGGCATTGACCAAAGGGGGTTTCTGAGGCCAATGCCTTTGGCATCGCCCAAGGCCGAGCAGTTTCCATGTTGTAGCAAGCGTTATCCATTTCCTCCCTCCCTCAGAGCGGGAACCTGTCTTCCCAAGCATCTTTGCCCAGTGTGCGGTACCTACCGGTGATGATGGCAGGCACCCCCCAGCCAATGGCATAATAGAACCTCATGGCTCCGAAGTTGATGTTGCGGGCTTCGGTCTGCATGCGATAGATGTGGAGGCCCTGCACGAAGAGCCAGGCGAAGGTGGAGAGGAAGAAGTAGTGCAGCAGGATGGCAATCACAGTGCAGAGGAACTGAAAGGAGCAAATCACCACTCAAAGAGTGGACAGCCCCTCCAGCTGGGGAAGGGGAAAGGCCCTCCCTTGCCTGGCAATCTCCCTTGCTGCAGCAGAGTCAGTCCCAGAGCATTTCTGACATCCCCATTCTGCTCTACACACTGCAGGTAGCTGGCTTGTGGGATCCTGTACCTCTGCTGCATGCCCCTGACCTAAGCTGCTGATTCCCAACCTCCTAGAAAGGAGCTAGAAGTCTGGGTCCACAGTCAGTAATAAACCCTGGAACGACCCACCCCAAAGAGCCCACATTCAAACCAAGCAGCCTCATAACCCTGCTCATGTCCCTCTCCGACACACATGTCGCTATCCATTGGGTAGGTGGTTGAGTGATGCCTTCTGTTCTTCAGGGATGTGGGGAACACTCTGTCACTTCTGGGGCTTGAACCAAAGACCTAGCTCAGATCCAGGAGCTGCTCCATTGGTGCTACAGGAGACTCTCCAGTAGTCATCTCACTTCTGAGCTGGATGCACTACAGCCTCCAGGAATGAGAGCTCATCATCCCATCAGACATGGGCCTCTCCTGATTAGCAACAGCCTGTCCTAAGTTGCAACCAACTGCCCTGTGCCTGAGAGTTGGCACCACAACCTAACGCTATGGCTGGTGCCAGGGCCCTAAAAGGGGCTGGGATTCCATGGTGAGGAGCATGGTATGAAACGTAGAAAGAAAAGATTGGATTACATCGAAAAGAGAATTTAGGGGGAAGATTCCTCCCTGGGGGAATCTCCCACTTTTCCCCTATTAATCCCTATGAACCTGGGAGGTTGCGTCCTGCAGGATGATTCCAGTGCTCAGGTTGCTTTATGCAATACTCACAGGGCCATTATTTAAACTAGGTCAAATATGAAACACTGGAGACTAAACTAGCAAATCATTTACACTCCTGCTGCGTTCACCCAACAGTTCTGTTCTCCTGGGCCTCCTTTCTACCCTCTAGGTCTCCCCATCTGATGACTGGAGTACTGTGTCCAGTCTGGAGTACTGTGTCCAGTTTTGGGCCCCACAACAAGAAGGATGTGGAAAAATTGGAAAGAGTCCAGCACCGGGCAACAAAAATGATTAGGGGGCTCGAGCACATGACTTATCAGAAAAGGGTGAGGGAACTGGGATTGTTTAGTCTGCAGAAGAGAAGAATGAGGGGGGATTTGATAGCTGCTTTCAACTACCTGAAAGGGGGTTCCAAAGAGGATGGGTTTAGACTGTTCTCAGTGGAACCAGATGACAGAACAAGGAGTAATGGTCTCAAGTTGCAGTGGGGGAGGTTTAGGTTGGATATTAGGAAAAAAAATTTCACTAGGAGGGTGATGAAGCACTGGAATGGGTTACCAAGGGAGGTGGAATCTCCTTCCTTAGAGGTTTTTAAGGTCAGGCTTGAGGAAGCCCTGTCTGGGATGATTTAGTTGGGAATCAGTCCTGCTTTGAGCAGGGGGTTGGACTAGATGACCTCCTGAGAACCTTTCAACTCTGATATTCTATGATTCTATGATGCCATCCCACCTAGCTGCACTTAGGACTGTTTCCTCCTCCCCTTACCTGATTTTCAGTGCGGTTGATTCCCAAGAGGAAGAGCAGCTCGGAGAAAAAGAGGGTGACACATATGTTGGAGTGGATGCCCCGGGTGTTGGACTTGAGGCCTTTCAGACATGTCAGGAAGGAGAAGGTCAGCAGCAAGGCCACGAGAGAAAGAGACACCAAGGAATAGGTGACAATGGCCAGGGTCTCCAGGTCACCCTCCAGCTGCTGCAGATGGAAACCAAAGACAAAAGGCAGAATCAGGCAAGAAAGCATGAGCATGTGTTGGCTTCAAAGGTCTCTCCCTCTAACTGGGAATCAGATGGGAGAAACAGCCTGGGATTTTCTGCTACATTTCTGCAGTGGGCACTGTCTGCACCTGTGTAACCCAGAGTTCTACCCTGAATATTCTGGTGCGTTTAGATCATGGTCACCACCGCATCAGGGGCTGCTCCATTCTGCTACTTGTCCATGGTGTGCCCAGCACAACCTCATGGAAATACATCCTCTTGTTCTGGTTTTCACCACTTGTGGTTCCGGCCTCCCCTCCCACCAGCCTTCCCGCTCCTTCCTCCCTTCTCTCCCACCTCTGCAGAGCTAGGGTTACCTCTCGGTGGGAGCTATCCATCAGCACCCCAAAGGTGCCAAACTGGGAACACTGGCAGCGCACATGCGTGGTGTTTCTGAACACGAGATCACAGTCCCTTGCTGTCCAGAAGCCGGAGGGATCAGTCCTGCAGCCGCAAGAGAACACAGAGCAATCTCAAAGGAATAGGCCTTCAAAATCACATCTCCTGTCAGGCCTTGGGAGGTCCGGGGGTGCATAGGTGAGGAGCATCAGCCTGCTCAGAGGTTCTTTGGCTGCCTAGACAGGTTCTCTACTCCTCCTAAGGTGGCAGGATGTAACAGGATATGTCCATGTTTGGATGCTGAAGAATCTACTCAATGCTGCCTGAAGTTGGTGACCTGCCCTCAGCAGTAAGGACAGTGCAATGTGCCAGAAGGCAGCACCTTGGCGGGCCAGTTCCACCCTCCCTGGTGATCCCCACCTCTGCCCTAGCAAGGGGGCTATGTGACAGAGCTTCGCCCCAGCACACAGCAGCAAGGACGGTTCAGGAGAGTCAGGGAACTAGTTAACGTCTCCAGTTTCTTTTACTAAGCCCCTTGAAAGCAGCAGCAGTGAATGGCCTTGGGGCTAGTAAGACTCTTGGGCTGGAGCACGGCGCAGACAGGCTGGGCACTTACTGGCTGGAATGATTCCACTGGACACAGAGGGGCTTGCTCCGGTTGGCTGTCTCCAGCAGGCGGAACTCCAGCACCAGGGGTGTGTCCAGAGTGCCCTGGACAAAGGTGTGGTTGCTGAACACGGACACGCTCACTATGGGGGAGTTCATGACGGGGTTCTTGGGCAGTCTGCAAGAGATGACAAGGGTCTTGTCACTGAGCCCATCAGCCACCCAACCAGTCAGACCCTTGTCAAAGAATGCCAGGGGGCTGACAAGGGCTGGGCTGACAGCCTGAAACACATCCACCTCCACAAGACAGGCTGCACACTGCCCACCCAGCCTCAGCCCTGCCTTAGGCCGTGGGGAGAGGGCAGTTCATCCTCTGTGGTTCATCCAGGCCTTGGCCTCTTAGAAGGCTGCCAACACAGGGGCCAAGCAGGGCCCGTTGTGAGAGTGGTTTCAGTGTTGCAGATACCAGCTCTGGACAGAGCCCCTAGCCTCCACACAGGCCACTAGGCAGCAGTCAGATGAACCAGGCTGGAACGCTGAAAAGCCCTGCACCCCAGACCCTGCATGGCTGGTAGTACCCAGTTGCTTGCTACCTTCCCTGTAGAGAGCGCATGTCCCGGCAGGGTGACAAACGTGCAGTGGCCAGTACCTGAGACTGCGGCGATCCACCTGGTAGCGAGCTGGCAGCAGCCCCCCCAAGGTGCGGTAGATGATGAGGATGATGATGGTGACAGCAGGCTCGGGCTCCGGGAGGGTCATCTCTGGGGAGGAGCTCTCCACTGTGTTGTTCACTTCCCTGCTCATGGGCGTGGGGGCTGCTGTGGGCAGAGCTTGGGTCAGAAAAGGCGCCTGTAACAAGGGTGTCTTGTCTTGTTCTGAGGCAGAGCGTAGAGCCGGGGGGAAGGAAATGCCTGGTGCCACTGGCCATCTCTGTGGCCATGGCTCATGAGCCACGTACCAGCGCTGGGCACTATGTAAGGGACACAGCGGTGTCTCTTGGGAAGAAAGTTGTACAAAGCCCCATTCATCTTTGCTGGGGCTGCAGTGAGGAGCCCAGAGAAGTCCATGGCCATAGCAATTCTCCCATTATGGGAGGCATCTAAGACCACCTGCAGGGTCCCTGCATCATGGCAGCTTCCCCACCAAGGCCAGAGAGGGCCTCCCGAGTCCAGCACTCAGTGCTATTCCCAGAGATCGCCAGGAAGCAATTCCAGACACTCCCTGCAAGGGCACAGCAGGCTCCCAGCTCCTGCGGGCCCGGAGGTCACAGCACCAACAGGATGCTCCCTCCCAGCCCAGGAAGAGAGGGGCTCTCTCCTCTTGGCCCGAAAAAGGTGCCAGAAGCCTTTGGGGTAAGACACAATTGGTCTTTGAGGTCCTGGGGCAGAGGAATTTCTGACAGACCCAGGAGACAGCCCAGGCTGGGGTTCTGGCATTGCATGTCCCCCCACCAGCTACCCTGCATGCAGTGCTTGTCCCTTGGGCAGATGGTACTGAATACGGTGCAAGGCATGAAGAGAGGCCCAGCAGAGCCTGCTGGGGAGGCAGCCAGTACATCATGGTCATTCCCTTGGGCTCAGGGCAGCCATTCACTTACCTTCCACTTTGGGGGGTGTAAGCACCGAGAGCGGCAGCACCACGTGGGTGTGTGGGTCCCACATGGCCTGCCCCCGGAAAAGGCTGCTGTGGTAGCGGGGGTAGCGCCGTCGGACATGGGTGTGGTTCTCCATGCGGTCAATGCTGAGCACTGTGTGGGGAGGAGACAGAGGAATCAGGGGCCTGGGACAGCTCGGGGAGCCAGGGCGCAGGGTCGTTACTCTGGTTGGACAGCGTGGCAATGGGACGGGCTCAGCGTGCCAGGGTTAACACGTTTGCTTCTCTCTTTGGAGTAACCAATTCAAATGTGTCTGAGGTCAGGAGTGCAGTGTGATGGGCTCAGCCCAGTCACTTGTGGATCCCCGGTCACATCTGCACTTGCAAAGCGGAGGGAGGGAGCAATGCTGTGGGGAGTGAGAAGGATGTCCAGCTCCCGTCTGCACTCGCTAGCTCTCTCTGTGCTCACTTTCAGGAGCAATGCACTCACTGAGTTTGCTGGGCCTTGATGTGGGGACTGTAAAAGGCACATGTTCATTCCCGTACATACGCTCCCTAATGGGACCACGTGAGAGACCCAGCTCCATGTGAGAGAACTACCTATGGATGCACACCCCAAATCCACATGTGAGTTTGGGGAGAGTGGAACCAGTCAGCCTTCTAGTCATCAGAACCCCATGGCAAACCCTCAGCGAGTTAACAGCAGGTAGCCAAGGGTATGCTGGCCCCTTCTGCGGGGTTAACCCTTAGGAGGAGTTGTTGTGGTCAGTGGATCCTTTCCTAAAGGATTTATGGAAGGCTGGGAATAACAGAGAGGCAGCAGCTTTACTGTGGTAGAATCACCATCCCAAAGACACCTACTGGCTTGCGGCTTCCTTGGGGGAGTGTTCAGGGCAGCGAGGAATAACTTCTTTAGCTGACACTACTGGGGGAATAAATTGGAATGGAATTGCTACCACTGCAATTTGGCCAGGACAGAGGGAGTAACACCGCCACTCTCACAAAGAGCAACGGGGGGGGGGGGGGGGGCTTTAATCACCCGAAGGGGTGGGGGCCATGAGTTTAGCTTTATATCCCCTCCAGCAGCACAGCACTCCAAGTCTCAGCTGACTCAGAGGAAAGACCATCACTTTCTGCAGCACTCCAGGCTTTCCTGGGGGCCTCCCACCCAACAGCTGACCAGCTGCACCCTCCTCAGCTGACAATCACAGCTGGAGCATGGCCTCGGATTAGCATTTGGGCCTGTTGTAACTCTCTGAGGTGTGGTGTCAGAGCTGCATGCCTTGCACCACCGCCCTCCTGGCAATGCTTCCAGCCTGTTGCCTACTCACTGATGTTGGGGGTCACCACACCAACAGGGTTCAGGTAGGTGAGTTTCATGTTGCTGGCGAGTGTGCCCGTGTACTCTCTCAGCTGCTCCATCAGCCCCATGCTTCCGTGTTCGCTCTGCAGCAGCATGTCCCAGTGCTCCTGGTTCTCCGGGGCCAGCACCGAGCTGCCTGCCCTCAGCAGGTTCTGCAGACAGAGGGAGAGTCTTCAGTGGGCTTGAAGGTAAAAGACCTTTCTTTGAAATCTTCTAAGCCTCCTCTCTCCGTGACCTTCCCTGCTGCTGCAGGTGAGTCAGGAAAGAAAGGGGACGGGGTGTTCTCGGAGCTGAGCATTGCACCACTGGGAGACAAGCCCACACTCTCACCCTTTGCTGTACTGGGAAGGGTTCCCTCACTCAATCCACACTGGCCCTTGCTCGGTCACACCCCCTTGGCTCTCCCCTGCCCGCCATGGGCTTCACAACCTTTAGCTACTCACAGTAGCAATGAGATGGGGCAGGCACCACCCCTGATGGCTCACAAGCCATGACAAAGGTTGCAGCCATCCTACCTGGAGGTAAGGACCTCTGCTCCACAGGGCTCAGAGCTGGGGCTGGTGAAGCTGAGAAGGCAGCATCCTTCGTCCCAGAGAAGCTGTGCTGTGGCTGACCAAGGGGCAGTGCCAATGAGTTCTGCCTTGCTCAGCAGGGAAGGGTAAGGAGGAGGGCTCCTCCCAACAGGAACGGCGCTCACCTCATTGAAGTGGGCGTCCTGGGTGGCCGTCAGGCCGAAGCCGTGCTGCCTGCTCTCAAACTCCATCAGGTGGGACAGCAGGCGGTAGGTGATGTGAACGTCGTTGCCGAAGTAGCGCTCCATCTGGTCCGTCACCACGCGCAGCCGGTGCGCCAGCTTCTTCGCCTCAATGGTGTTCAGCTCCGTCTCGTTCCGCTCCAGGCCCTTCAGCTGCCAACAGAGAGAATGAAGACGGGATGAAGCAGTGCGATGTGGAGCTAAAATCTGGTCCCTCCCTCCCCAGCTTTAAGCCAGGGGTAACAGGGAGAAAGGCTGGCGAGCTACAGTCCCAGCTGCTAGGTTAGGGGATCAGATTGTCCTGGGACTGTGCTGGCCATCTCTGCAAGGCTGTCAATAGAAGAATTATCTCTAGAGACAGTCACAAGGTCAACGGCAGGCGCTGGGATCAATCAGTCGCTCGAGTGAGCAGCAAACTGTGCCTCAGGAATCTGCTCCCCTGGGAGAGAAGAAACCCGATGACAGGTGTGTGTCATTTAACTCCATACAAGCGGGTCTGATAGTTATAGAGACACCCCTTCAGCCTGAAATCTAGTCAACTTCCAAAAGAAGTTTCAAAGTGGTTTCAGGTGCCACGTCTGCCCAGGGGCCCAGCCGGCATTTGCTGTGGTGTTACCATCACATTTTCCTGTTTTAAAACAGACACTCTTTTCTCCTCCGCTGCTGTGTGAAAATCCACACAAACCACCAGGTGAAACTGACTATACTAGGGAAAGGGCTCTGCACAAAGTAAACAAACTGGGGAGAAAGAGAAGCTAATACAATGTTTTCTCTCCCATCTCATTTAATTACAAGCATCTTCAGTGTTTGTCAAAACTGAGGTGGACTAAACAATATTCAGAGAGAATTTTGATTTTGACAGTTGAGAGCATCCCTTTAACTCTCTACATCTACAGGCTGTTTAGCTCTGGAGCAGCGAAGCTGGGTATTACTGAACCCCAGGCAAACAGCAGCTATTGATTTGTTGTTGTTATCCATTTGTGTGACAAAACAGTGAACAAAAAAGTAACTTCAGCAGAAGCTCCCCAGCAGGGCAAAGGAATTTCAAAGACAACAGTCCAGCTGTAATGACTTGTCCCACTGCCTGGAAACTAAATTGTTAGAGGAACCTAAAGATTCCTTATTTAATCTTACTGATTAGCCAATAACTAAGGCTATGTCTATGCTAGACAGTTTACAGAGGCGCAGCTGTATTGCTGCAGCTTTGCTGCTGGAAGCTCTCCCCTGTAGTCACCCTATGCCAATGGGAGACTTCTCCCGTTGACATAATTAATTCACCTCCAACGAGCGACAGTAGCTCTGCTGGCAGGGGAAGCTCTCCCACCGACGTAGCGCTGTCCACGTCGGCACTTCTGTCAGTATAATTTAGGTCGCTCGAGGGTGGTTTTTTCACACCCCGAGGGACATACTTGGTTGTGTAGACATGGCCTAAAAATGAACACACTAGGGGTGATGAGAGAGCGACTGCATTAACTTTTATTGCGATTGAAATGGAGGATGCTGAATCATCTGATCCTGTGGCCCTCTTGGGATTATTGATGCTTTCTCTTCGAATACTGGGCTGGGATAAATTCACTTATCCATCAGGGGCAGTTTGTGCTTGTGATAATCTGACAAATTAAACTAAAATTAATCCCTATGTCAAGGAAGGGCAGGTTTGGAGGATCCAAGTACTGACAGGGGCTCCTGGTGGAAGCAGGGTCATGTTCTGGTCCCCTCTAGGGCCGGATTTTCAAGAGCTCAGCACCCATAATTGGGATCGGATTTTCAAAAGAGCTCTGGTGTTGGATACTGAGCATTGTGGAAAGCCCAGCCACAAGTCTCACAAGGGTAGCTGCTGAGCACAATGGAAAGTCCAGCCCTTATTTAGGGGCCTAAATGGGAACTGAGCTCTTTAGAAAATGTAGCTTCCAAGGGCTACCCTGTCCCAGTGAGCTGCAGCCTGGAGGAGGAGTAAAGGGAGCAGTTACCAGAGTAGAGAGCTCCTTGAAGGCAGGCGACGTGCAGTTGAAGAGATCAGGCTCCAGCCAACCTTTCTCTTCATCGCAGTGGCGAATTGCTGCACCTGAAAGAAGGGGGCGCTGCAGATTCAAAACTCAGAGATGTGGGACACAGTTTCCCAGCTGGTTAGGACAGTGCTGTTCCCAAAGCTAACCCACCATGCCGTCAGTATCACTCAGAACAGCACCAGGAAGTAACACCAAAGCCCTGGATTGCTGAGGGGGCCAGCTGAACTACCCATTCTGAATCCAACTCGCATTCATCCGGGAGTTGTCACTAGCAAGTCCATCTGTGAAGAGTTCCAGTTTCTGTAACAATTCACCCAATAACTGGGAAAAATCATGATCAGACAGTGGGTTGTTTTTCCTATTTGTGGCATGTGATTGGTTACCCGTGTAACACGGTGTAGCTGACTGGATGAGACTTTTAGAGAGGGGACTAATGAATAGCAAATAACAAGCAGTGTAATTCACGGGGTTATTGGGGCTCAGTTCTATGTACCTTTGCATATTGACAGACAAGTATGTACCTCCCTTAGTGCTCACCTGACCCCACAGCTGACTAAAGACATGACTGACAAATCAGTCCACCTGGCCTGGTGCTTGCATTCACTGAAATCCCTGCTGGGACACTGCATCTCTCTCTCACAGCCTTTGTCTGCTTAGAACTTTTTGACACGAGGAAGTCAGTATGGTATAACTACACCGGTGTAATTATACGGTTTTAGTTACTCCAGTATCTCCCCCTGGGTAGTCACACACATTCTGGAATAAGGGTCCACACAGGGAGTTACACCTGTATAGCTACAGCAGTATAATTATGCCAGTGTAGTTATGCTGGTAGCTTTCTCTGTGTAGACAAGTCCTTAAATGATAAGCTCTTTGGGCAGCAACCATTTCCCACTCTGTATGTACATAGCCTAGCACTAGTAGGGGCCTGATCTTGGCTGAACCTCAGAGCTCCTGGAATAGAAATAATAATATATGTTCTATCAACCAGTTCTGTTTAAAAACCACCCACACAACCAATATCCTCATTAACAGCCTCCCAGCAGGGTCCACGTTATCCATCCCAAAAGCAGTACAATGATAATCAGCAGCAGCAAGTGCATCATTAATGTCAGTCAATGTCACACCTCATAGACCTAGCTATCACATGAAGCACACCATGCACTATTGCCATGAGTGGCACCAGCATTGCCCACGTCAATGTCCAGAATGGGAGCAGCGCCAGCAAAATAACAACTCAGCACTTAGGGGACTACACACACCTCTCACTCTCAACTGGATCAATGGCATTATCTCAGTTTTACTGATGGGGAAACTGAGGCTCAGAGCGGGGAAGCAACTTGCCCAAGGTCAGACGGGTTGGTGGGGAAGCCAGGATGAAAGGTCAGGAGTTCCTGGCCCAAAGGAGCTCCCACGTTCAGCTTTCCAGCCCCTTCATCATCATCATCGCTATCTTTCCCTACAGGCTTCTCCTCCTCCATATTGCCAACAGCCGCATCAACCCAGCTACCCAGGCCAGAGACAGAAGGGGCTCAGTGGTGGAAGCACCCAGCAAAGGGGGACCCACTCTCCCTGTTCTTCTGCTGAAGGGACGGCAAGAAGCAGAGAATGAGCCTCAATCCCTGTAACAATCCCTGTGGCCTCGCTGAGTTGCCATATTTTGGATAGGATCCTGCAGAACATTCTTAGTCATTGAGCTCCTTTATCAAGGCTTCCTTCATGATGTGCTAACTAGAGAATGGCCCTTCCCACCCACAAGGGTGAATGGACAACATGGCATGTGAGATAGGTAGGGTTGCCAACTTTCTAATGGCACAAAACCAAATTCCTGGCAACCCTAAAGGTAGGGTTGGGGCCACTCTACTTCTAGAACATGGGACATGATGAAGCTAGGTCATGGGTTGCCGTGATTCCCCATTGCACTGGCCCAAGGGCCATAAGCCGGCCTGCCAGGCACAGAGAGCTCCTCTCTGACAGCTGTGTGTTTGTTTCAGCTCTTTGTGTACCCCAAAAGATCCTCTGCCTCAGCCACGCATGGCCCCCACCTTGATCAGTCCAAATGGGGTCCTACTACCGTCACTTCTTTCCATGGACTCTCTAATGGCCCTTCATCTGCTTTCCCCGATAGATGGCAGCTCCTTTCCTCTGGTCTGAAGGGAGGTGCCCACTAGCCTTTGACACTCATAGCACCCTGCGAACCAACCAGCAGCAGGTGCTAGCAGAGCAGACAGCACTTACTCTCCTCTTCCTCTAGTTACTAGCCCTTCCCCCTCAAAGCCTAAACAAGTGAACTCCTCAGTAGCCCATGGCCAAGGCTGACTGGAAACTGGCACACATCTCACAGGGACAGGAGCACTGAGAGATCCCAGTACCACAGCCTATTGGGCCACCCAGAGCAAACGATACAGTGTAAAGGCAGCAAGACATAAAGGGGTGGGAGGGAGTCCGGCTGCAGCTGAATCTCTGCAGGTTAGTTTGCTCGGGGATAGGAAAGGCAATCGAGGGCGGACATGGATATAAGGAAGCCAATGCGCGGTGCAGCGTTAGTAACACAGTCAGCAGCCCTGGAAGCATGGGGTCTGCGGGTGTCTCAGGCAGGGAGAGGGGAATGAAAAGCCACGCAGCGCAGCCCTTGCAACACATAGTGAGGGAAATGGGACAACACCGGGTCCTTACCTGCACCCCGCAAACCTGATCAAGAGGGAGCAAAAATGGGGAAGAGAAGCGACATGGTTAGGAGCTGAAACCTGGAGTGGGAGAAGAACGCACGTCCCCGGGGAAAAGTCTGGAGGAGGGGAGGGGCTGGGACTGGGACTGTCTCTTTTTGGCTCAGTGGCTCCGAGGCTCAGAACCGCCCTGGATTCCCAGAAACCAGTAATTCCCATCTCCCACTGGCCTGGAGGTTGCTCTCCTCCCTTTCTGATGTGGCACTCTCCAAAGTCAGCCATGGCTGGATCGCTACAACGCACTCTCGCTGGGGCTGCCTTTGAAGCCTGCTCGGGAGCTGGGGCAGAGTGTGGCTGACAGGGCCACATCAGATCTCCACTCTGCACTGACTCATCTTTGCTTCAAGGTGCTGAATGTCATCTCCATGGCCTGGGATGCTGCTCTCTTCCTCTGCCCCACGGTGGCAGTTACAACTGACTGGGACTCTCTGGCTCTCTGCAGCTAGGGCTGAACTCCAGGAGGAGGAGGAGGGAGCAGCAGGGCATTGTGGGTGCAGAACCTTCCTCTGTGTTTCAGGGTGCAGTGCCAGCAGCATCTGCTCAGTCAGCAGTGGATGCAGTGATAGGTAGGGCCGGAGGGAAGGGGTGTTCCCAGGATCCCCCCTCCCCCCCATTTTTTGTATGAGTGATGTTTCTGGACCTATGTCTAGGCTGCTCAGAGCAGTGCCCTGCACTCCCGGCTGTGTTGAGAAGACCCCCAGAGAAGCTCCAGTCAGGTAGCTTGGATCTCATTGTCAGGTTGCAGCTCCACTTCTCTGTCTGGAACAGGGTCTGTGCAGATTTCCTCTGCTCTCACAGCTCCTCAAGCTCTCTCTTTTCCAGTCCATTTTCCCTCAGACAACAATTCTCCGCACCTCAAAGCCCAGAGACACAGGCCTCCACAGCTCCAAACCTGACAATCACAGCAGCTCCTCCTAACTGCCCAGGACAGTGCTAGCAGCAGGAGCCGGCCATCAGGGGGTTTAGAACCTTGTCGCGGGCTGAGGGGGGGGGTTCATCTTTCTGAGGCAGATGGACATGGCAGGATGTTCCCTCCAGGGCTCCAGCCACATGCCCCTTTCTGCAGCCATCCCGTGAGGATCACTTACCCAAGGAGCCTTTGGGACAAGGCACTGCAGCTGGGAGCCCAAACTTGGTCTGAGGCCACCAGACGCCAGCTCTCAGGGTTTTAGGGCAGCCGTCATAGAGCACTGCAAATGGAAACAAAGGAGCCGGAGTTAAGCAGGAGCAGAGGGGAGGGGTTTTGCCCCAGGAGAGTGTCCCGCAGGAGGGGATCAAGGGCAGTGCCCCAGGAGAATGTCCGACACCGTCCCTGAGATTCTAGTGCCTGAGCTCAGAGGCAGGCCATGCTGCGCTGGCTGCAGCTTGCTGTCCCAGGCAGAACATACACGTGTCTCCAAACTCACCCTCACAGCCACTTGGTGTCACCTCTGCAAAAGGGCTGTCACAGCTGTTGCACTGTCGACCTATGACTCCGGGCCTGCAGTGGCACTGGCCCATTTCCTGGTCACACGAGCGTGAGGAGGAGCCAATGGGGTAGCAGTCACAGGGCAAACAGGTGTCACTCCCTTTGGGACGGTAATGGAACTCCTGCCGGAGAGGGGCAGGGAAGGCAGTTAGACAGATGAATCATGGGAGGGGGAGGAGCAGGGTGGCCAGAGGAAGGGCCCCAGGGGAAGTGAGGGGCCTGGAAAGACGGGGAAGGACACAGTGGGGAGGGAAGGGGGACCAGCCAGACAGCAAGAGCGGCTAGGGAGACAGGCACCTAAATTTCAGCTTCTTAACACTGCACTGGCTGGGCACATCCCCAAGTTGGGGATCAGGGCCAGCCCAAGGTCAGTGTGGCAGCAGCCTATGCAAGGCAGCACATGCTGTAACTCTTCCAGCTTCCTCCCAACTTACAGACAGGTCTCCCCAGTTCTGTGTGCACGTACGCCCCACTTCCCACCTGCCTGCCACTGCCCTCTCCCCCCGCTCTCTGTGAGGTTCCCCAGCAGATGGGGGGGACCGAAGCGCAGCTTTCCACAGGAGAGCAAAGACGGCCCTCAGGGAATTCATTCTCTGCCCCAGCTGGGTGGCAGTGGAGTGCCACAGGGCCAGGGCCAGGGGACTACGAACGGTGCTGGCAGGTTGGGTGTGCGCGAGGGGTGTGGGCCATTGAAGAACAGGGTAGATAGTGGTTGCCTAGAGTACTATAGGCCAGAGGAGGCCACCGACAAAGGCAGATGGGATGAGGGCCATGGCTCGGGTGCCTGAGGGTGGGGGAGAGGAGGGGTATGCATGCACAGCTGCCCCCTCACCTTACAGTGGCACTGCCCGTTGGTTTTATTACAGTCTGGGTCGAAGCCCTTGTTCACGTCACAGTTACAGGGCCCACAGGTCGGGTTCCCCCACCAGCCCTTCGGACATTGCTGATCCACCCTGAGGAAAGAAACCCACAATCACCTGACAGCCTTCTCTCACTCACCCACCGTGTCCTGACACCCCCCCACAGGAGCACGGCCACCTTGTGAGTGCTTGTGAGCTACTGGGAGCAGAGTTTGGCTCCCAGGCTTGGCCCCCGCCCCCAGCAGGCAGCAGGCTTCCCTGCTAGGGTTGGAAGGAAGGACTTGCATTGGATTTGAGCAGCCCCACTTGGACAATATTCAGAGCAGCACTGATGGGTTCCAACGAGAGATGGATTCAACTTTCCCTCGGCCAGAGGGACAGAAAAAGCAACATGGGGTCTCTGAAGAGGAGCAGAGTGGAGTACAGGGAGGGGAAATCCCAGAGGAGCCCCCATCCCTCCTTTAAAGCCAGCCCGCCTGTCAGTGCACTTGCACCAACGAGTGCACTCTAGTGACTGGCCAGAGGGGGAGCGCTGCCTCCCAGGAGAGCCAGGGGAGGGAACACACAGACCAGGACCAATCACCTAGTGCTCTAGAGCACATCTGCTGCTGCAGCTTATTCTCCACCTGGTGTCACCACCCTCCTTCGCGGCTGCTTCTCCACTAGCCATCGCTACAAAGGGAGAAGCCTGACCTCAGCGGGGCAGTAACAAGCAATGGCCGATCCCAAACCCTGACTTAAGCACCAACATCCTCTGAGCACCAGGATCCCTGCAAGGGGCCTGGAGACTGCTGCTGGGAAGAGAGCCGAGTCCCGCCGAGGCACAGCTGCCCTTTGGCTCACCTGTGCTCGCAGTACTGCCCAAAGTGGTTTCCTCCGCACTCACACACGTAGCCAAGGGGAGAGCCTGGCTTCCGTCGACACACCGACTTATTCTTGCAGGGGTTCAGGTGGCACACGTCCATGCAGTCCCCACCGTAGTATCCTGACGGGACAGACACAGACCGTCAAAACAGGGAGCGAACCGCCCTGGCTTCCTAAGGAAACACTGTGAAAGTCCAGCCGTGCTGGGGTAGAGGCAAGAGCGGGATGGAGTTTATTCAGGTGGATCTCAGGGCATTATGCTCTCTGAGCCAGGCCAACCAAACTTCTGCCTGCCGCTTTCTAAAGGGATTTCCGGTCTCTGTCTGCAACTGGGTTTTAGCCTCCCAGAGGTGAGCAAGCTACCGAGTGACCCATTGCTCGTAGTGCTGTGGCTCAAGGGAGCATTGCTGTGTGTGGAAATAGCCCTGAGGAGTGGTGGCAGGAGAGACGAGAGACAAGCCAGGCAAAGGGGAGAAGCAAGGAATGGAAGAGAAACAGAAAAGGGAAACGGGGAGTGAAAGGAAGCCAGAGCTGCCTGCCGCTCTGTTGGATGGGCCCTACCTGGCTGGCACACGCAGGAGTAGCGCTGCCACTCATCCCTGCAGATACCGTTGGCAGGGCAAGGGCTGGAGTCACAAGGGTTGGGCACGCTGCATCCTGCCTCCACGTTCAGAGCTCTGTTGGGCTTGGGCAATGCCATCCCAGAGGGCGTGTCACCTAGGCGCACCCCCTGAAAACCAAGTCAGAAATACATGGTAAAGCCAGGTACATTCAGGAATGGGGCTCAGGACTTCAGCGACAGGAGCCTGGCCAGGGTGACCCAGCTTGGCTCTAAGGCAGGGACCCTGGTTCCACCCTTATGGCTGCAGGAGGCTCCAGTCAGCAGATCTGACTCCTACAGATCTGAGAGGTGTTGCCCTAGAACCGAGCTCCCCAGAGCTGCCAAGGGCCCTGGAGAGTCACCCAGCAAACGTTGCCAGGCTGTTCCCATCAATTCCCCTTCCCTGCTGCTCACATCCTGCTGCTCCACCCAGTGGTCACCTTCCATTCTTCCAGGGCCCCCCACGAGAGTGCTCAAGTCTGAAGCATATGTCCACAGGGGCTCTGGGTGCAGCCCCTGGGAGCGGAGGGCCCTGGACTAAATTCCTGTGTGTGTCTGGAATGGGCTCTGGGATCAGCCTCTGCAGCTAGGTCTGGGGACTCCAATTTCCCACCTCTGAACACTGCCCAGTGTGGGAGGCTGCTGGAACTGAGCACTCACCTGTACACAGCCCTTCAGACCACTCTGCACCTCGCCAGACCCTGGGATCCCTCCAATGTGAAGATGCTTCACCTTTAGCCCATGCAGCTCATTTCCAACAACCACCGTGTCCTGCAAAAGAGGCCAAGAAACAGGAGCTTCACACAGCCACCCCGAGACCCCAAACCTGGGTCTGCAGGTCACCGGACTCCCTTCCTGCTCCACACAACCCTACTGTGCAGAGATCTAGTCAGGTACATGGAGATGTACATGCCCAGCTGCCCCCGAGGCCACTGAGAGGCATATTAGCAAGGCCTAGACAGACAGACGGAGTCAGAGATTACAGATCTCACAGCCAGGACCCCAGCCCTCACACTCTGCTCCCCAGCTGGGCCCCCCCGAGTGAGCCCAGTGGCTGGGGATGTGCGGCTACAGACCTGGTAGAGCCCAAAGTCCAGGTTGACCGTGATGATATAGCGCACGTCGCGCCCACTGCGAACATCTCGCAGCTCCAGCTGGAGGTCGTGCCACTTCCCGTCGCTCAGGTGCATCTGGTCCAGGAGGAGCTTGGTGGTGTGCCCAGAGCCTCTACTCACCGCGAAGGAGAGCATGCCGGAGTCCAGCTGAGGAGAAGGGGAGCCAGCGACAGAAGTGGTGAGCAAGGCCCAAGCCAGCTCAGGTTACTCCCCTTCCTCCCCACTACTCCTCACCTGTGCTTTGAACGTGGGGATGGGTGCCCAGCTCAGCCAGGAGCCCGCCTGAGAGACTTCCCAGCTCTGCGCCAGCCAGGAATCTGCTGTGACACATAGTGTGTCAGCCCTGCTGCTGCACTAGACTGGAGGGTAAGTCACAGGGACCTGGCTCTGACAAACCCCAGCTGCAGTAGCTGCTCCTGGCCCCATGCATGGAGCTACCAAGTGGCAGGTTCCCTCTGTATTCAGTGAGCAGGCTTTCCTCTCAGAGCCGGGAGGAGAGCACGGGGGGCCCTGCTGCCCACGCTGCATTTGTGGCTGCAGTGGCAGTACCTGGCAGAGGATGGTGGTGTACTGGCCGGCATGAGCCTGAAGCAGCGCCCCATCTAGCTTGCGTGTCCGGAACGCCAGCCCCACATACCACGGCATGGAGATCTTCACCTCATTCTTGAAGTCCCAGGAAAGGATGCTGTTGCCATGGAAATAGTGAGCATGGTGCATGGCTGGAAGGGAAAGCAGGAGCATGAGGCCGGTGGAGGTTTGGAGCAATGTGGGGAGCACTGATTCCCACCCAGGACCTTCACTCACACTTCATTTGGCAAGGGAGACTAGATGGCTCAGTCTCTGCAAGGTCTGAGCAGACCAGAGCCTGGCTGTACCTCTTGCCAAAGAGGGGCAGGGAGCTCCATGTACTGCTGTCCCCGGGAGGCGCCAGCCTCTCAGTGGAGTTATGTATTTATTTCTCCAATCTCTATTGCACCCGTTGCCAGGGCAACTGGCCTCTTCCCTTCTGGGAAATAAAGCATGAATGCTGGTGACCCCACACACCGCAGGGCCCCGGCGGGGAACCCCTGTGGGAGCGACTCCCACTGACGCATGGACAAGACCATGCAGGGCCTTCAGCCCCACCGGCTCCTTCTCACCAGAATGTTCAGGGACAGTTTCAGACCAACACGTCCCTGGCGCGCCCCCAGCCTGCCTCTCCGCAGGGCTCACTCACCATGCCTGCAGTCCTTGCCCCCGAAGCCCACAGGGCACTCGCAGGAGAAGGTTCCCCAGCCCACTGAGCAGGTGCCACCGTTCTTACAGGGGTTGGAATCACAGAAGGTGTGCTTGGCGTGGCATCCTGGGGACATTGCCGACACGCGGCCAAGGCAGAGACAGAGGAGGGGACTGTTACTTGCAATGGCTCAGCCCTGACCTTCCCCTCCCAGCACCTTGAACACTGAGATGGGGGAGAAATCTCAGCAGCTCCTCAGAGCGACCAAAGGTGGAAGCCGCGGCTGAGATCTCTACGCCCCCGTCAGTACACAGCCACCGTGCTCTGACCTCCTGCCCAGGATCAAGGGCCCCTTATTGTGTGAAAAGGCAGCACAGAGCTAGAGTGACTTTTGCCAGGGAATCCCCCTAGGGACAGGCTGGCTTTGCATTCCCCATATGTGCTACCAGATGTAAAGCTCCTGGATGGTGCAGCATGGCGAAGCACTATTTGGGGATGAGAACAGGAGTCTTTCACTGCTAGGATCCTGGCTGGAATCTGGCTGAGGTCTAGACTATCCACTGAGATGTGAAATAAGCTGCTGTCTGTTCAGGTCCTTGGCAGAGCAGAGGCGTCTACTTCGCAAAGAAGACCAACAGAACTGGCAGGCCCTGCGCTCCTAGACTGAATGGGCTCTGGAGACCGAGTTTCTCTCTTTTTCCTGGAAAGAGTCGGGGTCCTGTGAGGAAGTTGGTGCTAATTGCTACCTGTGCTGTTGTTATTAGAGCCTGGGCAGCCCTGTCTATGGACAGAGGATTCTGTGTCCTGGGCTGTCGGCCCAGCAACTTTTGGTAGCTCCGTTTTGGGGAGACAGTGGGGAGCAGGGAGGACATGCAGCCCTGGGCCTTGGTACAGAGCAGAGGTGCCACACACTCCTGTTACCTGCAGAGGTCCCATTGTTTGCAATGTAGGTAGCCAGGTCGATCCGTTTGCTGTCGATGTACAGGTCTTTCATGCACCCCACAAAGTCCCTGTGGGCCACTGGGAAGTTTTCAGGCAGATTGGGGACCCCTCCGAGGAGCAGGGGCCCTGTGAGGTCGAGGGACCTGTGAGAAGAGGCCTGTAAGAGGCATTTGTGCAGAGATCCAGGCCCCACACAGCACTACATTGGTCCGTTCCCCTCAGTGCAGCAGCAGGCTGTTACAGCCTGCTGGGGATGGAAACAATAACTGAGGCCCCATCCTGGGTCCCATAGCCAACGGAAAGAGGCAGAAGCTCCATGCTTGGGCTCTGTGGCAATGTCATCATGCATTAATGCCAGGCCTTTGACACTGTCCTGCCAGACAGGCACGCAGGAGGTGGGACAAACCAAACACAACCAGGACTGTGGGGGACTTCTGGCTCCATGGCACCCCAGCTTTCCCAGGTCAAGTGGAGTATACGCTGAGGGGGAGGAGCAGTGTAGGCTCCTTCCTGCCAGGACTTGGGGAGCTCACAGCTCCCGTTTAGTCTGGTTATCCCTGTTCCTGAATCCCTCACTCCTCTGCAGTGAGCAGCAGGCCCTCGGGACACTCACTTCTTGGAGCTGGACTGCGTGCCCTCTGCTGCGCAGGAGTAGTTGCCAATCTCACTGCCGAACTGCAGTGCCACTGATGCATCGCATTCATCCACCATCAGGATGGCCACCTTGTCTTTGGAAGGCCCCTGCACCACCCCCAGGGAGCCAATCTTGGGCTGAAACCAAAAAAACAAGGAGTTAGTAGGGGGTTTCCCTCAGCTCCTTCAGCACAAGGAGACACACCATGTGCACGGCACAAATGTGCCTCAGATGTGCAGGTCTCTCTGGGTGGCCTTCTAGCCTGCATCCCTTCTACTTTCACAACGATAGAAAAATGAGACCCAACTCCCATTGGTGACGAGGCCTATCAGTGGGACAAAGAAGGCAAGAAGACAGGTCTCCTGGCTAGGAGAATCAGAACTGGAAAGCTGAATCAGGGCTTGGAAGGCAGGACAGCAGGGACCTCCCTAACGAACTGAGGGTCTCCTGTCCTGGACATCCAGCCTGGACATTCACACCCCTCAGCACTGCTCAGCTCCCCCAAAACGTGCCTGCTGGGGAATCCTGCTCAGTGATTGCAGCTCACCAATTCCAGGCTTGCAGCCAGTGGGACAAACAGGATAATCCCAGGGAAAGAAAACAAAAGGTGGCACGTACCTTGTTGTAGTAGCGGAGCTGCACTGTATGCCACTGCCCATCACTCACACCCCCTGGCAGGTACGGGGTCACCAGGGTGCTCGACTCACCTGAAAAGCACGACGCTGTTACACACGGTCAGACAGACAGATGTGGTCAGGCAGGAGGGAGCAGTGCAGCGACGAGGGTGTGAGTTATGCATCCACAGGGCTACACTCATTCCCTGCAAACAGTCCCCCATGCATCCAAACACCATGTAATTTACACACACACACACACACACACACACACAGATGGAGACACACACTAACATAGTAGTGTACACACCCACCCGCACCTGTAGGAACAACAGAGAGTCATAGATTTTAAGGCCAGAAGGGACCCATCTAATCTGATCTCCTGCATACCACAGGTCACAGGACTTCCCTGAATTAATTCCTGCTTCATGTCCAATAGCTGTGCTTGAAGTAGAGAAGATCTTCTAGAAAAACATCCCATGTATGGGAATCCACCTCAACCCATTGGAACAACTTACTAAGATTAATTCCCCTCACTTTTAAAAACTGTGCCTTATTTCTAGTCTGAACTTGTCTAGCTTCAGCTTCCAGCCATTGGAGCTTGTTATACCTTGTCTGCTAGATCGAAGAGCCCTCTGTTACCACATTTCTGTTCTCCACGTCGGTACTGCTAGACTGTGATCAAGTCACCCCTTAACCTTCTCTTTGTTTAGCGAAATAGACTCGGGGAGATTAATCTTTCTCTAGAATGCATGTTTTCAACCCTTTAATCATTCTCATGGCTCTTCTCTGAACCTTCGCCAACTGCTCATCAAAAGAGGTTACACTCACTAACTCCAAGTTGTTGGCTGAATGTTTTCAACCTCCCCTCCTAGAAGATGGATCAGAGACACAAATGTCACCCTGCATGTATCAGTGCATAGCAGGCTGGGCCACTGCCTCCCTGGTCACAGTGTTGAGTGTTGTTCTTTGATTCACATGAATGAAAATTCTGTTTGCTTTGGTATTTCTCTGGCAGGAGCCCAAGCAAAGAAACCAACCTTCACATTCATCTTCTTCCCAACTTTCTCACTGTTGGCCTTCTTCCCACTAAGCGGCCCTCATGAAAAGAGCTGATGCACAGACAGGTCACTTGGAGGCAGTGACATTACTGATGAGCTCTCTATTATTTTTAAGAGGGGAAGGAAGCCCCTGCTACCTAATGACGTGTGCTCCAGTGAGAGGCTGGCTGGATACTGAAATGACGAAGGGATGAGCTTGCTCTGCACTCTCAGGCAGCTAAGCCAGAGAGCTAAGGACTCAGCCATTTAGGGAGAACGCTAGTGAGCAGATGAACAGCACTGCAGAGCTGTGCCTGAGAGGCTAGATAAAGACACCACACCCCAGGAAGGGGCTGCTGATCTCGGAGACAACATGCCTGCCCTGACCCCTGCAGGAAGTGAGCAGGTAGAAAAGATGTGCCTGAATAGACCTGAAGCACAGTCACCCAGAACAGAGGCAAAAGAGAAGCCTAGCAGCCCAGCTGACCTCCCATGCCCTGTTCGTACAGACCCGTCTGCTCATGACAGACCCTCGCAGCCCATCATACATCTAACCCCCACCCACAAGCCTGACCCCAGCAAGCTTCCCTGGCATTTTTCTACCACGAAGACCTAAGCGGCACTAGAGCTGCTGCACTTGTATTTCCACTGGGAGAGCGAGCGGCCTGCCAGCAGCTGAGGTCACCGTCCAGAGACTATTACAGCCACACAGGTGAGAGCCGTTTCCTTTGGTAATTGCACATTAGCTGATTTGCAGCTGATTGGTTTTGCTCAGCTTGAATTGCTTGGGAAGTGTTTTACTGCGCCTGCTGAAACCCATGAAAGGGAATGGGGTTGGGTATCTCGGCATGCAGGGTGTTGAGCTGGCTTTAAACCACTGCTCAGAAATGAGGGCTTCCGGGCCATATGCTAGTTTGTCTATGTTAGGCATCAATTTTAAAGCAGAGCGCGGCTTCCTCCTCACGGAGCCGAGCCCTTCATCCTGAGAGCACAGAAGCAAAAATGGGCTTTCACGGGCCTTTCAGATTTCATCTGATTGGAATGTAAGTGACCTTTAGTCCCCTAAACACCTATGTGCGTGCGTGCGCACACACCCACACCCCTCCACTGCCTTTGATGGCGATAACACACACACATACACACACACACCCTCCACTGCCTTTGATGGCGATAACACACACACATACACACACACACTGCCTTCGATGGCGATAACACACACACACACACTGCCTTCGATGGCGATTACACACACACACACAACCCCCCCACTGCCTTCAATGGCAATAACACACGCACATACACACACGCACTCCTATGCATGCATACACACTCACATCCCCAATGTACACTCCTATACACACAATCCTATGCAAACACACACACCTCTGCACTCACACCTCCTGCCAGCTCTGATGGATGCCACACACACACACACACACACACGGGTGTGCACTCCCTCTCTCATAGCCATACCCCTGTGCACACACCACCCTCACACACACATGCTGAGAGGCTCTCGTGCCCGTATGCAAGTTGCTGCTATAGCCCCAGGGCCACAGGATCCGGGTACACGCACCTGTGGAGTATTTCAGCTGGACCTGCCCATCAATGATTTCCACGGCCAGGAAGTCATGCTTCTCATTCAGGCGCCCATTGTAGAGCAAGAGGCCGCTGCGCTCCAGGGTGGCGAACCTGACACGGAGAGCAGAGCACAGATCCTGGGTGTGCGCTCACGGGAGTGCAGAGGGAACAGTTCCCCTTAGAGAGTCACAAGGGATTAACTGATCCAGCCATTCCACTCCCTTTCAGCGGGAACAAGCTAGGAATCCCCATGGACAATACTTTCCAGGGTGTATTTACCCACAGCAATGTGCATTTACCCCGCAGCAGGCAATGATTTGCAGGAAGACCTGGACACCAGTACAGAAGCACATTCTGGCTTCTGGTTCCAATTGGTGAATGAACTCTGTGCTAGAAGAGCTCTGTACCCACACCAGGACACACACCTGAGGAGGCAGGATAAGCACAGCATCTATTCCCTGGGGCACCCTCCAGAGGAAGGGCAGGCTGGGGACAACTGCAGATGGTATTCCAGGGGGAAATGCCCCCTCAAACAGAATGGGAAATCACAGCAACAGCTGGCACATCTGTTATCCCGGTTAAACTCCTTGAGCAAGAGCACTGAGAGGCCCTCTGGTGAGAGAGAGCCTGATGGGGCCCCATGCCGCTCTACCAGCAGGGCTCCAAAGAGGAGCTGGGAGGCGGGGGGGACAGAGGGGTGCTGAATGCAATATCTGGAGAGAGCTTTTCCCTGCAAATCCCGGGAGTGAAGGGTTTACAGAGTGCAATGGAAATGTTTCATAGGCCCCTGGGCTGGGCAGGACCAAGGCACTTCAGTGGGGAGGGCTCTGGGCACTTCAGCAATTCACTGGACAGGTGGGCCCAGGAGTGTGCCCACAGTTGGTGGACCCTAGGCACTTCACAGGAGCCTCGGAATAAATTGACGAACTCCCCTTCCCCCCCTCCCCGGTGCTTCAGTAGGGACCTGGGCTGGGAGAGTCCTTGGCTGGGTGGGTCCCAGATGCTTTGGTGGGGCTCTGGGCACGCATGCCACGTAGAAGGAAGAGCAGGACTTACGAGAGGGAGAGGGTGAGGTGGAACCTCTGGCGCAGCCCCCGGAACATGACAAAGGACGTGGGCGGGAAGTAGCGTGTGGAGACTTCGCAGTAGGGCTTCTCAAAGCCCCCGGAGGGGCACTGGCATTGGAAGCCACCATCCGCAGAGTTGGTGCAGGTGCCGCCGTTCCGGCACACGCCGGGGAGGCAGCGTCCCGAGCGGCTGTCCACCTCGCAGTTGTCACCTGTTGGGGATGAGAACAGAACAAGGGGCTCAGGACACAACCTGGAGCAGAGCTGGGGGGCTCCCAGCAATAAGGGATGGAGGTCCCTGCCCCAAAGTTGCCTGGACAGGAACCAGCCAGGCTGGAGGCCAGTTGAACGGGTCTCCCTTCCCCATAGCTGCACGAGCATCTGACAGCAGCCCACAGCCACCCCAGTTCCATTCCCCAAGCACCAGGGTGGGCGTGGGCTGGGGAACCTTGCCCTTCCCAGGCCCTGTAAAGAGTCCCCCTAGCAAGAGGCTGACAGCTGGCCAAATATCCTCCCTGACTGTGAGTCACTCAACCTCGGGCCCATCAGCCTCGGTGCCAGTTCCCTGCTCCCCAGAGTCCCTGGTGCTGGCCAGTTCTGCCCTGCCGCACTGAGAGACCGTGTGTGTGAGACACGCTGCCTGTTGCTCCGGGACAGACATGGCCCAAGGGCGGCCAGTGCACTCTGGGTGGCAGGATTTACCTGCCTCAGAGGGCTGTAACACTGCCCCCTGCAGGAATATGACGGCCCTGCAGCTCTGTCTGTTCTCACTCCTTAGTTGAGGGACATAAGTCACATACCA